>NC_091432.1:180475645-181134680 GCF_964237555.1 Oryctolagus cuniculus | reverse complement strand
AAATGTAATACTGGCACAAATATAAATAAACCTAGAGTACTGGAATTAAAGAGAACACACACACACATACATACATATATCTAATATATGAAAAATGTAGCCATATAAATTCACATAGACAAAAAAGGGAAATCGGCAATCCATATCAGAAAATGAGAAAAATCATAACTTCAAGATTTTTGAGGAAAATACAGGAGACTACCATTATGAATGTATTGAGAACATTCTCAATAATGCATAAAACTGCAGTTCATCTTGGAAAACTTGACAAATAGAACCCATCAAATTTAATCATTTATGTAAGCAAAAGCTCCAACAATAAAAACTAAGCAAGTCAGTCAGAAAGATGGTATCTTCAGGGGATTCCAATTCAATCCCATCAAGGTGGCATGTGCCAATGCCATCTCACTACTCCAAGTGATCAATTTCAGTTCACAATTGATCATAATGAAAGGACTAAGAGTCAAAGGGAGCACATAAACAAGTCTAGTATCTGCTAACACCAACCGATAGAATAAATAAAGGGGAGAGTGATCCAACATGGGAAGTGAGATACTCAGCAGACTCATAGAATGGCGGATGTCCTAAATAGCACTCTGGCCTCAGAATCAGCCCTAAAGGCACTCGGATCTGGCTGAAAAGCCCTTGAGAGTATTTCAGGCATGGAAAGCCAAGACACTCTGGCAAAAAGATCTCTGTGAGTGAGATCCCAGTGGAAAGAACAGGTCTTCAAAGAGGGAGGTGCCTTTCTCTGAAGGGAGGAGAGAACCTCCACTTTGACTATGACCGTGTCTAAACAAGATAAGAGTCGGAGAACTCAAGGGGCTTCCATAGCCTTGGAAACTCATAACTGGTGCATAGGGAGATTACTGATGCCATAAACAGGAGTGTCAATTGGTAAAGTCAACAACAGGAGTCACTGTGCACTTACTCCTCATGTAGGATCTCGGTCCTTAACGTGCTGTACACTGAGGCTTAATGCTATAACGAGTACTCAAACAGTATATTTCACTTTGTGTTTCTATGGGGGTGCAAACGACTGAAATCTTTACTTAATGTACACTAAACTGATCTTCTGTAAAAAAAAAAAAAAAAGAAAGAAAGAAATTTTCAATTCCCAACTTGACTCTCACTGGGATTAAACATGACAATAGGTCTGATCTGATTTCATCATCATTTTAAAAAAATCATCTATTATTTTTCACTTTATGTTTCTGTGTGGGAGCAAACTGTTGAAATACTTACTTAAGGTATACTAAGCTGATCTTCTGTATATTAAGATAATCGAAAATGAATCTTGATGTGAATGGAAGGGGAGAGGGAGTGGGAAAGGGGAGGGTTGTTGGTGGGAGGGACGGTATGGGGGGGGAAGCCATTGTAACCCATGAGTCGTACTTTGGAAATTTATATTCATTAAATAAAAGATAAAAAAAAAAAAAAAAACAATCCAGGGGCCGGCGCTGTGGCATATTAGGTCAGGCATTCACCTGCGGCACTGGCATTCCATATGGGAGCAAGTTCGAGTCCCAGCTGCTCCACTACCAATCCAGCTCCCTGCTGATGGCCTGGGAAAGCAGCAGAAGGTGACCTAAGTGCTTGGACCCCTGCACCCACATGGGAGACCAGAAGAAGCTCCTGGTTCCTGGCTTTGGATCAGCCCAATTCCAGTGGTTGTGGCCATTTGGGGAGTGAACCAGTGGATGGAAGATTTCTCTGCCTCTCCCTCTCTCTGTCTGTAACTCTGCCTCTTAAGTAAATAAATAAATCCTTAAAAAAAAAAAAAAAAAAAAAAAGAAAGATGGTATCTTCATATATGGACAGATGATTAGTGTCCAAATTATACAACTAGTGCATACAAATCAATAAGATAATCAATCTAACAGAAAGATGGGCAAAACATACAACTGCAAAATTAGCAAAAAGGGAACAGAAGTGATAGGTGTGTATATGTATAAATAGAAATGAGTATATATAATTCTATGAATATATGAAGTATATAAAATTTCCCAGCATCACTTGCAACACAAGAAAGTCTTTGTTGCTTTACTTTTCATTTCACATCTTTCTGAAGTCTTCAAAATATTTTTAAAAACTGTAATTATTAATTTGATTATAAAATTAGCATATATTCAATGTATTTGTCACAGAAAAAAATGATTGCAATGAAAGTTAGCAGCTAAATCGCATGGACTTAATATCCAGAAATAACTTAAATGGAACATTTCTTTCAATGGTGTTCCAGATAAATCATGCACATGATTATAAGAAAAATACTGACATTTTGTACACTGTTAGCATCTTCTGTAAAACTGAACACATTAGAATAAAATAAACATGTTTTTATAAGATTTGGATCTCCAGCTATGAGTCAGTTTAATTGTAAGGCAGCAATAGCTATAGAGATTTTAATATGTTTGCTTTCCACTCATACTAAGCACACATTTTGAAACTGTCAGGAAAGATTCAAGATTAAACTTGTTTATTTTAGAATATTTCTTCAAAGTATATTCCTTCTTCTACTTCAAGAGTAACAACTGATTTTGATTTGTTCTGTTGGATGCTAAAAAGATTTTCAAATTCCACTCATTAACAATTATATACCACCAGTTCCCCAACTGAGGGTCTGTATACACTTCATAGTATACGCATGGCCTTAGGGCACAGAAAACTTACCCAGATCTAAATCAAAGGGGAATCTTTTCTGTGGTGAAGAATTTAGCCACCAGCCACATTTTCTGGAAATTGCAGTTTATCCAGGGTATCAAACCTAACTAACGTCGTGAGAACACACTGACCAAAGCATCAGATGCAAACAGCTTTTTGAATTAACAGAAGAGGTTATTAGACAAGGGTGAAAAAATTAAGTGTGTATGAATCAAAACTAAATTTCAGACGTTGCCAGTGATGTCTAGGATTATCCACACATCTCCTCAGGAGGCAGATGGAGATCCACCACTTTAGAAAGGACAAAGTCACAGGATCTTTCTCTGGTTCCAGAAAGCAGGAAAGAAAACACAAGATCTCAAGACTTCTAAGGTGAGAAGTAGGAGATAAAATGTGTGAAAAATTGGGGAGGAAGAGTCATACTTCTTGGGAGCTTCAGGAACCATTAGCTTATGAGCACCCAAACGTGATGGGAAGCAACAGTTACGTCAAAGAAACAACACAGGAGCAAATCACTGAACACTGAAGAGCCTCAGTTTTCTCATCTAAGCACAGATTTGTGGTGAAGAATATATTGCAAAATGTTGTCATGAAGAAAACAGCCAACATGACATGAATGTTTCTCCAGATACAGAGGGTAACTAGCCTCTTCTCCCTTCCTGTCTTCAGGACTCAGATTAAATACCATTGCCCTAAAGGGGTTTCTTTGATTATAGACCCAAAATATGTCTAATAGTCTTTACTTGGACCCTCATTTCTTTCCACATAGCCCTATTTCAATTCTCAACAATCTAATGGAGATGAGTTAGAGTTAGCACTCAGATTTTACAGAGGAGAAAGTTCAGTCAAAGAAAAGTGTAAGCCGCAAAACTAGTAGGTGGAAGAGCCAGGATTTCATCTCAGTGCGGCTCCAGTGTCCTTGCTCTTAACTACCTTGCTATGGCACTGGTAAAGAACTTCAATACCAAGCTGAAATTAACAAGAACAAACAAAGATATTAACATCAAGATTCATCATTCATCAAGAGGGTGCGGTAGGAGGGAGTGGAGAAAGATGAAAGGGAAATGAGAGAATTATGAAATGCTTGTCATCGTGAAAGAAAAACAAAAGGTGGGGGCATACAGGATTATCACATTCAGGTGTGACTGGCGTGACACTGTAGCATGCCCCGATCTGTCCCGTGAGGGCTGGCTCATCCTGGCTCCTCTGCCTTGGCTGGAGGGGCTTACCTGTCAGAAGGAGCTTGATGCTGCCGCCAACTTTCTGAACTGCCTCTTCTCAGGCCTATGCCAAATCCTTCTCCTGTTAATAGTCTTTCATGTGTGTTTCTTTTAGAAGTATCCAATGTGAGTGTAAATGAATTAGTTCTGGCGAAAGCTGCTCAATCAACAGCTACAATCTGGCAGAGTTCTCCTTCCAATCCTACCTGCAAGCTGCTTAAAACAAAAGACTATACTACCATACCCCAGGCTGTATTCTAATTTCAGATTAAAGGCAACTTCTTTGCCCGTTGCAGGCCACACCTATGGTGGGATGGATGTAAGCAGTCTTGAAACGCTGCAGTAAGAATTCGATCTCATATCTTCACGAGCAGGTGCTTCCCAATTTATTTTATAAATTATTATTACCCTCACTATTAATTATTGAATGTAGTTGTATTTGATGATCATTTTATTAGATAAGCCAAATGTGACTCAAGTATTCAGTGTAATACATGAGGAAATGTTTTCACATATAAAGAAGGATAATTTTTCAGGAGTGGCAGTGTTATAAGAGGAGTCATCACAGAATTTTATCACAGAATCTTTTGCACGGTTTATGAAGGTTTCAGACCTCAATTCAGTTCCCACGATTTACTCGCCATCAGGAAAAAGAGGACATATGGTGAGCTGACTCACCTCAGAAGTAGTATATCTCATTCTTCCAGCAGCTGTCCAGGGTAGAAGACGGAAAATGCAGGATCTGGACCTCCTTCCTTAGCAGCACTCCTGCAGGCTCCCCCTGCAGGTAGGCCCTAGCATCTGCAAGGGTGAGGACAAGGGAACCCAGAGAGGTCCTCGAACAACTCAAAACAGTTACAAGGTACTAAGTCAAGATAATAAACCATTAAATAAAATATTCTGCCTTTCCATCTTGATAAATATGCTTCCATGACAACAAAATTGATAAATATAGAAAGTTATGGGCTTTTTTTCTGCTTAATCATCAGCAAGGTACCAGAGTGATAGACTGAATTATTATTATATATGACGGGAGGTGCCTTTGATAGGCTAGCACTGTTTAGAAGATTTTCACATATTTTCTTATATTGATAGTAATTCTAAATTAGATATCTTTCTTGACATCACAATTCGTAGATGTTTTTCATTAATTTCTATTTTGATAAACTTAGGTGATAGCTATTGGGATTGTTATAATTTAAGACACAATCAGGAATGATCATTCATTTTGTGTTTTTATGTTCAAACATGTAATAGAATCATATATTATTGACTATTAACTTTGTAGAAAATAATAATATTTTAACTTGATCATTCAAGGCATAGTCTCATACACAATTTCTATTGTCTCTTACAGCACTATCTAGATACCAAAGCATTAGTTTTCTTCTTTCAAAATTTTTGATGAGTTCTAAGGGAAGCCTAAAACAGATGCTGGATTGTAAGGCAAACCAAGGCTGTTGTTCAATTTGTTAATACCTACAGAAATTAGTTTCAGCATGACACTTATGTTTTCATCTTAACCGTGCTCAAGACATTTATTGGAATGCTACTTTTGTTGTATTGCATCCCTGTACTTTTTATTTTGTAAAATAATTTCCTCTGATATGGTTTAAATATTTCAAATTCTTTATTGAGTGAAATAACTATGCTTTTATATTTATGGGTTTTTATAAGTAGAACTTTTACAAACACAAATAACAATATGTAATTCACACCAAATTATCATTAAAAGGGCAATTTCAAAATTAGTTTTTGGAAAGATTGTTACTCCCTCTTTTTTGTGGCTCTTTTGACATATCACATAGCCTTTCTAATATACCTTTTCTAAATTTAAAATAGCTTAATAACATTTAATTTGTATTGCCATTTTGTGTCCAAAAGTGGCCCAAAGGTCAATTTTGATGTGTGTTTAATCAATAAGTCTCATATTTGGACAGCTCCAGACACTATGACATGCATAAGCAATTATTAACAGTTACTTAAATAAATTGCATTTGACTTTGTGATATATTTTCAATTGCATGCAGTATGAATATATGTATTGTTTTCATTTAAATAAGAAATTTTAAAATCTTCTGTGTAAATATGGTTCTGGGTTGATTGATGGTCAGAGTAAAGGAATATGGTTGTTAGAAGGAAGAAACACGTGTGAGAAATTGAGCATGAAAAAATTAGCTTCCAAATTACTGAATGCTAACTGTATCTCTTATAATCTAAATAAGTTAATAAATTATTTTTTTCATTATTATCTAATTTCTTTGAGCCAATTCTTTTTCAATTTTTAGGGGTCTCAGGTACAACTTTCTGTATCTTTGATTTCCTTGTATGTGTTATCTCGAAAATCTCCAAGAATTACAGGAAAAGTGAACACTGAATGTTCTCAATTTCCAATCATAGTTTTTAAGTAACAGAAAATAAAAATACACTTAAGGTTTTGTGTCGGCTCAATGAATCCAAGAGTCCAAGCCTCTGTCTCCTTTACAGCATCTCCTCAAGAAGCAGAAAGCTTTGCTTCCTACAGGGTTCTCAGGGACAGTAACACTAGAGGGCGCTGGCAGTTTGCAACTAACAAGCTTCTCTGTCAGGAACACCAAGCATTGAGTCTGAAGGATATCAACTCCAATTCAGTCCCTGAAAATGTCCCTAACCATGGCAGCTCCAATGAAGCAAGATAGCGACCCTGTAAATGTATTTTGCCTAAATTCAGAAAGAAAAAGAATAAGAATCTCACTGGCTCTCATAATCTAATGGTCCATTATCCAACCAGGTGAAAAACTATTAATTAGTTTCCAAAGAGAGCAAAAGAAGCACAGCAGAACTTATAGCTTATTTTCTTTCAAGTCATGCAGATGAGTGACTTTTCAGTATGATGAGTGTGTGAGAATTTCTGCCAAAATACCAAAAGGTAAGTTACTGAATTACATAAAGTCAAGATGAGTTGATGTTTTGAAATGCTTTCAGTATAAATATAGATGATTGCATTATAAATCACATCTCAAAAGCACAGGTAATGTGAGTTTAGAACCGTTAACTGAAAATCAATTTAAAAAAACAAAATTAAAATATACCTTCTAATGTCATTCTTCCCCAAATCTTTGCAGTTTTATGGTTGATATGAAAAAATTAGAGAAAGAGAGAGAGAGAGCGAGAGCAAAAAGATGCAACTTGCTCCAAAGCTGTCTTTTCTTTAGATAGAAGTTAACACAAACTCTAACTACAAACTATGGGAAATATATAACTTATCAGCCTCTTGGGCTGTTAAAATACACACATTTTTCTACCATCATTTTGCATATATATATGTATTTGTACTTAGACATGCAATTCCGAAGTCAAGATAGTACTGGGTGAATTTAACAGCATCCACTTTTTGCCAAGACCAGTAGGATGAATCTGGCTGTTTGACAAGAGAGACAGGTAAAAATATCACTTCTATAGAGATTTCTTTTCTAGTTGGGCAAAATAAGCTAATCACAAATAGATTTGCCTAACATGGCCTATTTTAAAACTCTTCAAAATTTAAAATCATGAGCAAACTTTTAATTTAATCACATCACCTAAGAAACTTGGCCCAGAACATTAAACAGTCTCAATGGACAGAAATGTTTTCATAAAGGTATGGAAGGTTGAAGATATAAATTAATAATAATACATATCTTTATTCTTGCTTCAATCTTTACTTCCTGCCTAATATCAGAATGGTATGATCTGTGCATCATTTATTCATACAGTATCTGCAGTTACTTAGTTAGGTGTCAGAGAAATGACCAGGCTCATTTCTCTTTTTTTAAGGTACCATATACAGGAGGGTACAAAAATTTTTTAAATCTCTATGTACAAGGGATCTTCAAAAAGTTCATGGAGAATGTGTTTCATGATGATATTATTCACTTCTCGGCCTTTTGGCTAAGATCAAGTGTGATATTATTCATGGATTTCACATTTTTTCCTTCTTTTTTTGTTATTTGACAGGTAGAGTTATAGACAGAGAGAGAGACAGAGAGAAAGGTCTTCCTTCCGTTGGTTCACCCCCACAAATGGCCGCTAAGGCCGGCACTGTGCCAATCTGAAGCCAGGAGCCAGGTGCTTCCTCCTGGTCTCCCATGCAGGTGCAGGGCCCAAGCACTTGGGCCATCCTCCACTGCCTTCCCGGGCCATAGCAGAGAGCTGGACTAGAAGAGGAGCAACCGGGACTAGAATCTGGCCCCCAAATGGGATGCCGGTGCTGCAGGAGGAGGATTAACCGAGTGAGCCACGACGCCGACCTGGATTTCACAGTTTTTCAAGAAAATAACTTCATCTTTCAATTCCATTTTTCTGATAACTTTTTGAAATTTTCTAGTGTTTTAAAAGATGAAAGGGAAAAATAATGCCCATATTGTGGTATAATTTAAATGTTTACATATCATACGTCAATGTTTTAATGTGAAAACAATGTAATATGATTGTGGTATTTGTAGGGTAATTATAGATTATAAGAGAAAATTAATTCATAGCATCCTACAGGCCATATGGCCCCTAAAGGGACACAGATGTACAGTCCTATAATGAACATCTTTAGGTTCTCTCAGAAGTTTCTGCATGGTTGTATTAATTATGTCAAAGTTAATAATGATGTCATTTGAGGTCCTCTGAGCAGGGGAGGGCTGGATCAACTGGCAGTTGTGCCACTGCCCTGCCCTCCCATGATAGAGCATGGATTTGATTCTTGCCCTGAGAAATCTTGAATTATTGTCCATGGCAAATGTAGCATGCAAATTTAAGGTAGCTCTGAAGGCCATGTTTATTATAACAGGGGAGAACAGGCACCAGTGAAGGAGCCCCAGGTCTTGCTGGAGGAGCATTCTGAGCTGGAATTCGAAGGGTGGAGAGTGAGTTGTCCACTGGACTGCCAGGCCAAGAGGGTTCAGGGAGATGGGCAGCATCTGCCACTGCAAGGCACTGAATAAACACAGAATACTCGGCAACTAAGATTCCCACTGGAGGGCCTTCAGAGCATCAGGGTCAGCATTTTGGTCTCAGGGTATAGAACTGCTCTGTGCACCTGAACACTCCATTTGAAAATTGAGGCGGATTATTTACAGAAAAGAGATCATATCATGGGGCTGTTTCCCTCAAACACTTTACCATCCCAATGTTTCTATGACTCCTGGTCCTCCTTCTAATTTGTTCATCTGCAGCTAGGAACTCATAAGAACACAGTACTGTCAAGAGAGGCTTAGTTGAAGACTAAAGGAATAAGACCAGAGAGTCGAGCTCTGTTTGTGCCAACCACAGCTCTGTGGTTTTGGCTTCAGTAGAACCTGAGTCTTAGGTTTCTCACTGGCATTTGTGGAGAAAGCAATATCTAGGCTATTTACACCAACAGTTAACTGGGAACATGAAGTAAGATAATAGATTGTGGAATGTTTTATGAACCACAAAGTATTGTGCAGGGGGAAGTTTTCTGTCTTTTCCCAAACACATCTACATTCCTTCTGCCACAGGGCCTTTGCATTTGCATTCAGTCACCCTCTAAACCATTCTCTCCCACTGGAACCAGGAGTAATTCCTTTTCTCCCAATAAGAATATATTTGACCATGTACCTTCTTTATAGAACCTGGCTGATCAGAAAATGGCCTAAGGTTCAAAAATATCTGTCATTCTATCTATATCCATATATATCTATAGATAGATATGCATGCATATAAATATGTATATAGATATATGTATCTATATATGTATATAGATATGTGTATGTATATAGATATGTGTATATAGATATGTGTATATATCTATAGATAAATATGCATGCATATAGATATGTATGTGTATGTATATATATATATATGTATGTATGTTAATATGTACCCCTTCTTCATAGTTGATGTCACAATTTACCCTGGGATCAAAATCTGTTCTGGTGGACTAATTTCCTTTTTACAACTCTAAGAAAGTTCTAATGTCTGTTGTTGAATGAGACTTTCATTCCAAGCATCCTAATTCAAAATAAAAAAGTACTTCCCATAGAAACACTGTCATAGAAACAGGTGCAGTGTAAACTGAACAATTTGTTCCCAATTTTGTGGCTTAACTAGGTTGTTGAGAGCTTGCCTGGGAACATAAAAAACATTTCCATCATTGTTGCTTTGGGGATGTATGTTCTAAGTTTCATTATCTGTCAAAGCAAAATTTGAAGCTATACTTGAAAGGTGCAAAATTTCATAAAAAAGAGAAAAATCCAAAATCACACAGATGGTATTTTTAGCTTCAGATGATAAAGGGTTGAAAGAACTTCCTGTATAGTAAGAGAAGGATTTTCAAGGATTTCTTGCATTTTTGCAACCAAAGGCCCAATGGATGTTCATTTAGATACTTTTACACAGATGTCAATTTGGCTGAGAGTGAGGAAGTGGTCTGTCAGCAGGAGATTCTCAATCCCTCACCTAGGAGACAGAGTTCAGAAACAGATCATATAGGGATTTCTGTTCTGTTTTTCAACAAGACATTTTGTAGCAAAGACATTATAGCAAATAGAGAAATAAAACGTTTGTTAAAGAACAATGTTTATCAATGTTAGGTGGCTATCCCTTTGGGTTATGAAACCAATTACAGTGGCTTTTGAGACCTTCATCTTCAGAATGGAATAGGAAAAAAATGAAACAGAAAGAAAAATATCTGAGAAAATTTACATTATTAAGGATGTGACTTTATGAATTAATCTATTTTGGTTTGTGTATGTATGTATTTGGGTAGGGGGTACAGTGTTGTGGGGAGCAACCCAGACTGGACTGAGTTACTGGAATTAAGACTTATTCTATGCATCTGCTCTCCCACAATATGGCGCTGGGAGAGGAGAAAACAGCTTCTACGCAGCTGCCTCCAGTTCAACCAATAAACTGTAGGACCTACTCCTGATTGGAGGAGAGCAGCGTACTCGGCGTGTGGGCAGCCGAGTTAGGATTGGCAGAGGAGGACTATAAAGGAGGAGAGAGACGGCATGCACCAGGAACATCTAAGGGGAACATCTAAGGGGAACACCTGTGCAGCCCGCAAGAGAGCCGGCCGGCGGTGTGCCGCTCCCCCGCGGAAGTGGGGAATGTGGCGGGGGAACCGCCCTTCCACGGAGGTGGAAGGGATGGTAGCCAACCCAGGAAGGACCAGCAGCAAACCCGGGGAGGGCTGAGCAGACAGAAGAACAGCGCAGGGTCCTGTGTCGTTCCTCCACGAAGACGGGGAGCGACACAGTGTGTTTCTTACAGCATCGTTATTATTATGTTGCTTAACTGAGTCCTTGTGCTTATTTAAAGATTCATTTATTTCTTTATTTGAAAGAGTGACACAGAGGGAGAAACAGAAAGGGACAGACAGATGGACACTGACTGAACGGAGGGAAGGAAGAGAAGAGGGAGATCCTCTATTCATTGGTTCACTCACCAAATGTCTACAACAGCTGGAGATAGGCCAGGCTTAAACTACGAGCCAGGAACTTCATCCAGGTCTCTACATGGGTGGCAGGAACCCAAGTACTTGTGTCATCACCCGCTGCTTCCTGAGTGCATTATCAGGCAGCTAGATCGAAAGAGGAGTTAGACTCATCGGCACTCTGATATGGTGTGTAAGTACCTCAATTGGCAGCTTGATCCACCGTACTCTAAAGCCTACAGCATCACACTTTGTACTGACTATATGCTCATAATCACAGAATTTTTGAACAATGGTGACCTACGAGTTAACAAAAAAGAGCCATGGAATTAATACCTGGCGATTCTTTAACAATAAAGAAGGACTGGTGACTGAAAATGTTACTGGTTTGAAGAAAAGGAGATAAAATACCACTAGAGAAGCATTAGGAACTATCAAATACTTGCATTCCAGAGTGTAGAGTTGTAGCCTGGGGACTGAGTCAAGCACTGCTGGACTGTTAACCTGGGTTGTCCTCCTCTCCTATTTGCCCAGACAGCCCCTGCACACCCCAAATGGCCTCAGTCTCACTTCCACAGACCTACATTGCTCATCGCTTCTGTCATAATCTCTCACACATAGGAAGCACATGCAGGAAAGTACATCTTGTGATCTGACTGTTGCTTTTAGCCCTCGTTTATACTCCTGTGGAACTGTGATCTTTATTCTTTTTACTTGTTGAATGTTATGGTTAGTGTGCATTAGGTCTGTGGGTACAGAGTGGACTGAAATTATGTTTTTGCAAAAAAATTCAAGAAAAAAATGAAGGAAGGAAGGGAGGAGGGATTTTGAGGGAAGGAAAAAGGAAAGGAGGGAAGTATGGTTATCTTCTTAGAATGTTACCTATGAAATACATAAAATCTGTTCCTTTTATAATAATAAAAAAATTTAAATGCAAAAAAAACCTCTTATTTTGCTTTTTACCTTGCCTCTATAGCATCTATCACAGTGTTTAATTATATTTGTGTTTCTCTTTAATGTTTCTCTTCCTGTCTCTCAAATAAGCCCTAAACTCCATGGTGACAAATTTTACTTCCGTTGTTTGTTGTTCATTGCTGTGCAAACCTTGGCCAGGGCCAGACACTCAATTAATATTTAAGGGAGAGAGTGCCAGGAGAAGGTGTGAAGGACTTTAATTCAGGCAAAAGGATCCCTGGATATCCCTCACTAGTCCCTTCTGCATTATCTGAGCCTGTTCATTTCCTCCCTGGAATTATTTTATATCTCTGCCAGTTATAGAACACTTACAGTAATCTGAACGATTCCTACATACAGAATCATAGATGAATCTTGGTAAAATGCAGTTAATTATTGTGGGTTACTGATCAACTTCACATATTAACAAACTACTTTTAGTATTCCTGGTTGGGTATATATTTAGTATGCCTGTGGTTGAGTTCTCTTTGAAACCAGTGGTAACATTTTACAGGTTCTTCTCATCAATTAATGACTTACAAAACTTGTATTGTTCTGGTGAAAGATATTAATCTTACACTTGTATGGAAGTCATGACTTACTTTTTCTTAAAATCATACCCTGATAGAAGGGAAAAAAGGAAAAAAGGAGAATGAATGAAGTATTGACTGGAGGGCACATGTGCCCATTCTTGAGGACAGCGGGGATTATGATAAGAGAGTCTAAGGAAAGCAGAAAAAGGAAAGCATTGAGAGAAAAGCCCAGGTTACAGCTAAGCATGAACTAGTAATGCAACCCTCTCATAAAACATACCTTGTTTCAAATAGAGACATAGACATGTAGGAAACAACACATTCCTTCCATGTATTCTATACTGTGAAAGCACATCCGTCTTGAAGATCCACTCTTAGAGAACCTGACACAGGCAGAGATAAGTTAGTAAACAATTTCAATTTTTCACTGTTTATATGCAGGCTGGCATATGCCCAAGACCTGAGTTCCCATCAAAGTCACCAACTAAAAAATGCATGAATGATCCTTTATGATATGCCATGCAAATAGAACAAAGAGGAATTATTAGAGAAAGAGGTCAGTATTGTCCAGCAAAAAGTTGTTAGAGGTGTGTTTAAAGGATATTTTCCTGTAAGAATAATTAAAACAGCAAAGCTAAAAGTCACATTTCTTAAAGATCACTAATTAGAATGACAAAAAAACCAAACAGAATTCAGGTGGCTTAGTTAGGGTTGATCATTAAGTTAATAAGGGCTTCCTATAGTTTTCTAAAATTAAATTCCATTTACCAAGTCCTTACACAGAATTAGAGCAGGGTTTGGTTTTAGTTCCATGATCTAAATATTTATAATAGGTCTCCAATGAGTGCTCACTAACTCTGAGTAATAGGTACCGTTTCTATAACAAAAAGGCATTATACCACACATTCCAGGGAACATAAAATCCATAAATATGTCATGTTCGGCGGAACAATAGTGAAGGTTCTAATGATGATATAATGCATGATACTAAGCCCAAGTGGTTTCTTTCAATTATCACAATCTGGCATAAATTTTATGTGCATTTTTATCTCAAAGGTTTTCTTTCAACTGTAAGCAAAACATAACAAACATTTTGCAAAGACAAAAAAAACCAATATAATGTTTATATAATGCAGATTTGAAGTTTGCAACACACACAGACACACATGCACATATCTTGGCATAACAAAATCCTAAATTATAAGCAGTAAGTAACACTTTTCTTTATATAACTTGTCATAATTCATAAAACACCTTTGAGATATAATCTTCATGAAACTACTATAAGATCATTCATTGTTATCATCCTCATTTTACAGATTAGGAAATCAAGGTTAGAAGTCTAGTTTGTGAACGCAGAACTGAGATGATACAAAGATAAACATTAAATAACATCTTTTTCCAATTCCCACATTTCAGCTTCTAAACAAAACTCATCCAGGCAAAACAAAAATTACAATGGAATTTTATTCATTATTCTAAGAAAATAGTGCTTCGGTTAGAATCTCACCTCTACCTCTTGCTGGCTATCCAATGCCAGTCCAGTTACTTGTGTCCTCTATGACAGGTTCAATATCTATAGATTGGGTATAATAATACTACCACTCTCATAGAACTACTCTAAGGATTAAAATGTTTATGAAACACTTAAAACTGTGGCTGTCACACAGTAAATTTAAAAAAAATTCAGATTACTGAATATAAAAAAAAGAGTTACTTGCACTGAGGACCCAGATACCTGCCTGGACAATCACTAGTGTCCAGATATCTGATGATCCATGGGTTACAGGTGCTTCAATAAGACAGAGTTCTCCAGCATCAATGCCCACACTTGCCTCCAGAATCCTGCCACAAGGGATTCTGACAGCACCCTTCTCTTCATTTTGTTGATCAATTTTGTAGCACCCTACCCAGCTCTGCCACTTGAGATTCTTTCTAAGCTGAGGTGTTAAGTATAAATAAGTGGTCCTCAAAAGCTTCACGGAATACATATTTTATGAACAAGGCTATGCATGCTTCTCAAAATTATTCTGCACCAAAATATACTTATCTTTTCATTCCATTTTCCCACAAAGTTTTGAAAGCCCCTTGTATTATATTTCCATGTTATATTCTTTTATATTTCATTTGTTACAAACAATAACAGCCTCCATTACTGAGCACCTGCTATATCTAAGACAACTGTACTAATTTCAGGAATTTGACTATATGCATAGTATGCATCATTACTTCCATTGCATAGGTGAGAAAATTTGAGACTCCAAGGAGTGGATTAGTACCTCCTTTGACACAGAGCAAGTTGTAAAGCTGACAATCAAGTGTTCCACAGGTACTGTCTTGTCTTAAAACCTATACCCATGTGTAGCCTTGCTTCCTTCTGCGCTATGCCATGCAGTATTTATTTATCCTATCTTGTTTTCTGTCACTGCATATTTATATCCTCTTGGGGCTAAATTGGGCAAAAATTATTTATCTTATCTTGCTTTTTAAAAATACTCTTGCTTTAAAAGAACCTGAGGCCACTTATACAAATACATACACTAAATGAAAATCTTCTAAGAGGCAGAAAAAAAACAAAACAAAACAAAACAAAAAAAAAAACAGAAAAAAGAAGAGAAGAAGCAAATCAAGTTAACAAATGAAACATGCTATAAGGGTATGTGAAATGACCATGAATCCTACTTCCCATCAGCATAAAATAATTTAACTTATGATCCTCTATTGTGGAAAGATCATGCAATGTTAAGACTATGTAGGACCCCAGTGGGATGTATATTTAAAAGATATTGAATATATTTGTACTGAACTATCAGATCAACCACCACTGATCAGCCAAACATACTCAAGTTCTAGTTCCATTTTGGTCACTAATTATTTGGTGATTTTAGGTAAGTTAGTGAGCTCAAGCCTTAGTTATTTTTAGATGAGCAAAATAATGCTTATCTAAGATGGTGATTGAGAAGATTAAATGAAATACTACAGCATAAAGTGCAGTAAAAAATAACATAAATGTTCCATAATTGTTAATGTTACTATGATAATATTATTTCACTCTTTTATTCCTTTTCTCTTCCTTTCTCTTCATTTTTTTTGTCCTGGCTGGTCACCTACAGGATAAATTTCAATTCTGTTCAGGTCAAGATGTTTCTAGATATTTTAGGGATCACCTCTACTGCTAAATTCTATCTAAGGAAATGCCATGAGTATAAATAAGTAAATATGACTTCTGTTTTGTAAGGGATTTATATTCTCAATAAAGAGTCAAAATGTATATATTTTACAGACTGCAAGATGGGGAATATTAGAAAGAATAAAGCAGTTTAAAGACAGACACTAACAGATCATTTTGACGTGATATGGCTAATGTATCACTAGCAGTCTGTACCAAGTGCTTTGAATATGGGGATAAAATGGACAGCATACAATAATCAGAAAATATAAAAACACACAGTACTGGCTATTAGAATCCTATGAAGTCAGAATAGAAAAAGTTTTTTTTTTTTAATCAATAACTTCACTAAAGAGAAAGGAGTGGGAATTGAGACAGGAAAGGGAGCAACCTACACCCTCAGGCCAGCACACATGCTAGAGGTCACCCAGTTCTCTTGGCTCCATGTCCATGTCTTGCACAGCTCTAAGAAAGGGGATCAAACAGCATGCATAGCAAATTCCTCAAATCAAAAACAGCAGGGGACAAGGTCTAAATATCTATCATTTTCTACAGGACACCTTACTGGCCAGAGGTTCCAACTTCTGGCTTCCACAGTGAATCAATGATCCATACCGAACAAGATGAGAACACAAAACTATTTCGGGGAAGTGTTCAGATCTAAATTTAAGAACTTAGCTTTTGTGAAAAAGTTGTTTGACCTCAAATCTCATGAGGCTATGATTTCAGCACAGAATACTAATATTTTACTTGCTTCAGAAAATGTGAATGAAGCCACAGGAGAGAGCAGCATGGTGTAAGGAAAGAGCGTGAACACTGGAATCAAAGAGAATGGGGTCCATTTTCTTTCCCTATGAGAGTTTAACTGTGTATCAGTTTTCTCAAGGCTGGCATTAGAACTAATCCCAGTGACTGTGTATCTTAAAACAGACATGAAATTACACTACAACTTTTATTTGAAGGTTCCTTAAAATAGAAAGGGAAAGCATAAATCCATTATTGTATTTATTTTAAAATAACAATAAAAGATAAGTTTGTTTTGGAAATACAATTTCTGAGAACCATAAAATTATCCCAAGAAGTTATTGTGTATTTTCATTTTCACCTTTTTTAGTTCTGGGTTCAATTAAATTGGTAAACTGTATTTCTAAGAGCATTGTAGTGTATATAATTTTAACTGATGCTAAAGTCTTTGATGGCTTTTTAATTATTTTAAAATAGTAAAACCAATGTTTATATGCCATCCTAGACAGTAATTCTGTCAGATCTCATTTAAAAAAAAAAAAAAAAACAGGACTGAGATTAATCTCTCCTTGGAAGAGAGCCCTGTGGGGAGACAGACATGTTCAGAACTTGAGTTGGTGGCTTGGCTGTTCCACAGACTGTGGGAACCTTGAGAAAGATGATTTTAGTATTATCATGCTCAAGGCATTTTGTCTGTTGTAATATCCAACTCTAAAGTCAACTCAATCACACACATTACTCCTTAAAAATGCCACAATACACAGTGGATAAAAATGTTCTCATGAGCTTATTCTAGAGCCAATACGCCAGTTTGAACAGGTAGAGCTTCTTGCCTTATGTTAGAATTATCTTACAGAGCACTGACATTGCTGTCTTTGGACATCCTTCACTTCACCCTGGCTAGCAGATACTCTTCGATTGGTAAATTGCTGGTTAAACTTTCATTCATAAAGCTGAGCAATATATGACTACTGATGACTTAGTCTGTAAGTGTTCCAATGGAAAATACTGGAAGCAGTACGGTATGATGGTGAGTAGATGGGTCTGGGGTCTTACAGTCCTGTGCAAATCTCCTTGCTATGCACTGAAGTTACCAGAATTATGAGTATTCTCAAGTGCATACTGTATTCATCATAGAGAATTGCTTAAGGAATACATGAAAAAATTCCAAAGAGCAGTTAGCCAACAGTAGGTACCAAAATATATCCTTTATATTATTTCATATTATTTTAACAATGTTTGTTTATTTTTATCTACTTGAAAGGCAGAGCAAAAGAAAAGAAGAGGGATATAGGGAGAGAAAGAGGAGAGAGTGAAGAGAGGGAGAGAGAGAGGGAGAGGGAGAGGTGGAAAGAGAGAGAGAGACACTCAAATCGCTGGCTCATTCCTCAAATACCCACAATGGTCAGGGCTGGGCAAGCAGGGAGCCAGGAATTCAATCTACGACTCCCGTATTTGTGGCGGGAGCCCAATTACTTGAGCCATTACTACTGTCTCGAGGATCTGCATTGGCTGGAAGTCAGAGTATGGAGTTAGAGGTTAACACTGAACCCACACATTCCAATATGGAATGTGGGCATCTTAATACTAGGTCAAATACCTGCCCCCAATTGATGATCTTTTAGATACTAACTAAACCTTATGCTCTTATATCTTACAGTATAGTAAGATGAACACCAAGTGAAATGATCTTCTTCCTATTATTTTATTAGTTCAATATATACAAAACCCAGGAGTATCCTCCTAAATTCCTGCTCTTATCTGAGTTAAACAAGATGAAAAGGTTTTTAATTCATTGCTCCTTCTAAGGGCATGATATTGTAGATTAGGGAAGGTGGGGTAGAGAAAAAGTGAAAGAAGAATGTTCTTAGGAAACTTCCAAAAATATTTGGCAAAATCCAAGTTGACTCTTATTATTAATGAGAGAATATCAGGAGACACATGAAAGCAACTAAAAAATGAATGATGATGAAAGCAACTTAGCATAACGAAGTATCTTCCCCCTAATGAGAGATACCCAACCTCATCCAACACAGTAGACATACTGGAAGGTAAATTGTTAGAATCATCAAATTTATTGCTCAAGAAGATTCCCAAATGGATTAGTCAAGCATTTCCTTAACAAAGCCAATTTGCTGAATTCATTCCTGGACCAAATTTCATTCGCTTTGGGAAATCAATTTCTTTCCTCAAACTCCAAAACACTGATAAACTGCCTATGCTCTAAGTAAAAATACTGACATCTTAAGTTATAGTACACCAAGCGACACTGATAAATTTTCAGAGACTCAGTCAGGAATTTTTCCAGACAGATTGAATGGTTCATAGCTTGATAAAGTTCCTCAGTATTGAACAAGATTAACAGGAAGGAAGACTAGAATTCAGCCATCGGAAATAGCATAATTTTGCCTCTAATCTTTGTAAAATACATGATTTTGAGAGCACTGTGCTTATTTCTCCAGAATAGAAAAATACATTGGAAGAGGATATTATGACAGTTTTCTCTTCAATTCATTCTGGTTTATTTGCCTTTCTATTCTACTGCTTAGATCATACAAAGAACAAGAAAAAAAAAGGGGAGAGAATGATCCAACATGGGAAGTGAGATACACAGCAGCCCCATAGAATGGCAGATGTCCTAAACAGCACTCTGGCCTCAGAATCAGACCTTAAGGCATGCGGATCCGGCTGATAAGCCCATGAGACTATTTCAGGCATGGAAAGCCAAGACACTCTGGGGAAAAAAAAAAAAAAAAACTAAATGAAAGATCTCCACGAGTGAGATCCCAGTGGAAAGAATGGGTCATCAAAGAAGGAGGTACCTTTCTCTGAAGGGAGGAGAGAACTTCCACTTTGACCATGGCCTTGTCAAAAATTATCAGAGTCAGTGAACTCAGGGGACTTCCATAGCCTTGGCAGCTCATGACAAGAGCCTAGGGTGATTACTGATGCCATAAACAAGAGTGTCAATTTGTTAAGTCAACAACAGGAGTCACTGTGCACTTACTCCTCATGTAGGATCTTTGTTCTTAGTGTGCTGTACATTGAGATTTAATGCTATAACTAGTACTCAAACAGTATTTTTCACTTTATGTTTCTGTGTGGGAGCAAACTGTTGAAATCTTTACTTAATGTATGCTAAACTGATCTTCTGTATATAAAGAGAAACAAAAATGAATCTTGATGTGAATGGAAGGGGAGAGGGAGTGGGAAAGGGGAGGGTTGCGGGTGGGAGGGAAGTTATGGGGGGGAAGCCATTGTAATCCATATTCTGTACTTTGGAAATTTATATTCATTAAATAAAAGTTAAAAAAAAAAGATGGCTTAAGAAATAAGATTAAGTATTTCCTTGTAAATTTCTTTAAAAATAAAAGGTTAAAACAATAAAAAAAAGAACAAGAAAAAGAAATATGTGATTTTTTTTGCATATTAAATCTTTAAATTTTCAACTTAATCATAATTCTCTGGATACTTTTCCAAGTAAGTACTATATTAATATTCATATATTTATATATTATACCATTTTCCTGAGCAGACAAGCCTGAGAAGTAAAATATATTACCTGAGTAAACTCCTACTGTAGCATACAAAAGTCAAGTACGGCATACAAGAAACTGCATTTACAATATCATTCACATTCAGGTTGAGCATCTCTAATCCAAACATTCAAAATCCAAAATGTTCTAAAATTTGAAAATTTTTTTCATGCCAATTTGATGCCACAAGTAGAATATTCTACATAATGAAAGTTTATGCACAAAAGTATTCAAACTTATATATCTTTATGTTTTGAAACTCTAAGCAAATAATAAACTCAGTGAAAAATATTTACCAATTCCTAGAAGTAACGGTAAGCATTGGTTCATTTAATATGAAATTTTCAAGAACAAAAAAATGTTACCCAGATTTAGACTTTTATTTAGTTATTTAAAATATTCATCATTTATTCATAAAGCAGAATGACAGAGAGGGAGGCCAGGAGGAGGAGAGAAAGAGAGAGAGAGAGAGAAAGAAAGAGAAAGAGAGAGAGAGAGAGAATCAATCTTCCATCCACTGGGTCATTCCCCAAATGCCCACAACAGCCAGTGCTGGGACAGGCTGACACAAGAAGCCAGGAACCTCATCTGGGTCTTTCATGTGGGTAGCATAGGCTCAAGTACTTGAGCCATTTCCCACTGCCTTTCCAGGCACATTAGTGGAAAGCTGGATCAGATGTAGAGCAGCCAGGATTTAAACCAACACTTCAATATGGGATGTCAGCATTGCAAGTGGTGGCTTAAGCCACTGCACCAAAATGTTGGCTGTTTCAGTCATGGCATATGTAACTTCTAAATATCAAATGCAATTGAAAACAACAAGGCAGTCGCCGCGGCTCACTAGGTTAATCCTCCGCCTGTGGCGATGGCACCCCAGGTTCTAGTCCTGGTTGGGGTGCCGGATTCTGTCCTGGTTGCTCCTCTTCCAGTCCAGCTCTCTGCTATGGCCCGGGAAGGCAGTGGAGGATGGCCCAAGTCCTTGGGCCCTGCACCCGCATGGGAGACCAGGAGGAAGCACCTGGCTCCTGACTTCGGATTGGCGCAGTGCACTGGCCATAGTGGCCATTTGGGGGGTGAACCAACGGAAGGAAGACCTTTCTCTCTGTCTCTCTCTCTCTCTAACTCTGCCTGTCAAAAAGAAAAAAAAAAGAAGAAGAAAAGAAAAGAAAACAAATGCTATTGAAACATTTAAGTTGGAAATCATCAAAATGTCAAAATATGAGTAAATATTAATTTTACATCATTTTCTAAAGACTGATTTTTTTCTGTGGCCTGTGTTACTAGTAAAAATGCTAACACTTCTGTATATGGAAGGAAAATGCATTGCTACATTTAGTCAGCAGTTGTTTTTCTTCTGATAGGTTATCTCAGTAATATTTGTTTCAATTTTGAAACATTACACTATCTTAGATAATTCGATTCCTAGTGAAAGTGAGAATATGATAGCAGAGAAGCCAAACTGTAAGTGCTTTTCTTCTCATTCATTTATTATTCTCACAGACCCTACTTTCACTGGTAGAAGAGAAAGGGGACAGCACATGCAAACAATCACATAAATGCAAGTGTCACATGTGTTAGATGCACTCTGAAGGGAACACACAGGAGGCAAAGTAGAGAATGACTGCATATGAAGGGCTGAGGGTGAGGGTCCTACTCCAGACAGTGTGGTCCTGGAAGGCTTCCTTGAGGAGGGACTCCCTTGCAGAACCTGAGGGCATGAAGAAAATAGTTCTGTGGGGAGTAGGGATAAAGAGCATGTCATGCTAAGGAAATAGTGTGGGCAAAGGCCCTGCAATGAGGAACCAAAAGACTAGATAGGGAGCAAGGAGAGAGAGGAGTGAGATGAGAATGGAGAGGTGAATGGAATTATACCCGCAGTGCTTGGAGATTGTGGGAAGGACTTGGAAGCACTTACGAACTTGAAAAGTGGGTACAGTTTTCCATACATGGAGAGTACCATCGAATACACCACCCTCACCTACTGAGACTGCCTTGGCCTGGAAAGGCCAGCTGTGAGAAGGCCAGGTGCAGGCTCTGCATATATGCAGAAGCCAGATCTGGGAACTGAACCCAGGTACTCAGATTGCAAGCCAAATTTGCATGTTAAATGCTAAGCCAAATTGTTGTTTTGGTGTCATTTTTTTTTTTTAATGATGAAGCCAGTAACTTCTGAGATGATTACATGTATCACCCACTGCGTGTTGTCAAGCGCTTTAATGAGATGACTCCTGAGCTAAGATAATCACAGGCACTTCAGACATGGACTCAGTAAAGAGGGTACCACAAAGACAGCATGGATCTAAGGCAAGTCTAGGTGGTCAGCACAGAATGTAGGGTGTTTGAGGGAAAGGGAACAAGTGACATACGTGAGATGCTGCCTCTCCTTTGCCATTTTTGCTCAGGGGCTGGCCTTCTACCAACATCATTTTGCACAATTCTTGGCAATTGCACCAAGAGGTATGTCCATAGTCAGGGCCAATGGAAAAGCAGGGAGAAGAACTAGCAAAATGGTATCTTCTTTAGCTGGGAAATCGAGATTATTCCCAGGATTCTCTCAAGAGAATGCTTCCCATCCTTTCAGCAGGTGACAGAATGTCACCATTACTATGGGCCAACTAGGGGAACCTGTGCATGGGACCATGAGACACAAGGATTAGAGGGAGACAGCATTGCACTTGCCACCTTTGTTATATTCCTGGTTTTTTCACCTACTACTATAAGCTTCATTCACATACCCACCAACATTGTGAATCTTTTCCCTATTGCTGGTCTTCCTGCCTGCGTTTAATTATGTTCAAATGTCTTATTTACCCACCCCTGAAATTATGTGACTCTGCCTCCCCCTTTCTTTAAGGATTGATTTCACTTTTCTCTTCTGCCTAAGGAGTGACCTAAGACCATCACTTCTGAACCTGAGTTCAAATAGTCTTCTGTTTTATTCTCATGCTTCTTACCATCCTGTTTTTTTTTCTTTTTGAAATTACAGATGCTCCTTAAGTTATTATGGAAATGTTGTCAAATAAACTCATTGTAAGTTAGAACAATACTAAATTGAAAATGCATATATTTCATCTAATACACCTAACCTAACTCATGGACATCACATGTACAGCTGCACAAAATGCTGTCGAGTCTCTGTGGCTCCCCGTCCTGATCTGGCCTACAGGAAGCAGCACTCATGCTGCCTGACATCACCAGAGAGTATCATACACACAGTGCTGTCCCAGAAAAGAGCAAAATTCAAAATCAAAGCATGAGTTTCCACTAAATGTGTATTGTTTTTACCATGGAAACTTTGAAAAAATTATGTTATGCCATCATAAGTTGGGAATTGTCTGTACAATTTCACCATTGTTCCAACTGTCCTCTTCACAATATTTATCCATCACATTTTTTCCTAGTCCAAATCCAATACCTATTTTATGCTATAATTATGGTTATTATCCATAGCAATAAGAAGTCACTGAATACTACCAAGTATAGTGTATCAAGCTAAGGGACTATGGCAAAGAATTATAAGGTGTTTTTCTTATCCTGACAGAGAAGATGGTAAAATATTAATGTGTGCAAACAATTTTAATACAGGGATTGAAACAAGAAGCTGGAGCATAAGTGGTGGGAAAGAGAACCATAGGGTTAGGGCACAGGCAGTCACTTCCAAGTCCCATACAGCAGTCAAACCAAGAGGCCTGTTCCTTCTCTTTTGAAGTGTATGGCAAATTGTATTTTATTACCTTTCATTTCTCTGTTATTTATTCTATTTTGTTGATTCCTCCTTCTCTTAGGTCTTCACATGTGCATTTGCACTTCATAGTAATATCTGAATTCTAATAGGTTACAAAAAAAAAAAAAAAAAAGAAAGCAGGAGTGACAGAACCAGAAAAGCTAGGATGAATTCACCATGGTGAAGTAGACTTCTTAGCAGCTCCATTGCTCGCAGTGGCACCATCACCCTCACTTCCAGTTGGAGGATTTCAAAATGACTCCAGGGAAGGGGAACCCTTAAAGACTACTGGTGGGAATATAAATTAGTACAACCATTGCTGAAAACAGTAAGAGATTTCTTTAAAAACTGGAAATGGGATTGCTATATGATCCAGCAATCCCACTATTGGTTATATACCAAAAAGATATGAAAAAATATATCAAAGAGATACATGCACCACCATATTTAGAGCAGCACTGTTCACAATAGCCAAAATTTGGAAGCAACCAAGATGTTCATCATCAGATGAATATATAAAGAAAATGTGGTATATATGTGCAATGGAATATTATTCAGCTATAAAAAAGAATAAAATTCTACCATTTGCATGAAACCATTTTACAACTGGAAGGCATAATGCTGAGTGAAATAAGCCAGTCACTGAATAATGAATATTGCATGTTCTACTTTTTTTTTTTTTTTGACAGGCAGAGTGGACAGTGAGAGACAGAGATAGAGAAAAGTCTTCCTTTGCCGTTGGTTCACCCTCCAATGGCTGCCGTGGCTGGCGCGCTGCGGCCGGTGCACCGCGCTGATCCAATGGCAGAAGCCAGGTACTTCTCCTGGTCTCCCATGGGGTGCAGGGCCCAAGCACTTGGGCCATCCTCCACTGCACTCCCTGGCCACAGCAGAGAGCTGGCTTGGAAAAGGGGCAACCAGGACAGAATCCAGCACCCCGACCAGGACTAGAACCTGGTGTGCCGGCGCCGCAAGGTGGAGGATTAGCCTAGTGAGCTGCGGTGCCAGCTGCCTGTTCTACCTTTTATGAGGGAGCTATTCAAAAAAAAAAAAGAAAAGAAAAGAAATGCCTGTATCAATATTGTTGAAAAAATTTTATGAAACTTTGTTAAGAATGTAAAACTACTATAGTTTTAATAATCTGTGATTACTTTAAAATTTACTGTATATGGGTGACATGGTCATTTTATATTCAATTATTGTTTATAGGTATTGCCTGCAGTCCCACTAGTGTCTTTTTTTTTTTTTTTTTGCTTATTAAAGTTCTTATTTGGTGAAGCATTAAACCTTTTTTACTATAAGGTAAATCTAAAAGATGTTATCAAAAACTTAAAACAAGAAAGAAAGGGAGAGGGAGAAAGGGTGGGGGGGAGAGAATATCATTATATTCTTAGAATTGTATCTATGAACTATATTGAATCTGTCAAAAACTGAAAATATTTTAAAAATTCCTCCTGTTCATATTGCTTTCCTGCAATGTCTGCCATGGCATCATTTCCATGTGATTCTTCCTCTCTCATCTTCTTACAGTCTATCTTGGTCTCGCAGCTGGCAGGATCATTTCTTTAAAACCACATCAGGGACACAAATTTGGCTTAGTGGTTAAGATATCCCACAACTGAATTGCCTGGGTTCAAGTCTTAGCTTTGGTCCTGGTTCCAGCTTCCTGCTAATGCACACCATGCGAGGCAGCAGGTGATATAGCCCAGATAGTTGGGTCCCTGTTACCTACAGGGAAGACATGGATTGTGTTCCCACTCCCTGGCTTCAACCCAAGTCAGTCCTGGCTGTGATGGAAATCTAGGAGTGGACTAGAAGATAAGCACTATCTCTGTGTGTTTGTCTCTGTATCCATCTCTCTCATTTTTTTAAAAAGATTTATTTATTTGAAAGAGCTAGAGAGTGAGCGAGAATATCTTTCATCTGCTGGTTCACTCCTCAGATGGCCACTGGGTCAGGTTGAAGCCAGGGTCCAGGTCTTCCACATGGGTGGCAGGGGGCCAATACCTGAGCCAGTTCCACTGCTGTTTCCAAGCTATCAGAAGGCAGCTGGGTCATAAGCAGAGCAGCCAGGACTCAAAGCAGTGCCCATATGGGATGCTGGTGTAAGAGGCAGCAGCTTTATTCACTATGCCAGAATGCTCATCCCATGTCTGTCTGTCTCTTTCTCTCCATGTCTGAAAATTAAAAAAAAAGTTTTAAAAAAGAAAGTTATATTCAACCACTTTCATCTTCTACTGACTTGATAATTCCATAGTGACTCTTGAAGTTTGAATAAAACCTTGGAAGTCATTTGTATCCTCTGAGGATGAGTTCTGAGAACTATAGAAAACCTAAACAACCACAGCCTTATTTATTCATTTGCCCAACAGAAAACCTAGAAAAGACGATCAAGATCTGGTACAATGATTTACTGGCCACTTGTCATGTTCTTACTTTAATTACTTCAGCACATTTCATCTAAATATTCTATATATAATTTATTTCTCTGGTTAGCTAATTCCTGTGTATATAGCATATATGGTTGGAAGGGAAATTGGGGGGAGGCAGGAATAGTCTATGTTTAAAGTTTGAGTTGGCATAGTGCTTGAGGTAAAAGCTGATCAACCAACGCATATTGAATAAACCCTATTAGGCATAGAAATATATAAACGTTCCAATTTAGCCAGCTTTTACTTCCTTTAAAACCTCACAATAATTATTTCTATTTTCACATTTTCCTTTATGTTGATTTTTCTTCAAACAGTACTATAAATGTTTCCTTAGTCTAGTAATAGTGGAGCACTGAACATTTGCTAAGTGATTCATAAATTATTTAGTAAAAGGAATTTGAAAACATTTTCTCCAAAAACCATAGTTCACTGCCATTTGCCATGGAAGAACACTGGAGAATGCTACAGTTTCCAAAATCTTATTTATTTTCAACAAAAACCTCTTTTAAAATTAAACCATGAAAGGGCTCAATATGCTTAATCCTCTACTCCACATTAGACACATATGACAAAATGAATTTCTGGGCACCACTTCATATATTCAAGTTGTATTACACTTGCTCTGTTTATAATCATGACCGAGCAAGTCAACTTGATATTATTTCTTTAGTGGATTTGAAGAAACTGAGACAAACATTTCTAGCCCAGGCTTGAGAGCAAAAGTCTGAAGAAATGAGACTTACAGGAATACCATTATTGATTTATTGAAGCACAGAAGGATGAAATCAAATGTCATTGTAAGAATCAAAAATTCAACAACCAAAAATCCAAATGATCCTGTTAAAAATATTAAACTAAATTGAACTAATTTTAAGTATGAAGACTGCAAGATGAGAAAGAAAATGACCAGGAAACATACCACTTTCAGGAATAAAACAACCAACAAAGTCAAAGAGCATGACTACAATCATCAAGTTTGTTTCATCATAAGCAGATCTTAATTGCATTTACCGTGGGGCCAGTTATGCACTTATGACTAAAATAACAAGGTTCCATTGCAAGATTCTAAAAATACCTTTTATTATACTCTTCTTTCAAAATCTTCCTTTAGATGTTGCATAACATTATGAAATAGAGAGTGAATATGTGCATAATAAACTATTTCAAGAAATAAAGTAAGGCAAGTCTCTGGAATAATAAACTTCACAAAGCCCTCTAAGAATTGATGCCAGTTACCACAATTACTTGGAGTCTTAAGTGACATCTTAATAAGCAGGCCTGAAGACTTATGGAAGCCGTGGATCCATGCTGGCAATGATGAACTTGAATCTGATAATTAAATTCACTGGAGAGACCTTCTTGCCAAGATCAGAGTCTTTCAAAGAAGCCTTCTTAAATTCAGGGTTCTGAGGCTGAGATCCATGGCCCTGTGCAATGTATCAGGCCACTTTCTTTAGACCCTAGGCAGAACTCACTGGTCCCAGCCCTGAGGTTTGTGTTTCCAGGGATTAAAGAAGAAAGTGACCTCACAAGGTTGCTTCCCGCTGTCTGAGATTCTATTAGTCATCCAGTTCTTTGCAGTCTGGATCTCCTGGTCAATACAGTGCAAGTTCTTTCAGCCTCAGCAAGTGAGGATGGTCTGGTAAGAGTAAGAAATTCCAGAGCTCTGAGGCATATCAATGAAACCTCTTGCTAGCAGCTTTTCTTCGGGAGTGTGGGAGGGAGGAACAAGCACACAAGCCAATTCCCCCACCCCCACCCCCATCTCCTTCTGTCAACCAATGACTGCATGGTGGGCAGCCACTCAGGAAAAAAAACCCAGGTGTGTTTAGAAACATCCCTAACTGAACAGTCTTCAACTGGCAAATTCTCTCAGAAAACCGAAGGTACTTCCAAAATGTGATGGAAAAATGGAACTGAAAGGTTAGTTCATTTGGGAGGAAAAAATTTGAAATCCATGCATATGAAGAGTTTTCAAAAAGTTCATAGAAATGCGTATTATAAAAAATATGCATGGACATCAAAAATTCTTTCTGCTCATTTGTAACATCATCCTGGACTCCATATGGACATTTGGATTATTTTGACAACAGCAGGTAAGTTATCAAGAAACTAAATAGGTTCAGTTACCCTAGGGTATCTTAGATCCAAACCCAGTACACAGCACCACCTAGTTACATGGAGTTTATGGACATGGAGAAGAACCAGTGGTTGAATCAAAGACTGGTTATAGAGCAGGCTGAGGATAATGGAATAAAATAACCTTAACACTTAAACATTAATATTCAATAAAAATTCTTTTAGTCAAATTTCAGATCACACTTGTATTCTTCAGCAGGACCCCTGTGATTTATTTAATGAGTTCAAATCTGGAGAAAGCTGTCACTGGACTCAGTGCCAGAAATTAATGCTTATCTTGTAAATAGCTGAATTCTCTCCCAGTTTGGGAACAATCAATAAAAGCCTGGCTTGAAATCTGGTTGAAATAGCCACTCTAATTAACAAAATAAAAGACATAATTCAGACAAGCATAATAAGAGTCCTGTTTAAAGTGTGTGCTGGTCACAATGACAGTTCCTAATCTCCCCCCACTGAAAAGTGACTTCCATGGAATAAAGTCAGCTTAGATGGATTTTCCATCTAAATGGTCAAGGATTAAAAGGAGTTGGTTGGACAAGCGTAACTCATTCATCTAACATTCCAGTTAACACACACACACACACACACCATGATATCCTTATGAAAATAAGCTATCCTCTTAGTCACTGGAATTTGAGCGCAAAAGCTGACACTAAACCATTTTTATTAATATATGACATAGTTGGAGGACTATGCTACAATTCATTCCTCTGAATTTCTGAGCTTCTGTGACTATTCTATCACATTAAGCAATTTGCAGTGCTGGATCCCCTTAGAGGTTACTTATACAAAAACATACATTTCATTTGAAACTTGACTGGGCTCATTCCTTTTCTAGATAGATTCATTATGACAACCTTTAGTTGGGAAAATGGCCACAATGTGGACAGTTTAACAGGTTTATTTAAATGCTGCACATAGACTAATATGCTTACTTTTTGTTCAGAATGCTTTATTGAATAATACACAATAGAAAGAAGGTACAAAACCTTTCCAATGGCAGTTCTCAGAGAGTTTAGAAGTCCATCTAACTGGCCTGCATACAAGAAAGAAAGAGTTTAAAGAGTTTAAAATTATTTACTTTGTCAAACAGTTCTATAATAGAGTCGAAGCCATGCATGATTTGGGGAAGTGAAAGAGTTAATTCCTAAGACATTAGTACATATCAGGCTTTTATTCCATACAGCTGCAGGGAACTGTGTGCACGGGGAAGAAGGGCACACATATTGCAAGCTATGGTATCTCCACAACTATTTATTCAATTTTACAAAAGTGGAGGGAGGAGAGGGAATTAAGTCCTGTCCTCTGGAATATCAAAAGATGTCTTAGACTTGGAGGACCTGGCATGATATTAAGACATATATGGTTGCCAGTTATCTTGAGGAAAATCTTCAACAGAACCCACAGAGGCTACAGGAGAACAAATTTAGTCCAGTTGGAACAGTGCTGCTTTCTGAATTACAGTAGCAAAGTTTATCTAATAATTCTGCATGTAAATTGATAAATTATATCAGCTAAATTTTCAATGTAGCTATTCACAGCTATTTCAAGAGCAATTTCCTTTAAATCTCAATTAGAACAATGTTGTTGAGCTCCAACTCCCCACCTCTGTTGGAAGCAATATGCAACTCAGCCTGGCAACTGTAGAGTGGAACTAATTTCTTCCTCTTTACGCCTGTCTCCAATTAGCTGGTGGGAAATATAAATGATTTACTTAAGAGACAGCTTTTCCCATTTACTCAAGCCTATTACCATTCTCATCCAAGCATCACTTAGCCACTAATTGTCTTGGGAAACTGTACTTCGCCATGGTAAGAGTACAAAGTTGTTAACGTTGTGACCTAAGCAGTTCATTTAACCTTCCCAAACCTCAGTTTCTTCATTTGTTGCATGGGGATCATTTCTGCTTCATATCCTTGTTGTATTAAACAAAACACTGCACCAACAAGAATTAGTGTGCCTGGCCCATAACACTATTCTAGGAATTATTTTCATTATCTAATACACAAGAAAAATAGATAAACAGTGAAATGAACCATACAGAGTATGGACAAGACACAACAAAAGTACCAAGGAGGTGGCTGCATTGTGGTGAAGTAAGGTAAGTCGTTGCCTGCAATGCTGGCATCCCATGTGGGTGCCATTTGTGTCCCAGATGCTCCATGTTCCTGCTAATGGCCTGGGGAAAGCATCAAAAGACAGCCCAAGTGTTTGGGTCCCAGCCACCCAATTGGGAGAACCACACAAAGTTCCTGGCTCCTGGCTTCTGCCTGGCCGCGATCCAGTAGCTGCAGCCACCTGGGGAATGAACCAATGGATGGAAGATCAGTCTCCCTATCTCCCCACCCCATGACTCTCAAAAAAAAAATTTTTTTTAAAAGAAGCATCAAGGAGAGTTAGTTGAGGCATCCCCTGTTCATCACATCCCTGGTAGTTTGTCATCTGCAGACTCCATTTGAACAGCTTTGTCAGTAAGGAACATACTACTCCATATGGCAGGTCAAATTATTGTACTATTTATCTTAAAAATAAGCTTTAAATCCTCTTAAAGTAGTCCTACATTGATTTTCTCCCGTTTGTCCCCTTATTCACCCAGTAAAAGTCAGATTGTTATTCTAAGTGCAATTATTTAAAGACAGTTAATGTGTTCCCAGCCATCTTCTCACCGAAGGTCACCTACAGAGTTCATGTTTTCATTTGCCAGTGAGGAAGTATAGGTGATAAGCCAGTAGGAAAGAGACCATAGAATTCTACTTCCTAAGAACTAATGAGTTCCATACAGAATGAATGCTAACACCAACCAGTTTCCAAAGACTCCTGGTTCCTGGGTCCTGGGCTTTAAATCACTGATTCAGGAAATTTCACCTTTTAACATTTAGTGTAGGAAGAGATCATGTGATACAGAACGACTACAAAAACACACCTCAAGCAGGTTGATATGAAGGTTATATAAATATGCTTCAAGTTTTGGCCTTTTTAATAAGCACTAGATGGGTTGTTGCCCTCACTTGCTGTTTTATAGACCAAATAATCTCCTTTCCACATGCAACACTCCAAAGAAAAAAAAACAAGCTTTAGAGACTACCCATATCAGAAATTCTGTTTGATTCTCAACTTCAGGAATCATTTCTACTTAGAAAGAGAGGCCAAGATATACCACTTGACTTATCAGCTCGATTCTTTATTGGTATCTTAAACTTCTCACTTTAGATTCTAAACACAATCTGCCATATCTCACTACAAGGAAAGCATATGAAATACTTTGGTTATAAATATTTACTTACTTTGTGTGATTTCTTTGCCTTGATTCCAGGTTAAACATTAAATTCTCAAACCATTCCAAGTTTCAAAATGAAAAAATCCGATGCTACACCAATGATTCTATATTCTTTTTCATAATTGCACTGCATAGGTCTCCACCTTTTTGCAAAGAATGTGTTTCACATGATATAAGCAATATTTGTGCACATATAATCATAATTATGAACACATTGTTGAATTATGCTTTTGAAGATTATATTGGTATATAAACTACTATTTACTCAGACAGCCATGTGCTTTGAGTTCTTAACATTTGTTTTTATAACATATTTCTTATTGTGTCAATAGTCTCTTTCCTTGCTGCTGTCAATATTTAATTCACACTCTCTCTGTTTTGGGTTTAGGAAATCCATTGTGTTAATTTTCTTTGCTATATATAATAATTTACCACAAACCTAGTGGCTAAAAACAATATACTTATATAAGCTTACAATTTCTTTGGGTCAGGAGTCTGGGCATAGCTTGGCTTGGTACTCTGAGAGGCTGATTTCAATGTGTCAGCCAGGGATGGTTTCTCGTCTGGTGTTTCATATATGGAAGAGTCCATTTCTGAGCATAGATCTTGTTGGAAAAATTAATTTCTTGTGTCTGCAGACCTCATAGTATCTTACCTCTAAAGCATGAAGGAGTAAGACCTGCAAACAAGTCTTCTAGTGAGATGGAATCTTAAGTAATACCATCATAGGAATGAAGAACCAAAGTATTTGCCATATGACATTGGTTAGAAACAAGACACAATTCCATTCCAAACTCAGAGGAAACAATTATAACCACACCAGGTTATAAATATCAGGGAATGGGATAATGGGGACTACTTTAAAATCTGTGAATTGGGGCTGGTCTTGTGGCATTGTGGGTAAAGCCGTTGCCTTTGACACCTGCATCCATGTGGGTGCTGGTTTGTGTCCTGGGTGTTCCACTTCTGATCCAGCTCTCTGCTAATGCCCTGGGAAAGCAGCAGAGATTGGCCCAAGTGCTTTTGTCCCTGACCCCATGTGGAAGACCCCGAAGAAATTCTTAGCTCCCGGCTTCAGCTTAGCCCAGCCCTGGCCATTGTGGCCATTTGGGGAGTGAACCAGCAGATGAGAGATCTCTCTCTCTCCCCCTCTCTCCCTCTCTCTATAACTCTGCCTTTCAAATAAATAAAATAAATATTTTTTAAAAATCTTTGAACCATACCAATTAATCAATCTACCTAGTATCAAATGCAATGTTAGAATAATCACCCCCAAAGGGACTTTTTGTGAGGTAACTATTTTAATGACTTCAATTTGAATTATTTTCTGGTTAGTGGCCATGCTCTCGATAGTGTGAGTGTTCAACACATGATTCCTAGATCTATGAGGACACTTAAAGCAATTTCATGGAAAAATGTAAGTAAATGATGTTTATTTTGGTGCAAAATTTTTTGAACTCTATGAATACTTTTTTCATTATTATACCTTCCATGAACTTTTACTACTTTCAAGAAATAATATTGCTGCCCCCTATTTTATTTTTTATCTAGATAGAATGTGAAAATACTAGTCATTTTACTATCAGCCCTAGATTAAAACAGTGCTATTTAATAGGTTGAGTCTGCCTCTGGCTAATACTCAGTTACCAACTAATGCTTATCCACATAAGTATGACAGGACAAGGCATTTGCCTAGAGAGAAATTCCTGTTAGTAGGAAAAGCAAAAGTAGAAGTTTCCTCCTTTTCTCACTCCTGAAAAGTAGAAAACATATCCTGCTAAATATCGTACTGTTTTCCTAGGGAATACTTTGATACTGACAATTAGAAAATTATAAAAGCTCCTCATAGAAAGTATCTGAAGAATTCTAGATAAATTTAAACAAAATTGATAATTCCTTCACTGTACCTACCAGTCAGAAACTTGTTTAAATAAGTTTCTTCTTGTATGCATTAAAAGGTCTGTACCCTGTGCCTCCATTGGTCCATGGGGTAGAGGTCACAGGCAGAAAAACATAGTGTGTATAAATATTTTAGACCAAAGTTGCTATCAGACTTTAAACTCTCTTAAGTGGTTATTTGGAGAACAAGAAATACATGCAAGTGGAATGAACTTTGGAATTCATTCAAAGAAAACCAAATGCTTGTCACTTCTGTTAGCATTTGTTACATTTAGGGATTATTTATCAGATGATGAAATAATCTCTCCCTCTTTTAGACATCACTGGGAAACAAAGCAACAGACTAAGTTTATTTTATGATCAAATCCTATTGAAAAACAGTATCTCGTATTCCAAATTACAATAGAAACTTTTCCCTCCTAGTCATAGTATTCGATTAACTTGTGCTTGTTAAAACTAAGTAAATTTGAATTCTTTAATTAATACACAATTATTCTTAGGTGTTTAAATTTAACTGAAAAGTGATCCCCATTAAATTTAAGAGTGAGAATAAGAGAGGTAGGAGATGTACAGTTCGGCACATGCTCAATTGGACTTGCCCCAAACAGCAGCGTTAGAAACATGCCAGGGGATTCCAATTCAATCCCATCAAGGTGGCATGTACCAATGCCATCTCACTAGTCCAAGTGATCAGTTTCAGTTCATAACTGATCATAATAATGGGATTAAGAGTCAAAGGGATCACATAAACAAGACTAGTGTCTGCCAATAGTAACTGATAGAATTAAAAAGGAAAGAATGATCCAACATGGGAAGCGAGATACACAGCAGACCCATAGAATGGCAGATGTCCTAAACAGCACTCTGGCCTCAGAATCAGCCCTTAAGGCATTCAGATCTGGCTAAAAAGCCCATGAGAGTATTTCAGGCATGGAAAGCCAAGACACTGTGGCAAAAAAAATAAATAAATAAATAAATAAAACACCTAAATGAAAGATCTCTGTGAGTGGGATCCCAGAGGAAGAAAAGAAAGGGCCATCAAAGAAGGAGTTACCTTTCTCTGAAGGGAGGAGAGAACTTCCACTTTGACTATGACCTTGTCTAAATAAGATTGGAGTTGGCAAACTCAAAAGGCTTCCACAGGCTTGGCAACTCATGTCAAGAGCCTCAGGTGATCCCTGACTCCATAAACAAAAGTGTCAGTTGTTAAATCAACAACAGGTGTCACTGTGCCCTTATTCCCCATGAAGAATCTCTGTCCTTAAAGTGTTCTACCATGTGAATCAATGGTATAACTAGTACTCAAACAGTACTTTACACTTTGTGTTTCTGTATGGGTGCAAACTGTTGAAATCTTTACTTAGTATATACTAAATTGATCTTCTGTATATAAAGATAATTGAAATTGAATCTTGATGTGAATGGGATGGGGGAGGGAGCGGGAGATGCGATAGTTGTGGGAGGGAGGGAGGTTATGGGGCGGGGGGGAAGCCACTGTAATCCAAAAGCTGTACTTTGGAAATTTAAATTATTAAATAAAAGTTAAAAAAAATAAGTAAATTTAATTCCACAGTAAAAATGTGAAATAATCAAAAAGTTAGTAGTATAAGGGCTTTCAAACTACAACATGAGGCCAGCGCCATGGCTCAACAGGCTAATCCTCCGCCTTGCGGCGCTGGCACACCGGGTTCTACTCCTGGTGAGGGCACCGGATTCTGTCCCGGTTGCCCCTCTTCCAGGCCAGCTCTCTGTTATGGCCTGGGAGTGCAGTGGAGGATGGCCCAAGTGCTTGGGCCCTGCACCCCATAGGAGACCAGTAGAAGCACCTGGCTCCTGGCTTCGGATCAGCGCAGTGCGCCGGCCGTGGGGGCCATTGGAGGGTGAACCAACGGCGAAAGGAAGACCTTTCTCTCTGTCTCTCTCTCTCACTGTCCACTCTGCCTGTCAAAAATTAAAAAAAAATAAATAAAAACAAACTGCAACATGAATAATGAAATTATTCCCAAAGTCATCCAATCTGTATATGAATGATAACTTATTTATTATTTTCTGAATGTTACACATACAATCATACAATGGTATAGCAGAAAAATTGTTTCAGATATTAACTGATTTTTCTTTTCAGTTTATCCTCAATGGGGTGTCACCATTAACTGAATGCAATAAATTAGCAGATTAGACCAAAGAGCAATGATGGAGAATTATTAAATTCCAAATTACAATTCTGTCCATAAGCTGTACTTTGGAAATTTATATTCATTAAATAAAAGTTAAAGTTCAGGTAAAAGATGAAATTTTTGACAGTAGATGTACCATTGCTATATAGAAGCTTGGGAGGCAGAGTATGGAACGAATCAAAGATAATTACACATATCTGGGGGATCTCTTTCTTCCTTTCCAATAGAAAGTCTAAAAGTGTAGAATGGTTCCCAAATTTATGTTTGTGGATCTCAGTAAAGAAAAAGCACTGCTCACTTTGTTCTAGTAGAAGGGGGACATCAGGAAAATATTTCTTGGCCCAAGTAGAGTGTCATGACATACTCATACATACCTAGGCATGAAAGAGCAAGAGATTCCAAACTCAGTCTTCTATATTCTCAATTCTGATTTCTCTTGGCCTAGATAAGCCTCTCAAACATTCTATTGCTTTCAGATGGACTTAAGTTTTATTAGTTATAGAGAAAATGGTGGCCTACCTGCCAGCATGTTCAATGCTGATAGTGCTTTATCACATGGACAGAAGCTAGACAGTTCTCACCAGGAATCTGTGCATGAGCCTGCCTCTGGCCCAGTAAGTATTCGCGCTGATCTGGATCCCTGCCACCACTGGCAGAAGGTCCAAGATGTCGTTCTGTGAGCACAAGTGGCCTTTTCAGCCACCATAAGCCCCGTCTAGATCAAAGACCATTGGCAGGAATTAACACCTTAAGTGAGAGGCCAGGCTGCAACTAGGTATCTTTCCTCTTTTTTCTGGTGAGGTGTATCACTTATAACAAAGAAACAATACTGGACCAAACTCACTAATTTGTACTGTGTTTATCTTAAAAGGACTTAAAGTAACTTAAAGTAACTGTATCAGGAAAAATGAGTTGGAGAGGGAGTATAAGAGAGAAATTAAATTTGATTAAAAAGAATAAAATAATTTTTTCACACTTGAGATTGTGATTGTGTCATTTATGCTCATTATATCTGCATTTGAATATGCAAAATGAGAAATTATGAAACAATTTTAAATTCTCTTTAAAGTACATAATAATCTTATTTCTTTGAATATAATCTATATTCTGCAAACTTTAAGAAGATAAAGAGTCTTACTGTCTTTTCATTAAAATTATTTTTGTTATATTTCTGCTTAGAAATATAAAATTTAAAAGATTTGGCCCATTTTTATCTTTTTGCCTTAACATATTTTGAATAATTATAACATGATGGAAAAAAATCAAATATATCATTAATTCCCTAAGAAAAAACAGTCAACTTTATCCTTCCATGAATGTATTAATTTCTTCAAGTTTTAGTGTGTGTTTGCACATACAATGAACACTGATTAAATATGTGATTAATCCACATACACACAATTTGAAAAAGATTATTTCTGCTCCAATTAAGGACTGCCCAAGTTTTGAACTGCCTTGAAAAGACTGTTTGGATTCATATGTATTGTTCAGTTATAGCAATTGGAATGCAATAAATATCTATATCCTAAATAATCAAAGAATTGTAAACAACTTCAATCCAATTTTTATTTTTTTTATTTTTTTAAACTTTTATTTAATGAATATAAATTTCCAAAGTACAGAATATGGATTACAATGGCTTCCCCCCCCCATAACTTCCCTCCCACCCGCAACCCTCCCCTTTCCCACTCCCTCTCCCCTTCCATTCACATCGATTCATTTTCAATTCTCTTTATATACAGAAGATCAGTTTAGCATACATTAAGTAAAGATTTCAACAGTTTGCTCCCACACAGAAACATAAAGTGAAAAATACTGTTTGAGTACTAGTTATAGCATTAAATCTCAATGTACAGCACACTAAGACCAAAGATCCTACATGAGGAGTAAGTGCACAGTGACTCAATCCAATTTTTAAGAAGATGTTAGGCTTGTCAAAAGCAAGCCATATACTTATGAGCATCACATGGGATCATGTGAATGAAAAACGAAGAAACGTGTGTGTGTGTGTGTGTGTGTGTTTAAGGAAGTTTGTGTTATTGCATCATGTTAGGTATGAGACAGATAATATTGCTTTAACTTACTAATTAAAAGAAACAACCTTTGTGTGGCAGGATGCCACCTTTGATCATGGGGTGTGTGTGTGTGTGTGTGTGTGTGTGTGTATTTTTAACTGACATCATGTCACTAATTAGCTCAGGAGAGCATTTCAGTGGAAAAATGAATGATGCAATCCTAGGACAGAATATGTCGTCTTCCTTCGCAGACGGTTTTATGAGTATTTTTAAAACTATTTAAGATTTTCATCCCTCTGTGTTGAAGGCTAGATTATCAGAGTCTTTCTGTACTATTTAGTTCTTTTCCAACTACCTTGAGGAACTAGACAGTCCAGCACAGCTTTGCCAGAGATCAAAACAGCTAAGAGTTGAAACTAGTCTGCCAAGGACTCATCAAGAAAACTTAACCCAACCTTGACCCCTGAGTCTTTGTGGATGTCCACTAAAGATTCAACATCTCATTTCATCTGCCCAGAGATGCTAACAAAGGACATTAGTAACTTGACTCTCAAATTCCCCCTCCTTGTACCAGAAGCTCCACCTCAACAGCCTGACTCCAAGAAATCAGAGGTAGTTTGGCCCAACAGGACAGGAGTAATCTCACAGTTATCTGAGTGGACAGAAAGGCTGGCAAAACTGAGAGACCTCAGTTTATAGAGAACAATGCAAAAACATTGCTCTAAAGGGAGTTGAGAGTGAATCCAAAAGTGATTCAGTGATTCACTCAAATGTTGTTGCACTTACTACCTATATCGTGGAAGAGATCCTTTCAAGAATGCTAAGATAGGAACAGATCATGACACACAGTTTGGCCATAAGCCTTCTTATACTATACTTGCTTGTAATTTTATGTAGAAGATAGAGAAAGCTATGCTAAGACAGACTTGTATCCAAATTATTTTTGATAACCTATATGAATTCTGTGACATATTTCTTTTCCTACTTTGATACCAGTCATTTATAAGGGATCCGTAGTTTGAATATATTTGAATTACTTCCAATATACTTTACTTATTTTTTATTTGATGCAGCAAAAAAGCACTAATAAACTTCAATTATTTCCATGTGTTGCTTGCAGTGCCAGCATGCCATGTGGGTGCTGGTTCGAATCCCAGGTGCTCCACTTCTGATCCAGCTCTCTGTTATGGCCTGGGAAAGCAAAAGATGCCCCAAGTTCTCAGACTCTTGTACATGCATGAGACACAAAAGAAGCGCCTGGCTTCAAATCCAACCAGCTCCTGCCATTGTGACCTTTTTAGGAATGAACCAGTGCATGAAGATTTCTCTCTTTCTGCCTCTCTCTCTTTCTCTCTCTCCCTCTCTCTCTGTAGCTCTGTCTTCCAAATAAAATAAATAAATCTTTAAAAAAGAAATACAGAAAACTAAAATCAATGAGTTCAAATCCAGCACCAACAACTGAAGTACAAAGTAATTTGTGGAAAGGAATGTAGTGAAAACACTGGATATTTTGTCTAGAGCATAATAATTAGGCCACATAACTAAATTTTCTGGTTTCCAAAGAGTTGAATTACAATAAAAGGAAGTTTTGATGTGCTGTTTCAATTTTCAGTAGCAAAACATGTGCATATAGAGGAATTTATTAAAATTGACTTATGTGAGTTTTAAAAACTATTTAATTAGCAAATAAAAATTTTATGCATCTATTACGTACAGTGTATTGAAATACATACACATTGTGACATGGCTAAATAAAACTAAGTAGTATAAACTTTAGTTAAAGGGATTTTTTTGTAGAGAACACTTAAAACATATTTTTTTAGGGGCCAGTGCTGTGGCGCAGTGGGTTAATGTCCTGGCCTGAAGTGCTGGTATCCCATTTGGGTGCCAGTTCAAGACCCGGCTGCTCCACTTTCGATCATGCTCTCAGCTATGGCCTGGGAAAGCAGCAGAAGATGGCCCAAGTTCTTGGGCCCCTGCACCCATGTGGGAGTCCCGGAAGAAGCTCCTGGCTCTGGATTGGTGCAGCTCTGGCCATTGCGGCCATCTGGGGAGTGAACCAGTGGATGGAAAACCAATCAATCTCTCTCTCTCTCTCTCTCTCTCTCTCTCTCTCTCCTTTCTCTATATGTAACTCTGACTTTCAAATAAATAAATCTTTAAAAAATAGATATTCTCTTAGCTCTTTTTTGGAATGTAATACATTTACATATAACTAAAATTAATGATAATAATTATATATATAACTATAAAACTAAAATCACTATAACTATAGTTACCATATTGTACAACAGATTTTTAAACTTATTCCTTCTAACTGAAATTTTGAATTCTTTTTTTTTTTTTTTTTTTTTTTTTTTTTTTTTTTTTTTTGACAGGCAGAGTGGACAGTGAGAGAGAGAGACAGAGAGAAAGGTCTTCCTTTGCCGTTGGTTCACCCTCCAATGGCCGCCGCTGCAGCCGGCGCACCGCGCTGATCCAATGGCAGGAGCCAGGAGCCAGGTGCTTTTCCTGGTCTCCCATGGGGTGCAGGGCCCAAGCACCTGGGCCATCCTCCACTGCACTCCCTGGCCATAGCAGAGAGCTGGCCTGGAAGAGGGGCAACCGGGACAGAATCCGGCGCCCCGACCGGGACTAGAACCCGGTGTGCCGGCGCCGCAAGGTGGAGGATTAGCCTATTGAGCCACGGCGCCGGCTGAAATTTTGAATTCTTTGGCCAACATCTCAACTCCCCTTTCTCCCATTGCTCCTGATAACCACCGGGGCCACTCAACTGCTATGAATTCAACTTCTTAATATGCTCTACATAAAAAAGTGAGACAATGCAGACTCTTTCTGGGCCTATATTATTTCAAGTTAACAAAATGTCCTCCAGGTTCATCTGTGTTGCCACAAATGGTGGAATTTTCTCCTTTTGAAGGGTAAGTAGTATTCCATTATGTGTATATATATAGCATATTTTAAACACTTAGGTTTATTCTGTATCTTCTGATTATAAATAATATTGAAAAGAACATAGGAATATAGATATCTTTTCAACATATTAATTTCATTCCTGTTGTATATAAACTCAGTACAGGGATTGCTGGATTATTTTGTAGTTTTTATTTGTAATTTTCAGGGGAACTCCACACTACTTTTCATAATGGCTGTGATGATGTACATTTCTAATAGCTATTTGCAAAGTTCCCCTTTTCTCCACGTCGTTTATCTTTTTGATAACAACCATGCTTTTTTATGCAAGAAACATTTTATTTAAGCCATACAAATTTCATGTATTTCATATATACAAATTTAGGAATTCAGTGATTCTTTCCAAACTACCAGCTCTCCACCCACATTCCCACCCTTCTTCCTCTTCCCTCTCCTATTCGCATTCTTATTTTTTTACTAAGATCTACTTTAAATTAACTTTATACACATAAGATTAACCATACACTAAATAAAGAGTTCAACAAATAGTATATATATAAAAAACTGTTCAGTAGTGGAGACAAGGGCTATTCAAAGTCATCACACCTCAAAATGTCAATATCACCTCCATAGACTACCCTTTAGGTACTCCACTAGTTACCATAGGTCAGGGAAAATATATGGCACACTTCTTTTGAGGACTGGCTTATTTAGCTAAGTGTAAGGTTTTCCAGTTGCATCCATTTTGTTGCAAGCAATAGGATTTCATTTTTAACTGCTAATATAGTATTCCATGGTGTATATATGCCACAATTTCTTTATCCAGTCTTCAGTTGATGCACATATCCTAGGTATTTTGAATTGAGCTACAATAAACAGATCATTTTTTCATATGCTTTCTTTCCATTGGGTAAATTCCCAGGAGTGGATGGCTGGGTCAGATACTAGATCTACCGTCAGATTTCTGAGTCATCTCCACACTGTCTTCCACAGTGGCTGCACCAGTCTACATTCCTACCAACAGTGGACTATGGCATTCTATTCCCCACATCTTCACCGGCACCTACTATTTTTGATTTCTTTATGAAAGCCATTCTAACTGGGGAGAGGTGAAACCTCATTGTGGTTTTCATTTGCATTCCTTGATGGCTAGTGATCCTGAGCATTTTTTTATGTATCTGCAAGGCATCTGGATTTCCACTTTTGAAAAATACTTGTTCAAGTAATTTGCCCGTTCCTAAGCTAGATTGTCTGTTTTGTTGTTGTTGAGTTTCTTGAGCTGTTTATAGATTCTGGATATTAATCCTTCATCGGTTGCACAGTTTGCAAGTATTTTCCCCCATTCAGTTCTCTGCTGAGTGTTTCTTTTGCAGTGCAGAAGCTTCTCAATTGATATAACCTCACTGGTCAATCTTGGCTCCAATTGCCTGTGCTTCTTGGGTCCTCCCCAAGAAGTCTTTGCTTAGTGCAATGTCCTTTAGGGCTTCCTCAACATTCTCCAATAATGGCATTGGGTCATAGGTTCAGGTCCCTGATCCATTCTGTGGACTTTTGTGTAAGGTGTAAGGTAGAGGTCTTGCTTCATACTTCTGTATGCAGAGATCCAGTTTTTCCAGGATGATTTTTTAAGAGATTGCTGCAGGAATTGATTGTCAAAGATAAGTTAGTTGTAGTTGTAGATTGACTTCTGGAGCCTCTACTCTGTTCAATTTTGTTTTTGCCAGTACCAGGCTGCCTTGACTGTAACTGCCTTATAGTACGTCTTGAAATCTGGCATTATGATTCCTCTAGCTTTGTTTTTGCTGTGTAAGGATGCCCTGGCTATTCAGGGTCTTCTGTGTCTCCATATGAATTTCAGCATCATTTCCTCTAGACACAAGAATGCCCCCAGAACTTTCATTTGGACTGCATTGAATCTGTAAATTGCCCTCAGCAGCATGGACATTTCAATGATATTGATTCTTCCAATCCATGAATGTGGAAATTCTCTCCATTTTCTGTGTTTTCCTCCATTTCTTTCTTCAATGTTTTACAATTTTCATCATGGAGATAGTTGATGTGTTTGGTTAAATTTATTCCAAAGTATTCAATTTTTTTTGTAGCTGTTGTGAATGGGATTGACCCTAGAAGTTCCCTCTCAGCCATGGAATTTTTTGTGAACAGAAAATCTACTGATCTCTGTGTCTCAATTGCATTTCACCAAACTCTTCTATGAGTTCCGAAAGGTTCTCAGTGGAGTCCTTGGATCCCTCATACATAGAATCATGTCATCTACAAATAAAGATAGCCTTACTTCCTCCTTCCCAATTTGCATCCTCCTGCTTTCTTTTCCTTTCCTAAAGGCTATGTCTAAACCTTGCTGGACTATGCTGAATAGCAATGGTGAGAGTGGGTATCCCTGTCTGGTTCTGGATCCTAGTAGGAATGCTTATAACTTTCCTTCATTCAATAAGATGCTGGCCATGGGTTTGGCATAAATTGCTGTCACTGTGCTTAGGTATGTTCCTTCTATACCCAATTTGCCTAAGGTTTTCATCACGAAAGTATGTTACATTTTATCAAATGCTATCTCTGTATCCATCAGAACAGTCATATGACTTTTGTCCATCAATCTGTCAATGTTATGCATCACATTTATTGATGCCCTACCCTCTGAGATCTCAACATTTCTGCTTCTTTCCCTAGACAAGGACTAATATTCTCCTCTTGACAGATCATCTCTAAAGATTAGGGCAGTACTGGACTGCCCTAATGTCCAGGCAAATGATACGCCTCTGATACACAAATATTCATTGTGTGAAGAGTAAGTACATAATATTTGTTAAAAACAGTATGTCCATAAAGGTTTATGTAAAATGGATGGGTAACCAGTTGATATTTGAAGAAAACTGGGAGGGAGAGTGTGTCTATTATAGGTAGGAAGACCTGATCCCAGAAATATATAATTGGTTTTGATGAAAAAAAAAGTCTTTTGAGCAGAAATCATCAAATAGGAACTTCAAGGAACCTAAAGTTTCTATTAATAACCAAATTTGCAGCACAGGCTGTTAGGGCTGTGAGATCATCCTGAACATGTTTATTTTAAAGATCAGGAAACAAAGTTCAAAAGTCACATCCTTGCCATAATTCTCACAGTCAGTGAAAATAAACTGAAAAACAACTCCTCTTTGGGTTTCAGACTTTATGAATGACACCTTGACATAGCATCCTGTGGTTTATATTAGTAATACAACGTAACTGTAGGTATAGTTTGTTTTCTCTTAGTAAAATTTCCATATGTAAATCTAAATGATATATATTAATGTTTAGTTTTTTAATCCCAACTATCAACATCAAGATGGAATTGAACTTAATACAAAGGGAAATTAAAATGTGATTCTCTCCAAAACTTTCCATTAATATCATTTTAAGTAAGCTAAAACATGACATTATTCTTACTTAAAAGTTACAATTAGCAATGATATATAATTTTGAAATTAACATTTAAAAATGTATTTATTCCATGAGATCATTCTAGTATATTATGTCCTTTTGCTGTTCTGCTTCAATTGATCAACCCAATTACAATCCTACATTTCTACTGATCCTGAATAACAAGATTAAAATAAGCAATGAGAACACGTGCTGTATCAAAGGGACACTTCACCACAGCCCACATCCTGAAGTGCATCCGCTCAGGCTCCCTAACATCAGGTGACAGTAATCTGACTCAAGGACACACCATGCTCTTGGGCTTTCTGATCACTTTCATTCTACTCAGCAGTTCTCTGGTGTCCCTCTGGTGCCAAAGGATGTCATATAACCACTAGAAGAATCACTGACCGACCACTCCTTTCTAGGGGTCTTCAACCACTGGTGTGCCGTGCCTCAAACATGCCTGATTCATAAATGGCATAAACATAGGCATGGAAACGCATCTCACAAGTTGGTAGTCAGACAATTAATTAATCTTTCTGTGCAGTAAAACAGCTATTTATATTAAGCACATTAACACACAGAATCAATAAACACTCTTAGTGCCCTAAGTGATTTTCTGAGGTGTAATTTAAATCACAATTCCTAAATTTAAGTTCACTAGGACAGTTCCAAGTGAAGTAGCAAATATTCAGCTCCTTGAATATATCACTTGGACTAAAGATATTTGACACTGATGTCAGAGTATGCCAGTTTACTTAAGGATAACTGTAAGTCGTGACTATCTCAGGGATTTTAACACTAACTTAAAGAAGAAAGCTGCATTCAGGCCTAGCAAGAATCAATCTAGTATTGAAATTTCACCACGATTGACAAAGTTCTCTTTGGGAAGGTACTTAAAATGTGAAACACAAAAATGTACTCAAAATGTGTCACAAAATTTATACATTATTTATGGATTTCTGGCTGATGTTAAATTTTTTAAACAGAATTTTGTTTTATATTTGAAAGGTTCTTTGATCTTAAAAATCTGTGTGCTTTAGTGCTGGGATTTTTAATGCCTCACATTTTATTACCTCTAATGTCCCTTAGATAATTAATCTTGATATCTATTTGCTGTTTGGAATAAATGACAGGATCCTAGCAAATGGTAGACATCTCATAAACAACAGATAGGGACTATATAAGCTGTAAGGAAATTAGAACTTGATAAAGAAAAAAATTCCTTAAAGGATAATTGTTTTCGGCTAATCCCAAAGGTCAAGTGTAAAATAAATCTCCTCTCCTTAATGCTGAAATTTATCATCCTGACATTATTTACTACAGTCGCAGTTCATGAACTGATAGGAGGCCCCATGATCTTGTGTTCTGCTGTCATATTTTTGACAATTCCTTAATTATACCATGAGGCAAAAATGTGAATAGTGTATATATTAAATTGGGGAGGTGAACGTAGTCACTTTATATTTCAAAGATTTTTCAGTTCAACCACTGCTAATAAAAACAACATTTATTTTTGTGTTATTTGCCAAACTTGATTCTAAAGCTTTATTATATATATAGTAAAACATTTTTATCTTAAAAAGTACAATGAACAATGAAGCAAACATAAGTGTAAACGATAGACATTTAAGCAAAATTAACAGTATATCACATTCTCTTTTTTTAAAAAATTAAATACTGCTAAAGTGTACTATGTAGAATAGCCTATCCAATTCTTCTTCCTCCCTCCCTATCAGAAGGGTAAGCAACATTCTAAAGTTGGAACTCACTGTTCCCACCTCTATTTTATACATATATACGTGTGTATATGTATACACATACATATATACATCTTATATACACATACACATACATATATTACTCTCCCTAAAACCAAGCCACAAAACCTTTAATCATCACATTCTTTCTCTCTTGCCTTCTCTGTTGAAGATCCTCGTTCCAGAGAACTATTGCCCAATACCCAGAAGGAAGAAGTGCTACATAGACCAGGAAGAGTTGAAAAGACAGGGCTTGCTGGTTTTCTCCCCTTCAGTGTATTACCACTGGATCATACCATTTTATTAATCACATTTCTATTCAGCTGTCTATTTTCCTTTTATTCAAAGCAACATATAGATGGTTTTCTCTGGGTCTATGGGTTTTCCTTTCCTGTATCACATAAAATTCCCATACATTTGTTAAACTTCTCTCTTATTAACCTGCCTTTTGTTACAGGAATGTTTATCATGACACAAGATGGAGGAGGGAATTTTTTTCATACATTTGTACCATACACGGGCAAACAGAAATGGATGCAGTAATATGGAACTCTTATGGATAAAGTCTGCATGGATGCATCAAAGTTAAACACTAAAGTTCTGCAGAATCCATAAATTATCCACTCAGTCTTTCAAGATCAGAAGACTGGGCTCTCCAACAACTGCCAATTTACTATTTCAAACAGTTAAATGGAAGAAAACACAGTTCACAACTTCAACCAATGTATTTTCTCTCCCTTTCTTTTTTATTTAAGTCTATTTTTATTATTTAAAACTATTTCTCACAAGAAATTCACTATTGGTGCCATTGTTTCTCTTGGATACAAGTAAATGACAGGATTTTAATTAACTATATATCTTCAATTAAATGTAATCACTTACATTGCATTCAGGTTTGTATTTTTCTAAAATTATATTTTTCTAAAATTATAATTATAATGGATTATTATTATTATTATTCCATAATGGAGCTATTTATTTCCTTCTTCAGGTTATACTGAGAATTATAAATCCCAGAGTAAGGTGCTTGGTGCATAATGACCTTCCACAGCTTTCTCTGTTCTTCCAGAGAAATGTGGAAACAATATAGACTATTAGCTTAGAAGATGGAAAAATAAGAAAATGCAGTTATGTAAGACACTTATATGCAGAACTTTGAAGATACACACACACACATACAAAGTAAGGTAACAATACCTTAGAAAATTCTAACACAGGCAGATGATAGCAATTTAAAACCTCCAATAGGTGATATATTTTATGTATTCTCTATGATTCATAAAATATGAGATAAATTGTGAGATACTATAACTCAAAGTAACAAGTGTTTCATAAACCAAATCTAGTGTTCTTGTCTCACTGCATTTGTCCAAGAAGGAATTTTGGTAGCCAACTCAATTAAAACTTGCATATGTGCCACAAAATCAAAAATTGAATTGGAATATACTCCCATTTCTGAAATTTGGCCCCTTCAATGTCACTATACTTTTTCTTCTTTCCATCAACAAATTAGTTCAGAAAAACTATGGTAGTCAATTATTAATAAAGGCCATATTAGGTAATAAGCAATTTTGAGTATATGTGCCTTCCTTTCTAATTAAATGTTACTTCCTCCTATTTTTTTTCTTTTATTTATTTATTTATTTTTTGATAGGCAGAGTGGACAGTGAGAGAGAGAGACAGAGAGGAAGGTCTTCCTTTTTGCCATTGGTTCACCCTCCAATGGCCACCGCAGCTGGCGCGATGCGGCTGGCTCACCGCACTGATCTGATGGCAGGAGCCAGGTGCTTATCCTGTTCTCCCATGGGGTACAGGGCCCAAGTACTTGGGCCATCCTCCACTGCACTCCCTGGCCACAGCAGAGAGCTGGCCTGGAAAAGGGGCAACCAGGACAGAATCCGGCGCCCCGACCGGGACTAGAACCTGGTGTGCCGGCGCCGCTAGGTGGAGGATTAGCCTAGTGAGCCTCGGCACTGGCCCTCCTATTCTTTATTCCACAAATACTATGGTGGTTGAGAGTGGGGGTGATGTTGCAATTAGATGGAAATTTTGTTTGGTAATGAAAATTCTCACTAAAATGTGCTGAATTCATTCAGGTAGAAAGATTCTGAGACAGCAACATGATGGATCATTATTCTGTAACTGAAATGCTCTTCACACATTGCTACCTTGTATTTACATCAGCTAAGTATTCTAAAATAGTAGCCAATTTCAGAATACAATTAAACAAATTAAGTTATTACCTTCATGTATTAATACTTACATTCCAGCATTTCCTTAGGAGGGTTATGGAGGATGTTGATGAACACCACAAGAACACATGGAAACAGTTATATTCTATTTGATATAAGCATGTATATGTTACTTGAATTAACTTTTCAGTTTATAAAAATAATACTGCCTTCTCTGTCACTACCCATATTCCACCCCACATCCAACCGATATGGAATAAGGCAGGTAGCTAGATTTGGGCCAAGAGTTGGAAGCCACACATCCCCTGCACTGTGTAAACCTATCTACCCACGTGTCAGTCAAATGACTCCATTTCTAGGATGTACCTCCCCTCACCTGGGGCACGGGATTGGTATAATGTAATCACTCCCCATTCCAACCACATAGGAGGCCGACAATGGGGAGAGGCTATCTCTCTTCCTGTGGACTCAGGAATGCTTCTCTAGGTAAGAGGAAAGAGCCTGGAATAGGGATGTTAGCTACCATCTAGCCCACAACATATTGGCAGCTAGCCAGGAGAAAATTCACTCCAGAAACAGCCGTGTGGTAGGTAGAATTCAATCAGTTTCTGTCTCAGCAGTACTTGGTTTCGAAATCTTGAAAATATCTCTGTCCCCTAGTCTCTCTTCTGTGAGCATTCATGGGTCAGGAAAGTCATCTACAATGCAAATATTGATGTCTACAGCGTGTCTAAGTTTCCTGGTTGCAAGGCTTGCATGTGAAGAGAGGCTCATACAGATTGTTAGCATTAATGGGATTTAGCAGAGAAGCAGGGAAAATGTGGGCCAGTCTGTATATGTTGGCTGATTTCAGGTTGTTTTCAGGTTGTTTGTGATGTGTTTTTAAGGATAATTTATATTATTGGACAAGGTGGAATTTAAACCCTTAGTTTTATGGAAGGATTTTTTTTTTTTTTTTTTTTTTGTGATCAGGCATGCTAGGGTGACTTTTCATATGCTAATTTCTGGTATTACCTGGTAGAGCAGACCAGTGAAACAGATTCTGTTGCCTTGTAATCACAGCTGGCATCAGGAAGGTGGGACTCCAGACATGGCAGAGGCTCTACTTCCTGCATGGAGGGGGGAACTTCTGCCTCAATATGGCAGCCCCAGTTAAAATACATGATCTCTAACATGGAGCCACCAAGGGACTTCCACCTTTACGGGAAGACAGGTAACAGATCCCAATCCCAAAATGGCAGCCTCCATAACCGGGTACATGCTGCATGCCTGATCAGCAAGATTATGATTTTTTATTTTAGTTTTTTATTTTTTCTTTATGCTGTTTCTTATTACTCTGAAATGTGTTCCAGGCATGGAATTGTGTTGCAACCTCAGGATAAAATTTCCTGGCTATGTCAAAGGGCTCTCAATATTTGGGATGCCTGGAAGGCCCTGAGAAATATATCTCAGGTATCTAGTTTATCATTTTAGCTTTATGCTGGCTTTTTGTTAATTGCTTCCTGTGAATCACTAAGACCACAGCAACAGCAGAACCTTCTAAGGTCTAAGCTTTAGACACGGTGGCACAAGCTCCCTGGAAATTTGTAGGGTACAATAACCAAGGGATTTATGTAGAATTCTGCTGGTGGGTTTCATCACACAGGAACTCAACTTCCTGGCATGAAGTGTAACCTCCTGTATCCAGCGATGGTGGTAACAGCCTTTGAGTTTATTTGGCGCATTGTGGAAAAGCCCTAATCATGCACGCATGTGCCTCCAAGTCTACTGGCACTTTTTTGATGGCGGTGTTCACCCTGGTGAGGACTCAGATAAAAACACCATCCAGGTCTTAAATTTTTAACCAAAACAAGGACATAGAGTTTCCCTATCAAAGCTCAGAGTTCTAAACAAGAAGTAAATTACCTAGGATATATTGCGATCCCAGGAAAGTATGCTCTTTCATCGAAGAGAAAAGAAGCTATTTTGTATATAGAACCACCACAGATGAAAAAGCAGATAAGGAAATTTCTGGGAATGGCAGGATTTTGTAGAACATGGATTCCAGGATTTGGGTTAACAGTTAAAGCCATATATATATATATATATATATATATATATATGTATATATATATATACATATATATATATACACATATACATATATCCTGACATTGATCCACTTTACTGGACAGGAGAGCTACAGAAAGCCTTCCAAAGAATTAAACAGCTATTAACAGAAACCCCAACACTAGGAATCCCTAACCTGAATAAGCTATTCACCTTGTTTATTGCAGACAAATAGGGTGCAACATTAGGAGTGCTTACTCAAAAATTGGGTCCACTTCTATGACTAGTAGCTTGTTTTTCTAAACAGATATTCATAGCTGCAGTGTGCCCTACATGATTAAGGGCTATTGCTTCTACAGCACTCATGGTGAAAGAAGCCACCAAGCTTGCAGCATGCCAGCCCCACCAGGTGCAAGGGGATTTAGAAATTGAAGAATATCAATGGCTAACAGGAGGGCACCTGACAAAATATCAGGCCCTGTTGTTGACTCAATTGAGATAACTCAAAGTATGCCAAATCCTCAACCCAGCAACTCTGGTGCCACCTGAGTGTACTGAAGATTTAACTTACTCTTGTGCAGAAACTAAAAAACAAGTGCATTCTAGTAGACTTGAGCTATTAAATAAACCTCTAGAGAATACAGATGTTGAGTGGTTTATTGATGGCAGTAGTTATGTGAAGGAAGAAGTTAGAAAGGCAGATTATTCCATTGTGAATCTTAACCAGGTAACAGAAGCTCAGACAATGCCAAGTAATACTTCAACTCAAAAGGCTGAATGTATTGCTTTAATTAGGAAAAGGCCACCAAGTTTATACACACACACACAGACACACACATACCACACATACATACACGCAGCTTCCAAATATGCTTCCCTTATGTTACATGCTCATGCAGCAATTTGGAGAGAAAGAGGCCTATTGACTGCAAAGAACTCTCCCATTATGCATGTAAAGGAGATATTAGCCCTACTTCAGGCAGTACTGGAACCTTTGGACGCGGCTGTCAGTAGGGGACACTAAAATGAAGACAGCCATGCATCAGCAGATAAGACAGCAAAATCAGCTGCTATACAGAAAATTCTGGAAATGGCACTAATACCTCAGCTTGTAATGATGAGAGCTTCACTCTATTGAGGCTAAGATCTAATGGGCTCAGCAATGAGTTATGCTAAAGATGTTATTAGACAGTAGACTTTAGATACAGTAGACAGTAGATCATAACATTATGCTCCCAATGGAAAATTATTAAGGAAATACATGGCTCTATCCATCCTGGAAGATGAGCTTTAATACAAATACTCTCTCAAGTATTGGGAGGAAAAGGACTGCATGCTGTCATAAGGGAAGTAACTCATTCCTATCCCCTTTGTTTACAAAATAACCCTCGTGGCCACCTTAGGCCACCTCCTTTGCTGACTCCTGTGCAAAGGAGAGGAACCTACCCAGCTGAAGACTGGTAGATTGATTTTACTAGCACGCCTCCATCAAATAACTACAACTATCTTCTAGTTTTTATTGATTCTTGCAAGGATGGACAGAAGTTTTTCCACATCAAACAGAAAAGCCCCCATAGGTATCCACGCTTTGAACATCCAAGGTCACTCCAGAGTGACAATGGACCCTAATTTGTGTCTTAAAATAACTCAACAGGTAGCTACTTTTCTAGGAGTTTCTTATCATCTCTATGTCAAGGATTCATCTTCTACCTCTTGAGTCTTCACAGGCACACATGAGAGATAAGTCTGCCTACTCCTGTGAACCAAAGACCTCAAATACCTCTTCAAAAGGCAAAAAGATAAGGAAGGCCTTTGCTCTTGTCATATTACAACTGCAGCACTTTAAGGCAGGCATGTCTTATCTACCTCTTCTCTTAATCCTCTCTGGATGCTACTACTGGCAGGAGAACTCCTAGTGAGTTCTTCTATTATAATCCTGCAAGATCCTCGTATGTCTTAAGAAGCTAATTCTTAAAATCTGATCATTGCCTTAGATAACCTAGCCTACATTTTAGGCCAACTTTTACAACAAGTACTCAAGTCCATGGATGCTAGCATAGTTAGGAACAACCAACAGGCCTTAGAATATATACTGACAGAACAGGGAGGAGCATGTGTAGCTGTTAATGGCCTCTGTTACCACTACTCTAACAGTAGTATGTTTACTGAAAGAGACATTAAAAATCTTTATGCTCAGGCTAGATGGTTTTACAATCTGCTCAGGAACAGTCTATCAGCATCCACTATGTGGAAAACAATGAAATATATTCTTCCCTTCTTAAAGTGCACGCCACTGGTATTTTTTTCAATTTTGCTCATACTGATAAATAAACTTGTCTGTTTCAAAATCTGACTTCTCTGGCCAGCGCCGCGGCTCACTAGGCTAATCCTCCACCTAGCGGCGCTGGCACACCGGGTTCTAGTCCCGGTCGGGGCGCCAGGTTCTGTCCTGGTTGCCCCTCTTCCAGGCCAGCTCTCTGCTGTGGCCAGGGAGTGCAGTGGAGGATGTCCCAGGTGCTTGGGCCCTGCACCCCATGGGAGACCAGGAGAAGCACCTGGCTCCTGCCATCGGATCTGCGTGGTGTGCCGGCCGCAGCGCGCTGGCCGCGGTGGCCATTGGAGGGTGAACCAATGGCAAAAAGGAAGACCTTTCTCTCTGTCTCTCTCTCTCTCACTATCCACTCTGCCTGTCAAAAAAAAAAAAAAAAAAATCTGACTTCTCAGAGTAATGATGACCATGCTGGAGATGTATGGACTGATTCATGAGATGGATTCATTAGATCAGATAGGAAGAGATTTCTGAACTCATAGGCAAGCTCTATACTCCTTATCACTGGGAAGCAGAAACAGCAGATGTGATGGATCTGCATCCTCCTGCACTCCCTTGTGATTAAGGGTCATAAATCTCTGAGGGAGGAATGATATGGGATAAGGCAGAGAGCTAGATTAGGGCCACAAGATGGAAGGCACACCTCCCCCCCCCATGTAATCCTGTCCACCCACCTTTCAGTCAAATGACCCCTCCCCCCAGGAGGTGCCTGGTCTCTCCTGGAGCCTGGGAGCAGTACTATGTTACCATTTCCTTTTCCAACCTCAGAAGAGGCCAGCAAAGGGAGGGGCTCTGCTACCTAAGACTCAGAGGAAGCAGTAATGCTTCTCTAGGTAATAGGCAAGAGTCCGGAACAGGGATTTTATATGCCACCGCCACCTAACCCACAACACATACCTTGTCCACAACACAACCCAGGGAGAAAACTAATTTACTTAGAAGCAGAACAATTCTTTGTAAGTTGCATTTTTCTTTTAGTTGAGCTTCAGCAAATTAATGATGACCTAAAAAAATAAACTCTATGGTATATCTGAATATTTCCTCTTGAAAACTCATTTCTGTTCCACAAAAGACACCTTTATTTTACCAGTAATTCAAAGGAACACTTTAATTTCAATCTGTGTAAATATTTAAATAAGTTTCTACTCTACCAAATTTACTGTGATTTAACTACTTTGTGATCCACAAAACTGCAGGCAAGTAAGGTTTGCACCAATTACATACTGAAGAAAAAAAAATCCCATTCTTTAATGAATTTCATGTTAATTTTTACCTGATGTTGTATCCAGCTGACAACCAAAACCAATGTGATCTGTTTCTCAACTAACTAATGACAGCCTTGGACAAACATCCTACTCCCTCTCTGCAAACAATGCAAATCACACACAGGCAGCATTTCAGGCGATGATTAGAAGTGCAGTTGCTTAATGTGGCTTCTATGTGGATGTTCACCAAGGTTGCTTCTTGGTGTGGTGGACAAAATTGGCCCACTGAGAGGAAGTTAGCTGGGAAATTTTTCTAATGCACTGTAAAAGTATATTTGTGCCAAAAGTTCTTATTTAAAAAGAGGTTGAGGGAATGTCATTTGAAGGTCAAATTTAAATCTTTACTTTGGGCAGCATAAATTAAGCTTTTAGTGAGATCAATTAAGTTTTTAGGCTGAAAGTTTCCACAAATAAGTCAGGCTGCTTTGATTTTCAAAAATTACTTGAATTTTTTAAAGAAAACTATTCTGAAAAAATTTTAGTAAAGGAAAAGTATGAGAGAAGAAAAACTAAAGTCCTAGAAGAAGGACAGTGATAATTTTAGCCAGAAGTATGATAAGGTCTTTCCTATACTTATTGCTACTTCTGTCTAAATGTTTTACATATTGGGGATAGGAATGTTACTTCCACAAATACCAAGTGGCACACATTCCTGAATTTACATTATTTATAATAAACCGATATACTAGCTTGAAGGAACATCATGACAGGTAATCTCAACTATTCTTTCATCACTTCATTGAACACTAAAGTCACTCATACCATTTTAACAATAGGATTTTGCATCTCAAAGGATTTCCACATTTATAAGACCCTTTCCTTTGTATTCTGTGGTATAATTCTCAGTGTCTTCAATCTAACATACAAACACGGAAACACAGAGTAGTTATGGTGAGATTTCTAAGAAACCCTTAACATAACTTAGCATTTCTCAAACACAAATGCTGGAGTAGATTCTAAGGAGTTAACAATTAACTGGGGGTTCCTGTTCCTGGGGAGCCAAGCTGCTAATCCAGATGGGAGGCATGAGATCAACTGGCCCACTTTTACCTTCTTCAGGAGGACACAATCGCTTTGCTATAATGAATCCTGCTTCCTTTTCTTGCTGTGTGTGCGCAAGTCTCTTTCAATTTATTGCTGGAGGGTCTAAGAACCCGACCCTCACAGCCAATAGTAGTGGAGGTGAAAAATCTGAATAAATGTCATTGGGATACTGAGGAGGATTTACTTGAAAGCAGATAGAATTGTTTACTGAGATTATGTTGTTCAACCACTTTTACTCTCATCCACTCGACTTTGCCAAGTGGTTTCTGAGATTTTTACCAGAATGATATCTTGTTAATTCTTCCCGATGAGATGAAAACCCATCAAACAGGGGAATGCAAGTACTGTCCACTTTTCTGTCTATTTCATTCAGGGAGCAAATCATGTTTGCACTCTTGCACTAGACAGATTCTGGCAATTCATCTTTTAATGTCTTTAGAAAAAAAAAGTCACCATTAAAAGTATTTCATAGTGTCAAACTATGATATAGACAATTTCCATAGAAATTGTTAGAATTTCACAAACTTATGAGGATGCTGAATTAATTAGCTTCTTGTGTTTAGGAAGATTTGATTTTTCTTTTCTTCCTACATGCTAATGCATCCCCTGCTTTGGCTACTTGTATTGTCAGGAGATTCCCTTTTCAGCTTAAATAATTCTATCCACTCAGTTTCTTATGAACTCAGTATGACTGAAAATCTTCAGCAGCATGCGTAGTTTTCATTATGATGGAAATCAATGTAATAATATTTGTGATACCTTCAATGCTTGTGAAGATACAAAACCTGCTTTTAGAGGAAACACTAAAACAATTCCATCATGTTCATAATTAGTTTGTATTATTATATTTCCTTCCTAGTATAAGTGATGTAATAATAATAGACTTGCTGATGAAATTTTCATATAGTACACACGAGCAGCACTTGCCAGGAATTTACAGAAACCAAATCCAATATGCAATAACACAGTTCAGATTTGTATAATATCAAGTGGCACAACACTTAAAATCATTGCAAGATACTGTTCACATAAAGGAGTAATAAAATATGAACGGCAAGGTATCATAGTAGATCTCAACTAAAGCTTTGAAATGTTAAGAGGTAGGTCATGTATTTTAAGAACTTACTGCAAAAAATGTACAAGTCATATGAAAATTAATTATGGTACCCTTGGGAACCTTTGCCAGTATTCCTACCTTGTTGTTGCCCAAGCTTGGAGAATGATATGAATGCTTACCATGGAGAAGTTGTACATGACAACAGAATAAGCAGTAGCCTATGAGTGACTATGGAGAGGACCTATTTACTCGGTGTCTAGAAGAGAATTATTTAAGATAAACATGCAAACAATGACCTCTTGACCTCTTGAGAGTGGGCAGTATGGTGGCTAGGCAGAAGCAGTATATGTGAAAACACTTAATGTTTGCTTCAAAGGTATTCTAAGGCATTGTTTTCTGTGATTCTATAATTTTATGGTTTGGCAATAAATCCACTTGTTTGTGTACACACCATCCTCTAATTCCAATCCAGGTACTATTGAACAGAAGATCTCACCCTACAGAGCCATGTTTAGAACACCCAGAAGTTGCCATTCCAATTCTCACATTGAAATACCAATTGGGAATCACAGTCTGACTTGCAAGTATAGAGGGGCCTGTATCTTAACATTACCAACCAGCTACTTGTTTCCGTTTGAGAACTCATTTTCTAAAAGACTTCCTTTTTGTTTTTTTCCTAAACCACCATGAGAGAAACAAATGTTCATAACATAAATATGACTAACACTTTGAAGTAAAAATATCTACAAAGAATCCAGCATAGGAAGATGGCAGAATTTCCAGTGACCCTTTAAGGCAATCTCAGCTTTACATATAAATCTTTTTTCTGCACTCATTTAAATTAGTACCATTTCATGTTGAGCCTCCTTGGCTAAACATCAACTACTTTAATAAGAATACTCCACATATTGCCACAAACAAACTATAGCACTCAAGTGAAATATTCAAAACTTGCCAGACCCAGCAAATGCCAGAAGGTTGCCCATATACTCTGTCCAATGCCACATCACATTGCTACCCCCTTCTCTCATAGATATGAGACAATACCATCCAAGTATCTTTGGCTTTGCTAACACTACTTCCACAGCAGTCAGAATCAGCCATGAGCCCCTGTGTTTCCATGAATAAACAGAGAAGAGACATTTTACCAAGTCTTCTGTTTTGTGACTATTCAAGAGGTCAGACAGGAAGTCATCATGAAGGCTCTCTCTTCGAATCAGTGTAAATTCCCGCAGGAAAACAGCCCCTTGGCTTGGGTCTCCACATACCTAGAGAGATAAAGTAGCTGAATTAAGCTTTCTGACAAGGCCTGGAGAGAGGGACACATAGGGATTAACATCTCAGAGCTGTAGAAACCTCTTGGATTTATTTCAAGTTTGATTAGAGCAGCCAAAAACAATGCACACAAACACATATTAATGTGACAGCCACCAGAACATTCTAGCCCGCGGCTCCTCTGATGGGTGCCAGGAAAGTCTCTTGCTAAGTTGATGCCTACAGACTGGCTGGTGTGTCTGTGATGCTGACAATCAATTACTATTATTATAAACTCTCTAGTGTGGTCAGGCTCCTAGATAGCTCATGCCATTGGGCTACCCATGTGTACATACCACATAGAGGTTTTAGACTCACGGGGTTCTATCCCCTAGATCTAAGAGTTGAGGTGGCTCCTGATGTCCTATTAAATGTCAACCAGATAAGGAGGCACTGGCCTGAGCCCAGAACTGACTCTCCGAGTAACTGGAGTGCTTTAGAACCACGTGCACTCAGCTGCTCCGGAAGGAGGTACTGGAGAACTTTCCTCTAGAGCTTATCACATACCAGGTTCTTTACACATGTTATCTTACAGCAGCCCTATGAGGTGTCCGTTAGCAGCTGCACTTTACACATTAGGAACTAGAGGCATAAGAGATTTCAGGAATTTGCCGAGTGAGCGCTGAAATCAGCATTCAAATACAATTCTGACTCTAAAGCCTCCTCTAAGGAGAAACAAAGGACTAACTCTCTAAATTCACATAATGATCAAATCACATTGTACCCCCACTACCTTCTGAACCTCAGTTGACTCATCATAAATAGGCATGATATAAACATTGCTGGCTTGCTGAAAAGACAGAAGATAAATGCATATAAAATGCTTAAGTGTGGCGGCTTATCACATGAAACAAATAACAGTCATTATTATCATCAAAAGCATATTTTGCTCAAGAAACAACTAAAATCCAAGTTTTTAAAACATACATGAAGTTATTTAACTATATTTATAATATTTTAATATGCATGATATGCAATTTTAAATTTTACACCATTTTAATTGTATTGACAATATCAGTAACAAATATGTGAGTATTTATATTAATTGATACCTTCTTGATGGTCTGAAATAATTTATAATACATTAAATAATTTTGAACTCTAAGTCCTTTGGGAATGAGTGTAATTTTCAGTCATTTCTATGTAATACCCTCTCTTATTCAGTAAGCCAGTATTACAGCAATAGACAGAATCTTGCGTCCCAGGATCTTTATTCTCTGAAGTAACACCTGCAGTAGGCTGCTTTGCATTGCAAAAAAAAATTTCACATATAATTAAGATACTAGTTATTCACTTCACTATTGGGTGAATTAAATTAGGTGAGTCTAATGCAATCATATGAACCCAGAAATCCAGAGTGTTCTCCAGCTATGGAAGGAGTCAGAGATGTTGCAGAAGGGGATTCAAATAGTGAACAAATCTGACCTGCCATTGTTAGCTTGGGAACTGAGGGGAACACAGAAGCATGAGAGGGCAATAAGTCTGCCAACAACCAGTGACTGAAAGGGAATCCAAACCCTGGACCAGAATCGCATCTTTGATCAATAACATGATTTTAGCCTTCATGAGTTTTATCAGAGAATCCAGCCACTCCTTGCCAGGCCCATGACCTACAGAAATTGTTAAATAATACTTTCCTGTCCCCATAAGGCACAAAGTATGTGCTAATTCATCATGGCAGACGTCAAAAACTAATGTAATCATTGAGAAGCGGAATCACTGAGAGACAATCCTGTTTCCTCTATGTTAACTTTTGTTATGAACTCACTGATAGTAAACAAGTAGAAGCGGAATATGCAGTGTACATTTTTAAGAATCAGTCTTTGCATCTTCCGCCTCTACTACACAGTGAGAGAGAGAGACAGAGAGAAAGGTCTTCCTTTCATTGGTTCACCCCCCGAAATGGCCACTACAGCCAGCGCTGCACTGATCCGAAACCAGGAGCCAGGTGCTTCCACCTGGTCTCCCATGCGGGTGCAGGGGCTCAAGCACTTGGGCCATCCTCCACTGCCTTTCCAGGCCACAGCAGAGAGCTGCACTAGAAGAGGAGCAGCCATTAGGCAAGAAAAACAAATCAAAGTGATACAAAGCGGACAGGAGAAAATCAAAATACACCTATTTGCAGATGACATGAATCTAAACATAGGGGATCCAAAAGACCCCACTGAGAGAGTACTGGAACTCCACTGAGATAGTTTGGTAAATTGGCAGGATATAAAATCAACATTGAAAAATCAATAGCCTTTGTATACACAGACAATGGCATGGCTGAGAATGAACTTTTAACATCAATCCTATTCACAGTCGCTCTAAATAATTAAATAACTTGGAACCTTGGAATAGATTTAACCAAGGATGTCAAAGATCTCTATGATGAAAATTACAAAACACTAAAGAAAGAAATATAAGAAGACATTAAAAAATGGAAAAATCTTCCATGTTCATGGATGGGAAGAATCAACATCATCAAAATGTCCATAGTAGCAAAAGCAATTTACAGATTCAATGTGATCTCAATCAAAATACCAATGACATTCTTAAGAGATCTAGAAAAAGTGATGCTAAAATTCATATGGAAACACAAGAGATGCCAAATAGCTAAAGCAATCTTATACAACAAAACAAAGCTGGAGACATCACAATACTTAATTTCAACACATACTACAGGGTAGTTATAAAGAAACAGCCTAGGGGCTGGCACTGTGGTGTAGCAGGTAAAGCTGCTGCCTGCAGTGCCGGCATCCCATATGGGTGCCGGTTCAAGTTCCAGCTGCTCCACTTCTGATCCAAAAGCAGTAGAAGAAGACCCAAGTCCTTGGGCCCCTGCACCCAAATGAGAGACCTGGAGGAAGCTCCTGTCTCCTGGTTTCAGATCGGCAAGGCTCTGGCCATTGTGGCCAATTGGGGAGTGAACCAATGGAATAGAAGACCTCTCTCTCTCTCTCTCTCTCTCTCTCTAGCTCTACCTCTCTCTTCCTCTCCTTCTCTCTCTTTGTAACTCTTTCAAATAAATAAATCAATCTTTTAAAAAGGAAAAAGAAAGAAAGAAACGGCCTGATATTGGCACAAATACAGACTTGTAGACCAATGGAACAGAATAGAAACTCCAGAAATCAATCAATGCCTCTACAACCAACTTGTCTTTGACAAAGGACTAAAATCAATCCCTACAGCAAGGACAGTCTCTTTGGCAAATAGTGCTGAAGTAACTGGATCTCCATGTGCAGAAGTATGAAATTAGACTCATACCTTACTCCTTACAAAAAAAAAATCCACTCAAAATGGTTCAAAGATCATCAAATTACTAGAGGAAATTGAAGAAACTCTGCACGACATTGGCATAGGCAAAGAGTTTTTGGAAAAGACCCCAGAAGCACAGGTAATCAAATCCAAAATTGACAAATGGGATTACATCTAACTAAGAAGCTTCTGCACTGCAAAAGATCCACTCAACAAATTGAGGCAACTTACAAAATGGGAGAAAATATCTGCAAATCACACAATTGATAAAGAGTTAACATCTAGAATCTGTAAAGACCTCAAGAAATTCAACAATAACAAAACAAACAATCCAGTTAAGAAATTGGCAAAGGACTTGAACAGCATTTTTTCAAGAGAGGAAATTCAAATGGCCAATAGATACATGAGAAAATGGTCAGGATCACTAACCGTCAGGGAAATGCAAGTCAAAACCACAATGAGATTTCACCTCACCCCGTTAGAATGGCTTTCATATAGAAATCAATGAACAAATGCTGGCTAGGGTATGGGGAAAAGGTACCCCAGTCCACTGTTGGTTGGGAATGTAAACTGGTGCAACCACTGTGGAAGACAATATAGAGATACCTCAGAAATCTGAATGTAGACCTACCATATGATCTAGCTATCCCACTCCTGGGAATTTGCCCAAACCAAAAGAAATCTGTATATGAAAGTGTTATCTGTACCTCCATGTTCATTGTAGCACAATTCACAATAACTAAGATATGGAATCAACCCAGATGTTCACCAACTGTTGACTGGATAAAGAGATTATGGTATATGTATACTATGGAGTACTACTCAACTGGAAAAAATGAAATCCTGTCTTCTAAAAAAAAAGGGGGGGGAGATGCAACTAGAAACCATTGTACTTAGTGAAATAAGTCGTTCCCAAAAGACAGATATCATATGTTTTCCCTGATCAGAGATAACTAATAGATTACCTGAAGTATAATGTATTGGGGTGAAATTAACATTTTGTGATTTGATAATTATTTATAGTTGTTGTCTCTTCTATTGAGGAAGTGTTTTTTCTTTTTCTCTATACTACTTGTTGAAATCTTTTACTTAGTGTAGGGTTCACTATACTATCATCGAGTAACCTGAAAATAGATCTTTGTAAAAATTAAGAGTAGGAATGTGTGAAGAGGAAGGAGGAAGGGTTGGGGCATGGGTGTGCATAGGGGCAGACGGGGGGGAGTGCCCCTATGTTTCTAAATCTGTATATATGAAATTTGTATAACTAAAATAAAATTTAAATATATATAGTGAATATTTAAAATTGCTTACAATAAGGAAGGATAGTAAGTAAACTTTTTATCAATCTTGTTTATACCTTAATTCTCAATCATAACTGCATATTTAAGAAACAGTGCATGTTTTTCCCCAAGAATGTTGACATTTTATAAGAAGCACAATTGTTACCATGATACTCAACTCATCAGACTTTTATGTGATACCAATGCAAATGATATTAATGAAACTGAAATTTAATCTTAAAAGTAGATAAGAAGATGTAAGTAGATTAATGTAATTATTTTACCTTTATCTATAGATCTATAGTTTTCAATTTAATTGCTGTCCATGAACTATTAAGAATTAAGTAATTAATAATTAAGCAATTTGAAATATTTATTTAGCTGACATTTAGTTTTGAATACCTCTATAAACCATAGATAATAGCAATTATTTTTGTGTTTTAGAAAAATAAAGATATCAAGGTAAATAAATCTAAAAATTTTGTACTTCTAACCCAAGCTGATTTTTAAAACTATTATTTAAAACTAAAGCAATATATTTACTTGTTCATTCTTCCACTGATTCTTACATATACATATCCTGCCAAGTGCCAGGAGCTATGCTATAGGACTATGCTGCAGGAAATAGTTATATAGCTCCTTTCATGGCATAGGCATCCTAAATGAATACACAGATGAGGTGGAGAATTCTAGATGCTCATCAAAAGCCATCATCTTAGGTACACACCTCAAAGCCTCCCTTGCAGGTGCGAAGACTGAGACTGAGTTATATTTGGTAGGAGTAATGTGTTCTACCACTAAGCCAGACTCATAAAAGTCTCCTGCATTGTTCCCCCATGCTCTTTTACCCTCAGGTGTGTTTGGGACAGAGAGAATTTCAGAGAAATCTTGGAGCCAATTATTACAGGTGGTAGGGCCTCCCAATCAGCCTTGTTCCCTGAATAACTGCATACAGGACGTCTACCCCATGACCTGTTCACTTATCTAAAACGGTTAAGTGATTGTGAAGTCAAGGTCTGTAGTATTTGAATCACTATCCATTTGAGAAATTAATTGTTCATGTGGTTAATCTACCCTAATTGATACAATGAAGAATTGTAGGTGAGCACTTAGAACGCCATGTGAATTTAGAGCAAGAATGATTATTTTACAAACTATGAAAGGCTTTAAAGTAGGGTTAAAGGAAAAATGAGAATTTACCAGCTGAACAAGGAGAATGAGGATTCTTTTCCCAGGGAGAAGGAATACCCTGGCAAAGGCATGGAAGTATCTGGTTTTGTCTGATGAGTCTTAGTAACTGAACATTGCAGGAATGAAAGGTAAATGAGGGAAGTAATGGGAACTGAATTTGTTCAGTGAACAGGAGCTGAACTACTAAAATTCAAGCAGCCAAAATCATGCTTATACCTTTAGATGAGAAGAGTATTCTAGTAGTGCTCAGAAGGTAAGACTGAAAATGGGGTTTTAGTTAATTGCAATAATTTCAGGGAGAACTAATGAAGAGTCGACAGGCTGGTGAGGAGAAAAAACAATATAATGTTTGGCAGTCAACTGGAAGATGAGGATAGGTCTCAGTTTTGTCTCTTTCTGCCTGCATTTGAGCACAGCCAACAAACAAAATAAAAGAGGACCATGAAAAGTTTGGCTCCTGAGAAGCAGAACCTGGAGCACTTGGGCAGGGAATGATGAACCTGGTGCACAAGAAAGAGACTGAGTGGAGATGACATGTAAATATTGGCATCGTACAGGTAGCAGACAATATCTAACATGAATGTTCTTGTCAATGGAAAGTGTGGAGCGTGAGAGGGCGTAGAGCCAAACAGGAACCCTGGGACACATGTAACAAGGATCCATCTTCAATGGCTCATTTATACCAAAGGTAAATATTAACAAGGGGAATTCACACTAAAGTTGACCCTTGTTTGGAAGCTTCCTTTTATTGTTTTCTTATGAAAACACATTTATGGCACTATAATAGACAACTTCATGCAAACAATTTGTGCCTTGAGGAGAGACCATGACTAACTGGGCTATCAATTTCCAACTCCCAAATTTAGCTATATATTAAATGCACCTTGAAAATTTCCAGAATAACTTAGATTGCTAAAAATCGATTTTGTCTGGTCAGACCAAGTTTCCCAAGTTCTGGTTTATAAAATATGGCCACTTACATGTGTTATATCAAAAAGCACCTTACAGTTATAAGATAGTTGGCATACCATGAAAATGCATCAGAATTGGGACTTATCAGTCTCATGATTCTGTGATGTTAGTTCTACAGATGGAAGAACAGAAATGTGATCAGTGGGAGAATTATGTGTATTGCCACTGGCTGTGTTAGGACTAGGTTCCAGAGACCATCTCTCTTAAAAATTCAAATATCTGCTGGATTCAAATCCCATAATTCACCCTTAGGAATAGAACAAGGTACACATAATCTTTATTGAAAAACCTATTTGTTTCTCCGGGATTTCTAGGCTCCAAAGGACTGTCCTCAAGGAAATATGAAGACTACCATATGCTAGAATTGTACCCTGCAAGGAACACTTCTCTTGCAGTCTGATTTCCGTCTTCAAACAGTGGGTTCTCTTTCTGATCATTAGCACACCAGAGTACTCCTTGGAGAAGCCAGGAGTACAGAAATACCAGCTTAGATCTAGGAGGCCACATAAGTAACTTATCATTGTGATATATGTCACTTTAATGGGACTGAATAACCAACCATTTAGAGATTTTTGAGAGAGATATAGGTAAATGCAAGAAGCTAGCAAGTCCTCGGATAACCCCATTATCCTCCTCCTATGGGGAAGGATGTAAAGGTATTTAAATTGAAGCAAAACCAATATCACTGAGTAGAAGATAGTCTCTTGCATTTGGCTTTAGGATATATTTAGAAACCAAAATTAGGTCTATGATATTCTTTTTGTCTTCTGCTTCTCACTTGCTACCACCATAACCTGGCAATGACCATTCCCCTGACTGACCTGGCTTTCAGGGAATATGGGTTAGAATTCTGAGTCGGCTGCTCACAATTAACATACTTGGGGTAAGAAGAGAAAAAAATCCCTCTCATATTTACCTACTTCTAAAGTTTGCTCTTTGAGCTATGACTAGAATTTGGAAAGTTAAAATACAGAGCAACTGGTTCACATTTTGGAATTTCACCATCATTAAAGAAGAACCATAATTTCCTTAAAAATTGTAATGTTTATGATGGGAGATGATTATGGCTGGAAGTTTCATGCAGCTATAATTTTCTTATGACTGTGGGAACGTTTGCCACTTACTCATAGGCTGGGAGGAAGGGCGGCAGAAATAATTGAAGCTTAAACATACAAACATACTGTCGAATTATCAGTTTATTGTTCTCTTTTATTCCTGCAGTTTTTCCGTGAAAACTGAAATGTAGCCAAGCTTATATCCCAGGGGAAGAATTTAGGTTTCAACATTACTCACAAAATGTAGCACTGAAAAGCACACAGATGTTTTTTTCCTACGAAAATGATAAACTATCTTTATGTACATATTTTGGTCCACAGTTTACTGAGAATTAAGATAGTGAAGCTATAAATTCTCAGTGAATTAAAACAATAATATAAGCAGCATTAGTAATTAGCCACTGTTTTATCAGTATGGATACTTTTAAGACCACAGGATAGTGAAAGAATTGGTGCCAGAGTTATGAGCTTGTGGCATAAATAGGACACTAATGTTTATTAGATAAATAACTGAATAAGGAATTTTCTTGAGGCAAAATATATAGCTTTCATTTCTGAGAGTCTTGCTGCTAATAGGAGAATATAATGGGAACTTCCTTGGACCCAAAGAGCTCAAATCTAGCCCTACTACCTCTGACACTTCCACCTGATTCTAAAAACCAGACTCAGAGACTGACCAACAGACACAGGAGAAGGTCTGCTCACAATATGTGTTAGTCACTCTGATTTGAAGAAAACTAAGTCATAGAATTAAAATATAGATACACTAAGCCAAAAGCGAGAATAATCTCAAATGAGATTCAAAAACTTATCTGAATTTTCTACAAATTCAAATGTTTAAAAGTTTAAAAGATCTCTTTTAAACTTTATGTAAATATTCTTCAATTTGGTAACAAGATGAATTTCCCTGATTTTAGTAAAGTCCACTTTGCAATAAACAAGAGTCACCAATTCTGACATCTGACAGCATGTTCCTGGTAGGACCAGTCTAATGGGGCCAAATGCCATGAAAACAAAATCAAATACACCTTCAATATTCTCTTTCCATCAACCCAAATAACTCCATTGCTGTTGGAAGAGTATAATTTAGTGAGATAGGGAAATGAATGCATAGTAAATCAATTGTAAAAGACAGAAAAACATTGGCATACAATATTATTAGAGAAATCTTATTAGAATACCTTGGAGAAGTACTCCCAAAGTTAGTGTGAATATTAATCAAAATAACAGTGTTTCTAAGTGTCTCCAGCCTCATAGCTACCAAGCAGAAGAGGCTCCATCAGCCTGAAGTTCATGAGAATCAACCATCAACAATTCTACACACACTCCAACTCTCCCAAACCCCTTTGCCTCTCCCAAACCATGTGCTAGCCTTTTATTCAGCCAGTAGGGAGGTAGTGTCACCAAAAATCTTGCTTTTGTGTTGAAAGGGTCCACTTAGAAATTCATTTACTTATCTTTGAAAGTAATTTTGGTTGTGTTGTAGGTGACTAAATCTTTCCAGAGACTCTGAGATGACAATATCCTTTCCTACTGCTACATAACTGACTTGTCCAGGGGAAAAAAATCTTGAAATAGCTTCAGGTGTCCCTAGCTAATGGTCACCTACTTTGCAAGCTGATTAGCAATATTATACTCTCTGAAGACTAAATATGATCTCCAAGAAGATCTGTGGGGATAGTTAATAAAAGCATTCTTACAACCACATTTAAGCTACTGACATTTATATACCTGGTGTTAGAGCTTAAAAACATTTCAGTATTCTGTTTGTTCTTCTACCAACTTTAATTACCATTTCTAAGGATTGTAAAGATGATTGTTAAAAGGTTAGAGCTGAAAGAAGTGAGATGGAACATATTGGTCCAAAATGTTCAGCTGGGCCTCATAATTCTTGGTACAGATGTTCCTGCTTAGTTCAGGTCTGATTTAGAGAAACAGCTATAATATGGTTTGAGGCAAGGTGACCAGATGTAGCTGAATTTAAAGCTCTGTCCCAGAATGTCAATGAAAAGCAACTCCATTACCCTAGCAAAATAATCTTCTATATGGGGGAGGGGTAACCTTAAAGAAATATCTACTTCATCTTTAAGGTAGATAGCTTCTTTGAGAAGACAAGGATTCTAAAAACAAAAGAAATGAGCCGGCGCCGCAGCTCACTAGGCTAATCCTTCGCCTGCGGCGCCAGCACTCCGGGTTCTAGTCTCAGTTGGGGCGCCGGATTCTGTCCCGGTAGCTCCTCTTCCAGTCCAGCTCTCTGCTGTGGCCCGGGAAGGCAGCGGAGGATGGCCCAAGTGCTTGGGCCCTGCACCCACATGGGAGACTGGAGGAAGCACCTGGCTCCTGGCTTCGGGTCGGCACAGCGCTGGCTGTAGCGGCCATTTGAGGGGTGAACCAACGGAAAAAAGGAAGACCTTTCTCTCTGTCTCTCTCTAACTCTTCCTGTCAAAAAAATAAATGAATAAATAAAAAATTTAAAAAAACAAAAACAAAACAATGAAACAAAGTTTAAAAAATCTGTAGGGGCCAGTGCTGTGGCTTAGCAGGCTAAGCCCCTGCCTACAGGGCCAGGATCCCATATGGGTGCCAATTTGTGTCCCAGCTGCTCCTCTTCTGGTCCAGCTCTCTGCTATGGCCTGGAAAAGCATCAGAAGATGGCCCAAGTGTTTGGACTCCTGCACCTGCAGGGGAGACCTAGAAGAAGCTCCTGGATGTTACAGATATTTAGGAAGTGAACCAGCAGATGTAAGACTTCTCTGTCTCTCCCTCTCTCTGTCTGTAACACTACCTCTCAAATAAATAAATATTTTTTTTAAAAAATCTGCAAAAAATAAGAATGGGAATAGGAGAGGGAGTAGGAGGAAGGGTGGGAGCATGGGCGAGAGGGAGGGTAGGGTAGAAAGTATTACTGTGTTCCTGAATCTGTACATATGAAATACATGAAATTTGAATGCCGTGAATAAAAGATTAAAAAATACAAACTTCCAAAAAGACTAATATAATTTTGCAGAGTTTATCCTCACAGAATAATGTATAAAGAAAAAGTAGCCAAAAGAACTATATCAGATGGTATGCATTATATAAAATGTGGGTTTGATCTATTGATAAACTAGGCATTTTTATACTTATTCTAACATAAGCATTGAGAGGAAAGTATCAGAAAGACCTTCACAGACTATTTTCATCATGCTCTTATCTGCTCAGATGAGCAGACCATAGGTTGTCTTATTAGGTGTAGAGTAGAAAAAAATTTGAGTTTTGAAATCTCTCTCTTGATATATATAAAATGACAAAATGGTCCAATAATTCAAAGAGGCAGCAACTTTTCCAAAACTTAATCAATTCTTTTTCCTTCTTTTCCCCAAACATTTAAAAACATGTTATGCCCTTCTTATCAGGAGGGGGGCAGGATGCAGTTTCCAAGGAGTCCTAAAGGCAAACTGCTTCAGAAAACACTGCTGATAATAGCTGTGATTCTGACCTAGACATTGGCAACAGAGGAAAATATGCAACAAAAATTATGAAGTCTCCTAAGCTCCACTTCTAGATATGTGAGGACAAAATTTGCATGTCTCCTAATGACAAGAAGAAATAGACATGGTCATCAGGTGTGTGTGTGTGTGTGTGTGTGTGTTTATGTATGCTTTAAATCTTACATATAAAATAAAATACTTACTCAATCCCAAGAATTAAGGGAGAGTTGAGTGGTAGTGGTAGGAAAATACTAAGATGAAGGAAAAAAGTGAAAGTATATAAAAGCCTCTGCATACACATGCAAAGGTAGAAATCAACCTTTGGGAATTACATACATTGCAAGTGCTTACAGAGATTATAATCGTTATCTAGGCTTTTCTAAATTGTTTGTGAAGAGGATTTGGAAGTCAGGGTACCATTCATATTCCAAAATTAAGTTGAAGATTAACTGAGGAAGCAGCTCCTTTCTCTCACCACAGAGTTTAATCTACAGATGGGTGCTGCACTCTGGGTTCCCTGCTTGTTTGCCTTGAGGCCTGTTTCCTTGGGCTATTTCAATTTTAGTAAGCATAACAGAGATACTAGAACAAGTTCATTCCTGAGAGGTGTAGAACTCCTGGAAGGGTCAACTATGCTTAAGGCCTCACCACTGGCTGGTTAGACTTTCTTGGCACTGCAATGCAGTTGGAAACTCTTCCTCTCCGGTCTCTGTCTTCCCTATCTCCTTCACTGAGGACGCTCCAACATTTCAGTCTGATGGTACTTCCAGCCTCCTGTCTCCCTTGCCTTTTCCCCCAATAAATCTCTTGCATTCATAATCCTGACTTCACTTGACTCTGGGAGAATCTAAACTAACAGTTTCTCCTTCTTTTGACCAGAGTATAATTGGGACATATCTAGTATTTTCAATTCACCATTCCAATCTATGTCAGAAAAGCTGCCCCGTCTCCACTACACCAAGGAAATGACAAGAACAATCTTAGATTCTCTCTGGTCCTTCCACCTTCAAAATCACAAAATTTATAGAGAACTTAGAAATAATGATCAGAACTAGCACATGAGAGACAGCTCTGATGGTGTCTTCACAGTCCCTGCTCCCCTTGAATGTCTTTATCTGCTTCCCAAGTGACTATTACTCAAGCAATCTTCATCCTAACATCGAATGACAGATGTACAACACATACTCACTGTATCCACATAGCTCAATGGCTTTAAATATATTCAAAAGAGTAAAAGTAATAAGTTAAATAATTCTGTAGGAACTTTGGCTTTCATTGTTTTATTAACTCTAAAAGTTTCTGGTATCCCTGGCTAGAAGTATCACCAGCATGTGCAAGTAATCACAGAGGAAGCACTAGGAGAGAATAATTTGGATACCATGCAAATATATTCACCCTTTAAAAAAGAGATGTGCAATTCGGGACATGTTCAATCAGACTTGCCCCAAACGGTAGAGTTAGAAACATACCAGGGGATTCCAATTCAATGTCATCAAGGTGGCATGTACCAATGCCATCTCACTAGTCCCGGTGATCAATTTCTGTTCACAATTGATCATAATGATAGGACTAAGAGTCAAAGGGATCACATAAACAAATTTAGTGCCTGCTAATACTAACCGATAGAATAAATAAGGGGAGAGAATGATCCAACATGGGAAGTGAGATACACAGCAGACCCATAGAATGGCAGATGTCCTAAACAGCACTCTGGCCTCAGAATCAGCCCTTACGGCATGTGGATCTGGCTGAAAAGCCCATGAGAGTATTTCAGGCATGGAAAGCCAAAACACTCTGACAAAAAACAAACAAACAAACAAACAACACCCTACATGAAAGATCTCTGCGAGTGAGATACCTTTCTCTGAAGGGAGGAGAGAACTTCCACTTTGACTACGATCTTGTCTAAATATGATCAGAGTTGGTGGACTCAAAAGGCTTCCATAGCCTTGGCAACTCATGACAAGAGCCTAGGGTGATTACTGATGCCATAAACAAGAGTGTCAAATTGTTAAGTCAACAACAGGAGTCACTGTGCACTTACTTCTCATGTAAGATCTCTGTCCTTAATGTGCTGTACAGTGTGATTTAATGCTATAACTAGTACTCAAACAGTATTTTTCACTTTGTGTTTCTATGTGGGTGCAAACTGTTGAAATCTTTACTTAATATATGCTAAACTGATCTTCTGTATATAAAGAGAATTGAAAATGAATCTTGATGTGAATGGAAGGGGGGAGGGAGAGGGAAAGGGGAGGGTTGCAGGTGGGAGGGAAATTATGGGGGGGAAGCCATTGTAATCCATAAGCTGTACTTTGGAAATTTATATTCATTAAATAAAAGTTAAAAAAAAGGTTCAACATATAATTCTAGAGATAGTGCTTTAACAGTGTCAGCAGAGTAACTTAGATATGTTAGCTTACCACACTCTCACCCCATGTCCCAGTCTCTAAAATGTAAACACCAAAATAGGAGAAATGCATATTAGTATTCAAATTGTGTATATAACTTAAAGAATTTCAGATATTTACTCAGCATCTCTGGACGATGCCCAAGGAAGGAAAGGTTCTAACTTAGTGCATAGCAACCGTTCTAAAATGTCCACACTTTCCTTCTCACCCATGTGTGTCATTCTTGATGTACTTCACACAGATGGCAGCTAATTCCTAAAAACTTATTTTTCATCTCTCAACTTTGAAGCTGTTTCTCAAATTTAGATCATGTATTTCTCAGGGCGAAGACAAGCAGAATGCAGTATATATTTGAGAATTACCATTTTGTCACTTAGTCATATTAATAATATTTTGTTCCTGTGGAAGAAACAAAAATTTTATGGAAAGCAAAGCATTTCATGGGTATATCACATATGTATATAAAAAATAGATGAAGTGGTCAAGCAGAGAAGCCACATGAAATAGGAAGGAACCTAAGACTCTAGGTAGAAAACTTCAGATATTCCAGTGTCCTGGCTGAGCCCAGTCTTCTAACCATCCCCATCAAGCATCAGACATGTGACTAAACCATCATGGCCATCCTAGCCTAGGTAAGCTCTTAAAGGAATACAACTGCAACTGGTTTCACAAGGAGAATAATCACCCAGTTGAGCCTGGTTAACTGACAAATGTATGGGAGGTGCCACAAACAATTGTTTGAAACTTCTAAGGTTTATGTTGGTTTGCTACAAAGCAACAGGTAGGTAACTGAAACATCATGGTAGCATATGCTGAAGGAGGAAAGCCAACATCTATGTTTGTAGCCCAGATTTGTTTCAGAAGCCCTGAAATAGGAATGCTTTTCCTTATAGGTTATCCATGTCTGTTGGAAAATTGACTTTTAAGATCATCATAGAAGCTGACCTTCAGCTGTCATGTTCAGGAAGAATAATGATCAGTAGGTCCCTCTGATTCGTGTCTCATGCTATAAATTTCAGAACTGTCTGTTACTAGAATTTTCTTGTACACTTTACCAATTTTATGTTCAGGTAGAGAACATCAAAGCCAGGTAATGATATTGATGTATCATAGATGTTATATTTATAGCATTTTCTTTCTCATAAAAATGTTTGTTTTTTAAGTAATAAATCTTCAGGAAACATTTTGATATTCATCTGTCTCTAATTCACCATGTTATTTCATATATCATTTTGACAGCTATGAGATTATATAAAGTGATTACTTTTTGGTTTAATTCTAAACGCAAAGACTTTATTTTTCATCCTGTATTTTCAAAGTCCTCAAAGCCACTGTCTTTCACATACCCATTTGCAGGAAATGATTTCAAGGCTCTCTTGAACCTGGGGGCTTCACTCATTTTTCCCTAAATTTAACCAAGTATTTTTCATCCTTAAAATGTCACCATGAGGCTATAAACTCCCTAGAGCAGGACCACTGCTGTCTTACTCATCACTACATTCAGAAAGCCTACCAGTGCCTGGCACAGGATTGAGTTCTATAAATATCTGAGTAGTAAATTAATGAGAGCCTTTTAAAAATCAGTTATTAATTTCAGGATTTTTAGAGCCAGACAGAGGCTTAGAAATCATCCATTCCAACTCTCACGGGAGCCCAAAGTAGACTGACTTTCCCAAGAGCATATATCTAGCACATGTCAGAGTCCAGACTGAAATGTAGATTTCCTGATGCCAACCCTGCGCCCCCTCCACCTCATGGCTCCAGTGTCCCTCTCCTCTGATTGGGTTGTCTTTCCAAACAGTGGACAAGGACAGGATGCAGATGACAGAGAATCATAGCTTATTGCAAGCTCAATGATTCAACAATAAAATGGGGGCAGTGCAGGAAACAAAACTTAGGATAGTTTTTATAATGCATGTTCAATAGACCAGAAACATGGGATAGAGAGTTGATTTGCCAAACTTTAAGAAGGACAACCCATTAATTCCTAAGGATAGCAAATATGCTAGTGACTTTCTGGAAAGCATATGACAATCAACTGAATTAAGCAAGGGCATTTTGCCTGAAAAAGGAAGAGGAAAACATGAGAGCTGTCTTGCAATAGTTTCAGAGAGTCAACTTCAATTGCTTCTGTCTTCCTCACTTCTTTCCTGACCTTCATTTGTTCTCACAACTCATTTCTTGCTTCTGTCATCACTGCTCTGCCCTTCCCCAAGCTCACCAACTCATCTACACCCTCTTGTCCTAAATCATCATCCCCAGATTATCATATGTCTTTCCTGAAAGTCTGTCCACCTTGGTTTCTATAATAACTGAGAATGATCCTAACTCTCTGGCCATTGCTTCAGTTACTCCTCCTAGTGGCTCTTCCTGCACCTCTATCTTACTAAACACAGGTGATCCCAGGACTTTGTGTCCGCGGATACTTTTTCTTCTATTGTTTCTTGTTCTGCAATTTTTCTCAAATCTCCGCTGAGCAGCTGAATTCTAAAGCCATATATGGAACCATGGCTCTTTTATGAGCATGTCTGGAACTTCCTGCATCCACTTCTTGAACTTTGCTATGCACTCTGATTGGAATACCTCTATTGCCTTATACTAAAATACAAGGAAACAAAATGCCTGTTTCTTTTCTAACCCCTGTAAACACCTAAAATCCACCCTCCTACCACCTCCCCACACAAATACAACCTTAATCCACAGATGTTCTTTTTATTTATTTTTAAAGATTTATTTATTTGAAATGCAGTTATTGGAAGTGGAGAAGCTGGGACTTGAACTGCTGCCCATATGGGATACTGGTGGCACCACAGGTGGTAGATTTACTCACCATGCCACAACGCAGGCCCCAATCCACAAGTTCTCTGCTCTCATAGTGAGATCTGGGACCTGAAGGGACCTCATAGCTCACCACTTCCCTGCTGTGTAATTTGAGTACATTACTTAAATTGAGCCTTCAGACTTTCATTTATAAATGAGGGAAAGCATAATGTTGAATTTGAAAACTTGTTTTGATGATTAGAAAAAGAAATTTGTAAACAAAAAGTGATATATGTTTGGTAATATCATTAATACCAGAAGTTTTTTTTTTTTTTTAACATTATGAGCTATCAGAGTATGTCCACTCAAATTAATTGGTATTTCCATCTTTACTGACTCACTTGGCTAGAAAAACATGTGGACATGCCAATGTAAACAGGTTTGGGAAGGGGGTGTAGGAGAGGAACATTGTAATTTATTGAGATATGACTCCTGGCACCTCATTTTTTAAACAAAAAACCATGGCATATTATTACTTCTCAATGGCATGCATTTTCATCTCTCATGCGGTCACTTGGGAACTTGTCTTGCCTCCTCTTGTAGGCTGTAAAGATACAAAAGTCAGGGACCTTGAACCTGTGGATCATCCCTTAATGCCGAGAACAATACCTACAACTTTGCATGCTCACTATATTTGTTGCAACAAACAAAAACAAACTTAGCATGCCCAGTTTCATGAAAGTGGAATTCAGCTCCTTATCCTGATAAAAACAGAACTTTCAAACAATTAACTATAGTAACTTGAGCATGTAGTTGGCTTTTTAGTAGGTAATGAAGACCCTGGCACTGGATGCATTTATATGGCAGCTGAAGAAAGCACTTAGATAAATGATGAGAACTTTTCCAACTATGTGTATCTATAAGTTAATCAGAAAAATTATTGTAATCATTTCCATTGTCACTCCCCAGTGCCTCTACAATAGTAGACACAGAGTGGCTACTCAGCAATGGATCATGATATTTAATTTCCCTACATCACAGTTATGCAAAAATCTTTTGCTGTGTTGAATAACAATCTCTTTTACTATGCATTTGAATCATAGATGGGTCAAACATATTACTTATTTATTAAACAAATGGAATACATAATGCAGAAACTACGATACATTTTGCAGAATCAAGAATCTGAATTAAATGGTTTTAAATATTGCCCATATCATTTGCATTTTCCAGTCATGTCTCCTCATTCTTTTCTGGGGCTCCCAATTCAATGAGAAAACTTCCTTTCATGCAAATGTCACTGCCTCTTAATTTCCAGAAAAAAATCAAATCTTTGATATAAAAATATCCTAAGATTATGTTTTCCCCAAATTTATATACCTATCCCCACATTTTCCCCTTCTTCCTCACAGATTAACACTTTCTTCCTGGCTGAGGAAAATATCCATCTGTACTTTGAATTTCATCCACTGTTATCCCTAAAGGGTTCTTGTGTCATCATCTATACCCCCTCCAAATTATCATTACTTCCTTCTCATTGACTCTTTTCCCTCTGCTTATCTCTTCATATTTAAGAGGGAGACAGAAAAAAGAGGGAAACTCCTGACTCTGGGCTCCTATGTATAGTAGACAATATTTTACCTCCTTTACAATCCCTTTTCTAGAAAGAATTCTTCACTACACTTGGGGAGTCCACAAGATAGCAGACTGAAACTCTGACTTTGATGTTATCATCCAACTAAAATTTCCCTGGCTAAGGTTATAAAACTTTAGGTACCTAATCTATCGGGCATTTTTTCAGTCTCCATTTTATATGTGTGAATCATGATATGTTACTTGAAAGTATCTTCTTGTTTCCTTCCCATGACATCATACCCTTCAGATTCTCTTCCAGCTCTCCCTAGGAGAGACTCTGGTACTCCTCTGCCCATTGCTGAAATGCTGGTGTATTCTGGTGCTGTATCCTTATACAATTTGTACTTTATCCTACAAATTATTCTGAGAAATATTATCCATAAGTATGGATTTAAATAGCAATGATGGCCGGCGCCGCGGCTCACTAGGCTAATCCTCCGCCTAGCGGCGCCGGCACACCGGGTTCTAGTCCCGGTCGGGGCGCCAGATTCTGTCCCGGTTGCTCCTCTTCCAGGCCAGCTCTCTGCTGTGGCCAGGGAGTGCAGTGGAGGATGGCCCAAGTGCTTGGGCCCTGCACCCCATGGGAGACCAGGAGAAGTACCTGGCTCCTGCCATCGGATCAGTGCGGTGCGCCAGCCGCAGCGCACTGGCCGCGGCGGCCATTGGAGGGTGAACCAATGGCAAAGGAAGACCTTTCTCTCTGTCTCTCTCTCTCACTGTCCACTCTACCTGTCAAAAAATTAAAAAAAAAAAGCAATGATAAGACAACTTTCAAATATATGTCTCTCCGACCCAAACTCCAGCCAAATATCCCCAATTATCTGCTAAGCATTACCCAACAAATTTCCAGCAGGTACCTCCAATTAAATGATTCAGATTGAAGTCGTCATCTTGTCCCTTCATTCCAAATGTGTTCTTTCTGCACTCTCTGTCCATATTTCTACCATGTTCTCCTAGGTGGCCCAAACCTGATATCTGCTAGTCTACCTATAATCCATCATGCACTACATTAAATCAGGGCATTACTGCCTCCTGAATATTTTTCCTGTTGAGTACACCATCTTCAGGTTTATTCAGCTCTTTCCTAGATCACCACAGCACTCGTAGTAGTCTCTCAATTTCTAATCTCACTTTTTCTTCAGTTCAACACTGTGGCTGGAGTGAATTTTCTAACAATTCTAATACTTCTCTCTGGCAAGACATGCTTCAACAACTCTTCACCTTCTACATGCAGTGTGCTTCACATCTTAATGTACATATGGACAAACTGGAGGTCTCATTGTAATGCCAATTTTGGTTTAGGAGGTCTGGGTTAGAGCCCAATATTACTCATTTTTAATACACTCCCTAGGCCGGCGCCATGGCTCACTACACTAATCCTCTGCCTGTGGTGCCAGTACTCCGGGTTCTAGTCCTCGTTGGGATGCCAGTTCTGTCCTGGTTGCTCCTCTTCCAGTCCAGCTCTCTACTGTGGCCCAGGAAGGCAGTGGAGGAAGGCCCAAGTATTTGGATCCTGCACCTGCATGGGAGACCAGGAGGAAGCGCCTGGTTCCTGGCTTCAGATTGGTGCAGCTTGCCAGCCGTAGCAGCCATTTGGGGGGTGAACCAACAGAAGGAAGACCTTTCTCTCTCTCTCACTGTCTAACCCTGCCTGTCAAAAAGAAAGAAAGAAAGAAAGAAAGAAAGAAAGAAAGAAAGAAAGAAAGAAAGAAAGAAAGAAAGAAAGAAAGAAAGAAAGAAAGAAAGAAAAATACACTCCCTGGCAATGGTGATGCTGTGTTGCAACAATCACACTTTAACAGTAATATTTATAAGTTATGATCTTCTTTTAAAGGCCTCCATTGACTTTCTTGTTGGGTCCTTATTATCCTCATCCCTCAGCATCTTCGCCAGCCCTTTCCTTCCTTGTTCTTATGCTCTGGCAGCACTGAATGGTGTATGGCTGTCCAAACACACTATGATAATCTGCTGCTCTTTGCCTCTGCACTTTTAACTCCACTTGACTTGCATGCTGACCCATAGAAGTCTATTGGTTAAAGCCTACTCAGCTCAATATTATCTTGGCCAGGCACAAACATTGTGGTGCAGTAGGTTAAACCACTGTTGCAATGCTGTTTTTCCATATCAGAGTGCTGGTTTGAGTCCCTGCTACTCTGCTTCTGATAGCTCCCTACAATTGAGCCTCGGGAAGGTGCAGAGGATGGCCAAAATGTTTGAGCTTCTACCACCCACCTGGGAGACCCAGATGGAATTCTTGACTCATGGCTTTGGCCTGGCCCAGCCCTGGCCATTGCAACCACTTAGGGATTGAACCATCAAATGTATGTTTATTCTATCCCTCCCTTGTCCATCTTACTTTCCTTCCCTCTGCAACTTCCCCTCCCCCATCACTCTGCCTTCCAAATAAATAGATATTTACAAAAAAGTATCTTGGCACATATGTCTCTCCATCAGCCCGTAAGCTCCTTGAGAGCCAGGACTGGTTCTCTCATCTCTAGATTCCTAACTTTAGCAGAATATCCTGACCCAGAGGAGCCAGGCTTCAAAGGCTTATGAATCAGTACATGATTTATTCCTCTACAGCATAAGCCTCTTAAAATTTCCATGGGCTCCATAAACACGTTCTAGTGGAGAACATGCTGGCTAATAATCATAAAACAAAAATTTCAATGAAATGATCCTAGAAGATTTTTCCTTTCAGAGATTAAAACAGACTAATATGGGAGTAGATGAAGAAAAGGTCTATAATGACAACACATTACATAGAGTTAGATCCTATGTTAGATGTAATCAACTGGAATTTAGGCAAATTTAACACTAATAAAAATATTTGCATGGTTTTCAAATTGCTTCGCCAAACTCTCTTCATTTAAATGTGCCCCTGAGTATATTACTAAATGTGTTAAATGTGTCACCCATTACAAAATGTATAATAATGAAGGCTTAGCTAATGAATCAATTGAATGTCCTGCTTATTAATTTTTATAGCTTCATTGCCTGGAACCTAATCATTGACTCTTATCAATACCCTGGGAGAAATGAAGGAAAATATTTATTAATTAAAGGTAAGATTTCTTATCACTTCACAATGTGTTCAATTTGTCCTTCCTTAACAAAATTCATGCATGTGTTCAAAATTTTGCTCACTTTTCATAGATGCAGAGACTTTTAATTATATTTTTGTAGATTTCCCATTTGACTAAACTTTAGTATCTGATCTTAACTTTAAGAGACATTTCTGTTTTATAGTTACCAAATAAATTCCTGTACTCTGTTAATCATTTTTTTTTTTTTTTTGGCTGTCAGGGAAGTGTAGGTGACTGAATGTTAAACAAACATTCTTTTTCAAACTCAAACTGAAAATAGGATGTTCTACTTGTTTATACTATGTAGACATGAAAAAATGTGATCCTTTCTTCCCTTTCAGTTCCAAAAAGCCCACTCCCTTTGCTTCTAAACTCTTTTTTAAACTCTAAAATTTGTCAGGTTTTATGTTGTGGAAACATGACTATGTTACTAAGGTTTTTAAACTTTCTTTACTACTATTAACATTACTATTTGTAAAAGCTTTGCCAAGTGTTGGAGAAGGTGTACACAAAAATAAATACTGCCTGTTACTTCCACGATGTTATAGTCCAGTAAGAGAAAAAGAATGGTAGGTAATGGCCTCCTACAATGCCAAACAGAAGTAGCATCTGCTGTATGGTGATACAAACTCCATGCTATGTAGCTATGGGGAATATTGGGAGACACTCATAAGAACTGCAAACCAACCATGTTGAAGTTCATGCTTGTGTTCATCCTCAAACCCAATCGACAGAATGGAAGAGTTTCATGATAAGAGTTTACTTGGTCGCCTGGCTCTTTTGGAGTAGATGGATAGGTCAGTCAACAAATAGCAATTAAGTCTCTGTTATGTATGCAATGTTCTACAGAAATCCTAGTCTGCTTACTCAATGTCTATGAGTCAGTCAAGTGTTTCACTTTATAAGAAGGAATCTCCCAAATTATGTCCAGTTTATAATAATACCATAGACTGGCTGCAACTTGGTCCAAAACAGTGAATGGGCTGATGAAAACCAAGACTATCTCTAACAGGTTCTGAAGGGTGAACCATTTCTGCCTCCTCACTACACACCGTGTACCAATATCCTTCTTGTATGGTTACTAACACTTATCTTCTTTTTACAAAAGTTTTATTTATTATTTTCATTTTGTTTGAAAGGCATAAAGAGATAGAGACAGCAAGACATACACACACACACACACACACACAGAGAGAGAGAGAGAGAGAGAGAGAGAGAAGGGGATCTTCCATTCTCATTCTGCTGGTTCCCACTCCCTAAATCCCTCCAACAGCTACGGTGGGGCAGGCCAAAACCAGGAACTCAAAACTCAATTTCTGTCTTCCACAAGGGTAGCAAGGATCCTAGTACTTAAGCCATAAACTGCTGCCTCTAAAGGTGTGAATTAGCAAGAAGCTGGACAGAATAGCTGGGACTAGAACCAGGCACTTCAGTGCGGGATTATAGGTATAGATGCAACTTCACTGCTGCCCATATGTCCACATTTTTTGTTCCTGATTATCTGAAATATGTCATCTATTTCTATCAATATGTAGCCATAATTTTCTTCAAAACCATTTAATGCATTTTTTTTGTTTTTTTGTTTGTTTGTTTTTTATTTATTAATTTTTTTTTACAGGCAGAGTGGACAGTGAGAGAGAGAGACAGAGAGAAAGGTCTTCCTTTGCCATTGGTTCACCCTCCAATGGCCACCGCGGCCAGTGCACTGCAGCCGGCGGACTGCGCTGATCTGATGGCAGGAGCCAGGTGCTTCTCCTGGTCTCCCATGGGGTGCAGGGCCCAAGCACTTGGGCCATCCTCCACTGCACTCCCTGGCCATAGCAGAGAGCTGTCCTGGAAGAGGGGCAACCGGGACAGAATTCGGCGTCCCGACCGGGACCAGAACCCGGTGTGCCAGCGCTGCTAGGTGGAGGATTAGCCTATTGAGCCCGGTGCCGGCCTGCATTCTTACTTTTATCAAGAATAGGTCTGGCTGTTCTACAGTTGATGTCAAATTCTTACAGATTACAAGATAAATTTTATAATTGAAAGAATTTTCCTATAAAATTTTATTTTATAATTGATAGAACTTTCAGAGATGTTATATACCTTTTCCAATAGTAGAACTGGAATTCTAAACCAGGAAATTAAATATATTAAATATCTGCAAGGATTAATAGCTCACACCTTTTTATTGTTGAATAGCAATCCATTCACCTATTGAAGAATACCTTGGTTGCTTCCAGAGTTTTGATGATGATGAATAAAGCTGCTATAAACTTTTTTTAATTTTTATTTATTTGAAAGTCAAAGTTACACAGAGAGAGGAGAGGCAGAGAAAGAGAGAGAGAGAGAGAGAGAGAGAGGTCCTCTATCTGCTGGTTCACTTCCCAATTGGCCACAACGGCCGGAGCTGTGCCAATCTGAAGCCAGGAGCCAGGAGCCCAGTCCGGGTCTCCAATGTGGGTGCAGGGCCCCAAGGACTCCATCTTCTACTGCTTTCCCAGGCCATAGCAGAGAGATGGATGGGAAGAGGAGCAGCCATGACTAGAACCGGCGCCTATATAGGATGCCGGGGCCGCAGGCGGAAGATTAACCCACTGAACCACAGCGCCGGCCCCCTCTTATAAACATTTGGCTACAGATTTTTCTGTAAACATAAGTTTTCAAATTCACTGGCTAAACACCTAGGAGTATAATTGTTGTACCATATAATAGACTATGTTTAGTTTTGTGAGAATCAGCCAGTAATATTTTGCATTCCCATTAGTAATGAATGACAATTATTGTCACTCAGCACTCTCCCCATCTTCCTTGATAATGTCAGGTTTGGGATTTGAGGCATTCCAAAAGGTGTGTAGTGATTTTAATTACTGTCAAAATGGTAAAACCAAACCCTCATTGGTCTTAATTTCATATGCTTACTTGTCATTTGTCCTCTCCGGTGAGGTATCTATTTAGAAATCTTGCCCAGTTGTTTGTTTCCTTGTTGAGTTTCAAGAGTGCTTTGTGTATTTTATATACAAGTCCTTTATAAAATATGTATTTTGCAAATATTTTCTTCCCATCTATATATTGTCTTTTATTTCACTTAACAACGTCTTTCAGAGTAGAAGCTTTTAATGAAGTACAAATTATCAATTTTTACTTCATGGAACATTCTTTTGGTGTTTTATACAAGAATTCATCACCAATAACAAGGTCACCTAGATTTTTCTCCTATGTTTTTATTAAAGAAGCGTAATAATTTGCATTTGACATTTGGATCAATGATCCATTTCTGAGTTAATATTTGTAAAATGTGTAGTCTTCTGTGCAGGTCCATTTTGTTGCATATAGATATCTAATTGTTCTAGCATCATAACTATGCACCTTTTATTTCAATAGGATAAAAGGATTATTATAGGGTACATTATATATTATATATATATAGGTGCATTCAAGAACAAATCCGTTATTATGATTAAAATGCCCTTGAGTAGGGCTAGTGTGTGGCAAAGGAGGTTAAGCTACTTCTTGCAATGCTGGCATCCCATGTCAGTGTGGTAGTTTAAATCCTGGCTAATCCATTTCCGGACCAAGCTTCTTGCTAATGTGCCTGGGAAGGCAGTGGAAGAGAGCTCAAGTGCTTAGGCCTCTAACACCCATGTGGGGGATCAGAATGGAGTTCCTAACTCCTGGTTTTGGCCTGGCCCATTCCTGATTGTTGAAGCCATTTGGGGAGTGAAAAGGAGAATGGAAGATAACTTTCTCTTTCTCCCTCCCTCCCTCCCTCCCCCTCCCCCTTTCCCTCCCAATCCTCTTTCAATTAAATAATTTTTTTTAACAAAAGTATCATTGAGTTTGTGAAGCACCATGAGTCACTAATGTGAGTAATTTACAAAGGAAGAAACTGAGGCTCAGAACATAGAGAACTTACTAAGTTACCAAATAAACCAGGGCATGGTCCTCAAAGAACTGAAAACAAACAGCTATGGTAACTGTGCAGCACACAGTGTCAACATAATATTGTACACAAAGAAGGCTAAACCCTTTTGTTATTACCACAACTTTATAGTTTCTTTCTTTTGGTTTTTGGAGTCACTTGTCTTCACTGGTGGCTTTTAACATATAAATGCCACTGAGAGTGCATTTATTTATCAGGTTATACCTAAATAATGTAGTATTGTAGTTCCTTACCTAGAATAAGTCTACCTCATCTCTCCAGCTCATCTCTCCAGCTCTGACAGCAGTTTTTACTGCCTTTTTTTTTTTTTTTTTTTTTGACAGTCAGAGTGGACAGTGAGAGAGACACCGGCCGCTATGGCCGGTGCACTGTGCCGATCCTAAGCCAAGGGCCAGGTGCTTCTCCTGCTCTCCCATGCGGGTGCAGGGCCCAAGGACCTGGGCCATCCTCCACTGCCTTCCCGGGCCACAGCAGAGAGCTGGCCTGGAAGAGGGGCAACCGGGACAGAATTCTGCGCCCTGACCGGGACTAGAACCCTGAGTGCCAGCGCCACAGGCAGAGGATTGGCCTATTGAGCCGCGGCGCCAGCCTTTACTGCTTTTTCTTAGGACACTTCTGAAACCTATAGGCTTGCTTTTCCATGAGACGGCCTGCTAATCTCATAATAAGTTAAAATATTGAGGGGAAACATCTTTATCGTGTTAAGTCAGTTTGCTTCCCTGGAACTCCACTATAGCACTATTGCTTTGAAACACAGTAATATCCTTAGCCTGGTACCTTACGAAGTACTGATCTCGGGGGACTGCAGCCACGGAGAAAACAAGGGGATGCAATGGAGACAGGTCTGAGTTTTGCTGCCATCGACAAGCCCCGCGGTGACCAGCGTGAACTCGCCCACTCGAAGAATATGAAAAAAGAGTGACTTGGTTATGTGAAAGTGCCGAAAAGATGGGTGTTCAGCTGCTGCCTGCAAGCTGAGGGACCCAGAGATCATGCAGCAGAAGCAGAAAAAGGCAAACGAGAAAAAGAAGGAATGCAAGTAACTGTGGCTTCGTGTCCAACCGTCTTGCCCTTGCCCCTGCATCTGGAGCCAGTCCCAGCAGGCTCGCCTCCTGTAGCGCTCAGGGTCCCGCGCTGATGGCGTCCCCTTTGCCCTGAGCCTGCAGCAAGTCTCTTTTGTGCTTCCCTGCCCTCTGATAGCCTCTCTCCCAATGGGCCACTCCTGGGAGTGGGGGAGTTACCTCAACAGTGTTTATTGATCCTGTAGGGCACCCCCCAAAGTATTAAAATAGCTTTGTTAAAAAAAAAAAAAGTACTGACCTCGATGAAAGATATCAAGAAACCAACCTGAGCTGAGTGATTCTGAGTCAGGTATTTCATTCCTATAAACCTTAGTTCTCTCCCTTAAGGCAAAACTGTAAAATGTGCTTCCACAAAGCTAGTATCCTTGCAAAATTAATTTTAATTTTCCTGAAAATGTAATTAAATAATGGGAAAGAAGCTGGAGAGTAAGAACACAGTAGAAAAGATGAACAGGGCATTGAAATAGTTGAAGGAGGGTTTAAATAACCAATTTCGCTCTATGTGTAAGTTCAGGCAAAAGAGATACCCAACACTAAGATATGCTAAGTGGCTTCAATGGCCTTTACTGAATCATCATTCTCAAAATTAGTTGTCTTCACAGTCAGGAGAGAATTCTATTCTTCATCCAATCCAAAGATAAAAAGAAACTACCACAAAAACATAGATCCAAACAGTACTGTCTTTCCCGAGGGAAGGTTTTACTCAATTGTTAAATGTTCCCACCAGAAATCTTTTTTGAAAGTCTTGAAACATATTTCATCTGCCCCCTCCCCATTTTCCTACAGAAACAAAATTAATGTTCCCTCAATGGCAGTTCCCTCGCCTCTTTTAAAACTTTGTGAGGGAAATGTGGCTTTGTGCAAATTATTTTCATTCCTTTAACATCTATAATGAAAGAGTCTGTTTAATGTATTCATTGAAAGAATTATTTAAGCTCCAATTCAGCCCTTCATTATTGCCAGGGATAAAAGAAACAAAAGGTGATTTGCACTTGAGAATTTGCAGCATGAAGTGTCTGTTAAACAAAACCAGCAGCCACCACCGTCTTGAGCAGGCACCAGGCAGGAAAGGGGACCCATCTAAAAAGTATGCACACGCCTACACTTGACCCATGCAGTTCTGACAAGGGAGGATGCCAATATGATTCAGACAGGGCAACAAAAACCCCGGCTAAAAATACAAAAGCGCACGGCAGCTCTCAGATTCACTGCTAAGTGACATTGTCCTGCTCCCCAGCCTGTAGGCACAACTATCACAAAAAATAGAGTGAAGTGGAAGTTATTGACTGTGGGAAAGGAAGATGTACTCAGGATGGAGAGAAGCTGCAAACCTTCTTTGGAAAACCTTCCATTAGAGCCAATTGACCCAAGCTCTTAAGTAATTGCTAAATGAAGGACAAAGTTGCTCCAGAGGCCCTGTGGGGTTTCCTGCTACATGCCCCTTCTGGGGATCATGCCAATTGAAATCTCATAAAATGATGAGTGTACCCAGGTGTCAGCAGAGAGCAGATGCTGGTTAAATCCTCTGATAGCACACCTACTGGACCCCAATTCTACTTTGTTCAGGCTCGACACTGCCTAGGTAGGGTTAGAGTAAAACTTCCACCTATAGATCCTCATCATCCTCTTTACAGCTAATATTTATGAAAGCCCTACTGGCTTCCAAAACCCAGACTAACGCTTCATATAAGAGGGGCCTTCAAAAAGATCATAGATAGGAATATTATAAAAAAATCATGCATGGATTTCAAAATTTTGGCCCCCAAACAAACTTATTTTTAATTCCATTTTTTCCATGAAATTTTAAAATACTCTAATGTTAGCGCATTTAATCTTCAAAGCATACCAAAATTATGCATTACTCACCCAATTTTATAGACTGGAAAACTAGATGCTCAAAAAGATTAGGGGAAAAACTGGCCCAGCCTTTGAACTCATATATATCTCATTCAAATGTCTTGGAGTTTTTTACACTTTTGTGTATTATAGCACATATACATGTGCTGGGTTGCTCATTAAGAAGACTTTGGGACACAAGCCTGCTGTGATTTCCTGTTGGAGTGGCATCTCCATTGCAGAGAGCTAGGTAGGTGAGTGTATGCATTCTAGGACTTCCTTGTCTCCTATCTTAGCCCTGCATGTTGCTGGCTGTGGGAATTTGGCAAATTTGTGGGAATTTGTGCCTCAGTTTTCTCCAGTGCCCCTAGGTAATAAAATGTTATAAGGTGGGGATGAATATTAAATATGAAGCTGTTTGAGGGACACGACACTTGGCCTGCAAAAGACACTCATCAAGTGTTTATCATTATTGTTTACCTTATGAAAGTCTGATGAAGCAGGGACACATCATAACAAAGCACAGAAGATCACATCTGGCACTCAGGGTTTTATGAGACAGAGGCACGATGCACCACAAATCAGCACAGATTTTATTGAGAAAGTGGGTAGAATGCCAGCATAAGCTCTTAGTCCTGTCATGTCATTGCTTTTAAGGTCTGATAGTTCTGAGCTGTGCTTGTGGACAGAGCCAATCAATCTGGAGTCAATCACCTTGCCAATTTTTTAATGTTGTTTTTAAAACATCTGTTAGTCAAGAATTATCATACAAGTGGTGGGGAAGAGTGCCTGGGAACAAGAGGTTAAGTAACTTGCTCAGAGGTTAAATCAATAGTTAGATTATGCACAACCCATAATTCCCAATTCTCAATCCACCCCCTTCCCCTTGAGTCATACTCTTCATTCGACTGAATTCGTGGCTATGCTTGAGAGTAGTCATTCACTCTTAAAATCATGTGGAATTAATGAAATTTCCATAGAAAATTATACCTATTGCTTCATAGAGTCAAGATGAATCAAAAGCAGTTCACACCACTTTGTATTTAAGTTTATTACAAACAAGATAAATATTCATGTGGACCTACAAACATTGCCAATTTTGTGTTATAATAGAGTACTTACTTTCCTTCCCTACTCTCCAAAAAGTTTTGATTAAGAATTCTTCCTGGGGGCCAGGCTGGCACTGTGGCATAGTGGGCTAAGCCACCACCTGCATCACCGGCATCCCATATGGGTACCATTTCCTGTTCTGGTTAATCCTCTTCTGATCCAGCTCTGTGCTATGGCCTGGGAAAGCAGTGGAAGATGGTCAAGTGCTTGGGCCTCTACACCCACATGGAAGACACAGAGGAAGCTCCTGGATCCTGACTTCATATCAGCTCAGCTCAGGCCATTGTGGCCATTTGGGGATGAACTAGATGATGGAAGACCACTCTGTCTCTCCCTCTCTCTGTAATTCTGCCTTTCAAATAAATAAATCTTTTTAAAAAATACTTTAAAAATCTTTTAAAAAATAATTCTTTTATAGGTACATATTAACAAATCCAACTACTGTCTCAAGGTTATGCATATGTAAAAAATAATACCTAGGAGAATTAGTCATTCACAAGTGTCTGAGTAACAGAATAGTTGGTTGTGTTAGCATCAAGCATGGCAGAAATCAAGTCTAGCCATCTGTCATGATGAGGGTCAACCTGTATCATAAGAGAATACCATAAATCTAGCTTTGATCTGGAAGAAGAATTACCTCCTATATGGCTGCCATATCAAGATTTTACCATATGTTTGCTAGCACCCAACCCTATACCCTCACCATGAATAAATCATTCCAGTTCCATTTCAGAGAGGATATAATAAAAGTGGCCTATTTCACAGACTGGATTCAGATGTTCAGAGAAAGTTCAGCGAAGACTAGAAGTTCAACTCCTTCTATTCAGTTTCTATAGCAGACTCGGACTATGTGCCCTTCATGGAGGTCAAAACACAGAGGACAGTATTTGAATGTAAGTGAAACTTTTTACATTTTAAAGGAAAGAAAGTACATGTTATTACATAAAGAAGGGCTTGACTTAATTTCATTGTTCCCCAATTTATTGGCTTTTCTTTCGTACTTTTTTTTTAAAAGAAACTTGATGAAATACCAATGAGGAAAGGAACATGAGTGATGCATAGCATCAAATATCCTAATGTACTCAGTGAGCTCTGTATGTGGAACATGGGCAGAGCAACATTGCTCTCCAAATTCACTCTATAATCCAACTGTAAAACACATTACAAGCAGGAGAAAAAGAAGAATGAGAACTCCTAGAGCCTTTGTCTCTAAAGCTTTTAAGAACATTGTTCTGTGTCCATTACCATCTAAGGTGATCTCTCCAACGAAATGGGACAAGAACTCTCACATATTGCACTTGCCCAGTAGGTGTCAGAACTCTTGTTAGGTGATATAGACACAAAGTTACATTTAGATCTGACCACAGCCCCAGAAAGTACTATTGTCCTCTTCTCTCACTGAGAAGTTGGCTACACAGGAAGGTTAGGTCATTCGCCCACAGGTGCACAGTGGTTTGTGGGGATTCAGGATCTGGTCAAATTGGTGAGTTTAAAATATAAACTCCTTCCTCATACTGCTGAAAGTATTGGTGAGAGAGATCTATGAGGACGTGAATGTGCAGAAGATGGCATCAGACAGCTGTCCCGGGGAATTTGCCAACAATGGCATGGTCAAGAACTACGTCTCCAGTTCAGTAAGTGGAGTTTCCACAAAAAGCAGGCCACCAACCTGTAGATGGAAGGCCACCTAGAAGTGGTGCTGGCCAGCATCAGTTTGGACAAACCTGTGAAGCTGCATTGCTAGGCACCACTGTGCTTCTTGCCCCTGGTAAGTCCCATGAGCTAACACGAGAGATCTCTCGTTTATCCAGCTGTGGCGCTGTTGTTTGTTTTAGTTGCTTTAATACTAGGGTCCAGGACTGTATCCTAGGAAGGTTGGTCTGGTATTCTGAGGGCTCGTTTCCTAAAGCTTTATTTCCCAGCTCTATTAGTCAGCTTTTCATCAATATATCCTTACCTTTACATAGACTTAAGTAATTAGGACTCTAACACTACTTATGAAGGAAGGAAGTTTACTTCAGCTCACAGTTTTGGAGGTTCAGGATCCAGGATTGAGCAGACTTTATTGGTTTAGCCATCTGCTGAGGCCAGGGATGGCAATGGCAGAGCCATGTGCAGAAGAAGTACCACATGGCAAGCTAGGAAACACAGAGCGTGGGAAGGTCAAATTCAGTCCTCACAATCAACCATTTTGTGAGAAGTACTTTCTACAGGCATGCCTCCAATGACCAAAGACCTCCTGCTAGGCATACCTTCTAGAAATAATTGGGTTAAGTTTATACCCTCTCAGCACCATAAACCTATAACCCTGTGACTGATCATAGGCATGAGTCTGGGAGACATATTCTATTCAAACCATGGCACCAACCTAGAGTTCTCTGAGTATAAACACACTGCTGTCCCAGGGACCATGTTCTGTACATGATGAGGAACTCATACCTTTTTTTTGGGGGGGGGGATTTTTTTTTTTTTTTGACAGGCAGAGTGGACAGTGAGAGAGAGAGAGACAGAGAGAAAGGTCTTCCTTTTTTCCGCTGGTTCACCCCCCAGTGGCCGCTACGGCCGGTGTGCTGCGGTCGGCACACTGCGCTGATCCGAAGCCAAGAGCCAGGTGCTTATCCTGGTCTCCCATGCGGGTGCAGGGCCCAAGGACTTGGGCCATCCTCCACTGCACTCCTGGGCCACAGCAGAGAGCTGGACTGGAAGAGGAGACACGGGGACAGAATCTGACGCCCCAACTGAGACTAGAACCCAGTGTGCTGGCGCCGCAGGAAGAGGATTAGCCTAGTGAGCCATGGTGCCGGTTAGCTCTATTATATTAACAACTTTAGGAGGTTTTCTTCTCCATTATTGTTTTTATGATAATTTCTTAATGATGTTCAAAGAATAGTTAACATATCAGGCCGGAGACAGCTATCCTTTGAAAGACCTGGTCACTAGGTTATTCCATCGATGGCATCTGGGAATTTGGACTGTAGGAATGTTCCCACCATTCCCTAGAGAGTGGCTTACTGTGGTTCAATGGTTTGGCAAACAATGTGATTTATGTGGAACACCTGCTTTCCTTCTGGAATCTGGAATTTTTTTATGCAGTAGGCAAATGGTGCCTACATGACTAGTCCCCAAAAAAGAATTCTTTGGCGTTGAGACTCTTAATAGACGTTACCGGTAGAGAAGATTTCACACATGGTCTTACAAATTGTTGATGGAAAAAAATAATAATAAAAATAAATTAAAAAAAAAAAAAAAACGGCCGGCGCCGCGGTTCACTAGGCTAATCCTCCGCCTTGCAGTGCTGGCACACCGGGTTCTAGTCCCAGTCGGCACGCCGGATTCTGCCCCGGTTGCCCCTCTTCCAGACCAGCTCTCTGCTGTGGAGGATGGCCCAAGTGCTTGGGCCCTGTACCCCATGGGAGACCAGGATAAGTACCTGGCTCCTGCCATTGGATCAGCGCGGTGCGCTGGCTGCAGCACGCCGGCCGCGGCGGCCATTGGAGGGTGAACCAACGGCAAAGGAAGACCTTTCTTTCTGTCTCTCTCTCTCTCACTGTCCACTCTGCCTGTCAAAAAATAAAAAATAAATAAAATAAAAATAAAAAATAAAAAAAAAAATTGTTGCTGGAGGAGTTCAGCTCACCTTGTGCTGAGTCCATTAGGAAAAGGATTCTGGGAAGCTTGCTCCTGGTTTCCTCTGGGCTTTACCCAAACAACTTTTCCCTTTGCTCATTAGCTTTGTGCCACAGCCGTGTGATGACTACATACTGAGTCCCAGCAAATCATGAAGCTTGAGAGTAATATTGGAGATTCTCTGCATGTTGTAAAAACAAAACAAAAAAGGGGTTTTCCTAAAATCTAAGAAACTTTTTATGCTTCAGCCATACCTCTCAGATACGTTATACTTCTTAGTTTGTATTTGGTCTTTTTATTTATTTATTTATTTTTAGCAATTCTAACTACCTTATTGGATCATACATTATTTAAGAGTAGGCTAAGAATGGTTAGCTTTGTATCACCCAGTGCAGTGTCTTACACATAAAATAAGACACACAATGGTGAATGCCACTTGGGCACACCGGGTTCTAGTCCCGGTTGGGGCACCAGATTCTGTCCCGGTTGCTCCTCTTCCAGTCCAGCTCTCTGCTGTGGCCCAGGAGTGCAGTGGAGGATGGCCCAAGTCCTGGGGCCCTGCACCCGCATGGGAGACCAGGAGGAGGCACCTGGCTCCTGGTTTAGGATTGGCGCGGGGCGCTGGCCTCAGCACGCTGGCCGTAGCGGCCATTTGGGGGATGAACCAAGGGAAAAGGAAGACCTTTTTTTCTGTCTCTCTCTCTCTCTGTCTAACTCTGTCTGTCAGACATTGGATCAATGTATGATACACTCTTATATGACTTGTTTGAATGTGAGATCATATGATCTCTTAAAATTCCAGACCCACAAAATTCTATAAGTCTTTAGAGATAGAAGAAAATACAAACTTTCATCATTGGCTGACAATAACAATAAACCAATGAGGAAACACACTTAATTTAGGAGAAAGACATATAAGACATATTTTTTAAAGTTCTTAACACAACATTCAAATTTCTGTGGTTTAATATCATTGGAAATACCTTGTATTTTTATATTTGTATCTTGTGATTTTTTTAAAATTGTTTTCTAAAAAATGATTTATTTACTTACTCAAAGGCAGTTTTAGAGAGGGGAGAGAGAGAGAGAGAGAGAGAGAGAGAGAGAGAGACTTCTTCTACCCATTGATTCACTTTCCAAGTAGATTCAACAGCCAGGGCTGGGCCATACCAAAATCAGGAATCCCAAATTCCATAATGGGCACCCACATGAGTGTCAGGGGCACAAGTATTTGCACTCTCATTTGCTTTATTCCTAGATGCATTAGCAAGAAGTTGGACCAGAAGCAGAGCAGCTGGAACTCTGATATGGATTGCTGGCATAACAAGTGATGGCTTAACACACTGTTCCCAATGCCTTCCTTTACTTGTGAAGTTTTAAGATTAAAATAAAACCCACATCCCAACTATATAGAAAAGCTATACTTGTCATTTCGTACAACAAAGATTTTGTAATGGGGCTTATATGCAATGTCTGTTAATTCCTGATTTCCTTACTGTATAAAAGTTGGACAGAACTTGCTCCTTTGGGAAGATTATCATCTAGAGAGATTAAAAATTTTTCATTGGCAGAAGGCATTTACCCTAGGGGTTAAGATGCCAATTAGGATGCCCACATTCCACACTGGAGGACTGGGTTCAATACCTGACTCAGGCTCAAGTTTCCAGCTTCCAGCTAATGTGGACTTCCCTGGGAGTCAGCAATAATGGCCCAAGTAATTTGGTACCTGCAACTCATGTAAGAAACCTGAATTAAGTTCCCAACTCCCAGCTTTGTGTTGTAGGCATTTGGGAAGTGAGCCAGCAGATGGCAGCTTTCACTCTCCATCTCTCTGTTTTCAGTCTCTCAAATAAATAAATTTAAATTAAAAAAAAAAAGTCTGTGTATTTCCAAAGGAATCCTGGAATCTAAGACAGTGGGAGGTGGAATGCAACAGAAAAATATGGTTTCCCCCCTCACGGTTTTTGTGTTTTTTTTTTTTTTTGACTCTTCTCTGTGTCACAAATGTGGGAAACTTTCATCCATCACCAATGAATATATTCTTGATGCTGTTTGTTGGGGGACCTTGTAGAAACACGTCTTTATACCTTCAAGTGCTCTCTATTATGAGTTAGAGGTGTGAATCTACAACTGACTTAGAAAACAGTCTGTACCTAATGAACGCAGAAGGTAGGTTGACCAAAAATAGTCCTTCCAACGTTTCATTTAGAATCTCAATACCATGATGCCTGAGGTTTGCTGATTCAGTGAGTCAGTTGGTCACAACACCATAAAATGTTAGAGAAAGATATATCAGAGAGTATCTTAACCTACCCTTTATTTTCTAGGTAACAGAAATGAAATTAAAAAAGTAGAATGATTTCCCCCAAAGGCTTTAGTTACTTAGTGGAAGATAACAGCATAGAATCCATGTCTCCAGATCCTTGGTCTTCGTCATACGTGCACAAAGACACACACACACACACACACACACAAATATATACACAGATTCAGTTACACACACAACATTCATGGGGACATATAAAAACTTCATGGCTTTGGTGCAATTCATTTGAGACACTGTAAGATTCTAGGTCTTGACATTTCAACCGCTCCATACATGATTTACTTGAAGCTATGCTACATGAGGATGACAACAAAAGCACAATCTCACCCTCCTTTGTCTTCTTTTGTTCTCTGGGATTCCTAGAGCCAGCTTGTTATATCTCTGCACACTCATTTTCATCTAGTTATATGCAGAACAGTCACAATAAGAGAACACCTAATTTCCACTGGTGGAACATCATGAGCAAAACCATGGTTAGTGAAGGGACTTCAAAACACTCATGGAAAAAATTAATTTAAAAATAAGTTTATGGATTCCAAGATGGTGAAATAGGGAGGGTGCTTATAACAGCTCTAGTCAAGGGGAAGACAGTTAAAAAAAAAAATGGAGAGAGTGTCATCTCAGGGAAGAGGTAGGGAGAAAAGTGCAGAGGAAATGCCACACAAATCAGAGGGACACTGTTGATCTATGTGGAGAGTGGGACATGCACAACTCAGGACCCCCCAGCAGGCAAGAGCCTCAGCACCAGCTTTGGAGAATGAGGTAAGACCAGACTGCAGCAGCCCAAGCCACTGGTGATAAAGTGTGGGAAGAGCCTGGCATGAGTCCAGCTTGGATCCCACTGAGGGACAATGTACCTGCCAACAAGAAGAGAAAAAAAAGCAGGGCACATTTCTCTCTTCCCAACTACCTGGCACCAGGGTACTGTAACTAGCTGAGAAATGGAGGGCACACTTTGGAGATATGTAAAAGCTGCATCAGCTTGTGTTTGTGCGCCCAGCAACCAGCTTAGAAAAGACACCTGAGTTTAGTTAGGAACATTGACAGGGGGCTGGGCACTCGTGACTGTGGGAGCCTTTTGTGCTGAAACAGACTGAAAATACTGTGGCTGTGTGAAAGGGTGCAGGGTGTGGCTGAGTCTCTGAGCGGTCACTGTGGGCAGCTTCAGATGTTCAGGGCTCCTTGATTGCAGGCAGGATCTATTCTCACACTGAAGACTGCATGGATCTTTTCTGAGGTTCTTCTGACAGTGCAGATGAACATTATACCTACTGGGGCTAATGCCTGGGCTTGGTCTCCTTGGAGAAGAGAAAGTAAGCGTAATACTATCCCAACATAGCTGATCAAACCCTCCCCTCTGATCAAAAAAAAAAATTTACCGCACCCAACTTTGGTGCCACCTTGGACACTCCCCTCACACTTTGAGCACTGAATAGAGCTCTCGGGATATACCCAGCACATTTCAAGGGGTATTCACTGAACGAGTAGACATTCCACTAAGCCACAGAGGCATAGGCCAAAGATAAAAGCCATCACAGAGGAAAACAAAAACAAAAATAACTATCCCCACAAATGCCTAAAAGTAAATGCAGAAATTCAAGAAACAAGAATAAGGAAGACAACATGACACCACCAAAGGAAAACAACAACAGTTCAGTACAGGAATGTGAAGATGAAAAGATGGAGAAAGTGTCAGAAACAGAGTTCAAAAAATTGCGTATGACTTAGAAGTAATCAGAAGCAAGCCCACAAATAAATCTATAAATGACATGAATGAAAAATTTTCCTATGAAACTGAGATTTTAAAGTGAAATCAAAATGAAATATTAGAAATGAAGTATTCCATAGATCAAATAAAAAATATGGTGGAAAGCCTTAATAAGAGACCCCATGAGACAGAAGTCAGAAGACAAAAACTATGGAAATTTTACAGTTAGACAAAAAAAAAGAATAAGAAATTAGAAAACTAGAAAAACAATGATAGATTATGGGATACTATCAAATGACCCAATATATGGGTCATAGGAGTTCCTGAAGGCATGGAAAGAGAGAATGGATTTGAAGGAGTTTTTAGTGAAATAATTACAGAAAAATGTCCCAATCTAGAGAAAGAAAGGGATGTTAAAGTACAGGAAACACAGAGATATGACCAGAAAAGATCTTCACAGCAACACATTGTAGTCAAACTCTCCACAATAAAACATAAAGAAAAGATTCTAAAATGTGCACTAGAGAAATGCCAGATTACTTTCAGAGAATTCCCAATTAGGTTCTCAGCTGATTTCTCATCAGAAACCCTACAGGATAAGAGAAAATGGCAAGATACATTCCAAGTCTTAAGAGAAAAAATACTGTCAACCCAGAGTACTACACCCTGTAAAGCTCTCATTTATCAATGAAGGGGAAATAAAGACCTTCAATAACAAATAGAAATTAAAAGAATTTATTACCACCCATCCAGCCTTACAAATGATGCTTAAGGATGTGCTACACACAGAAACACAGAAACCTGGTCATCCTTAGGAAAGAAGGTGGGCCAGAAAATCTCCCAGTAAAAGTACAAAGGAAATTCAAAGTAAATAATAGGAATATTTATAGAAAAATGGCAGGACCAAGTTGTTACTTATCAATAGTCACCTGGAATGTAAATGGCCCCAATTCTCCATTTAAAGGTACAGATTGAATGGATTAAAAAAAAAGACCCATCTATTTGCTGCTTACAAGAAACACATCTAACCAACAAAAATACATGCAGACTAAAACTAAAAGGATGGAAAAAGTTATTCAATGCTAACAGAAACCAAAAAAAAAGCTGGTGTTGCCATCCTATTATCAGACAAAATAGACTTTAACACAAAAAAAAATGTTAAAATAGACAAAAAATGGCACAATGTATTGGTTAAGAGGTCAATTCAACAGGAATGTGTGACTATAATAAATGTATATGCACCTAATACAGGGTAACTGGCTATTTAAAAGAAATGTTAAGAGATCCAAAGGGAGACACAGACTCCCATACAATAGTAATAGGGGATTTCAATACCACTCTTTCATCAATGGACAGATCAACCAGACAGAAGATCAGCAAAGAAACAACTGAATTAATTGACACCATAGACCAAATGGACTTAACAGATATACACAGAACTTTCCATCCTACAACTGCAGAATACACATTCTCACCAGTACATGGAACTTTCTCTAGGATAGACCACATGTTGGCCATAAAGCAAGTCTCAGCAAATTCATAAAAACTGAAGACATATTATGCATCTTCTATGATCACAGTGGAATGAAGCTGGAAATCAGCAACTCAAGAATCTCTAGAACATATGCAAACACATATGTACACGTACACAAGGGACTGAACAACATGCTCCTAAATGAACAGTAGGTCATGGAATAAATCAAGAGAGAAATCAAAAAATATCTGAAACCAAATGAAGATGACAATACAACATATAAAATTTATGGGATACAACAAAAGCAGTGTTAAGAGGAAAGTTTATAGCAGTCGGTGCCTACATCATGCAACTGGAAAGGCACCAAATAAATGAGCTATCAATAGCAAACCAAACCCCAAATTAATCAGTGAAAAGAAATAATTAAAATTAGAGAACAAAATTTAAATAAAAAATATAAAATATCAGCAAAACAAAAGCTGTATTTTTTTAAAAAAAATAAGCAAAATTGACACACCATTGGCCCAAGTAACCAAAAAAAGAGAAGGAGAAGGCACAAATCAATAAAATCATAGATAAAAGGAAATATAACAACAGATACAATAGAAATAAAAAAAAGTTCAGGAATTACTACAAAGAGCTGTATGCCAACAAATCAGGAAACCTAGAAGAAATAGATAGATTCCTAGACTCATACAACCTACCTAAATGGAGCCATGAAGACATAGAAAACCTAAAAATTACCAATGGAAATTAAATCATAATAAAGATCATACCAAGAAAGAAAAGCCCAGGACCAATTGCTTCACTGCCAAACTCTACCAGACATTTAAAGGATAAGTAATTACAATTCTTCTCAAGCTATTGAAAACAATTGAAATGGAGGGAATCCTCAAAGACTCCTTCTATGAAGCCAGCATCACTTTAACTCTAAGCCAGAAAAAGATATAATAGAGAAAGGGAACTACAGACCAATTTCCCTGATGGACATAGTCACAAAATATCTCAACAAAATATAAGTCAATCAAATCCAACAACACATCAGAACACTCATTCACCTGGACCAAGTTGGATTTATCCCTGGTATGTAAGGATTGTCCATCATTCACAACTCAAACAATGCCATACATCACATTAATAAACTGAAGAATAAAAACCATATGATTATCTCAATACATGCACAGAAAGCATCTGATAAAATACAACATCCTTTCATGATGAAAACCTTAAGTAAATTGAGTGCAGAAGGAACATTCCTCAAGACAATCAAGGCAATTTATGACAAACCCATGGCCAACACCCTATTGAATGGGGGAAATGTTGGAAGCAATCCCCCTAAAATCTGGAACCAGACAAGGATGCCCACCTTCATCCTTGTTATTCAATACAGTACTGGAACTTTTAGCCAGAGCCATCAAGAAATCAAGAAATCAAAGGGATATAAATTGGGAAGGAGGAAGTCAAACTATTCCTATTTGCAGATGACATGATTCTATTTATTGGGGATCCAAAACACTCCACTAAGAGGCTTCTGGAACTCAAAGAAGAGTTTGGTATAGTATAGGATATAAAATCAACACAGAAGAATCAATAGTCGCTTTATACAGAGACAATGCCATGGTTGACAAAGAACTTCTAAGATCAATCCCATTCACAAAAGTTGCAGAAAAAATTAAATATCTTGGAATAAATTTAACTAAGTACATCAAAGGTATCTATGATAAGAATTACAAAACATTAAAGAAAGCAATAGAAGACAACACCAAAAAAATGGAAAAAACTCTCATGTTCATGGATTGGAATAATAAATATTATCAAAACATTCATACTACTGAATTCAATTTACAGATACAGTATTATACCAATCAAAATACCAAGGACATTCTTCTCAGATACAGAAAAAATGATAGTGAAATTCATATGGGAACACAGAAGACTCCAAATAGCTAAAGCAATCTTCCACAACAAAAGTCATAGCTGGAGACATCACAATGCCAGATTTCAAGCCATTCCTCAGGGAAATTATTAAAAAAAAAAAAACTGTCTGTCATAGAATGGTGGATGTCCTAAACAGCACTTTGGCCTCAGAATCAGCCCTTAAGGCATTCGGATCCGGCTGAAAAGCCCATGAGAGTATTTCAGGCATGGAAAGCCAAGACACTCTGGGGAAAAAAAATGACCTAAATGAAAGATCTCCACGAGTGAGATCCCAGTGGAAAGAACAGGTCATCAAAGAAGGAGGTACCTTTCTCTGAAGGGAGGAGAGAATTTCCACTTTGACTACTATCTTGTCTAAATATGATCAGAGTCGGTGAACTCAAAAGGTTTCCATAGCCTTGGCAACTCATGACAAGAGCCTTGGGTGATCACTGATGCCATAAACATGAGTGTCAATTTGTTAAGTCAACAACAGGAGTCACTGTGCACTTACTCCTCATGTAGGATCTCTGTCCTTAATGCGCTGTACATTGTGATTTAATGCTATAACTAGTACTCAAACAGTATTTTTCACTTTGTGTTTCTATGTGGGTGCAAACTGTTGAAATCTTTACTTAATATATGCTAAACTGATCTTCTGTATATAAAGAGAATTGAAAATGAATCTTGATGTGAATGGAAGGGGAGAGGGAGTGGATAAGGGGAGGGTTGCAGGTGGGAGGGAAGTTATGGGGGGGAAGCCATTGTAATCCATAAGCCATACTTTGAAAATTTATATTCATTAAATAAAAGTTAAAAAAAAAAACTGTCTGGTAGTGGCAAAAAACAGACTTGTAGACCAATGGAACAGAATAGAAACTCTGGAAATCAACCCACACTTCTACAACAAACTTATCTTTGACAAAAGAGCTAAAGTCAATCCCTGGAGCAAAGACGATTTCTCAACAATTGGTACTGGGAAAACTGGATTTCCTCATGCAAAAGTATGAAGCCAGACCCCTACCTTACAGCTTACACTAACAAAACCTTCAAAATGGATCAAAGACCTACATCTATGACCCAATACAAACAAATTATTAGAAAACATTGGGGAAACCCTGCAGGACATTGGCATAGGCCAAGAGTTCTTGTAAAACACCCTTGAGGCAGAAGCAATCAAAGCCAAAATTGACAAATGGGATTGCATCAAATTGAGAAGCTTCTACAGTGCAAAAGAAACACTCAACAAAATGAAGAGGCAACTGGCAGAATGGGAGAAATTATTTGCAAATTATGCAAGTGATAAAGGATTGTGATCCAGAATATATAAAGAGCTCAAGAAACTTAAAAACAACAAAATAAACAATCCAGTAAATAAATGGGAAAAGGACTTAAACAGGAATTTTTCAAAAGAGGAAATCCAAATGGCCAACAGACACATGGAGAAAATGCTCAGGATCACTAGCCAACAGTGAAATGTAAATCAAAACCACAATGAGGTTTCACCACATCTGCATTAGAATGGCTTTCATACAGAAGCCAACAAAAAACAAATGCTGGCAAGGATGAGGGGAATGAGGTACCCTAATCCATTGTTGGTGGGAATGTAAACTGGGCAGCCACTGTGGAAGACAATATGGAGATACCTCAGAAATCTGAATATAAACCTACCATATGATCCAGCCATCCCACCTCTTCGAACTTAACCAAGGTAATTGAAATCAGCATATGAAAGAGTTATCTGTTCCCCCATATTTATTGCAGTTCAATTCACAATACCTAGAATATGGAATCAACCCAAATATCTCAGCTAAAGACTGGATAAAGAAATTATGGGATATGTATATTATGAAATACTACATGGCAGTAAAAAAAATGAAATATTGACATTTGCAACAAAATGGATGCAACTGGAAAACATTATACTTGGTGAAATAAGCCAGGCCCAAAATGCTAAATACCATATTTTCTCCCTGATCTTTGGTAACTTATAGAGCACCTAAAAGGTAATTGATAGAAGTAAAATTGACACTTGAAGATGCAATGATTTTGAACAGCCACTGTCTTGACTATTGAGGAATAGTTTATTTTTCATACTATTTGTTGTGCTCTTTACTTAGTATAGAGTTAATCTTATGTGTCTAAAGTTAACTCAAAATATATCTTAGTAAAAAATAAGAATGGGAAAAGGAGAGGAAGGAGGAAGAAGGGTGGGAGTGTGGGTACGGTGGAAATAATCACTATGTTCTGAAAGTTTTATTTATGAAATGCATAAAGTGTGTATACCTTAAATAAATTGTTTCTGGGTAAAAATAAATTCATTCAAGTATAAAATATACATGTACACTTTTTCCTAATAAGTATTTTATATGAACTTTTGAAGACTCATCAAAATTTTTGTATCAAAATAAATTTATATTTTAATTTCAATTTTCCAAGAGTTTTTTGAAATGCCCTCTTATTAGCTGTCAAATCACTTCATAGCCTACCAGATGCTTTCTGTGCTATACACAGCTACTAATTGTGAAAAAACAGCATCTAACTTAATTTGCAGATGCAAATAATATAAACCCAGAGCTTCCTGTTTATTATTTCCCAAAGGTAGAGTATTCTTCCTAAAAAACCTTGGCTGTTGGCTACATGTAGAAGCAATAATCAGCGAGATTCCAATCTAGAAAGCAAACACTTGAGAAATAAAAACATACGTCTACCTTGCTTAAAAACATGAAACATGACTTGGTTTACTTGAACAAAGTTCTAAAACTGTAATAATTACATGACTCTTCCCAATTTGAACACTTACTACCTCATTCAATAGTTAATAGTTTTCACTCTATTCTCACAAGGTGCATTTTATCCATCTTATTTAACAGAGGAAGAAAGTGAAGCTCTGAAGGCAAGTTTCTTGCCTGGGGAATAAGAGAGGGAAGAGATGTACAATTTGGGACATGCTCAATCAGACTTGCCCCAAACAGTAGAGTTAGAAACATACCAGGGGATTCCAATTCAATCCCATCAAGGAGACAGGTACCAATGCCATCTCACTAGTCCAAGTGATCAATTTCTGTTCACAATTGATCATAATGATAGGACTAAGAGACAAAGGGATCACATAAACAAGACTAGTGTCTGAAAATACTAGCTGATAGAATAAAAAAGGGAGAGTACAATCCAACATGGGAAGCGAGATACACAGCAGATCCATAGAATGGCAGATGTCCTAAACAGCACTCTGGCCTCAGAATCAGCCCTTAAGGCATTCGGATCCGGCTGATAAGCCCATGAGAGTATTTCAGGCATGGAAAGCCAAGACACTCTGGCAAAAAAAAAAAAAAAAAAAATGACCTAAATGAAAGATCTCCACGAGTGAGATCCCAGTGGAAAGAACAGGCCATCAAAGAAGGAGGTACCTTTCTCTAAAGGGAGGCGAGAACTTCCACTTTGACCATGGCCTTGTCTAAATATGATCAGAGTCAGTGAACTCAGGGGGCTTCCATAGCCTTGGCAACTCATGACAAGAGCCTTGGGTGATCACTGATGCCATAAACACGAGTGTCAATTTGTTAAGTCAACAACAGGAGTCACTGTGCACTTACTCCTCATGTAGGATCTCTGTCCTTAATGCGCTGTACATTGTGATTTAATGCTATAACTAGTACTCAAACAGTATTTTTCACTTTGTGTTTCTATGTGGGTGCAAACTGTTGAAATCTTTACTTAATATATGCTAAACTGATCTTCTATATATAAAAAGAATTGAAAATAAATCTTGATGTGAATGGAAAGGGAGAGGGAGCAGGAAAGGGGAGGGTTGCGGGTGGGAGGGAAGTTATGGGGGGGCATTGTAATCCATAAGCTGTACTTTGGAAATTTATATTCATTAAATAAAGGTTAAAAAAAATGTGAAGCTATCAGAGAGCATAGCAGGAATCCAAACCCAACTTGAAACACAGAGCAAAGGAAGCTATCTGGTGCAGCAGTTAAGAGACACCCACATCCCATATTTGAGTGCCTGTGTAGAAGTTCCTACTCATCTTCTCATCCAGCTTCCTGCTCATGTGCATCCCTGGAAGCAGCAGGCTCAAGAACTTAAGTTCCTGTTATCCAAGTGGGGGGCCTGGATTGAGTTGTGGGTTCTCAGCTTTGGCTTGATTCAACCCCAGCTGTCACAGGCACTTGAGAAAAGTACCAACAGATAGAAAAATATGTCCATTTGTTTGCTTGTCTATCTCTGTCTCTATCTCTCATTCAAATAAAACAGAGGAAAAACCCACAGTCAAAGGTCTTGACTTTTTGATTCTTGGTTCAGTTGTATCCTAGGGGATTCCTGCCTCCAGAGAGCTCTCCCCTAACAAGAAGAAAGACACTTCCCACCTGAATTCCCTTGAGTGAGTGTTAGGTCACAGGCACCTCTCTCAAGTGTTTTTCTTCCCATATTTGGAAAATGCTATTGTTTTTCACCCATGGAATTCTTAGCACCCTTGAAAAACATTCTTTAAATTTGAACTTCTGGTTACTAAAACTCTGGTCATTACTAAATAGATAGTGAAATAAAATACAGAATTCTACAACCATAGGCATTCCATTATTTCACATGGGAATCTCTTATAATTATTTTTTCTTCTATGGAGTTTTATTTTATACATTGTTTTAGCCTTTTCCAAAGTCATTAAATAAATCCCACTGGAAAAATTCATCTATTGCAGAGCCACAAAATGTTTTCTTAAAAATTCCATCACCAACTTTATTATTGGAAAGCAACTACAGAAAGACTTACACGTTCAGAGAATTAAGTTTGACCACTGGGACTAATGGAGCCTGGACTTTTAATATCAGTGTATCAGAATTTTTAAAAATGTTTTTAAAATCCCCATGTGTTTTACAAAGATGCACACTGAAGACTCAAGACATCAATCAGTACCAATTTAGCTTGAAAAATTATAAAAACCATATTTATCTTTCCATAAATAATTATTTCAAAAATAGTCATTAATGTTTTCAAATTATTTTATGTACAAAACGCATGAAAATACTCCAATAAAAAGGGAAGAAAACCTAGGATTAGATTGGGCATCTCCAACTACAAGAGATTTCCCTCAAAAACCTAGGCTACTATCATTGCATGAACCAGGCTAGAAATTTCAGTCTCATCCCTAACTCTACCCATTCCAATCTGTCATCCTTTTCTGTCAATGTTTTTCTCCAATGTATTGCTTCAACCCACTGCTTCCCATCCCTGCACTCTCAGTCACTTTTCCTTAGTTTGACCCTTGTCCTATTTCAAATGGAATGAAACTTAACCTCTTACTGATGTCCCTCCTTGCAATCTCACCTCCTTTAATCTATCCCTCAACTTCAGCCACAGTGATTCTCTTTAAATACATCATACTGCCTTTTCTAAACATCAATAATGGGACTGGTGTTGTGGCAAAGTGGATAAAACCATTGCCTACAAAGCTGGCATCCCATATGGCACCAGTTCATGTCCCAGTTGTTCCACTGGCGATCCAGATCCCTGTTAATGGCCTAGGAAAAGCAGCAGAAGATGTCCAAGTATTTGGGCCCCACCACCCATGTGGAAGACCTGGAAGAAGCTTCTGGATCCTGGCCTTGTCCTGGCCAACACCCAGCCATTGCAGCCATTTAGGGAGTGAACAACTGATGGGAGATCTCTCTCTTTCTCCCCAACCCTTTCTTCCTCTGTTTCTGTAATTCTTTGAAATAAATGAATAAGAATCTTTTAAATAAATAAATAAGTCAATAGTTGCTGTTTACCTACAAGTTCTCCTGCTTTGCCATAGTGCAGAAGCCAATCATCCTGCAAGTCTAAGTGACCACCCAACTATCTGCTGTATTTCTGCTTCTCAAACCTGGTCTCACAGCCTCCTCTTCTTGAAATGCCAATTCGTTCTCTTTTGTTTGTAGAGACTATTCTGAGTTCTATGTAAATGTTAAGCTCTAGGGGCTGGCGCTGTGGCCCACTAAATTAATCCTCTGCCTGTGGTGCCAGCATCCCATATGGGTGCCAGTTCTAGTCCCAGTTGCTCCTTTTCCAGTCCAGCTCTCTGCTATGGCCTGGGAAAGCAGTGGAGGATGGCCTAAGTGCTTGGGCCCCTGCACCCGCATGGGAGACCAGGAGGAAGCACCTTACTCCTGGCTTTGGATTGGTGCAGCTCCATCCATTGTGGCCATCTGGGGAGTGAACCAACGGAAGGAAGACCTTTCCCTCTGTCTCTGTCTCTCTCTCACTGTCTGTAACTCTGCCTGTCAAATAAATAAATAAATAAAATCTTTAAAAAAATGTTAAGCTCTCAGCACCCTCCTGAGCCATACTTATGTAACTAGTTCTCTTGCCTACCTCTATTAAAGCACTCTCCTCATATATTTCAGTTCATGTATCTACACTTTTCTCTCCTAACATACAATAATGGCAGGGACTTTCCACATTTATGTAACAGCTCCACTAGTTACATACCATAAATAGAGTGTTTTTAGAAAATACAGCCTTCTTCTAGCCATATTCACTTCACTTAAATATCTGATGGTTTTCAAGTGCTCTGTTAGGGGCTGGTTTTGTGATATAGCAGTTTAAGCCACTGCCTCTGATGCCAGCATCCCATATCAGAGTACCAGTTTCAGTCCAGGCTGTTCTGCTTTCAGTCCAGCTCCCTGTTATTACACCTGGAAAATAAGCAGAAGATGGCCCAAGTATCTGGGCCCCTCCACGTGGGACACCAGAATGTTGTAGCTCCTGGCTTCAGCCTGGCCTAGCCATTTTGGGAGTGAACCAGTGCATGAAAGATCTCTCTCTTTCTCTCTCCCTCCCTCCCTCCCTCCCTCCTTTCCTCTCTCTCTCTTTCCCCTTCTTTCAAATACATAAATAAATCTTCTTTTTAAAAAATGCTGTATTGACTGCCTGCATTAGCATCATCTGGGAGCAATTAGGAAAATAAGTCTGAAAGCACACCTCTAACCTTGTTCATCAGACTCTCTGAGGGTATTCCCTGTAAATCTTTATTTATAATAAGCTTCCCATATGATTGTGATGTGCAGCCAAGTTTGGGAACCTTGTAACTTACTTAACTTCCTGATTGAATGAAATGTTCTTCCCACATTTTTTCCACATCAGTATTACATGACAGAGGGAAACAGTGTGGCATATGGGTCATGGAATAAGATGGTTTGAATCCTGGCTACACACATTTAAGCTACATGACCGTGGGCAAATAAGTTAATTACTCTTTGCCTTGGATTCCTCATTCTAAGTTAAAAAAAAAAAAGCTGTAGCTCTCAGGGGACTGTTTGTTGGGGATGAGGGAAAACAGTCTACATTAAAGTCCTTGGTGTAGTGCTTACTGCATGAAGGCCACTACCTCAGCTGAGTTGTGATGGCAAAGTTGACCCTTCCTTCAGAAAAGAACAACTCATATCCATGGTTAGAGGAAATGATGAAAGTTTGAACAAAGCAATGTTCTGCTAATATTTGAGTGGGAAAATACAGTGACCCCTTTTGAATATACTGCAACATCACACTTTGTAAATAACCTTTTAGAAACGTGTGAGTTTGTGCAAGGTGTATTCTTTCTTGCTGATTATTACCAGATCTTATTTTCCTACTGAGTGTCCAAGACTACTCTTCCATTGGCTGATCACCAAGAAATGTGAAGAAGTATCCTAAGTGGTAGGTATATTTTTATTTATCATATATACATATATGATCTATGTATGTGCCTATATATATGTATGTATGATACATACACACACGCTATAGAAGTATATAAAAGAAAGCCCTACATTATTGACACATTAAGGAATTGGACATGGTAACTATACACTGCTGTGTGGTATTATAAGGAATTGGACATGGTAACTATACACTGCTGTGTGGTATTAAAAGAAACTGCCCCTCCTTTCAGCAATGTAATTCACTGCAAACATACATTTTAAAGGCATTTCACATTTTGAGTCTCTGGACATTATACAACAGCTGATTGCCTAATAGTTTCATCAATTTTATTACTGATGTTTAGTTAAAGTTTCTTCTTGTAAACTTTTTTTTTTGACAAGCAGAGTGGACAGTGAGAGAGAGAGACAGAGAGAAAGGTCTTCCTTTTCCATTGGTTCACCCTCCAATGGCCGCTGCAGCCAGCACGCTGTGGCCGGCGCACCACGCTGATCCAAAGGCAGGAGCCAGGTGCTTCTCTTGGTCTCCCATGCAGGTGCAGGGCCCAAGCACTGGGGCCATCCTCCACTGCACTCCCGGGCCATAGCAGAGAGCTGGACTGAAAGAGGGGCAACCGGGACAGAATCCAGCACCCTGACCAGGACTAGAATCTGGTGTGCCGGCGCCACAGGTGGAGGATTACCCTATTGAGCCACGGCGCTGGCCCTTCTTGTAAACTTGATCTGAACGCATAATGTCTTTGGAGTGCTTAGTTATGACGATTCAATTGCGATCTATTTCCTTACTCAACCTTTTTATTTTCCTCACTTGCCTAGAATAGACTCTATATATACACAGGCCAACTTTAAGTCAAATGGTTGTAATGAAAAACATTGAAATATCTCATTTAAGCAGATAATAAAACATAAAATATGTCCCAAGTGAAAATAAGCTGTTACCATGAAAGAAAAGGAAAGTCAATAACATCACAGCTTCTTCTCTCTGGTCATGCTTTTCCTCTAAGTGAAGAGACCGTGTTAATTACCTGTAGGGAATATTTGTACTATTTTGTATTGATGTGGAATAGCCTTCAGTTGTGGAAGTTGTGATCAGGGCACATATAGCTACATTGGTTTTTCTCAACAAGGCCTTATCCATTGCCTGATGGTTTTGTCATCACTGGGGTAAAGGAATTGTGTGTCTCCTCAACAAACTCTGTTGTTCTGTTTACTATTTAGATGACCGAAGTATCTTTTCATATGCTAGGGTTTCATTTCTCTAGAGAATTTATTTCAATATATTCTATAATGAACTTAGTAAACCTATAGCTGTTTAAAGAAAAACAACCACACCCACTGGCAAGTTTTGAGTATATTACCTAGAACAGTACTTTAGTGTCAAATGTGTGTTCAACTTAAATGTCTAGTATTATGGAAAGAATTTGTAAATGTCGGGCCAGCGCCACGGCTCACTAGGCTAATCCTCCACCTGGGGCGCTGGCACCTCAGGTTCTAGTCCCGGTTGGGGCGCTGGATTCTGTCCGGTTGCTCCTCTTCCTGTGGCCCGGGAGTGCAGTGGAGGATGGCCCAGGTCCTTGAGCCCTGCACCTGTATGGGAGACCAGGAGGAAGCACCTGGCTCCTGGCTTTGGATCGGCGCAGCGCACTGGCCATAATGCACTGGCTATAGCAGCCACTTGGTGGGGGGTGAACCAATGGAAAAAGGAAGACCTTTCTCTCTGTCTTTCTCTCTCTCTCTCACTGTCTAATTCTGCCTGTCCAAAAAAAAAAAAAAAAATTTGTAAATGTCAAACAACAGGATGATTACCACTTAACTCATCTCAACAAATTGTATAACTGTACTTTTCACAGGATCTTTAGAGATATACTATTAGGGTTGCTTTCTTGTAGTAAAGTTGATCTCTGTTCTCATCTCATGATTTGTCAATAACTAGGATTGAATCTGAAGCCAAAATAGGATAATGATTATACTTCCAAGATGTCTGCTTAATGATATTAATAATCAAATAGTACTGATGACTTGCACCAACAACAAATTTGTCTCTGTAGGAGTTCTAATAACGAGTAACATATTGGGCATCCTTGGCAGTTCTTGCATTCAAAGGATCCACAAATCTTTACCCTAAAATTTTTCAGGTATAGTCCTATATTCTGTCACAGTGGATATTCACTTCCAAATGTAAAGCTCCTATTAAATGTCTGAAGTTGCACTGTACCAAATTAGGTTTGTTCAGTTATAATGTAATGGGAGTTTATTTCAAGTAATGGCTTACAAATTTGGGTTACTTAAAAATTACACATTCCATTTTCATTTCTTAATATTCAACAATATTGTTAGTGTTACTATATCTTCTCTCATTATCTCCAACATATCACCTTCCAATCTCCATCACCTCTTATCACCTTCCAATATACCAGCCTCCCCATTCTGCAATAATGGATGCAAAAAAATCATGCATTTGCCAAATCAGGTCTAAAGAGACAACAAAACTGCATCACGGCTAAGGCTGTGTTCTCAATTCTAATGCACATTAGAGTGACTTAGAGAGTTGTTTTCATTTCTCTATTTGGCTTTTAAGATTATAGGTAGCTCTTACCCTACTCCCCATGATAATCTCATCCTCTCTCTCTGTAGATATATATATATATATATATACACACACACACACACATACACACCTATACATATATATGTATATATATATATATTTACATATATAAATGTCCCCTTAATACTGGGCCAACAGAAACCAAAGGTCAAGGACTGAGGTTTGAACATCAGTAATTTTTAATAGCACTTCAGTGATTTTAATATGCAAGAAAAGTATTGAAAATCATTAGTCTAATACTTCTTTGTCAGAGTTGTAAAATGCAGATAAATACTTATGAGATGCAATGAAATATTTTATGATAAAGGTTATCATACTCAGGTGGTTATCATTGTAAAAGTGAACAGTGAGAGGGAGCAGTGTTAAGTCCTGGGATTTGCAATTTGGAGCCTAAGCTGGCTGAGGTAGCCCCTCACTGCTTCTCTTACTGCCTTAGTGCATCTGCTGAGGCACCAGCCTGCCATAGGTCCTAGCAGAGAATCTGAACCCTGGCTCCCTAATTCTGGGGGAGAGTCTGAATCCTAGTTCTGTTATCCTGGCTAAATTCCTGATCTTTTCTGAATCTTGGATTGATATAATTAAATAGTTCACAATCACACACAGACACAAATGAGATTCAAGAACACTATCTTGTTATAATACAGGAGCTGCAAAAAGTATGGTAGAAAATTAGACAAAAAACGATGGGTGCTTGGGTAAAATGTATCTATAAGGTTTCTTGTGAGTTTCTCAACATGGAATAAAAGCAAAAAAAGAGTTTGTGTGATAGATTTTGAGTTAGAGAAGCCAGAAGCCAAGAAGGCATCCAGAAGAGTGGTGAGATAATCTGGCAGTAGTGGATCGAAGGCCTGGTGACTCCATGGTTTAATCCATCTGGGCTGTGGTTGCCTTATGTCATCTGTCAAGTAAAGGTTGTGGTAGATGATCTGAAAGGTCAATTTTGCTCTGACAATTTGATACTTTACATGCCAATTAAGAGGAGACAGGAAGATATTGTTTATGGGGTAAAGTTTCAGTTTGGGATAAGAGGCTGGAAATGCATACTGGAGATTGTTTTACAAACAATGAGAATATACTTATTGCCAGTGAATTATACACTTAAAATGGTGTGTGATGTATATTTGCACACACATAAACAGGAAGAAGTATATATATAAGGTATTTCAAAATTAAAATATCAGTTGGCTTACAGAATGTAGGTGATGAAGGAAAATGATGGTTCAAGGTAAACTTTGTGGGCTCAGTGTAGGTGACTGGTTTATAGCAGTTTTCGAGAACAGGGAGTGAAGTTCAGGGTCTTGTTTGATGGGGGAGATGATGATCGCTGTGGTAAATATTTTGCACTTCAGGGCTGGAAAGGCAATATGGAAAAATGACCAGTCCTTAGTAGGTGGAAATGCATGCTGGAGCCTGAGTGACAGTCACAAGGAATTCCACAAATTAAGGAATGATCACTGGTGTTATAAATTGAAATTTTACAGTTAATTGCTTTACTTTCTCCCTAAATAACTATGATCATCCAGCCTCACTGGTTCTTTTTTTAGATGAAGAAATGAAGCTTTAAGGAAGCAAAGTGACTCATTTGAGGTCACCCAGAGAGTGAAGCAGGCTTCCTGTAACCCAACACAATGGCTTTTCTATTTTTTTTTAATAAAGAATCATCAACTAAATTTGATAAGTATATAAACTCACTGGAAAGATGATAGTGAGAAAAGATGAGATGACAGTTACTGTATAGAATGGCCACAATCAAGAGTGTTCAGCAAGTGATAAGAAAATATGAGGCACCATTGGGTATCCGTGAAAGACTAAGAGAGAAAACTTCAAGAAGAGGGTGAGTGAGGCAGATATTTTAACACTTAAATCCCAAATCAGAGTGAAGAGATTCAAGTCCTTCCTTCTGTTTCTGACCCAACTTCCTGCCAGTGCACACCAGGGAGGTAGCAGGTGATGGCTCAAGAACTTGGGTCCCTACCTCCTGCATCAGAGACCTAAATGGAGTTCCTGGCTCCTGCCTTTGGCCTGGCCCAGGCCTGACTGTAGCAGGCAGTAGGCATTTAAGCAGTAAATCAGTGAATGCAAGACTTTTTCTCTGTGTGTGTGTGGGGGGGGGCAGAGAGAGAGAGAGAGAGAGAGAATTCTGCCTTTCAAGAGAGCAACCATGGAAGCTCAGTGTGGAAGCTTGGACAAGAATATCCTGCCTTCCTTCAATTGAGCATGTGTGCCACTCAATACCACCATCATGTGATGTTGACCTCCTCTCAGAAACCTTCACAAAGACTGGCCAAGCCTCTGACTCTGGACTCTCAGCACTCACAGCCTGTACTTCAGGAATACCATGGTCATGTTTCTGGAGATGTTGGCTTGGTTTAAAACAGTATTATTTGGGTTATTTCCAATGTGGAATTGGTCATAAGTGCAGCTATTGTGAATATTTGTTTACAAACATTTTAGTGGATATGTTTTCATTTCTTTTGGGTAAATACCTAGGGGTGCCATTCAGCTGGTGAATGAATAAACAAAATACGGTCTTTCCATAAAATAGAACACTGCTGTATCTTTATATCTATATATTGATATAGATATAGATATAGATATAGATATAGATATAGATATATAGCACAAACTAGCAGCAACACAGACAAATCTTCAAAAACATTTTACTGGGTGAAGGAAGCTAAGTACAAGAGTGTGCATACTCTATTATTTCATTTTATCTAATAATTAGGGATAGAGAGCAAATCAATGGTTTTCACAAACTAGAAGTGGGTGATGAGAAACTAGACTGTGATGGAACATGTAGTTAATTTTGCAATGACAAAAACGTGCTAAATCAGGGTCAGCGCTGTGGCATACTGGGTAAAGCCACAGTGCCAGCATGGTTCAAGTTCCAGCTGCTGCACTTCTGATCCAGCGATCTAGCTCTCTGCTGTCGCCTGGGAAAGCAGTGGAAGATGGCCCAGTGCTTGGGCCCCTGCACCCATGTGGGAAACCGAAAGAAGCTCCTGGCTCCTGGCTTCAGATCAGTGCAGCTCTGGCTGTTATGGCCATTTAGAGAGTAAACCAGCAGATGGAAGACCCCTCCCTCCCTCCCTCCCTCCATCCATCCCTCCCTCCCTCTCTCTCTCTCTCTCTCTAAATTCTGCTTTTCAAATAAATAATAAATAAATAAATCTTTTTTAAAGATACACTATATCTTTCTGGTAATTGTAGTGGTTTCAGTGCCATGTATGTATATCAAATTTCATGGAGCTTAAAGTATGTGCATTTTATTGTATGCAAATCAATAAAACTGATTTAAGCAAAATAAAATTATGTACAGATTAAAAAAATCTCAATATTATTCAAAGATAAATTTCTTATGGAAATAGTGAAATTTTCAGTTTTATTCACAGAGAATTCCCAAATGACCCATTATACCAGAAAATTTGGGAAGAAAAGTTAAAATAACTTATCAAAACTTACTTAAATGACTGAATCAAACAAATAAGCCCCAGAGAGTCAGTGACACTGAGATTTATGCTTTAGGTGCTGTGGAAAGCACATGGCTTTTGGAGCCAAGTGAAGCCTTTCTCAAGGACACCACAGAGAGGCCATACTCCATTTCTAAGGCACTTTCTAGTTCTGATTGGTTACACCTTCGGGAAATTTGGTTTTTCTGGCTTTGTAACATGCTCTTGAGGTTTCCAGCCCACCCAGCGTTTAGTTTCCAGTGTAACTGAGTGAAACCACTAGCCAGGAATGGCAACCACTTTTCAAGAGAGTCCAGAAAAGTGGATGATGGATATGCAAGTTGCCAAACCATAGGTGGACTGCTTTTTTTTTTTCTTTTTGGTCTGTCTCTGCTTTTTTATTTATTTATTTTTTTGCCTGTCTGCTCATGTTTTAAAGTTGTGGTAGAGAAACTGATTGCTCATTGTGTCCTCAGAGATTTGCAGGAGACTATTGTCTGTTGCAAGAAAAATGTTCCTTGTGTGTCTGGTGGTAAATCAGTGTTTTATATCTTATTTAGTACTTTTTATTTTCAAAATGCTCTAACTACTTTCACAATGTCTTTTCCTGGCTATCTAAAATACTTAATGTCTTTAAAAAACTTCCTAGCTTCTCCTACTAAATATAAATCACTAAGGAGAGGAAATCATACAATCAGACCTATGAAAGTCTTGACCATCATTTGTCAGCTGAATGAATGTTTCACTCCAAACACTGCCAGCCTGATTCTATCCAGAACTGTGCATCAAAAGTGCATACAATTAACCAAATGTCTGTGAGCAATGTCTTCATGAAAACTAGCTAAAAGTATTAAGGAATCAAAAGCTGCAAAATCACAGAATGTGATAGCAGCGCTTACTATATATTGATTGATATTTGGTCTTCCTGAAATACTTCCTTTCTCCATTTCAGGAAGAGAACCTGACTCTTAATAGCCTCTTGTAGGACAGAAAAAAAGAGCAGCTTAGGGGCCATGGTACTGCCTCTCCTTCCAGAAAGTGATACACAGTGAAGATACACCCAAGGAGGCAGAAGGAGGTCTATGAAGCACGGACAAGGAGAAGATGAAGAGTTATTGAGATGGCATGAAGTTAGCAGCAGGCATGAAGCTTCCGGGGAAGGGAGATCCTACCTCGTTCTCTTCCTCTAGGGGCACCTGCAGTGTGAACTTGGGGATGCTGTCTCCCCCGGCTCCCACGTATGTGATGGTTGTGAGCTGGCAGTGGACAGCTCAGAGAAACAAGTGCAGACAAGGACTAGTTATTAAAACCACTTCCTAGATAAGCTTTTCCTTCCCCTCACTGGTGTCCTGGGGAACAGACAAGACATACTGCTTTGGGGCTCCTGTTTTTCATGTAGCACACATCAGATAATATCCTGTCCTCTCGCCATTTTGTAGTTCTGACTCTCAAAATTCCAGAATCTCAGGGATGAAATGGAATGCAATTATCATTCATTTATAGTATGTTCTTCTATTCTTGGTGTGCTTTAATATTTTACCTTTTAAAAATATAATTAGTTTAATAAAACAGACATTTAAAAAGCTTACCCATCCCTATATCTTATTGCTTATGGGCCCCATTTTGACTGTGAATTGATAGAATTAGAAACTATAAGCCCAGAGGAAAGGGATGTGATTTAAAAGATAACTGGGAAAGAATTGAGATGAGATGAGCAGGTCTCCTTGAGTGCTTTGAGGTCTTGCAGGAAAGTTGGATCTAGCACCAGTTTGGGATCAACAACAATTTGGTACCAACAAAATTTGTAATTTTTGGAAAGCCAAATGTCCCTGGTAGACTATAATGTGTTATCTTTATAAGGACTATCGTGCAGGAATATGTACCAATTCTTTTCCAATCAGTCCATGATCATGAACCTCACTCATGATAAAATGGACTCCCAGGAAGCATTTTTGCACTCAAAGGCAGTTTTAGGATTACAAAGTTTAACAACAGTAAGAATTGTGTTCAGAATGAAAAATGTAGTTAGCAGGTGGCCTTTTGTCTCCTTTCATCAAAATATTATGCTAGGCTGACTGGAGTTTACACTTTACCAGACACAGATATTAAACAGATTGTGCCACTGGTAAAATCAGAAGCAGCTCTATTTGCTGGTAAGGCGACAGACTGTCAGCACTAGAAGCAGAGATTGTTGGGAGGCCATCTTGGAGACTGGCTACCATGGCCATATTTTACTTTTTAAGCAGGAATTTATCTCTCTTTTCAAGCAAATAGAATAGTCTGAATTAATATAAAATAATGAACATGTTTAATACAATGTTTTCTTCTGTATTATTTATGTATAACTTTATTTTACCTGTGTTCATACACACATACTTAATCAGATTCTACATTTTAACTAAGTTCTCAGATAATTTATATTCACATTTATATACACATTAAATTGAGAAACACTAATATAGAATACATTTTACTTTTCTAGTCATAAACTTGACATATCCTGAAAATTATCTGGGAAGAGGAGTTAAAAAATTACCTATTAATGCTTCATGTTAAAGCTCTCTTTATACCCCCTTCTCTACACTTCTCAATCCCTTTTCTACACAGAGTCAGAGACTGGCCTTCCAAGATGTGTGAGTTAAACCTTTCTTTTCTTCCCTTACAATAAAGTAGGTGGAGTCCTGCAATGACATTTCAAGTAAACAAGTTTTAAGATAAGGGTTTTGTTTGTTTTATTTTATTTTTTTGATGGTAGAAAGTAAGAGACTTCCAAAGGATACAGTGACTCTGAAAAAGAAATAGCTCTTGAAAATCATCAATGGATATTTGTAAAATGTGAACGGGATCTTTCCTTTCCCCTCATCTAAAACAGATTCAACATAAATAGACAGGCTATTATAAAATTCAACCATGTGTTTGAAATGATTCCATTTTTATGATAGCTTGTAATATGATGACAACTGTGCATGCAAAAAAAAACTCAAACAAATTTGTTTTGGCTTCACTAGCACTGGGATTGAAATACTCACCCACTATTTCATTGAATGTTCAGTACTTGAAAGGGAAACCTTGAAGTAAGGTAGTTTGTAGCTTATTAAACCAACCAATGAAGTATATTTTTCTGGGGCTGGCATTGTGGCATTGTAAGTTAAGCCACTGCCTGTGATGCTAGTATTATGTATCAGAGAATCAAGTTCTAGTTTCTCTGCTTCCAATCCAGCTCACTGCTAATTCACCTAGGAAAGCAGTGGAAAATGGTCCAAGTGCATGGGCTCCTGCCGTCATAAGAGAAGCCTGGATGGAGTTCTATGTTCCTAGCTTCTCACTATGCTGCCTTGGCTGCTGTAACCATTTGGGGAGTGAATCAGATGATGGAAGATCTCCTTGTCTCTCTGTCTCTCCCTCTCTCTGTCAATCTTCCTTTCAAGTAAATAAAATAAATATTTAAAAATAATAAATATTTTATCTAATTATAAAGCAGTGTAAACTCATTGTGGAGCATTTGGAAAATGCCAAAACTATACAGAATATAAGTGTTAATCACATCGAAAGATAATACTTAAGAAAAGAGAGAACTTCAATGAATATTATGATCTATCTCCTATCAGCCTTTTACTAGCATATCAGCATATGGATGACATAGACACACATATCATATGAAAGGAAAATGTCTAAGAGCCTTGTGAGGAAAAATAAAACAATGGTATATTTATTGAATTTTAAATTCATTTCCCCCAGCTCATTTTTTAAAACCCTTAATTATATTTGATATGAAGGGGGAGAGAGAGAGAGACCAAGAGACCAGCAGAGAAAGAGAGACCTTCCATCTAGGCACTCCTCAGATGCCTGCATTTTTGCTTTTGGTGTCGTATCTAACAAATCATTGCCTAATCTAAAATATTGAAAATTTATACCTACATTTCTTTTAAGAGTTTTTTTTTATTGTGGTTCTTACATTAGTGCTTTAAATTATTTTGTGTTAAATTTTCTATATGGTTAGGTAGGCGGGGAGAGGTTCCAACTTTCTTCTTTTGCATGTGAATATTGACTTATCCCAACATCATTTGTTGAAAAGACTATTTTTTGCCTCATTTAATTATCTTGCCACCTTTATGAAACAGCAGTTGATCATAAATGTAGTTTCTCTATTGAATCATCTTTTCTCCACATTTCAGATAGTGATTATTATAAAATGTATGGCTGATTATTTACTACGGAAAGTTTTTAAACAGCTTCTAAGGATTATGGGAAAAAGACTAAATCTGACCATGCTTTGAGAAGGTTAGAGTCTCTGCAGTTGTCCAGACTGAGTTTGAATCTGATTCTGTCTCTTATTAGAAATATGGTAGTATAAAGATTCCTCAGAAAGCTGAAAGTAGATCCAGCATATGTTCCAGTTATCCCACTCCTGGGAATTCACCCAAATGAAATGAAATCAGCATATGAAAGAGTTATCTGTACCCCAATTTTTATTGCAGCTCAATTCACAATAGCTAAAATATAGAATCAACTCAAATGTCCATTAATTGATGACTGGATAAGGAAAATGTGATACACACGCACACACACACACACACACACTACAGAATACTACTTAGCTGTAAAAAATTCAGCTTCTTCATAGATTTTGGAAGTGTCTTCTTATTTAAGACTCAATGCCTTTCAATATGCTTCAGTGCCCTCTTGGCACAATTTGTCTGACACTGTATTATAGTCATCTGTTTACTTATCTGTCTCCCTACTTTTTGTAGCACCAACCACATACAGCATGTGCCCACCACTTGTAGCCAGCAAGCAGTAAACACTAGGGAAATAAAATCAGCTGATGTCATTTGGATCTTGTAGAAACAATTCCCAATTGTTATTACAGTGCTTTGGAAATCTTAAAGTGTTTGTAGTTCAGTATGCTAACACAGAGATGGAAGAAGGCTGGGTAAATCAAATATTGAGCAATTATCTGAACAATCCTTTAATTAGCTTTAATTTAGTTTTCTCTAGATTTTGGAAAATTCACCTACTGCTATGCCTATGGATGCAAAAGCATTGTGCTTAAAACCCAGATTGCAATAAACATTTGCAGTGTGAGAAGATAGTGGGAGTTTCCTACATAAGCTATTTCAGTTCATCAGTGGCATGCAAACATCATAAATAGAATGGAGTGCCTACTGCCAACATGGGTAGAGAAAGACAAGTGACAAGGGCAGTCTTCCAAACTGTGCTTCCATTGAGATGCAGGGCAGCCACCAGAGAGACACTTATTATTATAAAGATGACACTTCCGTGTGAAACCAGGGACTCTCTGTTAACCGTGTGTGACACATAGCACAGCTGTGGGGGGTTGGTGCCAGGGAAGGTGAGCTAGCGCAAAAGCCTGTGGAGGCAGCCAGGCCATTTAGAACTGAAGAAGTCCTATGTTGTTAGCAGGAAGAAAACAGGTGACAAAGCCACTTTCCCTCCTTGCAAGGGAAAATAATTTTGAGCTTCATTATCTAAATGGCCAGATGGATTGTGCTATACTATATCCCTGGACAGCATTGTCTAATGGAATGGTCATGTAAAATGGATGTGGGTGTGGGTTTATATGAATGGGGTGGGAACAAAGTGGGCAAGAATTAAAGGGAATTTTTTTTAAACAAATGGGGTGTGTGCCTGCACATACACACGCACTTTAGTACAAGGAGAATATGTTTCACCAGTGCCAAAATATTCCTCTAGCTTGGTGGGCTTGAAAAGTGATCCGTCCAGTTTAGATGCTTGGCGTGCTGCATGTGGAAAGTTTTCACATTTTGTCATCCTTGTTTTAAGGATCTTCACTGTCAGCACTGAGCAGGTTAGTGAGCTCGGGATTGGGTGGGGAGAAAGGAGAGGTGTGTGTCAGTTTGGCAGCACACAGAACATAGAAAATGGTCACCAAGAAGCTGCCTGCTCTCAAAGTTCTATTTAAGGCAAAATGACCTGTCATTTTCATTCCCTTTTCCCTCCATTGTTGGGGGAGGGGGAATTCTCACTATGTTTCCCTCATGTTTCTGTGCTGGTAGTGCGGCCATGCAGCCTAATGAGAGTGGAGCTTTACCTTCATTTGGAAGAAGCATTTGCAAACAGATCTGTTCAGATATTTTTCATTAAAGGATAATAGGATGCCTGGTGGCTGCTGTGTTTGTGTACATTTTAGGTGTACCAAGTGATTCATTCCACAAAGTTGTCCAGTAATTTGTGTTATTCTACTCTGGTAGGGAATTTTCATTAGGAAGAAAGACCTCTGGAAACACAAAATCTCAAATGCAGGTGAAATTTTGGGAGAATTCTATTAAATGATAATTTTAATGTGGAAAAAAATAGTAGCAAATCAGAAAATTTCTTTTTTTTTAATTTTTCTCTTAAGCTATTTGCATTTATAGATACAGCACCTATGACAGTATTTCTGTATATCTTCAGTGTTGGTAGAAACAGCCTCGCTTGTATAATTTGAACTAAAGTATCGGATGTGGTGTGTAAGAACACCGTCTCTTGAAACAGGGAATCACTAGGATGCCAGAAATTCAGCAATTCAACTAGGAAACAGAAGTGAAGGATATTTCTCTTTTCATCAAATTCCCAATTACCATTCTTCTTTACCTGTACTATCCTAGCAAATAAGAAAGAAAATGAGTGTGTAGGTGAGAGGACATAACCCTTACAAACAGAGATGAAGGTAACAGGAAAAGTGTTTTATGGATCTTACTAAAGAGAATACCAGGGTAAAAAAATTCCCCTTTGAAAAACAAGTATTATATTTTGCATAGATTTGTAATCGGACATAGAGACAATCTATAAAATCTTCTATAAAATAGATAGTAATACGTTAGGATTATATGTGCCTCTTATTTTTTCTAAATAATCTTCAGAAATTTATTATTAAACAGATTGTGCCCATGCAGGTGCAAGGCCCAAGCACTTGCGCCATCTTCCACTGCCCTCTCCAGCCACAGCAGAGAGCTGGACTAGAAGAGGAGCAACCAGAACTAGAACCCGTTGCCCATACAGGATGCCAGCACCACAGGTAGAGGATTAACCAAGTGAGCCATGGTGCCGGCCCTGCCAGATTCTTGACCTTTGCAAACTATAGTTTCATAAAAGATCATCATTGGTTTAAGCTTCTGAATTTTGAGATAGTTTGTTACTTAAAGATTATTAATATTTCAAAAATATTAGATAGGTAGGCAGAAACTCATGGAGAACTAGATCTATTATTAGAGCTCATGAGACTTTATTTCTAGCATAATTTTTTGATCTCCTACAGTTAAAAGAACATTTAAGGTATTAGGATGGTTTGTCCTTCTTTTCTGTCTGTCATTTATAGAGCAGTGTTGGAGTAGGATGAGAGTAATGCTGGCATCTCTCCACATTTTCCCAAGCTCCATGCCTGATAACGTTATCCCTGTACACTATATCAGTTCCTCAACCTTCCCTGGACTCCTCCAGAAATCAGTCACTTAAAGTAGTAGGAGGCAGCACTCTACCTCCTCATAACATGTCAAACCCAGCATCAGGTTAAAGGCATTCAAAAAGGCAAGAACTAATTCACAGGTAAAACTCACAATATCTAGCCTATATTCAAAATAAGAATATCATGATAATTATGAGTGTTCACTATAATCACAGTAAATTCTTACATAGTGTTTTCTATTACTGCTCTTACCCTGTTATATCTTAGTTCATAACTTTCTCACAGAAAAATGGGAGAGTATAGAGTAATATTCCTCATTTCACAGATGAAGAAACTGTAGGTTAAGTAACTTATTCAAACTTAGACACTCAATCCGTGATGGGCCAGTCTGGATCCAGAATCCAGAATCCTGACATCTATACTTCTCCTGCTAAAATAACAAATGTTTGCTATATTAAAATATTATTCATTAAAAGTCAAGGGACTGGGGCCAGTGCTGTGGTGTAGTGGGTAAAGCCTCCGCCTGCAGTGCTGGTATCCCATGTAGGCGCCAGTTCAAGTCCCAGCTGCTCCATTTCCAATCCAGCTCTCTGCTATGGCCTGGGAAAGCAGTAGAAGGTGCCCAAGTCCTTAGGCCTCTGCACCCATGTGGGACACCAGGAAGAAGCTCCTGGCTCTCAACTTTGGATCAGCGCATCTCTGGCCGTTGCAGCCAATTGGATAGTGAACTAGCGAATGGAAGACCTCTCTCTCTCTCTCTGTGCCTCTCCTTCTCACTCTATGTAATTCTGACTTTCAAATAAATAAATAAATCTTAAAAAAACAGTCAAGGGACTGGTTAAGTGGAAATGGCATGCTTTGCATTTTCTGCTCTCTTTGTTAAGAAATACAGGGCTCCTTGACAATTTGGGAATAACAATACCTTTAAATCAACTACAATTTCGAATAAAGGCACATGCATTTAGAGGGGTTTAGCAGCAATTGGATCCACTCTGTGTCAGTTTGACAGTACAGATGACGGTGCAGCTTTTTAATGCCTACCTAATCCTAATGGCTGAACAGAGCAGGATAAAATTGCCCCATCTGCATTTTGTGATTTTAACACTTGGCTATGCTGTTTCTATGTTTGTCTTTGTTTTCTGCCTCTTGGTTCCAAAGTTTTCTTTCTTTCCCCCATTAAAGGCGATCTCAGACAGAAAGCTGGTTGGCCCTCTTCGCTAAACATACCAATCAGATCATGAGTAATGACTGGGCACTTTCATTTAGGGATGTTCCTAACAACAGGACTGAGTCCAGCTGCCATGTGTTGCCTAAACTGAACATTTAAACAAGGTGGAAAACACTAGACCTGTGTCCTTGGATACTGGTAGCTTCTAGAACTATTTATTGCTCAGCATCTTAAATGAAAATAGAAGGATATTTCACACTGGTTCCTCCGTTTCCAGTACACATCTGCTGAAGCAAGGTTGGAATCCTTCTGTAGCTAATCTGCTTTTTAATAAGACTCTCAAGTGAACTGGAATTGTTGCCCATCTTCTCCATTTCTTAATAGTACCAACAGCTCTTTTAAATTTTCATAAAGATGTGAGAGTTTTTGACTTTAAGAATAGAAAGATAACGTATGAAACTTATCTAGCCATAGCAAAACCAGCCCTACCTGCCAGCTATTTAGGAGTTTATTTTTGTGCTTTAGAAAATCACTTGGGAGGGCTTTCATTGCAATGATAGATGTTATTTTTAGGAGTATGTTGTAAACAAGAATAGTAAAAAGAAGCTAAAGGAATGTAAAGTTTTAAATAATCAAGAATTAAAGCATAACATGTAGTTAGTACAATTTTTAACTCCCATGTATGGCTAACCATGGGGGAACAGAGAAGCAAGACAGCCAAAGATGGCTTTATTGAAGAGATTCAACATGGACAGATTCACTGCTGAATTGGTTAAGGGGCATGAGAAAAACAGAGAAGTCCAAAAACACTTCTGAGGTGTGGGCCTCAGCAATTTGAAGGACAGAGTCCCAGAAGTTAATATAGGGAAGGCTGCAGGCAGCAAAAATTGGTTATTTTAGAGTTTTAAATTTTATATGTTCAATGGAAGTCCAAGGTGAGATATCAAGGAGAAAATTTGCTTTGGAATCTGAAGACAAATGCCCACACTGGAGAAAAGGCAATTTAATAAAAATGACCTGCTCTTTTGGCTACCAGATAAGACATCTATTACATAAAGTACAAGCCTATTCCTAAATGAGCCATATGACTCCTGGGGGAACTACTGTTGGCTGGAAAGGAATGATAATGGGGAAGGTAACTTCAAGATGCTATGGCACATAAACATTATTCCCAAGCAATGTATCAATAGACAGATATGTGTGCACAACAAAGCCCAGTTATCAAGAGCATTTACATCTGGAACACAAAGCTTATTCAAAATAATCAACATAGGTCAAATGTCAAAATTTCACTCTCAAAAATGTTTATATCAAGAGAAAAAACCCTATATAAAAACTCTTTACATATTTTCTCCCTCACTTCTGCTTCTTAGTATTTCCTGAATGTACTGATTCTCTGAAGACAACCTGTCAGAATGATGTCATCCATTAATTGTCAATATGTGTCTGGGTTCACAGTTTATGCAGCATCTATAGTTGATCAACATGTGCTGAAGTAAAGACTTCAACTGTACAGAGAGGAAAAGCAACACCAGTCCATTATGTGACGTTATCACTGAAGTACCAATGCTGGCATGACACGGCACAGAGCCATCTGACAATCCCTAAGAAAAATTTTATAAGGCACAATTTAGTTAAACTAAGTCAAGCAAAGCCATTATGAGTATCATTAGAGATAATAGATTCAGACTCGTGGAAGGAAATGCTGTGTCCATTTGCATTTATGAGAGGAGCACGCATGGTGGTGAACAGCACAGATTCAGCAGCCGTATTCACCAAGGCTTACATGCCAGCTCACTAGCAGCTGTGCGACCACAGGAATGCTACTTCACCTCTCTATGCCAAACAATCTCTCTGAAATGTTGATAGCCACAATAACCCAACTTGTGTTATAAAGAGAAATAAATAATGCTCATAAGGTCATTAGAAAAGTGCCTGGAACACAACAAATTGTCCTTGGTAAATGAGATGCTGATATTTCTCTTTGCCTCTTATTCCTGCCACTGATGTACATTGTTCATACATGTTTAGTATATTTCAGAAACTGCTGGAAGAAGCTAAATATTTTTGAGCTTTTATCTCCATCATTGTTGACTTGTTTCTCTCTAAAGCTCATCACTGAGGTAGCTCCTGAGGCATGCTGGGTCCCCCTGCCTGCCTTCCTGCCTGCCTTCCAGAAATTGCCTGCAGCATGCCTGGTGGAGTTCCAAGTTCTTCACAGTCAGCCAAGTAAGGTTTAGTGTTATTTTTCATCACCTTGACGTCAGTGAGAAATATCACTAAATTAATGCAAAAAAGATGTTCAATAGGATTTCATGAATAACTCAAAGCCCACTGCAAATACAGGATTGTCTGTGATGTTTTGAATTGATGGAAATCTGTCTAGGGATTTCCAGCAATTCATAAACCAATTTCAGCTGACCGATTTAAAGTTTCATTTGTTAAAATCTGGCAAGTTGGAATGAAAAGTAGAACCTTTCCAGGCAAACACCCTGGATTGATTCAATTATCATTGACAACGAACGAATTCACTGCAGGTATCAGCAAATGTCCCTTACGGAGAAAATGGACCACAGTGGCTTCTGTCCAAACACTCTAGACTTACCTTAAGACACAACTGAGGACAGAATTGTCTCCACTTCATTAGGCCTGCCTACACTGATTTCTAACTCCCACGTTCCCTGCAGCCCTCACCACAGTCTTTGGACATGCCTTTTCCTGCATGTGCAAAAGTCATTCCACTCTAAGCTTGAGAACTCTCCCACATATTTTTTGGAGCCTGCCAGTTTTCATCAGCAAGGGATTTCATCTACATCATCTCTTTTTTGTTCTCCTTGATATTCTGAGCTATAGAGGCTAATGTCACATTTATTTCCTCATATGAGAGAAATATCAAGAGCAAAGTATTCTGGTATAAAAATAATTTCAAGAATATTCTTCGTGGGAGAATTTTTAATTTTCCTATTTTACTGTGTTTTCACTTAGGCTTTCCTTTCCTTCCATTTTAGCAATATTGCTCCTAAGGCTTCTTGATTCTGATATCAGAGTTTCTAGAAAGTCCAGCACATTTCACATTTCCTCACACAGTATCTGCAGCACAAACCTGTCAGGTCAAACTCATTCTCTAGAATCAATTCACCTGGTTTGTTTAAGCTGTCTGGTTTGGATAGCTGTTTCCTCTCATCCTAGGAGAGTATTAGGGTTCAGTGGCCAACCTCCATAATTTCATTAAAACCACTGTCAGTAACAATTTTTCTCCAATCTGAAATCCAATGAGTATCTTTCAGCCTTTCTGTTACTTGATCTCCCAGTGACATGTGACCCCAGCAAAGCCCTCACCTCTTAGGTCTCCAAAGACTCTGCCTTCTTCCTGATATTTCTCTTACTTCTCCCCACACTTCTTACAGGTTTAATCTATCTTGAGCACTTATTTCATTCCTTGCAGTTATGACACATACCTTTTATTTCTTTGTTCACTCAAAAAAGCAATACTAACTTCATACATTGGCTACATGACTTCAAGAAAATTATTTCCCTTCCTTGTGCCTCAGTTTCCTCATTTACAAAGTGGTTATTTATCTACCACACAAGATTGTTAATTTAGATGCTTAGTTAATATTTCTTACCTTTTAAAAAATATTTAGCTTATTTCTTTGAAAGACAAAGTGATGGGGCATGTTAGGGAAGAGGTAAAGGGAGAGGGAGGGAGGGAGAGAGAGAGAGAGAGGGAGAGAGAAAGGAGACAGAGAGAGAGAGATCATCTATTAGCTCACTCCCCAGATGGTCAGAATGGTTGGGACTGGGTCAAGCAGAAGCCAGGAGCCTAGAAGTCTATCCAGATCTCCCACACAGGTAGCAGGGGCCCAAGCACTTTTACCATCATCTGTAACTTTTCCAGGAGCATTAGTAGTAGGGATCTGGATCAGAAGTGGAATAACCGGGTCTTGAATTGGCACTATGACATGCATTGCTGGTGTGGTAGGCAGTGGCTTAACCTACTGTGCCACAATACCAGACTATACTTATTATCTTAATGGTTGTGCTGATTAATACTTCATATTAATATATTTAATATAATGTGTATTTAAGAGTTAAATAAAATTAATAGTTATATGTACTCAGAACAGTGACAAGCATTATAAGTAGTATTTAAATGTTACTTTAATATTTTTCATTCTCTCTCATGGTTTTAGATAACCACCCTCATGCTGATTGACTTTGCAGATCTACATTCCAACCAAGATTTATTTCTCTGGAAATTGTGTATCCTCACCAGAATGTACTGTGGGTACCTCAAGATCTATCAGCTTACTAACACTTGCTTCTTACCTTCACTTTCTCAAGAATTGGCACTACCCAGTTGCCCAAGCCAGGATGCTTCCAACTCAACCTACACATCTCAACATCAATCCTGGTAATCCTCTCTCCTACCCATATTTGGAATTGAATCTGCTGTTTCCAGTCTTGCCCCATCCCATCTATCCTCCTCACAATCGTCAGATTTTCTTTCTCAGATATGATCAAATATTGCCCCAATGAATATCATTCTATTATATCCCCAACTCTATTACCACTATCATTAATTAAAACCTGAACACCTTAGGATAGCCTAGCATGTCTTCCTGATTCACTGACTTATTGCCAGTTGCCTCTGCTTTTTCTGCCACCTTTCATTTGCCCTTTGCAATCTAATCAGATCTAAATGTCATTCCCTGAGTATATCACATTTGCTAAGAACTCAGCCTTAGACTATACTACCTCACCTCATCACTGCACCCTTCTCACCTCATTCTTAGTTGTGGGAAAAAACCTGGACTAGACATGAAAACACCTTGGATTTAGTATGAGCTCCACCATTACAGGTTGACCTTACAAGTGACTGCATCCTTCTAATCTCCAGATTTCATTCTGACAAATTTTGATCATTGATTCAATGTATGTATATATGTATGTATGTGAGTATGCATATATATAAATGTGTGTGTATGTGTGTGTGTGTCTTAGGTGCCAGACCTTATGCTGGGCTCTAAGAATACAGCAATACTGAGATGGTGCCCTGCCTTAATAATGTTTACACAGTGGAGGAAAGAGGGTATTAACACTGAATTAGTAAACTTTCCACAAATTTCTACCAAATGGAATAACCATTTTGTGCTCTGCCACTGTCTCCTACTCAACGTGCTTCTGTTATGGCTCCCAATACCTCCTGGCAGCCACTGGCTTTCAGTATGCTTTAGCTAAAGGAAATGATGAAACAAGAACTTAGATGGAGATGGTTATCGAGGGGGCCGATTTCAGGAAGCACAGATGACAGAAAGGGAGAAAAAGAATGAGAGAAACCCAAGAAGAAGAGTGTCCATCAGAACAGGGTCTTGGTATTCCGAAACTTTCTCTGACAAAATTTGTGGAAGATCCCTTACTATTACTGTACCAGAAGATGTGGGAGCTGAATCAGTGCATCCTTGTGGAATTGGCTGATGTTCCTTGGGGTCAACACTGGCCCGAATCCTTAGGAAAACCCAGACCCCAACTCGTTCCTGCATGCATGACTGAATTTATTAAGAGACCCTGAACACACAAGACTGCCTGTAAAGAACAGATGTAAGTTCTATGTTGGTCAACCTAGAAATGACTCAGGAATTTCTTGTTCTGATTTTTTACATCAAAATTGAACTTTAGGGGTAAACATTTATTGACAATGGTGGTGATAGGCTTTGAATGGCCTGGTTTTTGGCAGAAATTGGCTTCCTATTTCACAGGCACATAAAAAGTACATAAAATGGTTAAAAAGCCTTCTTAGACATCAAATAATGCACACTAAACATACTGATGAGTAAAGTATAAATAAATGAGATACACATGGATAAAATTTTCCTTAAATACATAAAGTTCTAGACATTAAGTGAAAAAAAGATTGACAAAACACATCTGGAGTTTTGCCCACTGCAAAAGTTATTTTTAGCTGTGGACATTAAAACAAATTACAATTCAGTGTTTCCAGCTTGAATATAAACTCTTGATTTATAAAATAATACTTGTCATATAATGATTGGGAAGATAGTACAGAGAGACAGTTATGAGAACTTAGCCCTGACCCAGGATGGAGAAAATTCTTCAATCTCATTTCAAAGCAAAAGGTCAATTTTCTTGCAGTTATTTTTAGCAAGAGCAGTTTAAATAAACACATTCTGTACTTTATTCTGAAGAATCAACACAAGCAAAAAGCATCATTTTAGAGAATTAAATTGTTGCCACCTTTTCCACATCAATCAAAAGCAGATCATAGTTTAGAGGTAGATAAGAAGGGTGGTTGTTTCACTTAGGACTGTGAAAGGTGATCAAAAAATAAGTGTAAAGTCTTAGTTTCCCTCAAGGCAACTGAAAAATACATTGTGGAGAGCTGGGATGGGTTAACTCATATTTACTCTGTCCATTTGGGGTCACATTCATTTTTGCCCCTTAAATATCACCTACAAGTGGGCATAGCAAAGTACATTCAAAAAGGAAATTGGCCCTGGGATCTGGACCTCCGCTGAGAATCCTTTGTGAAGTTTGGTCACCTTTCCTGGCACACATAAAAAGCCAAGTGTTTCTTTCAGCAAAGTTCAAGCTCTATAGTTGCCATGACAAGGGTAGTAGCAGCTGTTGCTCTTCCATCCCATACCTACTGCTCTACAAAAGAGACACAGAGGATGACTGAGTCAGATTGAGACACCCCAAAGCATCTGGCCCAGGATGTGCCAGATGGGAGCTGTAGCTTTTCCAAAGAGTGGTGCAAAGGAGGCAAGTCATTTATCTCTAGGTTTCATCCCTTGAATGGAGGATCTTAATTTCAGTCCTAGTTCCTGATGGCCTAAAGTCTCCAAAATCTGTGCAGTCACAGCTGACAAAACCAGTTCCTTCTGGGGGATCCCCTGACTGACCAGGAATGAATGTGAATTGGAGAATGGAATGATCACAGTCAAGCCCTGAAGTGCCTGAGAGCTGAAAAGCAGATGCTCTATTGCTAGCCAACCCCAGATCCAAATCAGAAGCAAACAGGTGCCTGCACAAAATATTCAGAGAAGGAGAGCTCCTAGACAACAAGGAGAATGCAATTCCAGGAAAACTGAGCAAGTGAAAGTAGTCAGTAGGTAAAGAGGACAGCAGAGAATTAATGAATAAGGAAGAGACATGGGGAAGCCAGGTTTCATTGTCTGTCTTCAGAGCTTGGGCCTGGGGAGAACTCATTTAATCTTCTTTGCTGCTGTTCCTCCTCTCATCTGGATAATTCTCTATTCCTTTTATATTCCAAACTCATTCGTACAGGAACTGAAATGGAATACTGTTATTGAAAAGAAAACTGATGTAAGTCTGCCACTGTTTCTGCTCTTTGGTTTTATGGGCAGAGGCAAGAGGCAGCAGGAGTGTGATCATCCATCACTCTCAGATATGTGATGGAGGACTGTGGGCACTGCGCAATTGCAAGAGTGGCACCACAATCCCAACAGCTAAGAGTTCTGAGGGTTGTGGGCTTTCCTATCTAAGAATTAGACTATGTATCTTTGATAAATGAAGACTACAAGATTCTCCAGTGTCAATTTCAGATGCATGTTTTACTGTTGTTATCAATTTATTTGTCCCATGGACTCCAAGTTCAGACACAGGGACCTCCTTTGAATTTTGCACTTTGAATTTTAAATGCATGATCAGAAGTCACCTGACTATGCCTTCATTTGCCCCCAAGAAAAGGAACATTAAACTGAAGTTGGATGAGGATGTAGGGTGAGTAATTCATTGTGTGGGAAACTTCACATTTAGAATGCTTCACAGACTGGCCAAGCATATGACACAAGAAGGCACTGTATTCAACTATAGGTGGACACAAGTGCTTAGGCTCCAAAGTCTTCCTGAATGATCTGTTGTTTGGGAGTTAAGACCTGAAAGTTTTCTAGTGATTCCTTGTACCTTGATTTATCCCCATATATTAACAATGTGAAAAGAAAAAGGAGAACTTGAAAGAGGGTGAAACACCTAGGAACAAATACAAATGCAAGGGAGGGAATAATCAGAATTTGCTTCCTGAAACAAATTGCAAATCTGGTGAGGAACAGAAATTTGTCAAAAAATTTTTACTCAACAAGATCTAAACCTCTGGCATCTATGTAAACAGTTGAGAAAAGACTTTCCTCATATTGCCTCTTAGATCATTTTATTAGATGTATGGTGGGTTGTGAAAACATTATAGGAGTAAATACCATCAATTCCTATGACCCCAAACTTTAAATAACTCTATACCATCATTAAGAACAGCAATAACATGTATTCCTTTTCCTTGCTTTGCACACAATATTTTCAAGGGTAACTGCTGGTGAATTTAAACTACAAAGTGTTTTCCATCATTTATGTTGTAATAATGAAAGGGGTTTCCCTCCAAAAGATAAATAATTACACACTGAAAATAGCTAAGGCATGCAAAATACATGACAGGGTACACTAAACAACTCCTTCCATTGATTTTTAATTAATGTTCAAGTAGATTCTTCCAGTAAAATTAAAATAACTCTAAATACCACTTTTGATATTGAATATACAATATCTTTTAAATAAATATAAGAGGCTAGAATTGCAAGAGCTCTCCAACCTTTTATTTGCTAAATGCAAACAAATATTTTTTTTTAATATTCTCATGACCTGTCCTCCAAAACCTTTAAGATAACAATTGCTAAAATTCTTACTTTTAGGAGTTAACAGGAATACTTTTTGCCCACTTCTCTCACATTTAAAATTCTTGGACCTAGAAGGAATGTAAACACCACAAATTCCTTCTTCAAAGGAGGCTTTTACACTGGCAAGCCTTTGCTCCAGTCCAGCAAAGTCCTACTTCCCAAAATCACGAAGCCTCTCCCTGTGTGTTCTAGAGACAGGCTTCTTTCAGGCACCGTTTTGTACTGTTGGCCGGCCAGAACTCCGCAGTGGTGTGATGTCAAGAGGCTTCACTGGAGGTTCAGCATTGCGTGTGAAGAAGTGGATTGATCCACACTTTGCTCATTATCCATTATCAGCACTTAATAACTGGTACTGGAAGTCTATAATCCACAATCCATAATCCATACGAGGTTGTATACATGATTTCCAGCTAATGTCTGAAGGGATGCCATTGACATCACATTCACAATGATGATTTAATGTTTAGGGAAACACACAGTGCATGAAATATACAGTCCAGACTCCATGAATCTTCCTGATACAAGCTTGCAGAGATAGCTTTCTGCTTCTATTTCATTTTGTTACTTGAATTCTTTTCAAGTCTCTAGACTATTTCTTTTTTATTGCAAATCTATAATTTTCTTTTCTCAATTCCCAGAGTTAATTATAAAAAAAATTTCTATATTCCCCTAGAACTTCAGATCCTTATGGCCTAAAGTACTCTATTCAGTGCCACAACAAAATACTGGTCTCATCGAATAGTGTCTTTCACTGTGGATTTTACCCCAACTGTTTGTTTCAGCTTCCATAGGTGCAAGGAAGTGCTACTGCTGTTCAAGGGAGAAGTGAGTTCTATTACTAAGATAATGAAAATCTCTATTAGGATTGTGGTAATTGCAAAATTCACAAATACAGAGCCAATCAACGTAAAATCACTAGGTTAGGAACTATCTAGATCACAGCTTATGAAGGATATGAGAACTGTCGTTGTCCTGTAAAAGGATCATTGCTATCTGCAGATCCCAAGAGTGACTTAGAAACATCCAGCCTCCCCACCTCCCTAGGAAGGACACGGAATGCTGCAGATAAGCAAGACCACTCAGGTACAGGGCTCATAAAAGACAGAACAACCAAAGAATAGGGGGCAAGAACCAGCAACAAATAAGTATGAAATACTATTCCCAAAGTGGATGGAAGAAGTTGTATACAAAAGTTCAAATCTATGTACTCTTCCATCTATTCTTGTTAGCTAACAAAGAAACTTTTAATGTTGGAACAGCCAGTTCATTGTGAAAATGCCCCCTTCTAAAATATGGCTGTGGCAATATGTAGTCGATTTGATTTAAAAAGGATTAGAAATCCAAACCCATTCTTATCATCTAAACAGACCATTTCGCCTGTTGGCTAGAACCTCATCAAAACATAAAACTTCAATGTGTAATTGTTGCCACTTGTTAGCTGCTCTGTTGGAAATAACTAAATAAGTGAAGGTAAGAGTGGCATTTTCAATGTCAAGAAGAGATTATGTGGATTCCATTTTAATTTGTCTACACTCTGTCATTTTGATCACAGGTAATTGTGAATTGGCTCTAGTTTAAAGCAAGACAGACAGAGATCTTAAACTCTTGCGGTCTTTACAAGATTCACAATAGTAGGCCCTGCTTATTTGGGCCTTTTCTCCCTAGCACAATAAGTGTGTGCTAAGCAGAGTTGAAACTTGTTCTGAAAACCCATGGCCTCAGGGTTCCATTGAGAAATGCTGTGTGGGCAAACAAAGCTCTCTCTTTGCAGCTTTACAAATGATAGGTTTTCACTTTATAAGATGTTTTCATTGCATTCTTAAAGCGTCTGCTGATGCAAAACAGCATGGGCCAGCAATCCAGTTTAGCATTGTATCTGGAAACAAATGTCTATTCATATGAGAGTCACTCTCCCCCTAGTTAGCTGCTTTCATTCAGAAGCTAAGTACAAGATGCAGAGTGAGGGGGCCAAAGTGGGATGCTTGCATTAAGCAGTGTAATTCCACTTTCCTTCAAGTGCATCCCTCTAATCCCTGGATTCCCAGGGATAGACTGGACCGTTTTGAACCAGCGGTGCAAGCAGCTCACAGGGAAGAATAGAACAGAGGTGATGAGAATCACCCTAGGAGTTCAAAGATAAGGAACATCTGTGCAGAGAATACACTAAGCATCTTCACGACCAATGTTGTTGAATAGTTTCTTAACAGAACTGAGCTTCCAGCTTCTCTAACTAAACCTGACCTGAAGCCGATTTGTTTGCTGAACTTTCCTAATTTTTACAAACTGACATGCTGCATAGAGCCAGGGATTCATTTTTCTTCTTTTCTTTATTATTTTTGTTTTGTTTTGTTTTGTTTTTGCTCTACTTTCTGGAAAATGTTATTTGACAAATTTGTCAGTATGGCTGCCCAAAGGCCAAAAAGCCTACACAGTAGATGTTGTTAACTCAACAAATAATGTCTCTATATACATTCTAACAAGGTTGTATCTTTCTACAACATCTTCCCCATGGAAACAGCAGTGTCCTTTATTTTACTAAGCATCATGAGTAAGGTCTGCAAAGCACTCCTTGTGAGGCACGTTTCCTTTCTGCTCTCTTGTTGCTGTATGATTTCTCCACAACAGTAATAGTTTTTCAAGTACCATATTTTTCTTTGTAAGTAAGCAGGACACTCCAAAAATTAAGGAGATGGTATCTAATAAAATAAGGGGTTTAGAAATACTCTGTTAGAAACAATAAGGTGATTTCAAGTTTGCAATGTTAAATAAAATAATAAATAAAAATAAAATGTTTTCACTGAAAGGCAGTTAAAACATGAGCTGGTCACTGGTTGGGCAAGAGTCTGAGAAGTCACGGAGATTTGGCTTTTCTTTCTCTTTCCAAGCCATTCCTTTCCAATGCTGTCAGTCTAAACAAGGACGGCCAAGTCTTGATTAGCCTTCATGATTCGCTCATGGCTAATTAACACTAGCAGATCATAGACCCACAGACAGTTACAGCCAGAAGGAACCTCAGAAAATATGTCATCCGTTTCCCTCAGTTTACAGGTGAGGTAACCAAAGTGAGGGAGTGTGTTTCGTACAAGCGACACACCTAATAAGGGGGAAAGTTGAGAATTCAGTTTCTGACTCCAAGCATTAACTTCTCTCTTTTTACTTTCTCCCATAGATTATTTTTAGAGTTTGATTATTTAAACATAAAACCTTGACTTCTTTCTCCCAAATAAATATTTTAGGGGCATAGTTGCTAGGTAAACCCTAACACACCCTTTCCGGTCTAATTTCTCATATGCTACTCCTGTCCACTCTCACTTTGAAACATTATGTAAGTGATTACAGGACCAATGGGCTCAGGGAGGATAATGAAAACAGAGGGTATGGTTGATTTGCAAATGGAACATTCGGAGTGTGAATTTCAGTCCTTAAAGTGGTAGCCCAGTTCCCTGACTTCAGCTCTCTGCAGGTTACAGGAATACATGTGATGAATGGAAGCAGGCAGATTAGGAAACAACTAAAATGGACACAATGGAGACTCACACGTCTTCAAGGCTCATCATTATGGACCCAAGTCAAAGGCTTTTGGATTTACACAGTTGCTCAGCTCAGAGTTTGCATCAATATTTATTGCTGAAAGGAAGTTTATAGTAATTAGAATTGAAAATGTTAGTTACATGACACTGCTAAGGGTAGGTCACATGCAAACCCCGGAAAATAGAAGAGGCCTAGAAATTGGAAGATACTGCTCACAGCTCCTTCAACAGCTCAGATATGTGACCTAAAGAGTGCTAATAAAGCTCCTTAGGCCTCAGCATTCCACAAAATAAAGAGATTGATCAATTAGTTTCACAATGGATATTCTAAAGAACAACAGTTTCTTAGGATGTTAATATTTATTGTACATATATTATATATTGTATACAAATATACCTATTTATTGTATATATATTCATTAATATGTATATATACATATATATACACACATTTGCAGATGGTCAAATAAGTATGAGAAATTCTGAGTTGCAAAAAGTCAAACTAGTTTTGCACTAGAGTCTGCAATATAGTAAGACATATGTATATCTCAACCATGCCCTTAGAAGCTCTTATCTGTAGAACTACCAATGGGACTAGTATTCCACAGTGCACATATTCACAAATACTGGCCAAGCATGTATCTAATGCCTACTTTCATCTTTTAAAATATTAAATGTGATTTCATGGAATGTTGAATAATTTGAATTTTGTTTCAAAAAATTGCTCACATCACATACAACATTGAAGTTTTAGCAGACATCGTAGGTTATTAGAACATTGCTGTTACAACATTGTAAGTCATTATAAACCTACAATGACAGATTTTTATAGTTGGTAAGCCTAAAATATGCAGTTCTTGTACTTTAAAATTATTTACCAAGCAGATAACATAATCCTGTAATGCCTTCTTGCTATGGGAATCTGAGACTGTTTTATATCTATTTTTTGGATATTCAGAGTTCTGGCCTGAGGATAAAGAGAAAAATATCGAACTGTATTACTTTCTTTAGATTATTTTTAAAATAAAACCATGTTCTGAAATCATAGAAATCATCTGTAAATATCATCTCTTGAAAGAACAGTTATAAATATTCAACCTAGATTTTAAATATATATGAAACATGTAATGAGCCTAATGGGTCATCTGTTTTACTGCAAATTGTCCCTAAAATCATCAGCCTAGTCCTAAGCACATAAAATATTTACAATGAAAAGCCCAGATGTCTTTAATTTCCAATGGAAAAAAAAGGTATTTTCCTGACCTTTCACAATCTAATTTGTTACATTTCATTAAAGATCTCTTTACCCTGGAAAATTCTGGCATCTCTGCTTATTACGAAATGGTCCAGGAATATTCAGAAAAAAAAATTCTTCCTAAAAAGTCTACTTTCCAGACAACACGCTCGTAAGTGACAGACATACATTTATATAAGGAAAATACTGAGATTGAGGTCTCAATTTAAATTTCAACAGAAATAATCAATTTTGTCATAATCTAATCCAAAGGTGTCATAACTGGGCTCTTCATCTCTTGACTTTTTCCTTTTTCACTCACCCTCCATATGGAGTCATCTTCTAGCTTTGATCATACAAACTATTATTTGAAAACTTCCCAAGGATCCCTTTACCTACAAAATTAAGCACAGATTCCTTTAACTGCCATTGATCACATGATAGTCTGGATAAAGTTTCTAGGCTGATGCCTACAATCACCTTATTCACATGTCCCTATTCTCTACTACATTAATAACTCTACACCTTGCCCCATGTCTGCCATCTCTTAAACTTTTAGCTTCTGCCCTTACTATCTATTTCCCATCCAAGTTCAGAGTGATCCTCCCACACGGTACCTATGCCAGAGAAAAACAGAAGCCTAAGTGGTCAATAGCAAGTATTTTAATGAGTATATACTACCCGAGGCAGATGGCTTTCAAAATTTTCAGGAAACAGTTTTCAATGTATTTATCTATAGTTGACTTAAATCAGATTCTATTTTTTTTAATACAAGTAGGAGTTCTGGAAAGATTGTGAAACCACAGTGGTCTTAAAGAGTCAGTACATCCAGATTGAAGGGTGGGGGATAAATCTCACAACAACATGTACAAAACAATTAAGTGAAAGGATATCTCCATAAGTCCCTAACTGCAAGCAGGAAGCTCCTGACTCCTGGCTTCGGATTGGTCCAGCTCCTGCCATGGCAGCCATTTAGGAAGACCTTTCTCTCTGTCTCTCCCTCTCCTTCTCTGTAGCTCTACCTCTACCTCTCAAATAAATAAATAAAATCCTTTAAAAAATATATAAGGCAACTATCTTCAGATATTAATCAACAGAGGAAAATTCACAAAATGAGCCCTGGATGTAATCTGGTTCTTTGTATATGGACAATTTTCAAGTCCCTATTGTGGCTCATGGATTGTACTCTCAGCAGAGCACTGTGGTTCTACAGTTATAATGGACGGTTCAGAGTATGAAGTAGGTGAATTGGATGGAATGTGGAGGGCAGGAGAGCAGATACAGACACAGAGAAGGTGTTCAGAATTGGAAGGGCAGTAGAGATGGATACAGGAGCCCCAAGAATTTTGGCTAAGGGCTAGAACATAAAGATGCACTAAAAGACTATGAGGTTTACTCTTGAAAGTCCACAAAGATGTATAATATGCTGTCTTAAAGATGAGTCTTAATACATTCTTTTATCACAACAATTAAATTAGAAATCAATAAAAGTAAGGTGTCTAGGAAATGTCTGGAAAAAACAAATTTCTAACATGGATCAAAGAAGAATTCACAAGGGAAACTTGAAAATATTTCAAAATGGAGATAAATGAAAAAATACCATGACTTTTGAGACATAGCTAAAACCCTACTTAGGAAAAAATATTGCCTTAAATATTTGTATTAGAAAAAATATGAATGTCTCCCATACTCATTTGTAAGATTCTACTTCAAGAGTTAAAAGACAAATTTGGAGAGTAAATTAAAACCAACAGAAGAAAGAAATAATAAAGAGTAGAAAAAGTGGATTATTTGAAAAACATTAATAAACTTGATGAATCCTAGCAAGATCCTAACCAAGAAAAAAGAGAGAAAATATATTTTAAAAATCTTCTTAAAAAGCCTTCTGTATACCAAACAACACAATTTATAATCAAAGAATTTTGAAAGCAATTCCATGTATAAATGATTTCACTGGTGAATTTAATCAGACATTGAAGAGGTCAGGAGGGTAGCTGGTGGTGGGAAAGTCCCTAGGACGTCTGCCCCAGAGGTTAGTCTTTGCCCAGCATCCATCAACCTCTGGCTGCCCAGCCTGCCTGTTGCTCCACCGCAGTGAATTCAATAAATCTAACCCTGCTCACTCTGCTCTGGGGAACTCTTTCACCACTCACACCACCAGTGTGAAGCCCAACGGTACTCCTTCCCAGGCGTGCCAGGCTTGTGCAGGACTTGGATACCCCATTGTGGGCTTATAGTCCAACCCCTCCATGCAGCTTTACAAGTAGCCAAAGAAGATTCCTTAGAATGGAGCCCAGAAACGGAAACAGCTCTCAAAGCTGTCCCCCAGTCTCTTTCCACAGCCACCACTTTAGCCTTGTCAGACAGGAGGGGACCTCTTTATTTGTGTGTTTATGAAAGAAAGGGCATTGTCCTCAGAATCTTGACTCAAGCTCTGGGAACGTCTCAGTGTCCAGTTGTATGCTTATCCACAGACCTCGACTGTGGAGGTTAGGGTGGCCCCCCTGCCTTCGAGCTTTGGCATCCACTGCCCTTTTAGTAAAAGAGGCTTCAGAGCTGACTCTGGGTCAAGGAATGACTATGTAAACACTCCACCAGGTAACCAACATCTTAAACCCCAAGACTTTTCCCTGGGACTTAGAAAGAAGAATTAACAAGTACCACACTCTTCTCTTACAAACCACTGAGCTGAATATCAAACCAGAAAAACCCTCAACCTTGCCACTTTATTGCCAGATTTAAACTCAGAAACCTCTCTTGAACACTCCTGCCTAAATACCCTAGACTTCACCTGACACACGAGGCCAGATCTCTAAGATATGCCCCCCACCGACTCTGGGGCTGTTTGCTTCACAGACGACAGCAGCTACGTGAAGGAGAAGGTTGGCTGTCAAGGCTGGTGACAGCATAGTCTACCAAATTAACAGAATCAGGCCCCATACCAAGGGGGCACTGTTTCAGGCACCTCTATACCGAAAAACCCACTACTAGGGTTGTTCTTAAGCATTTCTACCACAAATAGCTCAAGGATATAGTGGAACCCCAAAACCACTATCTGGTACAGTATGTCCAATCCCTAGAACAAAGTATAGAGGCCACACATAGCTATCAAAACCGACATAGCACAAGACATGATTCCACATTCTTCAGCCATATACACCCCAAACTGGTGCCTGAGGACTGATTATACCTTAAAATTCTCCCACAGGACAAGAAACTTCTTGAACCTGTCTGGACCAGATCCCAGCAAATCCTTCTGGCAATCCCAACAGAAGTAGAGCACTGAGGTTTCTTTCCGTAGATCTACCTGTCTAGGTTTTGAATGGTTTCTCCACTGGAGGGTTATCATGCATAAAGTACAACTGTGAACCTGTCAGAGGTCTGTTCCTACTGTTCAGACAGGACTCAGGGGATGCTCATCCTTACTCCCAAAAGTCATGAATGAAGCTCACGGACAGTCTGCCTACTCTTGCACCCAATTACTCTATAGTATGGTCTTAAAGGAGTTTCTCCTATATTTTCCTTCTAGAACAAGACATCTCTTTCCCTCTCAATTTAAAAACTATATTCTCAACTTCTTTCTTCAAGGAACTTCATCTGACTTTATTTGATAGGAAGTCACAACTCCTCTTGACATCATGATGTCACTACCTTGATTGTTCTTCTACTCTTCTCTGATCTATTCCTCTCCAAAGAACATACCATCCCTAATGAGCCAAGTACTTATATCTTATCAGACAAAACTGCTATCTTCTTAGACCTTCAACACCCTAGTGGTTGTGCATGTCCACTTCAGGTTGAAGGTATGTTCAGACTGTTGATCCCAGGATTAGTCCTTAGCCACCATGTACCTGGATGGTCAGACTCACCCCTACTCCCACTTACATGGGAACATGAGTCCCACTGCAACTGGTCCAGTATATGGCCCTCAGACAGTTCACTAATGGATGACAGATCCCAGAAATCACCTAAAGTAGAAATCTCTTTATCCCAATGGGGCACCCATTTGCACATTTTGCTTGGAGCAAAGGGCATCTTTTTCCATTTGTATTTTTAATGCCATTAATGCAAACAAAAAAGGAAATAAATTAATTGGACAAATATATCTGATGAAGTGCTTGTATCTAGAATATACAAAGAACTCTTACAATTTAGTACTATAAGACAAAATTTAAATAAAAATACTTGTGAGACTCACAAAAAGATATATGAATGGCAATATACTCATGTGTAAACATACTCACCATTATTAGGAAAATGTCAACTAAAACTATAATTAGATACCACTACACACCCATTAGATGACTACAATTTTAAAGATAAACCAAAATGCCAAAGTATTATCAAGCAACCAATAATCCATTTTTGGTATGTGTACAAAATGTTATTATCACTTCAAAATATATCCTGGACAGATCCAGGATAGCTGAAGAATGAGAATTGAGAAGTCTGACCTTAGTCACAGAAAGATACCAGAAAAACAAAGGAAAGACCACATTCCTGGGGGCTTATTGAGAGAAATTTTCAGTGGAATATGAACAGAACATAACAGAGACTCCATGGAGCAGTGAGGAGAGAGGTCAGACTGCCAGGCACTGCTACATCTACATAGCTGGTTCCATTCTGGGAAGTGAAGTCTTCTCTGGACAAGGTGAGAGGAGGTTGCCATGTCCCCTGCCACTGACAACTTTGAGACAGAATTCCATGATCCTCACTCATCTTGAATATGATCTGGGAAACTAGAAGGGGTCTGGGTGTTTGCTCTAAGAAGTGAGGCCTATTTTTCCCCCTCCCCTCATCCCACCAAAGCACCAGACTCAACCTGCTTTGGTAGAGCTATAGCTGAACTGTGTCCTGAGCTTGGGAACAGTGGAAACTTCCACAACTGCTGGAGGCTGGCAGCATGGAAATGGGGCAGTTTGCACGTGGAGAGCAGACACTCCTGTACTCCGTGACTGTGGGATTCTGGGGCACAGGCCATGGAACTGATTCAGTCTTGGGTAGTAGCTGGGTTCCTGTATACCCGCCTGGTCTGACTGCAGAGACTCAGAGTTCCCTGCATGCTGGGAACAGATCTCATGGAGGGGTCAAGGGTCATACTGTGAAGTTGATCAGTGCTCTGTACTTTACAGGTCCCTGGATGGGTGAAGTGTATGGGCTCTGTGAGCTCACTTTAGGCTATGAACCAGCTGATTCCCCCTGACACACACTGTGAACATAATATATACTGCCAACATCTCCTCCCCCACCTGACTGTTCCCAGAGACGCTCCAATAGGCCCAATTAGGATGTTACCCTAAAACCTTTCCCCGCCCACAAATGGCATCAAGAGCTCCCTGGCCCACATCAGCACACACCCCTAGAACTAAAGTGTAAGCCTTAGGTTCTCTGCCAAGACCCAGAGGCACATTTTCAAGGCATAAAGCTTTCAATTAATCAATCAAAAAGAAAAACATCCACCCTCTAAGAGGTGATAGTAAAAAGAAATACCCCTAGAAGTGTGAAAAATAATGTAGAAACATAAAAAAAAAAAAAACACAAATAAAGAAGGAACACAATATTTCTTTAATATGGGAATGTGGAGAAGGAGACATTGATAAAATTCCTAAAAAAGAATTCAAAAGAATGATCATAAGATTACTCAAAAACACAGATAAATAAATGAAATTAGGAAGACATGACATGGATGAAAATTCAGTAAAGAGCTAGAGATATTGAATAAAAATACACAGAAATATTTGAAAAGAAGTATTCAATAAGTCAAATTAAAAACACAATGGAAGACCTCAACAACAGACGTGGTGATAGAAGAAAGATTATCAAATCTAGAAACAGGTCCTTTGAAATATCTCAGACAAAAAGAAAAAAGCCTCTCTCTCTCTCTCTCTGTCTCTCCTCTGTGTAACTCTGACTTTCAAATAAATAAATAAATCTTTAAACAAAAGGTGGGGGTAGCTGTGGTGCAGCAGGTTGACGCCCTGGCCTGGGGCACCTGCATCCCCTGTGGGAGACCTGGAAGAAGCTCCTGGCTCCTGGCTTCAGAACAGCTCAGCTCCAGCCATTGCGGTCATCTGGGGAGTGAACCAGCGGATGGAAAACCCTTCTCTCTCTCTATCTCTCTGCCTCTGCCTCTCTGTAACTCTGACTTTCAAATAAATAAATAAATAAATCTTTAAAAAAAGAAGAAAATTTTAGAAAGGTTGAATACAGTATTAGTGATCTATGGGATACCATCAAGCAACCTATTATATGTGTCTTAAGAGTTCCTGAAGGTATGGAAAAAAAAAGTGTTTAAAAAATTTATTCAATGGAATAACTGCGGAAAATTTCCCCAAATAGGCATGATCAGGAATGATCTTCACCTCAACATATCATAGTCAATTTTTAAAAAGTAAAACATTAAGAGAATATCCTAAAATTTTTAAGAAAGAAATGCCAGATCACCTTTAAAGGAACTCCCATCAGATTGATAGATTTCTCCACAGAAATCTACATGCTAGAAGAGAATGGGGAGATATAGTCAAGGTACTAAGAGAAAAAACACTGTGAAGCCAGAATACTTAATACAATGAAACTTTCATTCATAAATGATGTTGAAGTAAATACCTTCCAAGATAAGCAAAAGTTAAAAGAATGTGTCACCACTCAACCAGCCTTACAAATGATACTTAAGGATGTAATGCACTCACACAAAAACAAAGAAAGACAATTGAATTATGAAAGCATGTGATGGCAGAAAACCTCCTAGCAAAAGAAAAAATGAGATTCAAAACAAATGATGGGACAATAGGAATGTTTATGAGAAAATAACAGTACGCAGTCATTACATAAATATAAATGAACTAAATTCTCCAATTAAAAGATTCAGACAGGCTAAACGGATTAAAAAAAAAAAGACCCATCTACATGCTGCATATGAGCAACACACTTCTGCAAAAAAAAAAAAAAAAAAAAAAAAAAAAAAAAATTAAAAAAAAATAACGATATACACAGTGAAAATGAAACAATGAAAATAAATTATATGCAAATGAAAATAAAAAATGAAAAGGAGTTGCTATCCTGACATCAGCCAAAATAGACTATAATATAAAAACTAATAAAAGAGACAAAGAAGGCCATTACATAATGATCAATGAGTAATTAATCATTATGAGAAGATGTGACTATAGGAAATGAATATGCATACAATACTTGAGCACCCAGTTTTCCAATATTAATGGACCTAAGGGGAAGCATAAGCTTTTATATAATAATAATGGCAATCTTCAACACTCCACTTTCATCAATGGACAGATGAACCAAAAATAAAATCCATAAAGCAACAGAGACAATCTACACTGCAGACCAAGAGGACTTAAAAACATCTATAGAATATTTCATCTCAGAGTTGCAGAAGATACGTTCTTTCCAACAGTGCATGGAGCATTCTCTAGGATAGACCTCATACTGGGCCTTAAAACAAGTGTCAACAAATCCCACAAAATTGAAATCATATCATGTATCTTTTCTGACCACAATGGAATGAAGCTGAAAATTAATAACAAAAGAAACTCTAGAAAATATCGAAACTCATGGAAACTGAACAGCATGCTCTTGAATGAGCAGTGGGTCATAGAAGGAACCAAAAGGAAATGAAAAAGTTCCTTAAAACAAATAAAAATAAAACACAACATATCAAAATGTACAGGATGCGGCAAAAATAGTGCTAAGAGTAAAGCTTATAGCTTAAGTGCCCACATCAAAAATTAAAAAGGTATTAAATAAATTATCTATCAATGAAATCAATAACCTAGAAAAATAATAACAAACTGAATCCAAAACTAGTAGAAGAAATAAAAAATTAAAGAACAAACAAAATACACATCAAAAAATCTATATAAAATATCAGTGAAATAAAGAGCCGGTTTTCTGAAAAAAATAAAACTGAATAACCATTGGCCATAGTTTTTTTTTTTTTTTTTTTTTTTTTTTTTTTTTTTTTTGACAGGCAGAGTGGACAGTGAGAGAGAGAGACAGAGAGAAAGGTCTCCCTTTGCCGTTGGTTCACCCTCCAATGGCTGCCGCTGCAGCCGGCGCACCGCGCTGATCCGATGGCAGGAGCCAGGATCCAGGTGCTTTTCCTGGTCTCCCATGGGGTGCAGGGCCCAAGCACCTGGGCCATCCTCCACTGCATTCCCGGGCCACAGCAGAGAGCTGGCCTGGAAGAGGGGCAACCGGGACAGAATCGGGCGCCCCAACCGGGAATAGAACCTGGTGTGCCAGCGCCGCTAGGCGGAGGATTAGCCTAGTGAGCCGCAGCGCCGGCCTTTTTTTTTTTTTTTTTTTTTTTTACAGAAGATCAGTTTAGTATGCATTAAGTAAAGATTTCAACAGTTTGCACCCCCATAGAAACACAAAGTGAAATATACTGTTTGAGTACTCGTTATAGCATTAAATCTCAATTCACAGCACATTAAGGACAGAGATCCTACATGAGGAGTAAGTGCACAGTGACTCCTGTTGTTGACTTTACCAATTGACACTCCTGTCTATGGCATCAGTAATCTCCCTATGCTCCAGTCATGAGTTTCCAAGGCTATGGAAGCCCTCTGAGTTCTCCGACTCTTATCTTGTTTAGACAAGGTCATAGTCAAAGTGGAGGTTCTCTCCTCCCTTCAGAGAAAGGTACCTCCTTCTTTGAAGACCTGTTCTTTCCACTGGGATCTCACTCACAGAGATCTTTTTGCCAGAGTGTCTTGGCTTTCCATGTCTGAAATACTCTCATGGGTTTTTCAACCAGATCCGAATGGCTTTAAGGCTGATTCTGAGGCCAGAGTGCTATTTAGGACATCTGCCATTCTATGAGTCTGCTGAGTATCTCACTTCCCATGTTGGATCACTCTCCCCTTTATTTATTCTATCGGTTAGTGTTAGCAGGTACTAGACTTGTTTATGTGCTCCCTTTGACTCTTAGTCCTTTCATTCTGATCAATTGTGAACTGAAATTGATCACTTGGAATAGTGAGATGGCATTGGTACATGCCACCTTGATGGGATTGAATTGGAATCCCCTGATATGCTTCTAACTCTACCATTTGGGGCAAGTCAGCTTGAGCATGTCCCAAATTATACATCTCTTCCCTCTCTTATTCCCACTCTTATGTTTAACAGGGATCACATTTCAGTTAATTTTCAACACTTAAGAATAACTGTGTGATAATTACAGAATAAAACCAGTCATATTAAGTAGAACAGACAAAAAAAATACTAAGAGGAATAATGTATTAAGTTGTTCATTAACAGTCAGGGCTATGCTGATCAAGTCACCATTTCTCATAGTGTCCATTTCACTTCAGGAGGTTTCCTTTTTGGTGTTCAGTCAGTTGTCACCGATCAGGGAGAACATATGGTATTTGTCCCTTTGGGACTGGCTTACTTCACTCAGCATGATGTGTTCCAGATTCCTCCATTTTGTTGCAAATGACTGGATTTCGTTGTTTCTTACTGCGGTATAGTATTCTAAAGAATACATATCCCATAATTTCTTTATCCAGTCTACCGTTGATGGGCATTTAGGTTGGTTTCAGGTCTTGGCTATTGTGAATTGTGCTGCGATAAACATTAGGGTGCAGACCGCTTTTTTGTTTGCCAATTTAAACTCCTTTGGGTAAATTCCAAGGAGTGGGATGGCTGGGTCGAACGGTAGGGTTATATTCAGGTTTCTGAGGAATCTCCAGACTGACTTCCATAGTGGCTTGACCAGTTTGCATTCCCACCAACAGTGGGTTAGTGTCCCTTTTTCCCCACATCCTCGCCAGCATCTGTTGTTGGTAGATTTCTGTATGTGAGCCATTCTAACCGGGGTGTGGTGAAACCTCATTGTGGTTTTGATTTGCATTTCCCTGATGGCTAGTGACCTTGAACATTTTTTCACGTGCCTGTTGGCCATTTGGATTTCCTCTTTTGAAAAATGTCTATTGAGGCCGGCGCTGTGGCTCAATAGGCTAATCCTCCACCTTGCGGCGCCGGCACACCGGGTTCTAGTCCCGGTCAGGGCGCCGGATTCTGTCCCGGTTACCCCTCTTCCAGGCCAGCTCTCTGCTATGGCCAGGGAGTGCAGTGGAGGATGGCCCAGGTGCTTGGGCCCTGCACCCCATGGGAGACCAGGAAAAGCACCTGGATCCTGGCTCCTGCCATCGGATCAGCGCGGTGCGCCGGCTGCAGCGGCGGCCATTGGAGGGTGAACCAACGGCAAAGGAAGACCTTTCTCTCTCTGTCTCTCTCTCTCACTGTCCACTCTGCCTGTCAAAAAAAAAAAAATGTCTATTGAGGTCCTTGGCCCATCTCTTAAGTGGGTTGTTGGTTTTGTTTTTGTGGAGTTTCTTGATCTCTTTGTAGATTCTGGTTATTAACCCTTTATCTGTTGCATAGTTTGCAAATATTTTTTTCCCATTCTGTCGGTTGTCTCTTCACTCTCCTGACTGTTTCTTTTGCAGTACAGAAACTTCTCAATTTGATGCAATCCCAATAGTTGATTTTGGCTTTGACTGCCTGTGCCTCCCGGGTCTTTTCCAGAAATTCTTTGCCTGTGCCAATATCTTGAAGGGTTTCTCCAATGTTCTCTAATAACTTGATGGTGTCAGGACGTAGATTTAGGTCTTTAATCCACGTTGAGTGGATTTTTGTGTAAGGTGTAAGGTAGGGGTCTTGCTTCATGCTTCTGCACGTGGAAATCCAGTTTTCCCAGCACCATTTATTGAATAGACTGTCCTTGCTCTAGGAATTGGTTTTAGATCCTTGATCAAATATAAGTTGGCTGTAGATGTTTGGGTTGATTTCTGGTGTTTCAATTCTGTTCCATTGGTCTATCCATCTGTTTCTGTACCAGTACCATGCTGTTTTGATTACAACTGCCCTGTAGTATGTCCTGAAATCTGGTATTGTGATGCCTCCGGCTTTGTTTTTGTTGTACAAGATTGCTTTAGCTATTCGAGGTCTCTTGTGCCTCCATATGAATTTCAGCATCATTTTTTCTAGATCTGCGAAGAATGTCTTTGGTATCTTGATTGGGATTGCATTGAATCTATAAATTGCTTTTGGGAGAATGGACATTTTGATGATGTTGATTCTTCCAATCCATGAGCATGGAAGATTTTTCCATTTTTTGGTATCCTCTTCTATTTCTTTCTTTAAGATTTTGTAATTCTCATCGTAGAGATCTTTAACGTCCTTGGTTAAGTTTATTCCAAGGTATTTGATTGTTTTTGTAGCTATTGTGAATGGGATTGATCTTAGCAGTTCTTTCTCAGTCATGTTATTGCTTGTGTATACAAAGGCTGTTGATTTTTGTGCATTGATTTTATATCCTGCCACTTTGCCAAACTCCTCTATGAGTTCCAATAGTCCTTAGTAGAGTTCTTTGGATCCCCTAAGTAAAGAATCGTATCGTCTGCAAAGAGGGATAGTTTGACTTCTTCCTTCTCAATTTGTATTCCTTTGATTTCTTTTTCTTGTCTGATGGCTCTGACTAAAACTTCCAGAACTATGTTAAATAGCAGTGGTGAGAGTGGGCATCCCTGCCTGGTGCCAGATCTCAGTGGAAATGCTTCCAACTTTTCCCCATTCAATAGGATGCTGGCTGTGGGTTTTTTATAAATTGCTTTCATTATATTGAGGAATGTTCTTTCTACACCCAATTTGCTTAGAGTTTTCATCATGAAAGGGTGTTGAATTTTATCGAATGCTTTCTCTGCATCAATTGAGATAATCATATGGTTTTTCTTTTGCAGTCTGTTAATGTGGTGAATCACATTGATTGATTTGCGAATGTTGAACCATCCCTGCATAACAGGAATGAATCCCACTTGCTCTGGGTGGATGATTTTCCTGATGTGTTGTTGTATTCTATTGGCCAGAATTTTATTGAGGATTTCTGCCTCTATGTTCATCAGGGATATTGGTCTGTAATTTTCTTTCAGTGCTGCATCTTTCTCTGGCTTAGGGGTTAAGGTGATGCTGGCTTCATAGAAAGAATTTGGGAGGATTCCCTCTTTTTCGATTGTTCTGAATAGTTTGAGAAGAAATGGGATTAGTTCTTCTTTAAATGTCTGGTAGAATTCAGCAGTGAATCCATCTGGTCCTGGGCTTTTCTTTGTTGGGAGGGCCTTAATTACTGTTTCAATTTCTGTTTCAGTTATGGGTCTATTTAGGTTTTCGATGTCTTCATGGTTCAATTTAGGTAGATTGCATGTGTCCAGGAATCTATCCATTTCTGATAGGTTTTCCTGTTTGCTGGCATACAGGTCCTTGTAGTAATTTCTGATGATTCTTTTTATTTCTGTGGTGTCTGTTGTTACGTTTCCTTTTTCATCTCTGATTTTATTGATTTGGGTCTTTTCTCTTCTTTTTTTAGTTAGTTGGGCCAATGGGGTGTCAATTTTGTTTATTTTTTCAAAAAACCAGCTTCTCGCTTGGCTGATTTTTTGTAGTGTTTTTTTGGATTCAATCCTGTTAATTTCTTCTCTGATTTTAATTATTTCTCTTCTGCTACTAGATTTGGGTTTGGTTTGCTGCAGTTTTTCTAGGTCCTTGAGATGCGCTGAAAGCTCATTTAATTGGTACCTTTACAATTTCTTGATATAGGCACCTATTGCTATAAATTTGCTGTATCCCATAAGTTTTGATATGTTGTGTTGTTGTCTTCATTTACTTCCAGAAAGCTTTTGATTTCTCTTTTGATTTCTTGAATGACCCAGTGTTCATTCAGGAGCATGTTGTTCAGTCTCCATGTGTTTGCATACTTTCTGGGGTTTCCTGAGTTGCTAATTTCCAGCTTCATTCCACTGTGGTCTGAGAAGCTGCATGGTATGATTCTAATTCTTTTAAATTTGCTGAGACTTGCTTTATGGCCTAGTATGTGATCAATCCTAGAGGAGGTTCCATGCACTGCTGAGAAGAATGTGAAGTCTTTAGATGTAGGATTGAAAGTTCTGTAGATATCTGTTAGATCCATTTGGGCAATAGTGTCAATTAAATCTGCTGTTTCCTTGTTGATCTCTGTCCGGATGATCTGTCTATTTCTGAGAGTGGAGTATTGAAGTCCCCCAGTACTATTGTATTGGAATCTAAATCTCCCTTTAAGTTCCTTAACATATCTTTTAAATAGACTGGTGCCCTGTAATTATGTGCATATACATTTATAATAGTTACATCTTCCTGTTGAATTGAACCCTTAATCATTATATAGTGTCCCTCTTTGTCTCTCTTAACAGTTTTTGTATTAAAGTTTATTTTGTCTGATATTAATATGGCTACACCTGCTTTTTTTTTTGGTTTCTGTTGGCATGGAATATCTTTTTCCAACCTTTCACTTTCAGTCTGCATGCCTCTTTGTTAGAGAGATGTGTTTCTTGTAGGCAACAAATAGTTGGGTTGTGTTCTTTGAGCCAATCAGCCAAACGGTGTCTTTTAACTGAAGAATTCAGACCATTAATGTTTAATGTGACTATTGATACATAGTGACTTTGCCCTGCCATTTTCCCAGAGATATTTTCTAGTATATGCTTTGAGCTTCCCATGCTCTTTTACTCGTAGGTGTTCTTCCTTTCCCTTCTTTCATATTGATGGCCGTGTTTCTGTGTTTCTGAGTGTAGCACATCTTTAAGTATCTTTTGCAGGGCCGGACGAGTGGCCACAAAGTCTTTCAATTTCTGTTTGCTATGAAAGGTCTTTATTTCACCTTCATTCACAAATGAGAACTTGGCAGGATATAATATTCTGGGCTGGCAATTTTTCTCTCTGAGCATCTGTGCTATGTCTCGCCATTCTCTCCTAGCCTGTAGTATTTCTGATGAGAAGTCTGCTGTGAGTCTGATTGGAGATCCTCTGAGAGTAATCTGATGTTTCTCTCTTGCACATTTTAGGATCTTTTCTTTCTGTTTCACTGTGGTAAGTTTAATTACCAAGTGTCGTGCTGAGGATCTCTTTTGGTCATGTTTATTGGGGGTTCTATGAGCTTCCTGTACTAGGATGTCTCTGTCCTTCTCCAAACCTGGAAAGTTCTCTGCTAGTATCTCACTAAGAAGGCCTTCTAATCCTTTCTCTCTCTCCATGCCTTCAGGAACTCCTAGAACTCGAATGTTGGTTTTTTTAATAGTATCCTGTAGATTCCCAACAACATTTTTTAGATTTCTAATTTCCTCTTCTTTTCTTTGGTTTGACTGTATGTTTTCCTGTGCTCTCTCTTCTAAGTCCAATATTCTCTCTTCTGCTTCACCCATTCTGTTTTTAAGGCTTTCTAATGTGTTTGTCATTTGATCTATTGAGCTCTTCATTTCATTTTGATTTCTCTTCACTATCACACTTTCCTGTTCTACTAGTTTCTGAGTTTCATTTTGATTCTTCCTTAAAATTTCATTTTCACGAGAGAGATTTTCAATCCTGTCCAATAAGGATTTCTGTAGTTCAAGGATTTGCTTTTGAAAACTTCTAAATGTTCTTATCATAAATTTTTTAAAATCCGTATATTGCATTTCTTCTATCTCATCATCTTCATAATCTTGGTTTGGGGTGTTTTGTTTATTTGGAGGCATCATAGTGTCATCGTTGATCTTGTTCCCTCGATTTCTGTGTTTGTTGCTTGGCATAGTTAATTCTTCTTTCGTCAGTGTGTTTTTTTTTTTAATTTTTTTTTATTTTATACTATGTCCGTGTTAAGTGGACTGCCTGCTGTTGGAGGAGCCTTGGAGGCTTGAGATGGGTGTGGCCTGAGAGCTCTGCTTGGTTCTTCCTGGTTACCAGTGTGCAAAGGTGACACCCTCAGGTTATGCGTGGTAAATCTCTCTCTATTTATTTATTTATTTATTTTATTTATTCAGGGGGTAAGTAACACCGCAGGGCACGGCTGTGCAGAATTGATGGTATTTAGCTTCCAGTCTCTGGCTTCTACCCAAAGAGTCTGTGTAGGTTCCTCTGGACTCCCACTGGGTTGCCTAGGCTACTGAATTGTAGTGACTCAGTTCCTTAGCTCTCCCCTGTTGATATGTAAATCCAGAGAGGGGGCCTGCTCTTTGTCTCTTGCGAATTCTTCAAGCCTTACAGCCTTGCAACCTTTGCAAGGTTGGGGGAGAGAGAAACCCCGAAGCTTTTTTTTTTCCTTCTTTCCGGTAGTGAGTCTGCTGCACTTTCTGGCCCCCCTCTAGATTCTGACCCCCGTTTCCCCGCCAATGTCTCAGGTTATTGAGCTCACCTCTCCTTCCAGCGCCGATGTGTGGACTCGGAGCCCTGGATGTCCCAACTCTCCCCACTGGTGTCTGTGTGACATGCACTTCCCTTCCTGCACTGGCGCGCAGACCCTGCGGCTCCTGCGGCACCCGCGGCTCCCGCGGCTCGGCTTCCGTGCGGTGGGCGACCTTGTTCTCCCAGTAGGTCCTCTGATTCACAGCCACTCGATCCAGAAGAGTTTCCTCTGCAATATTTTCCTGGTTCTTTTTTTCTGAGGCTACCGTAACTCCCCTTTTATTAAACTAAATTTTCCCGGACTATCGGTGCGTACCCTCACTATTCCGCCATCTTGGCTCTGCCAACCATTGGCCATAGTTAACAAACAAAATATATGCAAGAAGACCCAAATTAATAAAATCAAAGATGATTACATGATATCACAGAAATACAGAGTCATTAGGAATTATTACAAACAGCTAAATTACCACAAACTGGAAAATGCAGAAGAAATGAATATATTTCTGGACATACATAATTTACCAAAATTGAGAAAGGAAGACATCAACCAGATTGAATCAATATACAAGACAGATTGGATCAATAATAATTTTGCAAAAAAGAAGAGCCCAGAACTGAATGTTTTCTCTGTAAACTTTACTAAATTTTAAGGAAGAACTAATCCTAGTTTTCCTTAAACTACTAAAACAATTGAAAGGGAGGTAACTCTTCCAAACTCAATCTATAAGGCCAATATTACCTTAATTCCAAAATCTAAGAAAGATACAATGAAAAAAAGAATATTAGAGACCAATATCCCTGATAGACATAGATGCAAATACTAGCAAATCAAATCTAGTAACATATCCAAAAGATGATTCACCCAGTTCAAGTGGGATTTATCCCAGGGTTGCAGGGATGGGTCAATCTATATAAATGATTAAATGTGATACATAACATAAAAAAATGAAGGATGCAAACCATATGATTATCTCAATAGATGCAGAGAAAGCATTTGATAAGACACAACATTCTTTCATGATAAAAACCTTAAGCAAATTGGGATAAGAAGGGACATACCGCAATACAATCAAGGCAATATATGAGAAACCTACCGCCAGCATTGTATTGAATGGGGAAAAGCTAAAGCATTTCCACTAAGATTCAGAACCAAACAAGGAAACCCACTCAAACCACTATTATTCAGTTTAGCTCTAGAAGTTTTAGCCAACACCATTAGACAAGGAAAAAATTCAAAGGGATACAAATTGTAAAGGAGGAAGTTAAATTATCCTGTTTGCAGATGACATGATCTTTAATATAGGGGAACCAAAAGACCCAACTAAGAGACTATTACAGGGGCTAGCACTGTGATGTAATGGGTTGCACACTGTCACCTGCAACACCATCATTCCATATAGGTGCATGTTCCAGTCCCAGTTGCTCCATTTCCAATCCAACTCCCAGCTAATGCACCTGGGAAAGCACTGGAGAATGGCCCAACTTCTTCAGCCCATGCATCCACGTGAGAGACCTGGATGAAGCTCCTGGCTCCTGACTTTGGCCTGATCCAGCCCCAGATGTTGTAGCCATTTGGGGAGTGAACCAGAAGATGGAAGATATATATTTCTCTCTCTGTCTCTCCTTCTCTTTGTCTATAAATCGGCCTTTCAAATAAATAAAATAATTATTTTAAAAAAAAGACTACTAGAACTAAGAAAAGAAATGGGCAAAGGTGCAGGTTATAAAATCAACACACAAAAATCAATAGAATTCTTACACATCAACAATGTTCTCGCTGACAAAGAATTTCCAAGATCAGCTTCATTCACAATAGCTACAAAAAGTAAATACTTTGGGATAAATTTAACCAAGGATGTGAAAGATGTCTACAGTGAAAATGACAAAACCTTCATGAAAGAAACAGAAGACACAAAAAATTGCAACAACCTTCCATGTAACATTCATGGATCAGAATAATTATCATCAGAATGCCCACACTACCAAAAACAGTTTTACAGATTCAATGAAACCCCTATCAAAAACCCAAGTACATTTTTCACAGACCTGAAAAAAGAATTCTAAAAATCATATGAAAACACGTAATACCCTAAATAGTCAAAGCAATCTTAAAGAATAAAAAATAAAGCCAGAAGCATCACAATTCCAGATTTCAAGACAAGTACAGAGCAAATTAAAACAACCTGGTACTGGCACAAAAACAGACATATAGACCAATGGAGCAGAATATACACCCCAAAAATTAATCCACACATCTACAGCCAACTAATCTTTGACAAACTAGCTAAAATCACTCCCCAAAGAAATAACAGTCTCCTCAACAAATGGAGTCAGGCAAATTGAATTTCCACATGCAAAAGTTTGAAGCAAGACCACTACCTTACATCCTACACAAAAAGCAATTTACAATGGATCAAGTATCTAAATCTAAGACTTGAAATCATCAAATTAATAGAGAAAAATATAGGGGGAATGCTGTAGAATATTGGCCTATGCAAATACTTCTTGGATAAACCCTCAGAAGCACAGAAAAAAAAAAGCAAGAAAGACAAATGGGATTACATCAAGCTAAAAAGCATCCACACAGAAAAAAAAAAAAAAAAAAAAAAAAACTAAATAAAGAGGCTTGACAAAATGGGACTAAATATTTGCAAACTATGCATCCAATAAAGGATTACTATCCAGAATATATAAGGAGCTCAAGAAACTCAACAACAAAATAAACAATCCAATTAAGAAATGGGAAAAGGACACAAACAAGCATTTTTCAAAAGATGAAATATAAATGGCCAACAAACACATGAAAAAATGCTCAGTTTTACTAGCTGAGAATTTACAGGAGAAATGCAAAAACTGCAATGAGGTCTTTCACCTCATACCAGTTATAATGGTTATCACCCAAAAATGTAAAAAGCAACAAATGCTGGCAAGGATGAGGAATAAAAGTTAACTGACACATTGTTGATGGGAATGCAAACTGGTACAACCATTATGGAACACAATACAGATATTCCTCAGAAAATTAAAAAATACATCTACACATCTATCCCACTCCAGGAATACATCCAAAAGAAATGAAAGTGGCATATGGTAGAGTCACCTACACTCTCATTATCATAGCAGCTCAATTCACAATAGCTAAGATGGAATCTACCTAGATGCCCATCAACTGATGACTGGATAAAGAAAAGATGGTTGGTATACATACATGATGGATTATTACTCAGCCATAAATGAAATCCTGATATTTGCAACAACATGGATGCAGCTGGAGAACACTATACTAAGTAAAATAAGCCAGACCCAAAAGACAAATTTCCTATTTTTCCCTTAGTTGTGATTAATAGAGCGAATATAAAAATTGTATGGATTTCCATATCATTCAGCTTTACTGAATCATACAAAATTAATGACAACACACTCTTACTTAACATGTTAAAAAAAGGAAATGGAAAGGGGGGATAGTCGGGATTTCGGGGGTACTAGTAAAGCTTTGTTCTTAATTTGAGTGTTGGCTCTGTGATTAGATGACCAAAAATCTTCATTTATCTGAATGCATTTCCTGGTATGTATACTGAACTTCAACAAAATGTTTAAGAATATAGAGATATTCTGTAAGCTTCCTATAAAATTAAAAAGTTATCTAAAGAACCATGAATTTTACTACCAAATATTCACCTAAGAGAAAGAACATATATAGAAAACAAAACTTTGTACTCTAAGGTTCATATCAGTGTTACTCATAAGCAAAAATTAAGAAACAACACAAAATTCTATCAATAGCCAAATGGACCAGCAAATATGGCTTGTGCCTACAGTGGGAAGCAACATAGTAATACTAATAAAATGTTCAAAACCACTATACTATGCCAAAAAAGCATTTCTCAAAGAGTAGAAATCACTTCATTACATTTGTATGAAAATAAGAAAAATGTCAGTTTAATCTAGAATGACACAATAGATCAGTATTTGCTTGGGGTTAGGGTTAGGTATCTGACAGGGAAGGTTGATAGGGAATATATTTTCATTCTGGAAATTTTGTATATATCTTCATAGTATATCTGATGCACAGGTGGATACATGTCAAAACTCATCAAAATGTATATTTAAAATGGGTGCCACTTACTCTACATATGGTATACTTCAACAGTGTTAATTTTAAATTTTCAGTAAAGTAATCTGATATAAAAGGAGTAAATATTATACCATTTACATGAAGTTACAGGAATGATAAAACTACTCCATAATAATAGAAAAATCAGATGAATGGTTATTTGGGATGGAGGAAGGAAGACACTTGGGAAGTTTATAAAGTGACAAAAACAGCTATTCTTGATTTGAGTGGTGATGATACAAAGTATACATCTGCCAAAATACTTTAAAGTGAATCCTTAAAGTGTGTATTTTACATAAAATATACTTTATAAAAAGATAATTAAAGAAACAAACTAAGGAATTGTTCCTCCCATTAGTCCATTTTGAAGAACTTAATAGAGAACAAATTTTCTATAACAAAAATGTCTTGAAATGTACTCTTCAAACATATAATTAGCTATGTGTACCCATTTTAATTTTTTCAAATGGTTTCAAAATTTATAACATACCCCTGATATTACATGCACTTAGAAGTTGCTTAGGTTTGAAGGCAAACAGTGAAGAAACATGTCAACACACAACAGACAATGGGCAATTTCCATAATAAATTCAGTCCAAAATAATGTACTGATGCATTTCAAGCATCACTTCAATTAGTTTGCCAAGTACATTTTTCATTTTATAATAGTAACTCAGCATATCACACTCCTGTTTAAAGAAAGGTTTTCCAGCTAGAACATGAGAGGGGAACACAAGATATTTCAGCAATACACTCAAAAGTCTTTCCTCCATCAGATGGCACATCAGGAGATACCACTTGTTCGGATCTCCAAGTCAAAACTAGAACAGCCTGTCAATTCACAAAATGACAAATACTACAATATTAACTCTCATATGTGGGAGCTTAAAAAAAGAGCTAAACTGAATCTAAAATCGTGAATATCGTGAGTAGGGAAGGGCTGCGGGAGGAGGGAGAATATGATTGAAATTTCCTCTTCAATCCATATATTTCACAGAAAAAAATTCTAACTCCATTTAGACTTTTTTTTTAAGATTTATTTATTTATTTATTTGAAAGTCAGAGTTACACAGAGAGAGGAGAGGTAGAGAAAGAGAGAGGTCTTCCATCCAATGGTTCACTCCCCAGTTGGCCAAAATAGCCAGAGCTGTGCCTATCTGAAGCCAGGAGCCAGGAGCATCTTCTGGGTCTCCCACGTGGGTGCAGAGGCCCAAGGACTTGGGTCATCTTCTGCTGCTTTCCCAGGCCATAGTAGAGAGCTGGATTGGAAGCGGAGCAGCCGGGTCTCGAACCAATGTCCATATGGGATGCCAGCGCTTCAAGCCAGGGTGTTAACCTGCTGCGCCACAGCGCTGGCCCCATCCATTTAGACTTAGTTGGTATTTGGCTGAACTTGATTAAATGACACTGAGACATCTTTACACAACCAGAAAGTTTCCAGAGTACAGAATCATCGCGGATAGTCCATATACAAAACGCTTAACACAGAAAAGAGCTGACAGATCTAACAATACATATGTGAAAGGTGTATAGGGGAACAGGAAGGAAGAAGGCAGAGTAATAATGCCAAGCACATAACTGTGAAGTTCACAAAGTGGTAGTACAGATGGTATGGGATTGGGGCCACAACATAGAATCAGACAAAGATGAATAGATTAATCCTATCACCAAACAGCTGAGTAACCACCAAAGAGATTTAACCTATTTGGGTTTTTGACCATTTATCGGTAAAATGAAGATAATTTATCAAAGTGGGTTTTATAAAAGATGCATGAATTGTTGTAGCATGGTGTCATTTAATTGTTAACCAACAATGATAGCTATCCAAACACAGGTTTCCTTGTCTTCAGTTTCTAACTTCTAAAATCAACTCTGGATACATCAATCAATCAAAACTAGCCTCTTAATGATTTCCCAGTGTCTGACAAACCAAAGCAAAATAACTTCCAAGCCTGGAGTTCCATCTATCACCCTCTTTTTTTTCCATATAATCTGCATGACTTATATAAATACCCGACCCAATTGCCCTTCTCTTAGAATTGCCCCATTGCACATCGGCCTTGCCATATCACTCTCCATTAATGAAGCCCATCCTCATCCTGCTCCATCCTCCCTGTAAATTTTGGCTTAAATGATGCCTTCTTCAAGAAGCTCTTTCTAACCTTTTCCCCACCAAAAAGTAATTTCTTTCTCTTCCAAGATCAAAGTTCAAATAGCCTGTTCTTTGCAAATCTTTTGATACCATGCATAGGGAGGGCATTAGGAGGACCCATTTCTCAGTTCCCAAATAATCTGATTAAATCTTTATAGTTTTATTTGTTACTAAGAAATTGTAAGTAATGACATTTATATTCTTATATTCTCCTAGCCTACTGATGTGGAGAATAGGAATTTAGAAAGATGGAGATGGACCCAGGTGAATTTCATAAATCTAAAGGAGTGGTTGACACTGATTAAATTTCAGAATTTTTCCAATGCTGTCTTGTGCCTTGTCAATTTGACCAGTCCTTGTTAATTTTCAACAACTGGAGGAAAGAGATACAGCATATATTCAACTCAAAACTGTATTCTGTCTAAAATATTATAGAGATGTGAGATCAATAAGCAAAATGCATAACTGAATTGGATAATAGAAGATAGAATACATGGCAGAGAATACCAAGATAATTTGGTGATTTTTTTTAATCCTCTCCTAGGAAAAATATTATAAAACAATTTTGTTACTGTCTTTATCCTAAATTTTATCTTTCTTTCTTGGAATTTACCAAGAGAAGTCAGTTATAGGCACTTACTTTCTCCATTTGTCAAGTGCTACCTATGCACTTCCATTATAAATGGTCAGTAGCTGCCAATCTCAGTGTTATTACCATGAGGGCTCTGTAAAACTCATCCCATTGGTCAATTTTTAAAAAAATGGCACAGCTGCAAAACAATGTCAGTTATGATTCAGCCCTAATTTCCCCTGTCAACAGCCTTGTTCAACTTCCCAGATATTCCTACTTGTTGCCAAGTCCATTTTGTAAACGAAATTTGCCTTTTGAAAATCACCATATGAATATGTCAACAGGTCATGAAATATTTTCATTACAAAGCTTAAAGAAAAACTTAGCTCTAAAGAAGCAGTTTGGAAAATGTCTATTTCATTAAATGCAAGTGCAAAATCTGGATGAAAAACATTTATTTTGGCAAATTTTTATTCTGTTGGTGGCCCCAAAGTATCCTGTTCAGACTATCTTTGTGGGAGGTAGAACTAGGGAATTCTGGAGCAAATGAAAATTCCTTACTAGGAACCGTTTAGACCATGAGTATGAGAAAAAGACCTGGAAAAATCCAAGGTGCAAATTCTAAGCATAAGAGCATATTCCTAAAGCTCATGTATCAATAAAGCCATTTCTCAATTACCCATATTAAGAAAAAAGAAGTAGTGGTGTGGACCGAAGACAGTGGATATTTTCCCTAATAATCAATGCTTGATTTTGGAACAAACACATTAGCACACACACACATTTGCCTTCTCAACTCCGTTTTTATGCCTTTTTTCTGCATGAAAGGATTTGCCACCATCCTCAGTCTAACAAAGTCCACTCATTGTTTATGACCCAGTACAAATGCCCCTTCCTCTTTGAAACCTTCTCTGTCTTCCCAGGAAGATTCTGCACTTTCATTCATCCTTGACAGACCAAATAAGTTACTGAAGGTGTCATGTTAACTGAAATTGTCTCCTTATATGTCAGTCTTCCACAACTGTCCTGGGAGATCCACGTGGTACAGCCAATGTTGTATTCATCTTATGCTTCCCAGAACCAAGCCTCAAGTGTAGACAATTCCCAGAAATATTTTTGAATGATTACTTTCCTAGGTAATCTCAGGAAAACGTGGGAAAAAGTATCCCAGAAACATCAATGGATGAACAAAAAAAAAAAAAAAAAAAAAAAAAGAAAGAAAGAAAAAAGAAAAAAATATTACATTGGGCTAGAAACTGACACAGATGATTCCCAAATAATCTAATCAGGTGATGAACTAATGGGATTATTTTTTAAAGATTTATTTAGATTTATTTATTTATTTGAAAGTCAGAGTAACACAGAGAGAGGAGGGACAGAGAGGGAGAGGGAGAGGGAGAGGGAGAGGGAGAGGGAGAGGGAGAGGGAGAGAGAGAGAGGTCTTCCATCCAATGGTTCACTCCACAATTGGCCGCAACGGCCAGAGATGCACCGATCTGAAGTCAGGAGCCAGGAGCTTCCTCCGGGTCTCCTACATGGTTGCAGGGGCCCAAGGACTTGGGCCATCTTCTGCTGCTTTCCCAGGCCATAGTAGAGAGCTGGATTGGAAGTGGAACAGCCGGGTCTCGAACCAGCAGCCATATGGAATGCTGGTGCTTCAGGCCAAGGTGTTAACCCACTGTGCCACAGCGCCGGCCCCAAGCTAATGAGATAATTTAAAGTAAGACAGTTGATTGTCTCTCAACCTCTCCAGCAGTGGCTATTCATACTACTCATAACACCCACACTGCTCTGTTGTGCATCCATTGTTCTAGGTGCCAACATTGTGTCTGTCTAGTACAGACAGATAGATGGGACTATGCCTTCTTCATTAGAAATATTCCTTTTTTTAATAGCACATGTGTCTACCAATTACTTTCAGCCACATTGTCCCATAATTTTATTATGGCAGCTAATCTCATTTCCAAAAGAGAAAACTAAGAATCAAGAAAATTAAGGAACTTGGATAACGTTACACAGCTAATTAAATGTTGACAAGCTAGGATTTGGTCCCAAGTATCTATGACTTTCTCATGTTAGATTCTTACACAATATCTCATGTAGCTTATTCTCCACAGCACAAGGAATGTTCTCACTTCACAAAGAAAATATCTCAGGTTTAGTGACATTGAAGGTCACATCCAAGGATCTAAGAGACGTACAGGCAGAGCTAGAACTCAAAGCTTTTGATAGATGGAACACTCCCTTAATGTTCCTTTTTCAAAAAAGCTTTTGATGATAATTTATTATCATGCTTTGATGGTCCTTTCCAAAACATAGATAACCCTACAAAAGAGAACAGGTAATACGCCATATAAATTTATAGAATCAACCATTTTCAAAGTGAAAAAAAAAAAAGTATGGCAGTGATACAAAAAAAAAAAAAAGAAAACAAAAACGTGTGCAGTTGGGGATAATAGTTGACAACCAATTTATTATTAGTTAATTGGTTGATTTGATGTTAGATATACACACACATTGCTACCTACTTAACAAGAGATTCTCTCCAGTTAAAGAGAGCAGGTTAATGGAGAAGGTGGCATTGAGAAGAATCTGGGATGGAAATGAAGAAGAGGAAATAACATGAAAGGCATTCAACATTCACACAGGAGAAAAAGTCATGAGTTATCAGGAACAGTAAGAAAAATATTTTCATACCAAAGAGAAGATATGATTGGAAAAAAGTTGGAAGGGATCCTAACTATCAAGCTAGAATGGAGAAGTCAGATTTATTTTGTTGTTTTTATGTTTATTACAAGTAAACATAAATAACACAATATTTACTTTTAACCATTTTAAGAGTTCAGTTTTAAGGCATAAAGTTCCTTCATATTTTTGTATAACCACAGCTTCTATCCATCTTCCAAACTTCTTCACCTTCCCCCACTCAAACCCTTCAATGTCAAACATTCATCAGTACTCACCTTCCCTAAGTTCTTGACCACTACCATTCTACTCTCTACCTCTAGAAATTTGAAAAATCTAGGTACCTCATATAAATGAAACCCTACAGTAGTTGTCCTTTGTAACTGATTTACTTCATTTTGCATAATGTCTTCAAGGTTTATCCATGTTGTAACATCAGCCAAAATTTCCTTTTTAAGGCTAAATAACATCCCACCATATGTATGCATCACATTTGTTTGTTCATTGATTGACAGACACTTGGATTGCTTCAATCTCTTGACTACTGAGAATAATGTTGCAATGAGCATGAATGTAGAAACATCTATTCAAATCCATTCTTTCAACTCTTTTGAGTATACACCCAGGAATGGAATTGCTGGATCACAATTCTATATATAATTTTCTGGGGGTAAAGTCATACTTTTTCCCAAACCAACTGCAGCATTTTATATTCCCACCAATACCCAAGGGTTCTAATTTCTCTACATCTTTACCAAAATTTGTTATTTTCTTTTCCTCTTTTTTGTGTAATATCCATCCTAATGACTGTGAACAAGTAAATTTTAATAAGTATTTAAACAAGATGAATGCACTGACAAATGTTAAAACACTGATTTCTTAATGTGTTTTAATTTATATATTGTTAAAATTTATTTTATTGGGATAAAAAACATCTAACACAAGTCCTACCATTTCCACAAATTTGTAAGTGTACAATTCTAGTAATTTTAACTACAGGCACATTGTTGTTCAAGAGATCTCTAGAATTTTTCATCTTTTATAGCTGAAATTTTATATCTGTTAATAAGCAAATCCCCAAGCCCTGATAACCACCATTCTGCTCTCTGCTTGTATGTGTTTCACTGTTTTAGATGGTTCACGCAAGTGGTACCATATAGCACCTGTCCTTCTGGTATTCATTATATCACAGCATAATATCCCAGTTCAACCATGTTGTCATATAGTGTGAGACTTCCTTTCCTTTTTAAGGGTGAATAATATTACAGTATATGTATATACCCTAAGATATGAAAAGGCCCAGCCTGCTGTGGTCTGGGCCCTCTGCCACATGTTCGGTCTTTGTGCATATTGGCAACTGGTCACCCATCTCTGCGAATTGATTTTTCTTGAATAAATTCGTTCTGATTCTGAGTTCATATCCTGTCTCCTCTTTGATCTGTGCCCCTTTTCCTTATGAGAAGTATCATTATATTTTTCTGACCTAACTAAAAAAATAAAAGATTATAAAAAAAAGCTCATGCTAATATCTTTGCGATCCTGAATTTAATTCTCTAAGATAAATATTCAGAAGTGAGATTGCTAGTTCATATAGAAGGTACATGTTTTATCTTTTGAGGAGCCTCCAATTTGTTTTCATCAGTGGTAAAACCATTTTTCATTCACACCAGTAGAACACAGTTTCTAATTTCTCTATAACTCCATCAATATTTGTCATTTTTTTATATATGATAGCCATCCTAACAGGAACGAGATAATACATCATTGTGGTTTTTATTTACATTTTCCAAATGTTAAGTAGCTTTGACCATCTTTTCATACATTTGTTGGCCATTTTCTATCTTCTTTGGAAGAATTTCTATCAAAGTCTTTAGCCCATTTTCTTCAATGGGGTTGTTATTACAGTTGAGTTTGTGGGGAGCAACCCGGACTGGACTGAGTTACTGGAATTAAGACTTATTCTATGCATCTGCTCTCCCACAATATGGCGCTGGGAGAGGAGAAAACAGCTTCTACGCAGCTGCCTTTGCCAACTTGAGTGATGACCTCCAGGAGCTGATTCTGCTCCTGATTGGAGGAGAGCAGCGTACTCGGCGTGTGGGCAGCCGAGTTGGGATTGGCGGAGGAGGACTATAAAAGAGGAGAGAGACGGCATGCACCAGGAACATCTAACGGGAACATCTAAGGGGAACACCTGTGCAGCCCCCGAGAGAGCCGGCCGGCGGTGTGCCGCTCCCCCGCGGAAGTGGGGAATGTGGCAGGGGGAACCGCCCTTCCACGGAGATGGAAGGGACGGTAGCCAACCCGGGAAGAACCAGCAGCAAACCCGGGGAGGGCCGAGCAGACGAAAGAACAGCGCAGGGTCCTGTGTCGTTCCTCCACGAAGACGGGGAGCGACAGAGTTGTAGGAGTTCAGTCCCTTACCAGATATAAGATTTGAAACTATTTTCTCCTTTTTCCTTAGTTGGATTTTCACTCTGTTAAATTGCTTCCTTTGCTGTATACAAGTTTTTTATTTAGATGCAGTCTGACTTGTCTAATTTAGTTGTTGCTGGCTATGTTTTTGGTATTATATCCATGAAATCACTGGAAAGACTGACATCATAAAGCTTTTTCTGATATTTTCTTTTGAGAGTGTCATAGTTTCAAGTCTTAAATCCACAGAGTTGATTTTTTGGTGTACAGTTTAAAATAGGGATACAATTTCATTCTTCCGCATGTAATATTCAGTCTTAACAGTATTTGTTAAAGAAACTATCCATTTCCTATTGTGTTTTCTTGGCACCTTTGATAATGATCACTTGATCACATATGGATGGACTTATTCCAGGGCTTTCTACTCTGTTGTCCATGTTTGTCTCTATGCCAGCATACACTGTTTTAATTACCCTAGCTTTGAAACAAACTTTGAAGTCACTAAGCTTGATGTCTCTAGGGCTAATTGTTTTAAATTATTAGGGGAACAGAGTATCAGGTGCGGATGGATTAATATCTTACTGTGGTCCGTTGAGATGGACAATTTTCTTTTGTTCCATCCCAAAGGACAAACTGGTAGAAGAAATTAACTGCATAGTCTGCAACTTTTCACTGTAAAATACTAAAAATACAAGTAGTTGAGGTACAACACTGATGCACATTGCTTTTGTTCTATTTACTTACAGGTAAAACGTATTGTATTCCCTTTTATTTCCACAGAGAAACCAGAAAACATAGTGAAGAAAATTACTTAAATAGCCATTATATCTCACCTATCTCCAAACAAGTTTTTTCAAACTGTTAAAAAAACTTTCTATATACAAACTCAAAGATGTCTACTAGTAGAAAACTTAATATTTTCTATCATAAAATTCAAAGCCAAAACTATATAGCCACTCAGTTCTAGATCTAGTAGTAGGTAAGTATGCTGTATGAAGATACATATAAAAACTTTAAAAGTTTATGAGAATTTAACTGATTTGCAAAACTGGCCACTTTCATATTATTCTATTTTAAATGGGCCATGAAAATTCCTCATTAAAAACTACCTAAACATGTGGCTAAATATCTAACCTATAGTTGACCAATTCAAGAATTTTCCAGGCACAAAACTGAATTATTTTTCTCTATAAAAAACAGATTACTAAATATATTTTGCCAAAATTTTCCAGGAGATAATTATTTGAGATGAAATTACGCATGAAAAATTTCTGGCTGAAAGAATTTTTTAAAAGCATTCAGAGAGACAGAAAAGAGAATATTATGACTGAAATTAACTACAGTGTGTGTGATAAATAAGAAAAATAAAAGTAAAAATATAGTTAATACAATAAAGGAGCTGTCTAATGCAAGTCAAACAAATCAAATATTAAATATCTAATAAAGAACTAACTCAGCCTCTTGAGAATTTTGATTGGGAGATGGCTTTCCAAAAACAGAGATGATTATAGAGTTATATAACAACCCAGTGTGAGTTTTCTTAAAAATGCAAATAATCAACAACACCAAAATCTTAACTCTCGTATGTAGAAAACATTTTTAAAAAAGAGAAATATCTACTGTTTCAAAGCACCTGAAATATTTTTTAGAAAGGTAAGTTCATACATATAAAAACTCACCAAGAGGAAGTGTTCAGCTTTTTACATAGATTCTCATAAGCAACATTTTATCTACCTGCAATAATCTTTCAAAGTTTTCTAAAGTATATATAAATTAACTATCCAAGGCAATATAGTTACCAGTCACTAAAGGTCAGCATTAATTTGCTATTGTATTAGGGTATACAGTCCAACTTCTTATCTCACAGCTTAACAAAATATGTTTCGTTTTCACAGCAAGAAATTAGAAGGTAGAAGACTGTAATAATCATAGTCGTGGAAGTCATAGAGGGAGCATTAGAGATTTTGATCTAACTTTGGGGAAGATTTAATTATTTCATTATCACAGTTGTGGGATCCAGAGAGACAGCACAGCATCAGGGAGATTTTATCTAACTTGTGGGAAGGTTTAGGATTATATGAATGGCTCTTGAAAAAATGAGTTGGGCTGTATATTTTGCTTTTTATTTCTTGTCAATTACTTTGTATCCAGCAGAGGCAATGGAACTCAAGTCATTGGTTATTCTGTTTTACTTAATGTTGGTCTCTTATTCCTCCAAACTGCCCTGGACAATGTGCAAGGGCCTATTTCCTCTATTTGTCCTTGTCTCTCGGGAGGTCTGCCCTTCCCTCAGTTTGCATTACTCTCTATGCCTTCTTCACTTTGTAACAGACAACTTCTGCCAAACCAGCTGTACTTATTTGAATAATTGCCTTAAATTCCATTCTGAAGGACAAGTGGCATGCTTGACAACTGAACTTCTGATTCCCCTCAAAAAATGGTTCCTCTCATATCCCTCACCTTTTTGGTAAATGGCACAGCAGCCATGCTGTTCCTGAGGATAAAAGCTCTAGAGTTCTCCTTGATTCTTGTACTTCACACCCAACCTGACAGCTGCTCCAGTTGATTATATTATATATAAAAGAAGATAGATATTCAAAATATATTTATAATCTGACCATTTCCTACCACCTCTGCTTGCTACTGTTGTCATCTAAGCCACTGTCGTCTCTTCCCTGCAGTAAACAAATAGCATTTATTAAGTGCTGTCTCTGTCCCTATCCTTGTTCTCACTATTGGCAGTTCTCAGGGCAACCAGAGCCAGCTTTCCCAAGGTCAACCAGGTACTGACCATGTACAAAAGGCTTGCTGTGGATCAGGCACAGGACAAAGAGCTTTACTTATAGTAAGTCATTTCATCACCACAACTCTATGAAGAAGTTGCTATAATTTTATCACTACTGTTTATGGAAGAGCAGCTGAGGCCGAGGAAAGCTAACTATTGTGCCTGAGATCACACAGCTAATAAGTGGCAAAGCTGCAATTCAAACTCAGGCAGACCGGGCATTATTTCTTTGCTTTCTGGGGATAAGTGTACAGGTCCTTCCTGACTCAGGGTAAAAGCAAAATATACAAGGTTCTATACAACTGGGGTCCCCTCTCAACATAACACCTATCAATTTCCTTGCTCACCCCACTCCAGTCTCACCACCTTCTTGCTTTTTCTCAGACAACACAAGCTTACCCTGAACTCAGCACCAGGAGCACTTCTATCCCTTCGTTTCAAACCCTCTTCCTCCAGATACTCCCAAGTTTGCTCAAATGAGAGATTACTAGTGGATTCTTGCCCATGTGCCTAATAGAAAACTGTATCCCTCTTCTCCCTCCCCTCCCCATCCCCCGCAGAGCTTTCTATTTGCATCCTAACACATAGTATCACCTGACAAATTACATATGCATATTTCTGTCTTATCTCACTATAATATAATCTGTATAATGACAAATACTTTTGCTTTCCTTATTCATCATCCATTACCTAAAATAGTTCTTATTCCAAGGACCAAGTAAAAGAAGACAAAGGGAGAGGAGATATCACATTTTAAGTGATCAGTTTTCTCCAGCATCAGAGGTGATTCTGAATAAAGCACTAAAGGAAGACTAGGAGGATTCCATCACCATCTGTTGATCTGAAAAGAGGCAGACCTCACTCACCTAATCTATCTGGAAAGCAATGGTCGACTTAAGAGTCTTGGGGTTTAGTGAAGGCAAGGAATGAAAACTCAGTTCATGAAGTGGTTTGGGCAGAGGTACGCTTTGTCATAATGAGAAATGGAAGGTAGGGAGTTTTCTCCTTCTTAGAAACTGAAGTAAAATTTTTCCATAGTAAATATTCTAAGCAACCTCCCTTAATTAAGTTTCAGCATATTTAATTTAATTTTTGCTGATTGCCACCCCAAATGCTTTGAGTTCAGAGAATATAGGACTACACTCTTGCTTCATGTCTATAGAAATGAGATTTTGTGCAAAGGGTTTTCTATGATGGTTAGCACCAAAAAAGGAAGGGAATTTAACTGAATATGTGGGGGCTAGAACAAGAATGTTGTGATGGGGAGGGTGGGAGGTAGCAATAACTTTAATGACAGGTATAATATTTATAAGTTATACAGAATATCCAGAAACATTGTTTACACTGATTGTCTCATGGACAAGGTTATTCACACAATTCTGAAAAACAGGCACAAAACAGCCAATTGTTCCTCATAAAGAGACCTGGCTGCAGCAGGTCTAGAATTGGAATTCCAGATGACCGCGAATCTGTCTTTCATATAACTCTTATGCACTCTGAGATTTTCAGAGCTTTACACAAGCAAAGGTTTAAGCCCGAAATTACCTACAGCGTTTGAATCCAGCCAAAGATAAATATCAACATTAAAACCAGACATAGATTTTTTCTTAAGTGATGTATGCCATGGGCAGTCTTATGGGCATTTTATCCAGAAAAACTAGTTTTGTTGGCATTGAAAGATTTCCTAGCATGATAACTTGTTCTCCAATGCCAATTTTAGATGAATATCTGAAGATATCATTTCAGTGTTACTGACCACTAATTTTTAAATCTGAAGCCATACAAGACAAACACGCTTTTAAAGTGCCTGAACTTATACTTACCACCGTCTTTCCAATACTCATAGATTTATCAGCCTATCACTTTTTCAATGGCCCTGAGGATTTCAAATATCGTCTTGAGTAGTAGCAAAATTAAAGGCACAGAGTTTCATGCTTGACCTTAAATCTTCAAAATAAAAGCCTACTGGGTTGTCATGCTACACATGCTTCTCTGTAATTCTATTGCAATAGATATGCTTTTAATTTCTCTACTTACTCAATTATTATCTAATGGTATTTTGCATAGTAATTGACTATATCAGAATTCATCTTCCTGGCAATATCAGTTGTGACATATTACTTTCATTAACAATTATTCACATTGGTTTTCATGTCTGCTGATAGTTTTTCTTATGCTGCTTATCATATTTTTTTTCATGTTGTCAGATACTTAAGAATTTGTAGGTACTGGAGGCCAAGCATTCTTCATTGGTCCTTTAGCCTCTCTACTTCTTTCACATCTTTTCCTGCTCCCTTTTTCAGTGTTTTCTTCTGCAGGCCTTATCACAGCAACTGGCAGATGGACACTAAAGGAATAAGTCCAACATCCACTTGAGCCTCTAACAGGAGACTACCCAGAGAGAGGCCAGTAGTACAGGGATTCATGGGAAGCTTTGGGGTCATGTGGTTGGGGGAATCCAGAAGAGTGTATTTCCAGGATTTCCACATGGTATGTGCTTTAAGATGTCCTTAAGTAGCTAAAAACGTATACTTTAATCTAGATACATGGAAGTAACCAAAACACACAAGCTTATTAGTTCACATTTTCTTCTCCTTTAAAACCTACTGCAGACAGATTTTTTTATTGTTAAAAATTTTATTAATATAGAGAACAGATTTCATGTATTTCATAGGTTCAAGTCTAAGAAGACCACCATATTTCCCTCCCTCCATCACTTTTTGCTTTTTTCAAATTCTTGCAAAAACATATTTTCAATCTACTCTATAATTACATGCTTAACGCATAACTAACCATAATATTCAATGAGTCAGGGGCCGGTGCCATGGCTTACTTGGTTAATCCTCCACCAGCGGCGCCAGCATTCCATATGGGCACCAGGTTCTAGTCCTGGTTGCTCCTCTTCCAGTCCAGCTCTCTGCTGTGGCCCGGGAGGGCAGTGGAGGATGGCCCAAGTGCTTGGGCCCTGCACCCCATGGGAGACCAGGAGAAGCACCTGGATCCTGGCTTTGCATCGGCATAGTTCCAGCCATAGCAGCCATTTTGGGGGTGAACCAATGCAAGGAAGACCTTTCTCTCTGACTCTCTCTCTCTCTCTCTCTCACTGTCTAACTCTATCTGTCAAATAAAATATTCAATAAGTAAAAAGTAGAAAGACCACATTTCCATAGGAGTATAAACAAGAACTAAAAACAACGATCAAATCAGAAGACGTCTGTTTCATTCCCATATAGTTTTTGTATTCTATATTAACTAATATCAGAGAAAACATGACATTTGACTGTTGGGGACATGATTATTTCACTAAGCATAATGATTTCCAGATGCACCCATTTTGTGTCAAAAGACAGGATTTCCTTCTTTTTTATGGCTGACTAGTATTCCATAGTGAATATAATTAGCTTTACACCATTTATCCTTCACCTATGAGTTGGCAAAATAAAATTATTGCTGTGTCTTTAAAGAAGCATGTTTTCCTATAAAAGTGAATTGTTATCAACATTAAAAATAGATACAAAGGAGTTTATTCACATTTTGTTCTTGTTAAAAAAAAAAAAAACTACAACTGAATGTATTCCACAAGAGTGATTCAGATAAGTAAAATCACTTTGATATTACACTCATTTTTTTTTTTTTTACAGGCAGAGTGGACAGTGAGAGAGAAAGACAGAGAGAAAGGTCTTCCTTTGCCGTTGGTTCACCCTCCAATGGCCGCTGCGGCCTGCGCGCTGTGGCCGGTGCACGGCGCTGATCCGATGGCAGGAGCCAGGTGCTTCTCCTGGTCTCCCATGGGGTGCAGGGCCCAAGCACTTGGGCCATCCTCCACTGCACTCCCGGGCCACAGCAGAGAGCTGGCCTGGAAGAGGGGCAACCGGGACAGAATCCGGTGCCCCAACCAGGACTAGAACCCAGTGTGCCGGCGCCACAAGGTGGAGGATTAGCCTAGTGAGCCGCAGCGCCGGCCTTGATATTACACTCTAACTTGTCAAAATCAAAGAATATGATTACCTTTTTAAAAAGGCTATTTCTAACTGCATAGCTGAGTGAGATAAAATTTTCTCCTTAGACTTCAATCCAAGCAACATTATCACAATAGAATTAATCAGAAATGTATATAAGAATCCAAATTTCTTTTATTAAGACATTAAGATTTTTAAAAATATAAAATAATGTCATTCTTCCCACTAATTATAAGGTTTTATAAAACATTTCTTCATTAAAATATATTATAGATATTATAAAAGAAAAGCAAAACCATTTAATACATATTAAGTGTCCATTGCATGGACTATATCATATATTTTTTGCAATCTTAATTTTGTGCATATACCAGAAGTATTATTCACAACAAGCATCCTCTGCTTGTTTTTAAAGTCATGCTAAAATAATGCAGCTGCTACTTACATATTAGAATATACTGTATGAAATAATGGAAGAAATGAGGTAGTAGGCCCAAACATGAAGAAAGGAAAATGGAAATTCTAATTGCGTGGCCTCATCAGTTAATGCTGTACATATTGTGGAACTATTGCATTGTAGGCCATGCAAATGTATGAGTATTACATGCTAATCAAAAATGTTAAAAATAGGGGCAGGCATCTGGAATAGAGGTTAGCATGCCACTTGGACACTCACAATGCATATTGGAGGGCTTGGATTCCAGTCCTGGTTCTGTTTCTAATTTCAGCTTCTTGCTAATGCTCACCCTGGGAGGCAGTAGATAATGGGCCAAGTACTTGAGTCTCTGCCACCCATGTGGAAGATCCATACTAAGTTTTCAGTTCCTGACTTTGGCCTGACTCAGCCCCAACTATTTGGGTATTAAACCAGGGGATGGGCCATCTCTCTCTCTCTCTCTCTCTCTCTCCCTCCCTCCCCCCTCTATCTCCCACCATTTCCCTCTCTCCCTCTCTCTCTGCTTTTCAAATAAATAAAATGAACAATAAACACTATTTATAAAAACAGGTCAGGTATTATAGCACAGTGTGCTAAGCTCAAGCTTGGGAAACCTGTATTCCATAAGGGAGTGCTGATTCAAGTCTCTACTCCTCTTCACATTCAATCCAGTTTTCTGCTTACGTACCTTGGAGGCAGAGGGTGATGACTTGAGTCCCTGCCTGCCACCCACATGGGAAATTCAGAGGGAGTTTCCAGTTCTTGCATTCAGTGTGGCCAAGCTCCAGGTTCTTTCAGGAATTTGGGGAGTAAACTAACAGACAGAAGATCCATCCATCTCTCTCTCTGTCTCTCTTCCCTTCCTCCCTCTTTTAATATGCCTTTCAAACAAATACATATTTTTCAAAAAAAGAAAAACAAAATTAAAAGATAATGTATGTTTCCCACAAACTCTTTTAACAATCTGTATATATTCTTGAATCATAATATTCTAAAAAAAATTCAGTGACTTGATCAGCCCTTGTCCTGAACTGTTGATGTATAATTTAATACTTTATCCCTTTTAGTATTTTTTTTTGTTCTACTTAATACTATTTGTTGAACTCTGTAATTAACACACAATTATTCTTAGGTGTTGAAATTTAACTGAAAAGTGATCGCTTTGAAATATAAGAGTGGGAATAAGAGAGGGAGTAGACGTACAATTTGGGACATGCTCAGTTGGACTTGCCCCAAATGGTGGAGTTAGAAATGTGCCAGGGGATTCCAAACAATCCCATCAAGGTGGCATATACCAATGCCATCTCACTAGTCCCAGTGATCAATTTCTGTTCACGATTGATCATAATGATAGCACTAAGAACCAAAGGGATCACATAAACAAGACTAGTGTCTGAGAATACTAACTGATAGAATCAAAAAGGGAGAGAACGATCCACCATGGGAAGCAGGATACATAGCAGACTCATAGAATGGCAGATGTCCTAAACAGCACTCTGGCCTCAAAATCAGCCCTTAAGGCATTTGGATCTGGCTGAAGAGCCCATGAGAGTATTTCAGGCATGGAAAGCCAAGACACTCTGGGGAAAAAAAAAAAAAAAAAAAGAGGACCTAAATGAAAGATCTCCGCGAGTGAGATCCCAGTGGAAAGAATGGGGCCATCAAAGAAGGAGGTACCTTTCTCTGAAGGGAGGAGAGAACTTCCACTTTGACTATGACCCTGTCGGAATAAGATCGAAGTCGGCAAACTCAAAAGGCTTCCATAGCCTTGGCAACTCATGACTACAGCCTAGGGAGATTACTGACATCATCAACAAGCGTGTCAAATTGTTAAGTCAACAACAGGAGTCACTGTGTACTTACTCCCCATGTAGGATCTCTGTCCTTAATGCACTGTCCAATGTGAATTAATGCTATAACTAGTACTGAAACAGTATTTTACACTTTATGTTCTGTGTGGGTGCAAACTGATGAAATCTTTACTTAATATATACTAAATCAATCTTCTGTATATAAAGATAATTGAAAATGAATCTTGATGTGAATGGAGTGGGAGAGGGAGCGGGAGATGGGAGGGGTGCAGGTGGGAGAGAAGTTATGGGGGGAAAAGCCATTGCAATTCATAAACTGTACTTTTGAAACTTACATTTACTAAATAAAAGTTTTTTAAAAATTCAACTTTAAATTATATTGAAAATATAAACAAAAATTCTATTTTCGCTCTTTGGCTTGGGGATGTATGAAGAACATGTGAAAGCAAGTCCCTTTCTCGTATTTGAAATTCTATTCCTGATTTAGTTTCTTTGAAAAGGTGAGCTAAATGGCATTCACTGGATCTATGCAAATCTGCAAAAATATGTCCTTCAGAGTCAATTATTTTAAAGAGTTTTGCCCACATCCACCTGCATACAGTTCTCCTGGAGTCTTAATAAATGTTTAACGGGACTACTGAGTACTCATGTGCGCAAGGTCAGCAGTAGGACAGCTAACTGTTCTTAAAGGTTGGGAACGTTTTATAAAGTGAGAGTAATATAAGGCAGAAAAAACAATGGAAAATAATTATTTGTGTTAAAAGCCTTAACAAAAAGAAACCTTTCCCCATAAAACTTGGTTGGATGTGAAAAAATATTATATTTTTGGACATGTGGGCATAAGCATTACACTAGATGGTATCTATTGAATATTCTTCAGAACTGAGAACAATTTTCTACCTTTTAATTAATTATTTGTTTTCTTTTTTTAAAAGACTTATTTATTTATTTATTTGAAAGATAGAGTTACAGAGAGGGAAGGAAACACACAGAGATTTTCCATCTACTGATTCACTCCCCAAGTGACTGCAATGGCCAGGGCTCAGCTAGGCCAAAGCCAGGAACTAGGAGCTTAATCTGGGTCTCCCACAAGGATGGCAGAGTCCCAGATATTTGGACCATATTCTGCTGCTTTCTGAGGCAAGTTAGCAGGAAGCTGACTAAAAAGTCGAGCAGCAGACTCCAGCCAGCTGCACCGCAATGCCAGCCCCAAGATTACATTTTGAGAAGGGAAGGATTTGTTCAATGAGAACTTCTAAGAAACTAAGTTTAGCAGTCACTTACAAAGGAAACAGTATTGGAGTATCACCCCCTCAAATCAACCATAGTGGGAGCTGCATCTGTAAGACGACTCCAGTTCAATACACCACACCTCTGGATGGGGCGCTGCAGACAGAGGATCTGACTCCTGCTGGAGAAACCTTGAAGGTCAGAAATGTGGGCTGACGGACTGCTTTGATGTGCGAGCCAAGCAGATATGACTGCATGTAGTCAACTACCCTGCAATTCGTAACCATAAAGGAAATAACAAATCTTTCCTGAAGCCAGAGATGAGCTTTATGGAAGGCAGTCAGCATGAAGCTCTTAGGCTTGCCATTGGGAAGCAATGGACAGGGTAATGGATTCCACAGGAAGAATATCAGTGGACTAGTCCTACCCCAGAGTAGGAACTGAGAAGGCACTGGTAGCCAGAGGGAAAGAATATTCCAACATCACAGGTGTTGTAGTTGGAATGAGTTAGGTTTCTAGGAAACCCCACTAAAGTACTGAAGAGAAAATAATAAAGCATTATACACCAGGCTCCATGAAATATCTACCAATCTATATTACAGTGCATCTGTCAAAGTTGTACCTCTTTCCTCTCCTATAATCCCAAGCACCAACCCTGAGTGAATCCTAAAGTCTCAATGAAAAATTCCCTGGCTGAGAATGGGACTAAAGAGGCAGGGGAGGGTGGTGGAGAAGTCATCTCCCCCTTTGAATGAAGATTGAAATAGTGAAAAAATTTCAGAACTGAACATTCATGTTTCTGTGCCTAGACTGTTAAATTTACCATCAGTGGAAGACCTTCTATTTCTTAGGAGGCATAGGGACTGTCCAGAATTTTCTATCTGCAGAAGAGAGAAAACTTTTCCCAATGTACAACATAGAAGTGTCAATGAGAGAGAACTATATGAACTATTTTTTAAAAGATTTATTTATTTATTTGACAGGCAGAGTGACAGAGATTTGGGCTGGAGAGACAGTGAGAAATAGCAAGATCTTTCATCTACCGATTCACTCTCCTAATGGTCCCAACAGAAGATACAGGGCTGGGCCAGGCCAAAGCTAGAAGTGTAGAATGCCATTAGGTCTCCCACCCAGGTGGCAGGAACTCAAGTACTTAAACCATCATCTGCCACTTTCCCACGCACAACAGCAGGGAGCTGGATCACAAGTGAAGCAACCAGGACTTCAACCAGTGCTCCGATAGTGATGCCAGCATCGCAAGCAGCAGCTTAACCTGCTGCACAACACCAGCCCCTCTCCTGCATGAATTTTCTATCTTCCCCTTCAGATCAAATCTCTGCCCCCATCCCTTCCCACCACTTCACTTTTCGATGATGAACAGATCTCATTCTTCATTGAGACCCCAACAACTCCAAGGCAGTGGTGCCCTAACTTCTTACCCACACAATTGCCTGAATCAGTCACATTTTCTCTGGCTACATCTGAAGAAGACTTTCATCCCTCTCTATCCTCTCTGTCTCACAATTAGCAGTCCTCCTCATGGTTCAGCACACTCTCCCCTCTCCCATCCAATCATCATGCAAGCACACCCTTGAAAAATCCTCCTTGGATCTCACATCACATTGCTATTTTTCTACACAATTTGTCTTCTCACAAAAGTAGCATGTACTTGATGTCTACAGTTCTCCACTCCCCATTCCCCCCTGAGCCACTCCAGTGTGGCTCTGACTACCACTCCTTTTCTTGAAATTCCTCTACAAGGTCACGGATGACTTCATCTTGTTAAATCTATGGGGTTGCTTCTTTCATTATGGGATGCATTATCTCTATATGATTCACTCTAACCTCAAAATATTTTCTACTCGACTCCCCTGATATCACTCTTTCCTGGTTTCCTTCATGTTTTTAAAAATATTTGTTTGAAAGTCAGAGTTGCACAGATAGAGACAGACAGACAAATAAAAATAAAAGAGAGAAGGTCCTTCCAACAACTGGTTCATTCAACTGGCCACAATTGCTGGGCTGGGGCCTGGTCAAAGCCAGGAAACCGGATTTCCACCGAGGTCTGCCACATGGGCCCAGAGACCCAAGAAGTCAGGTCATCTTTGTTGCTTTCCCAGGGACATTAGCATGGAGCTGGATTGGAAGTGGAGCAGCCAAAACTTGAACAGGCACTCACATGGGATGAACGACACAGGCAGCAGTTTTATCCACTGCACCACAATGCAGGTCCCTGTTCCAGTTTTCTTCCTTAATTTCTGGTGCTAGTTCTCAATCCCTCTGCAACTTCCTCCTTTTTGATCTGACCTCCTCATGTGGGAGTCACCCCTGGGTCTTTGTACCTTTCTTATATGTCCCCTCTCTTTATCCCCATGTGCAATATGTATTTCCTTAGCTTTAAATGTCATCTATATGTTGATGACAGCCACATTTATACTTCCAGGCCAAATTTCTCCTGGAAAAGTCCAACTTTCATACCCAACCTCTTATTTACATACTTCTACTTTGATATTTCAGGGCACATGGAATTCTGCCAGTATCAAATGGGCCAATAAATCCCTACACCCCTCTTGCCAAATTATTCCTCTATCGCTCCTTTCACCTCAATAAATGTTACCTCTATTTAAAGAAACTATGAACCATGGAGTCATTCTAGTCCCTGCTTTTTCCTCTTCTCCCATAGCCAATCTTTCAGCTAGTAACTCCAGGAGGTGTGGATAGGCAGGAAACCAGTGAATAAGAAAAGCCGGGGACAGCCAGCAGCACCTGTGTGTGAGTGCATCCCAACCCAACCACCTCCCACGCAGACTAGAAATATCCAGCATGACTACAGGCTCAGCATCATTCACTCATCATGCACCTCAACTTCACTTCTTGTCATGTGTGTGCTCCAGCCCACATGGAAATCCCATGACACTCCCAAGATCCCCACAAAGAGCATGGGAGTTAGTGGTATTCAAGACTCACCCAAACTCTGTTCCCTTATAGTACTCAGTTAGGTCCTACTCTATAAAACACTTGGTTGGCGATAGCAGCTTTCCTTCCTCATAAAGAGAGGTTGCCTGCACTTATGTTTGAGTGTGTGTGCTATCCCTTTCAATAAATCTTGCTTTCCTATACACTTTTATGTATCTTCCCTAAAATCTTTTATAATGAGGAGACAAGAAATTAGAATGAGCCCAACTGGGTGCCAAGTACCACACAACACAAGTTGTGTCTACCTCTCACCATCTCTGCTACCTTAAGTGTCTCACATGGGCTAGTTCAAAACTCTATTACCATCCTAATTATTCCGTTCTATTTTGCCAAGCCAGACTCCACACATCAAAAGTGATATTCCAACAATGCAAGTAACCGAACACCATCCCCGACACACACAGTTCCTCATGCACACGACAGAATTCCCTCTCCCAGTCACTGGTGTCAGCTCCTTGTGCATTTGATGCAGCCACACTGCATTGGCTGAATTTAGTTGTCTGAATACACCTCTAAGAAGCCTTCAAGAGTTTTGCTCTGTTTGACTGGAACAGGCAAATGCTCGTATCCAAGCCAAGGACTTCTGATCTTTTGCAAAACTCAACTTTAAAGCTCAGCTCACAGATAGAGCTTTCCTTGTCACTCCATCAAGATAGTTTGTCACTGTGCCCTCATTTTCTGTCATAGTCCCTACAACCACTTTTGACAATCATGCATTTGCTTATATATATAATATATATTACAGATTTTAAACTCCTTAATTAGAAGATCTATGTCGGTATTGTTTCCTGTGTCCATCCCACAAATAGGACACTACTTAACCTACAGAAGGAATTCAATAATACATGTAGAAGAATAGATTCATCTTGCAGTATAGGAACAAGGTCACGACCTAAATTTCATAAAATGCTTCAGGTATTTCCCACGTTGAGCAATAATTTTATTAGGGCTCAGTTACCCACACCAAGGAAGGCAACAAGATAGAAATGTTGTCACAGGAACAGACTTTTGTTTTGAAGGATTTATTAAATGCCACATTATTTGCAGAAACCAAAGAGGGAATCTAATGAAAAAAAGAGAAAATAATATCCTCATTTTTAAATTGAGGATTCAACTTGAGGTGATATTTAAACTGTACACTGTTTTTGTTGCTCATTACTTAGGTGAACATTTATTGGTATGGACCCAGCACTATTTCTGTGGGAATTCAGATGGTCTGAATACTGGTTTGGGACTCTTGGTATTTAATTAACAGCTTGATCAATAAATCTTTAGTCAGCACTCTTTATTGGCATAGGCCTGCCCTCGGCAGGAACTTCCCCATATTAGCTCAACTCTCAACTTGGAATTGCCCCAAAGACTGGGTCAGCTCTAAGGAGCTTCCGCCTCCTTCTGGGGTTACGAAGCTCTCCCAGGGTGGGCCTGGAGCCAAGATTGTTACTTTCTTTCCCTAATCCATTTTTCTGCTGTTGGTTATAAGTTTTGCCTTTTCTTCCTTGAGAAATGAAACTGTTTTTCTTCTTGGATAAATCAATGCAGTCAGCTAGGGTGTATGCCAGAACTAAATGATTTTGGTGTGCTATAAAGTAATGAAATTGACTTTTATAAAACCTTTAGATTGAATCTGACTTCTTTAAACTACACACATTAAACCTTTTTATTACATAGTAATCAAACTACACAGCTTCAGAAGGGTGGGATAGGGTGGAGTGAATCCCAAATCCTTAGTGGTTCCCATGCATGTTAAACTACCATGACTTTTTGGCTTCAAACTGAACTCCTTTGGACATTGACTGTGACCTCAGATTAGGTGCTAAGCTTTAAAAAAAAATTCTTACAAATGTAACATACATATTTTTCATGTTATAGAAGTTCCAATAAACTTAATAACAGCTACACAATATTCTCATTAGAATAAATAAGAAATAACACAAATGGCAATTACCATTATAGTAAAGAAATTTACATCAGAGCTCAGAGGAAAGGAGTTCTCCCTGCCCCCAATAACTTTATAAAGGAAAAATGAAAGAAAGAGAAGAGAAGGCTAGGAGGACAGCAAGGAAAGACACAAAGAGAAAGGCAAGGAAGAGAGGGAGGGAGGAAGTAGGGGAGGGAGGGAGGTTTGTTCATTTCAAATAAATTCCTTCTGCCTGGCTGATACTACATCCTTCTCAGAGATGGCAAATACAGAGTGGCAAAATGAATGAAGTAACAGCCGGCCCAAGGTGGGCGGCAAAAGAAAGCACAGAGAAGAGTGGAAGGGGTCTGATGCTCTGTGGAGTTAATCTGCGCCCTTGATGCGGCTTCCCATATGGGCACCTGTTCAAGTCCTAGCTGTTTTGCTTCCAATCCAGCTCCCTGCTAATGTGCCTGGGAAAGCAGTGGAAGAGGGCCCAACTCCCTGGGCCCCTGCACCCACATGGGAGACCTGTATGAACGTCCAGGATTCTGGCATCAATCTGGCCCAGTCCTGGTTGTTGCAGCCATTCGGGGAGTGAACCCTGGGTAGAAGATCTCTCCACTCTTCCCCTCTCTGCAACTCTGACTTTCAAATAAGTAAATAAATCTTTTAAAGAAAGAAAACACGTGGAAGAAGGAAGCTCTTACTACCCTTAAATCTTGTTTGTGGGAACACAGCAAACCCATGGCAAACCTGGGCCCCAGTCCATTTCCTTAGGACATAGCAAGAAGCAGAGTAAGCAGCGGAGCAGGAGCCTGCAAATGTCTCTGCCCTACCTCACCTAGCGAGATCTCCAACACCCAGCTCAGAGAGGCAAGTGCAGTGTACCAGACACAACCTCCGAAAAGCTAAGAGCCACCCACCCACCCCTCTCATCCTGCTCTGACAACTGCTGGAGAGTCTTTTTTCCCACAGTCACCTAAGAACAGACAATGTTCCTGTGCTCAGATTACCCCCATTCCCCGGCATCTCCCCCAGACATTCTTTGGTTGAGTATACATGTCTCAGATGATGCTTCTTGTGTTACGCTTACAGCTTTGTAAGAGGAAATGGCTTCGGATGCTCAGAAAGATGCTAAGCTAAAAGTGAAGGCTACTTTCCTTTTATTAGAGAAGATAGGGCATAGAGTGGTTCATGGGTATCTTAAACTTGTACCAGAGCAATGTTACTTCATATTGAATCTCATCAACTTAGGGAATTCTGAGATGCTCCAAGAAAATGAACCTAAAATTGTAACCCACGTCCAAAGAAATAAACAAACCTGCTTCATCCTGCAACTTCACTTCTTTTTAATGCAAGAAATTCAGAGTTTGATCTGAAGAGGATATAAAGCAGGCTGTGAAGCCACCTCTTAAAAGGTACTATCCTAAATTAGGTCTTAAATATTCTGATGTGCAATTTCAACTCCCTGTATGTATCTTGAAGTTGTAACTAGGCTACTATTTAGAAAATGATGACACTGAGGCCCCAAAAATTAAGTGATTCTTCAAGGTCACTCATTCAGTAAGAATTTAATTCCTTACCAGGATTTCTGCAAACAAGCCATGTTGTCTCTCGTCTTAGCACATTTCCATGGATATCAAAAGAGCATACATGGGGACTGGCGCTGTGGCACAGTAGGTTAATCCTCCACCTGTGGCACCAGCATCCCAGATGGGTGCCAGTTCCTGTCCCGCCTGCTCCTCTTCCAATCCAGCTCTCTGCTATGACCTGGGAAAGCAGTAGAAGACGGCCCAAGTCCTTGGGCCCCTGCACCGCATGGCAGACCCAGAAGAAGCTCCTGGCTCCTGGCTTCAGATCAGCTCAGCGTAGCCATATGGGGAGTGAATCAGCAGATGGAAGACCTTTCTCTTTCTCTTTCTCTCACTGTAACTCTACCTTTCATATAAATAAATAAAACCTTTTATAAAAAAAAAAAAAAAAGAGCATGCATGGTTTTTAAATGTCAGTTTCACCACAACCAAGTTGCACATGAAAGCATTCATGTTCTCATCTAGGAAAAGAAGAACCCTGAATCTTTTTTTTTTTTTTTTTTTTTTTTTTGACAAGCAGAGTGGACAGTGAGAGAGAGAGAGTCAGAGAGAAAGGTCTTCCTTTGCCGTTGGTTCACCCTCCAATGGCCACCGCGGCAGGCGCACTGCAGCCAGCGCACCACGCTGATCGGAAGCCAGGAGCCAGGTAATTATCCTGGTCTCCCATGTGGGTGCAGGGCCCAAGCACTTGGGCCATCCTCCACTGCACTTCCTGGCCACAGCAGAGAGCTGGCCTGGAAGAGGAGCAACTGGGACAGAATCCGGCGCCCCGGCCGGGACTAGAACGTGGTGTGCCAGCGCCACAAGGTGGAGGATTAGCCTATTGAGCCACGGCGCCAGCCAGAACCCTGATTCTTCAAAGCCGTGGTGCTTCTGCACATACACAATGGCCCCATCCAAACAACTTCACCAATACCCCAAATGCAACAATACTCTGCTGTGATTTCCTCTGCCAATGTGTGAAGCACAAATGAACAGCACATGTGATCCCTTTAGATCCTTATGGTTCTATAAACTTCTTACAGACTGATAAGACAGCTCTTCCATGAATATTCATGTGACCAACTAGGAAGGAACAAAAGGAACTGAGATGTGGATGTTCATCAGGCTGGGGCATCACATGAGCTGGATCAGTCATCTCTGCAGCCTCTTTACAGGGCACACAACTCCAATAATGAATTGCTTCAGCTCACAGACTTTGAAGATTATTTTGAAGAGGTAACCATAATATACTTAACCCATGAATTCCAAGGAATCACAGGATTTGGAAGGAAGGAAGGAAAATGTATGCCAAGACTGATGGGCCTGTTTATTGTCTCTTACAATGTCATGAACTTAAGTGTGCTTCACTGATGAAGATAACAGTGTAATGAAAATTATTAATCTACACAGTGAAAAACTTACTATCACCTTAAATGTCTAGCTTCCTAAAGTAGGGAGACAACATTGAACCAGACAGTGCATGACATATCCTTCAGGGTGCCTCTAAGACACAAGAAAATAACAGGTGCAATGTTTACTAGACAGGAAAATGCTTTTGAATCTTTGACATAACAAACAGTACTATCAAAGCCGAGTGGTGGGGCTGGTGCTGTGACATATTGAGCGAGTAAAGCTGCAGCCTGCAGTGCCTGCATCCCATATGGGCACTGGTTCGAGTCCCAGCTGCCCCACTTCCAATCCAGCTCTCTGCTATGTCCCAGGAAAGCAACAGAAGATGGCCCAAGTCTGTGGGACCCTGCACCCATGTAGGAGATCCAGAAGAAGTCCCTGGCTCCTGGCTTCAGATTGGCCCAGCTCTAGCTGTTAGGACCATTTGGCGAGTGAACCAGTGGATGGAAGACCTCCCTCTCCCTCTCCCTCTTCCTCTCTCTTTGGAAATTTTGCCTTTCAAATTAATAAATCAATCTTTTTTTTTTAAAAAAAAAAAAAAGCCCAATGGTTTTGCATGTCAGTATCTGGTATCATGAACTAGGGAACTATTTTTTATTATGTTGTCTTCTTCGTCACCCTCTGTGGGCATTGATTATTCTAAAATCATCCAACCCTGCAAGAGAAGTGGACCCTACACAAATATCTTAGGGAAAATGCATTTTTTTTTTGCTTTTGCAACTATCATCTCCTCAAAAAATAAGAAAAATGACAAACATCCAAAATTGAGCTCCCCACGGCTCATGTCTTTTGGAACCACCCAGAAAATGCAAGCTTGCCACACGCAGGGCAATGTTCTTGTTCAAAGAGTTGCCCGAAGAGCTAAGAGCCTTCGGAAGTCTCTGGCACTGTCACAGGTTTGGGACTGTTAGCCTTGTTCTATATTTAAACAGAACTTAGAGTCTTTTTTTCTTGAAAGAGGATGAAGCTGAGGATCAAGTTCTAGCAAGGGTGCAATGGAAGTGTGGCTGATGAATATCATTTAACCCTCTTCACTGCAGCACTGACTTCCTCGATTGCCAAATGGAGTCATTCTGGAACTCAAAGAGGATCAAAGAATTCCCTACCTGTGTTCTGCGGTATGGACCACATTTAACGAGCTATTGACTTCTTTTGGGGAAATGTTCTGATTGGGAAAAATACCTGGACAGGACATGCTCCATTTCTGGGTTCGCCTAGGCTCTGCCAGACACACAGATCAAAGTAGGTCATTTGACTTTCCTTGTACTTGCCACTAGATGTAACATTGCTATCCTGCACGTATATCAGAATTCCTTGAATTATTACCATATTTTAGTTATTTGTGAAATACTTTTCACATTTGAAGTTTGTAAAAATAACATAACCACTTACTACTTGTTCAACTGAATTCTGAACTATAATTCATTTAACTATTTCTTCACCCAGGAGATCCTTTTGTGCAAGGCAGGAATCCTTGACATTTCTCAATATCTTGACAGAATGAGGAACATACACATGCATACATTTCTCTCTGTTAACCAAATTCTAAAATGCTATACATGGATAATCTCTGGAATAAAAAAATCTTTAAATATTTACACCTGAGAACAATTGATAAGAAACAAATCTTGTGGTACTAGTTTTCATGGGAATATCATCCGCATCGGCAGGAGCCATTCCCCACAGTGGCAGTCTCAGAACACTACTCTCAAACTCCTAACCCTTTAACCCCTAGCTACTACCTCTTCGCCCTTCTGTTTTCTTCCTCAAAACACCCTTGATCTTTTTTTTTTTTTTAACTTAGAAAGCTTTCATTTAAGGTATACAAACTTCATGTATTTCATGTATACAAATTTAGAAACATAGTGATTATTTCCACCCAACCCTCCCTCTCACTGACAATCCCACCCTTCTTCCTCCCTTTCCTATTCCCATTCGTATTTTTACTAAGATCTATTTTCAATTAACTTTATACACATAAGATTAAAGCTACACTAGGTAAAGAGTTCAATTAGTATGATCTTTAATCCCATTCCAGTCTCTAGTCCTTTGGCTCCTCCCTATTTATTCTTGCTTTGCTTTCCTTCTTGCCTTGTCTAGCTCAGTTTCTACACTCTGGAATAAACTTCATCCAGACTCAACTCATCCCCTTTCTTCTTCATGTATGCTGTCACCAGTTTTACAGAACATCTCATCCTCCAGGTGAGTGTGGGTTGGGTCTGGGGATGGAGCTCCTCTATGCAGTACGGCAATCCCTCACATATGTCCACAAACCCCACGCCCTCACTTCTCTCTCTCCAGCCCTACTCCTTCACTCTCCACTGAGCCACAGGGAATTACATGACATCTGTTTTAGCTCATAAGACCCTTTGCCTAAGAGGCTTTGCTTCATTAGCCTCTCCCACGATTGTCTTGCCATTATTCCTCACTGCTGGGCCACTCAGGTCAAGCTTATAAGGATACCCAAATGTCTCCCTTCTTAAAATTAAAAATAATAATAAAAATGGTCAAACATCCCCCTCAACATTGTATCTTCCGTTTTCTACTCTTTACTTATTCACACATTCCTCTTCTCCCCTACCTCCTTCCTCAATTTCATATCCCTTCCCAAGTCAAAAGTCTAGATAAGCTGTGTAAGCCTAACATATCTATTCCTTATGTTTTTGTTAATAGTCCAACCAAATGCAGCCCTCTGCAATGATTTTATGCCATGGTTTAATTTATCTCTTATTAATAGCTTCATAGAACAGGTCAGATGGGTCTTTCTCAGTACCATCCACTCTTGCCTGATACTCACCCCCTCTCTGGCTTCACAAGGCCTCAGAATTTAATCTTATCCCTTGTCTCTTCTCAATTCCCTTCTGCCTTTGAGTTATCCCAGTTATACCTGCAGCTTTACATCTAAACAATAACGTCCCTACTCAATAGCTCACTTGAAATATCAAGTGGATAACTATGCTCAATAATTCTTAACCTGTATTCCTAATTTCCCCTGAAAATTGGCTCCATCTGCATTCCTTATCATGCAAATGATACCACCTCCATCTCCTTACTCAAACGAGAAACCAAAGACTCAGTCATAGACCAAAACAGGCACACCTTCTACATCTAATCACTCTCCAGATCCCATCATACACCCTATAATTAGCATTATCCCTTCTCTTCACCAGTTTGTAAGTTTAGAGCCCTATTGATCTTTCCTGTGAATTATTAGGGTGTTTTTAACTCCATATCTTCATCCTCATCATTTCCTCAATTCCACTCAATCCAACCTCCACATATTAACATATTCTAAAGATAAATCCAACTATATCCTTGTACTGATTTTAATAAATAAGAAAATAAACACCACTACAGCAAGTAAAGAATAATGCACAAGTTAGCGGATATCATCGTACTCTATTTTTAAAATAATGTGACTCATTAGTGCATTTTGAAATCAATTTAATGGGTTGAAACTAACAGCAGAAGAATATGAACTAGAATAGGACAATATCAGAGAGAATTCCAAAGAATAAGGGGACAATTTACAAACCCTTTGTTTCAGTGTTTGCTTGTGTCTGTAATATGTGTACATACATAAGGATGTCTAGAATAGGTTCAGTGAGATAAGTATTTTTTAACTATGGGTAAAATGTGAGCTAAATACATACTTTAAATTTTTCCAGAAAACACATTTTTAAAGAAGTAAACTGAAATAAGAAAATCAGTTTTTTTTTTTTTTTTTTTGACAGGCAGAGTGGACAGTGAGAGAGAGAGACAGAGAGAGAAAGGTCTTCCTTTTGCCGTTGGTTCACCCTCCAATGGCCGCCGCGGCCGGCGCACCGCGCTGATCCGATGGCAGGAGCCAGGAGCCAGGTGCTTTTCCTGGTCTCCCATGGGGTGCAGGGCCCAAGCACCTGGGCCATCCTCCACTGCACTCCCTGGCCACAGCAGAGAGCTGGCCTGGAAGAGGGGCAACCGGGACAGAATCCGGCGCCCCGACCGGGACTAGAACCCGGTGTGCCGGCACCGCTAGGCGGAGGATTAGCCTAGTGAGCCGCGGCGCCGGCCCAAGAAAATCAGTTTTTAACAACATATTTTCTTTAGCCCTATATATCCCAACTATCATTTCAACATGTAATAAGTAAAATTTTGATATGTATTCCTTTCATGTTCTACATCTATAAAATCTGGGGTATATATTAAAGTAAATCTGTATTCAGATACCACAGTTCAAGTGCCTCATAGCCACATGCCATCAGTGACCACCAAACTGCTAGAGCAGTTAACATATAGTTAACAACTTGGGCAATCTATTCGTCCTCATACTTTCATGTCCTTGCAATGTCGCTCCCTATGCTTAGAATCACTTTCCATTTTATTGTGTTGATCTTCACTTTCCACCTTCATTGGAAGGTTCCCTGAGTCTAGAAGGCCAAGTCCTCTCCCTTAAGGGCTCTCAGCCAAAAAGTTCCAAGGAAAACACTATATTGCACTGTAATTGTTCTTGTACGTGCTATTACCTTAATGAAGACGTGACCTTCCCGCAGGCAAAGAATGTACTTACTTGTTTTTGTGTCCTTAGAATTTAGCACAGTTATTCCCACAGAGAAGGTTCTCAACAAAAACTTGTTAAGTATCTTAAAAGTTTTTAGATTTACAACATGGGAAACTTATAGTAGGATCCATGGGGACACAAACTCATGTTCTGAGTTGAGAAGTTTAGTCCCAGGACTGACAGATTTGTGCTTCTACTTTAAAACCCTACCTGAAGCCTTTCGTTGTGAGATTTACCATTTTTAAGTACTCACATTCTTACTGATGGCAAGAGCTGCTATCCTAACAAAGTGTCTATTTCTGAGAGGTGGGTGGATCAGCCTTTTACTGATTTACAGATGGTATCTTCTGGGGCAAAACTTCCCAACACTGTGCTTTAAGGGAGGCCTAGATCAAACCACTTTAGGTGTTGTATTATTATTTAAAATCTCCCCAAAATCTTTACACAGTCTTGCTCTCATTTTTTTTTTTAAGAACACACCCTGTTGAAAGGTTCTTTTAACCTGCTCTAAATCCTCTGCACTTCACTGTCAGCTTACCCCCTCCTGTTTGGATCTCAGGAGAGCCACAGGAGAGCTTAGCACGAGGCTCTAGAAAAGAACCCTCTTATGCTTCAATAACAGCATTAAATCACCCTTAAGTCTTCTCTTCTCCAGGGTAAACAATCCAAATTTTTTTAGCCTTCCTCCATAGATCTTATTTTACAAGCTTTTAATCACCGCCTCCAGATGAGACTCTCCAAGTTCCTATGTCCTACTGCTCTTGGAAAGCTCAGTGCACCAGTGACTGTGTGTGCTGTAGAGTCTCACACCATTTTTCATCGTAGCTGTGAATAACACCCTTTGCACTATGGAATGCCCTCAAGGAAACTGGGATCAGGATTAGCATGACAATTTTCAAAATCAGTAAGCTTTTCACTTAACCTAAATTGCCCACCACTTTAATTGACTAAAATACGACGGCAACATGAGCACAATGATTACAGATTCAACATAATGTGTGACATTTCATGCTTTCTTATTTCTAACCCCATTTTATGGCAAAAGGTGATTTGGGATGAGTAGTGGCAAAGCAAGTAATATCTGTTAGTGTTATTGAATCTTTGCAATATACCAGGTCTTGTTTTATACATTTTATGAATTACCTCTTTAAATAAATCAGGGTGAATATTTGGCACAGCACTCAAGATGCATGAGGCACCTGCATCACATTTCTGAATACCTAGGTTCAAGACCCAGCTCTGCTTCCAATTCCAGTTTACTGCTAATGTGCAACCTGGGTGGAAATGGGTGATGGCCCAAGTAATTGGGTCCTGGTCACCCATGTGGGAGACCTGGACTGAAATATTGGTTCTTGAGTTTGGTCTGGCCTAGTCACAACTGTGTGGACATTTGGAGAGTGAACCAGTGGATGGAAAATCTCTGTCTCCCTTTTTGTCTCTCTTTCAAACAAATTTAAATATGTAAAGAAAATGACAAAGTCACCATGATTGTTACTGTGCACTTCCCAATGTGAAAACACACACCCAAAGATTAAGTCACTTGACAGAAAATGGCAGATCCAACACTGAAATCCAAAGAGACTGCCTAACTCAAAACCACTTTGGTTTCTGAGCCAACAGTTTGTTTACCATACTCACTGCCACTATCCTTATTAGCACCTCTCAGCTATATTTTTAAAGTCCCCCCAAGAATTGTTGAAATTAAGAGAACACCAATAGAATGTTTCAACAAAGTAGCTAATAAGAATGGCAGCTATTAATTACTTTAACTTATAGAAACCTATTTCATTAAAGAGGTGGTCTTGGCCAGCGCCGTGGCTCAATAGGCTAATCCTCCGCCTTGCGGCGCCAGCACCCCAGGTTCTAGTCCTGGTTGAGGCGTCGGATTCTGTCCCGGTTGCCCCTCTTCCAGGCCAGCTCTCTGCTATGGCCCGGGAGTGCAGTGGAGGATGGCTCAAGTGCTTGGGCCCTGCACCCACATGGGAGACCAGGGGAAGCACCTGGCTCCTGGCTTTGGATCAGCGCAGTGCGCCAGCCACAGCGCGCCGGCTGTGACGGCCATTGGAGGGTGAACCAACGGCAAAGGAAGACCTTTCTCTCTCTGTCTCCCTCTCTCTCACTGTCCACTCTGCTAGTCAAAAATAAAATAAAATTTAAAAAAAAGTAAAGAGGTAGACTTTTAATGGTCACATTCTGTACATATAAATCTGTACTATATATGGTATTACACATTTACAAGAGTTGGAGCTTAGATACATAAAATAATAGAAATCAGATTATCCTACATCGTTTAAAGCCACCTTAAGTAGATTAAATAAATCTGCCTTCTTAATTTTAAGTGATATGAACATGTGTACCTCTTTTCCTATGTTATTGAAAACTGTTTCTATAAGAAATTCATTACATAACTATTTATGCTCTTGTTATTGCCACTTTAGTTTATGTGCTATACTCCTGACTTTATTACAGAGCGGTGTCTCCCATAACTTGAGATGCCTCCCCGCTGATGGCATCCAGAATTTTAGGTACACTCAAGTTATTCGGGGGATTGTGCAAGCTGACTTGAAAGAGCAGAGTGACACTGTATTAAATAAGATCACATCGCATAGTCACAAGTTTATTTCTTTCAGTCTTTCACATTACATGAAATGGAAAGGCTCTTTCTGGTCACACTATTCTTTAACTCCTTTCCAATATACATAGCTAGAATTTAAAGACACTATTCTGTTTTCTTTAATTTTACAGCTACTTTTGATGTATGGCCCATGGCAATGACTTTCCCTTAACAGTTGTGATATAAAGTTCATTTTTAAATTAATTGGATCACAAACTAAGCTGATTTTATGACATCAAAATTATAATGGTAAATTAAAATGGCAATAATTATAAAGAAAGCAATCAAATGACTGAGCTTTGAGGAGGGAATTACGAAGGGCCATGAGTAAATCCACAATTCGTAAGATGAAAACCTCAGTCTTTAAAAGATGTGCAGTCTCCTTATCCAATGATTAAACATTGCCAAAAAGGCAATAGCTTATTTCATCTCTGTGTACAGGAAATTCTTGCATGTACATCCCAACAGAGACGGGAATCTGTCCCTCTGGGTAAGAAATGAATCAGTGTGGTGAACAGAGCCAGCCTTCATGTTTAGGAGCTGACTGTGAAAAAAAGTTTCATACAGTTTTACTTTCCCAGCTGTAGAGAAGTTCTTGGAAGTTTCACGTTGTTTTGCCTCAAGGTACTGAATTCCTTCAAACTTATTTAATAAAAATTTGTATCTTTTTTTTTAACTTTTCCTTGTTCCCAAATTTATTCAGAGCCCACCAAAAACAAACAAACAAACAAAAAAACTATAGCAAATACTGCTTTGTGAATCAATCTATCCATCTTTGGATATCAGTGTGAATCTGTTAGAAAGGAAGGAGAAATAATCATATTTGGTATTTTGCTCCAACTTCTTGACTCAAAGATGTCTCCAGAAAATGTGAGCCTACCTAACCTCTATAAAGTTTTCAAATATATATATATAAATAAATTTTTCATTAAACATTACAAATTTCAAAAAATGATATAATCTACACAAAAAAATGTCAGTGAGATTTCCCAGAAACCTAGTCATTAATCACTAATTTTAAGCTCTTTTATCAATGTATCTAACCATTTATCAATGTTCACATATTAGATTTATGCTATCAGGTACTTAAAAAAGAAAGTTCCTGATTTCTTAGACCTTATATCCAGATTAACCTACTGGATTTATAAGTGAATATAAAACTATAGGTCAAGAAGGAGATAGACTTTCACTTTATGTTCTGACAGACAGCCCTTTGGGTTTAATCCTGATAAACTGGAACTCCTAAAATATGGATAGTAAAAGAAACAACCAAAAAGTTCATATAAACTCTATTCCTGAAATTCCAAGTGGCTCTAGAAGGCTACTATAAACCTAAAATTGGAGAGGCTTCGAATCACCTGAGAAGAGATGAACATTTTGCAGATTTCTCTTTGCATGTCCCTACAGGCTACATTGATCATTCCACTGTACCCTCCCCCAATACATAGACTCTTCCCTTCACTCTTTTCAATAAGGAATTCCATACAGCTGCACACTCCCAGGAGAAAAGCCAGAGACAGCTAGTACACTTCCTAGATCTATAACTTGTTCACTGAGAAAGTGGGTTTCCATATGGTGCTACAGCTGGAGCATCTGTGTTTACCTATTTCATTTTTCTTAGCTTTGAAAAGGGGAGGGATATTCATAAAAATATACATGATGGTATAAATGAGAGAAGAGAAAACAGGCAATGGCATGGATGAGGTCAGGGGAGTGTGTGGTAAAACCTGAGTATTGTGACCACTGATTCTGAGCTGCATGGAAATCGGAGTCCTGGCTCCGGTGCAGAACACCCACTCATGACAGAGGTGCACAGCCAAAGCCTCAGCAATGACAAGAGGCAGAAGCTGCGAAAAACAGAGGGTGTTTTGTGACAGCCAGATCGCTTAATCCAAAGACCTTTATGCATGGGCAGATACTCAAAAGATGGTTCTAATTTACTTTTCCAAATTATTTAAACTGAATGAACAAAATCAAAGTATGTCGTGGTGTGGATGATCTCAGAGCTCTTCACTAGGGCACAATAATGAACCATTGCTATGCTGTCCTAGGTGATGATGGGACCCCTACAATCCCATCAGGGACCAGTGAACTTGGCCCTTCCCTGCACTGGCTTCTCCGACAGAAAAGAGTACTAAATTATTCCTGTTTTGAACACTCCATGTCCCTGTGGCCTCTTTGAAGACTGAAAATGAATACTTCACAAACATGCTTAGATAAAAGAGAAAAAAAATTAAGTTATTCATTTCAGTATATAACATTTTCCTCCTGGCTACTAAAGAATGCTGTCACTTAACAATTATGAAATAAAAGGGTGGACACACCAACTTCTTCTTTTAATACAAAACCTTACGTAATAGGAATACAGTATGTTACTCAAGTTTATTTAATAAAGTGAATTTTTCTTGGCATAATACACCATGTAAAATAGTTTCTTTTCAACAATCTAAGGAACAAAAGGTAGCAAATATAAGAAAATTAGAAAAACAAACCAGGAGGAAGTGATGTTAGCAAGGATCTGTTAACGGAAGGTTTCCTCAGAGTGATCCTATATCATTTTTAAAAGCTTGATTTTTTCAAAAGCATTAGAATTGCTTTCAGTACCATCACTACACCATTCAGAATGAATGAATAAAATACAATTATTCAATTAGGCATTTCAAATTTTTAGAATCTTGTGTAATTCCTTAATTCCAAATATTTATATTATGACTTTTCCCTTAAACTCTGTTCAAAATGACTCTTATTACTCTTATAAACTTCCAATTTTCTTCTTTAACTCATTTGCAGTTAGAACAGATGACATAAAGCATATTAGGTAACCTATGTGTGGAATATATTCAGTAAATATTAGCTGAATAAGTGGAAAAATTGGTCATTGAATAACTTCCCTCATATATTTGTTTTTATTGTGTTACATTTAATATATACATATTTGTTGTGGTATTAATTCAGTAATATTAATAATGTAACTTACATACATTCTGTGATGTTCTGTAAGCAATTCTAACATTCAGTAACTCAAAAATTTTAATTCAAAGTCAAACTGTCTTGCTTTCACTGAAATACTTACATAAATGTACGAGTGTATTCTGTTACATCAATACACAAGTGAGTCATGACATTTTTCAATCAGAAGGAAATCCAAACTTGAAGTGTTCCAGAAATGGAACCATTAAGGCAAAATATTCCAAAATTAAAGATGAAATATTTTATGTTGCTCTAAATTACCAGCTCCTATCCAGTTTTATCCTAGTCATGTGTCTTTAGGGAGCTTTTGTGGTCTGTAAAATGCCCATACTTCTTGGTTTTAAATATTCACTATAGAGTATGAATATGCCCGTATACTGGTGAGTAAGGTTGCTGAATGTAGTTTGTGGCTGACTCACAGCTCATTGTACTGTCACTGGTCCATTCTCAGTCCTGACTACCAGTAAATGACAAGGCAATCAATGTGCAGCCTTTGCTCTATCTTCACATCCTATACAGGAATGCTCAGTGATTTTTCTTTCAAAAACTAGAGATGTCACTCAATGATTCAAACCATTTCTATTATTGGAAAGTTTGAAGTGGCTACCATACTGTGTCTATTACACAGACTCCTCTAGACTTACCTCTCTGAAATTAAAAAAAAAAAAAAAAAAAGATCTACAAAGAAAACAGCTTGTTTTCATGAGATCTGACACCAACTTCAGACAAACTCATTTCAATGAGTACTGAATGCAATGACTACAGTACATATAACACAAATTCAGCTTCTTTGGTGAGCACCTTTCCTAATCCTCATTGGGGAAACAAGATTTGCTCACATGAATCAATTAGAATCTAGATCCAGTCCAGATGTAAGGAAATAGTACATGAATGTCTTATATCTGCAGAATGCTTTGTAATTTATGGAGGCAGTCTCATATATATTATTCTTGTTTGATCTCCATAGTAACTCTTTGACATAGTCAAGGAGAGTTACACTCCTACTTACATGGGACTGAGTTGAGGTTAACATGGTCTGTGGAAGAAACGAATATTACAAGAGTTCAGAAAAATGGGAAATAAAGTAGTACCAGAAAACCTTTTCAATATTAAGCATCAAGCATTCATAAACAGTTCTGCTCAGTAGTTCAAAATGCCACCAACAGAAATACTAGGTGACCTGAGTAATGTCACGTAACTAGGTAGACATAACTATTCAGATTTGACCAAGACATTCTTAAACTAGCTAATGGTTCTTTAGAAAGTCCAGAACTTGGGTTTCTGTGAACAAAAACTAAAGCAGCTCAGCTTTAAGGTACAATGACACTAAAACCCCCAGAGCAACAGAGTTGAGTCACAGATAACAGCCATTACTAATACACAGAATTATTCTCCAGTTCAGTTTGAGTAACCTTTTCAGTTAGGTAATATAGTACACGTCTAACTTCTGTGGTAAACAAACAAGGAGAAAAAGACATGTTTATCATACTAACATTTTCTGATTCAGCAAGGATAAGCCAAATATTACAGTGATGTGATTATACATTAAATGTACAAAAACAATTAGCACTGACATTGCTTCTTAGTGAAGCACATTCTAAGCATAAACCAAAAACTTTAGAAAATTGAAAAGTTGGTAGTAGAGGCGATGAGAAGTCAGAGTTATCCTGACTAAAACCAGTAGGGTGGACATATCAGAAGTGAAAAAAAAAATAAAATAAAAGCAGCTTAACTTTCTTCAGTAGTCAGAACATAATAATAAATGGTAGGCATGACTTGCTTCTCTGCCAAATTTCTATAGGCAGATTATTAAAGTAGTTTTTGTGTTTAGTCTTGCCCAACCTGTCAGAAGTTAAAGCCAATAATAACCACAGAGACCGTGACCCTCCATGGACAGAAGCCAGATGCTCATGCAATTTCGAAATGAAGAAAACAAAGGGGCTGGCATTGTGGTGTGGTGGGTAAAGCCACTGCTGGTGAAGCCAGCATCCCATATAGATGCTGGTTCATGTCCCAGCTGCACCACTTCTGATCTAGCTCCCTGCAAATGGCCTGGGAAAGCAGCAGAAAATGGCCCAAGTGTTTGGGCCCCTGCCACCCATGTGGGCGTACTGGATGAAGCTGCTGGCTCCTGGTTTCAGCCTGTCACAGTGCTGGCCATTGTGGCCATCTGGAGGAGTGCGTAAGCAGATGGAGAATCAGAGAATCTCTCTCTCCCAGTCTCTCCCTCTCTCCTGATACTCTTTCAAAATAAATAAATGATTTAAAAAATACTGCAGGTGGCTTAGCTCAGTTATATACAACAATAACTGAACAGGTTTGCAATAAACATTCGTATGCATCCACAAATAGAAAGTGATTATAAAGACAAATATTTGACCCATGTTAAAGAAGAGATCGGACGTGTACTGTAAAGTGAAAGCAAGCACAGTACAGGATACATAGTATGCTAACACTTTCACTTAAAACTAGACACTCACATAAATATTGAATATATATTTGTTTAACCATAAATCAACTAATAAAGGAGGCATAGGTCCCGAGGGTAGTTAATTTCAAGTAGGAAAACTGGATGGCTCTGGGAAAAGAGGAAGGGAGAATTATATTGTTTGTAGCCCTCACATTCTGCACTATGTAATTGTGTTCAATAAACAAATATAATGGATATCATTATTTTTAAAAGAAAGTTTTATTAAGGACTTTTATGTCAGCAGGAAAAATTTCTATAAAGGAAGAGAACTTAAAATGATATCAAAGTATGATTTACAATATAGAGTGAAAAATCAAGCCATTTCTGTATTTTTATTTAATTCAAAATTATAATGTTTCAAAATTAATGCAGTGATATAGAAACCCACTTTTATGGCTTAAAAAGAATAAAACGGGACATGTAAAAAAAAAAAAAAAAAACTCTGGTAAGATTCTACAAGGTCAAGAGCAATCATTCAAGGGTAGACTTCAAATTACTTTTGACCATGGTCTTTAAACCTGATGTCACGTGTGTGCACCTGTACGTACTGTGTGTGAAAAACCAGCCAATATCACCATTTGTGGGTAAAAATCTCCATTTTCCCCTTAAATCAAAGTTATACTAGAAAATTTCTTGTAATACAGATCATATATACTGTTACTAGGCTTGAGTACACTAACTTCTAAATAATCATTTTCCCCAATGTATTAAGAAAGAATTTTGTGTACATTTTAACATTTCACAAAATACATGATACCAAATTAATACCAGAATTGAATCAACAGAAAAATGATGCACAGTTTAGCTTCATGCTACATTGAACAAGCATCAAGGCAGTTGCTGTATTACCCTGAGGGAAGCAAAGGTGACAGGAACCCTTGTTCAGGGAGGCTATGGTTAGTGCCACATTGGACATGGAAATTTTATGTTTGTAACACCTTCAAAACCAATAACGTATAGAGTCAGATGGAAAGTTAGGAACGCTCGAGAAAAAGGAAGTGAAAAAGGCAGGGGATAGAGTTGGTCGAAGTAAGAGAGGTCAATCTTAAATAAACACTAAATATCACGTGATTTCTTAGGCTGTAATTAAGATGTACTTTTACAATTGGCAAGAGTCATCTCAAAGTAGAAATGCAGGAATATCCACAAAATTTTCAAGCGCTGCAAGCTTTCAACTTGGAAGCTCACATGGGGCTGGCAGAGTAATCTGTTAGAAATTTAAAACTAGCAGTTACATGTACGGTTGCTTTTGTAGGTATTGTTCTTGTAAAAGATTTATGAGAGGCAAATGTTCTGCCCTGGCTTATTCATAAAATAATGTGGAAACACAATAGAGGTACAGACAAAGATGTTTTAATATAGTCTTTCTTTGCGTTCACAGTCTAAGGACAAAATTTCTCTGAGAAAGAATCAGTGAGATCCATTTAACGGGTCAAAGGTGTGGGATTTTACACAATTTTCCTTATGTAAGCAATGCCAGTATTTATATTGTGCCAGTAAAAGCTCACTCATCCCCAAATCCTCACCTGTGGTTATATTCATTGAAATGGGAGCATATTCACAATGCATACCCATGAAAGTATCATATTCTGGAATGTAACAATGGTATACACATCAATAAAATATAGTATTTTATCTTCAAAGGCTAAACTTATGATGGGACAGATACTAAAGTGAATAAGGCAGTTATCTTAAACAAAGATTTCCAGAAAGATAATGGTCTCTTTTCTGGGTACAAATCATATTTTCAGGCACCCAGCAGAGATTCATCTAACATCTGACAGAACACTTTTAGGGATAAGAGGGTTTATCTATTGATCTTTAAGGTGATTGAGCCCTAATTGCTAAATGTGTAGAAACTAAATGAACATTATAGATTATTATTCTGAAGACTCATTAATTCTTCCATTCATTCATTTTTCTACTAAACATTCTTCCATCTACCCATTCTACACAGAAAACTTTTTTTCAAACACTTCTCTGTACCGTAATTTGGGATGGGTACTAAAGAATCAATAATGGGGGCCAACACTATAGTGCAGCAACACTGGCATCCCATGTTGGAGTCCTACTTCCTACCCAGCTCCCTGCTAATACACCTGGGAAAGCAGCAGAAGATTGCCCAAGTACTTGGTCCACTGCCGACTGAATGGTAGACCTGGATAAAGATCCTGGCTCCTGGCTTCAGCCTTCCCCAGTCCTGGCTCTTGTGGCCATTTGGGGAGTGAATCAGTGAATGTAAGCTTAAGCTCTCACTCTCTCTCTTCTCTCTCTCTCCCTCCCACCCTCCCTTCATCTCTCTTTACTCTCTCTTTTTCTACCTCCTCCTTTCAAATTAATAACTATTTTAAAAGATAAAATAAAGAAGCAATAATGAACAAAAAAGTAAGTTCCCCTGCCCTTATAACTTATAATCTATTCAGAGAGACAATAATAAGCAGACAAGTATGCACTTCAGCTGAGATAAGTGTTCTAAGGAAGAAATGTTGTAGATAATTAAGATGGAGAATGTGGGAAACCTAAACAGTCTAGGTTGTAAAAGTAGATGGGCCGCTTGAAAAACTATTAAAACTCCATCCTAAAGTTTAAAAATCTGCCAGATGATGAGTTCTAGGAAGACCATTAAGAGGAGAAGGAACATGTGCGAAGGGTCTGAGGAAGCGAAGACTTGGTAATGAGTTCAACAGGTAGGGCTGGCACACAGAGGACGTGGATAGTGATGGCAAGCTTTGACTTTGGACTGGGCCTGGATGATGCAAACATACAGTTTCCAGTCAAGCCACAATTAGTTGCTCATTTTTAAAAGTGTACTTCAAATGCACATCAGGGAACCAGGTACTCATTTGCATATATAATTTCTCCCTTGATTTTTACATTTGAGTTACAGGCACTACTCAGCTGGGGTAATTTGCACATCCACCAGGAGCCAACTTTCCTTGGTTCCTCACAGGTGTTTTATGAATATGTATCTGGCAATGGTGCTGGGAGAACAGGATGATTTTTGAAATTAAAATATCTTTTCAAATATGATATTTGTAAAGCCATTTCTTAGACTAGCACCTATAACCAATTACCCAAAAACAAGTTAGGTAAGAAAATCAGTAAGTCTTATGTTATACAATCTCTAGAAAATTTTCTATTGTGGAGGGGAAAAAAACTCCATCTGACCCAATGCTGCAGATCAATTCCACACACAGGAAAACCAACCAGGTGCAAAGTGATTCTTTAGGTGGAGAGTGCCAGTCCTTTGGTTTCCCTACCTCTCACAAAGACCATGGCCTAGCAAGGTCGCCACTTGCTTGTCTGCTTAAGCATAAGTGACTGTCCACTAGGACAATAGGAAATTTGGCTAGAGGTTTCCAGAAGCCCATTAGACATTCCAGGTTGATGAAAAAGAGGGTCAAACCATAATGTTCTGTTTTCATTGGCCATCTTGACAAAGTTTACTATTTTAGGGCTCCAAACTTGAAAGGAGCACAGAAAGACAGACAAAGGAGAAATGAGGAAGAACAGAAGAGAAATCTGAGAATGACACCGAAGGTAGAAAGGATGTTCAGAAACCCAGAGGGGGCTCCTCCTGGAGTGCACAAAATGTGAACAATGTCCCACCATGTTTTCGAATGCAGGGTCTTCAAGCTTACACATGGACTTCTGCTCTTAAGAGTCCTCCTCCGGCCACTTCCCATTCTGTGAACTCCTTGTCATGTTGAGATTCATAGCTTTCAACTATAAGTTCCTTTCTAATGCCTCCTAATTTGTTCCCTACTTCCCACAGAAATACACCTTGCCCACAAATAACCTGCTTCTTGTGTGTTGTTTACAAAGAGAATTTGTGAGGAAGTGCCAACAGGTCATCTTCCAAGGATGGAATTACTCATCTGCTCACTGGAGCACAGCTGTGTGTAGCATTATCATCTCCATTGATGCTGGAGGAGTGTGGATTCAGCCAAGCCGGAAGAGTGAATAATTTGAACAAGCTCTTGTCTAGGACAGTACATACTAAATGAACCTCAGCCTGCCTCCTTACTATAGAGGAAGAAATTCTCATGTCCTCACCAGAAATTCTCTTTTCATGTCAACATGTTATTATTTTGAAATAACTGTTTTTTCTTATTTTTAAAGTCTGAGACTGCTATTTGATACTGACTGAAATTAAGATGGACAGAGGCAGAGAGAAGTTTTTCGCTGAGATGAGAAAAATGTCAGGTTTCCTAACAGTCTAATAGTTTCTAAAGCCTCTTTCCCCTAATCAGGTGAAATGCGTGGCAGAGACCCACAATCTGTACAGCAGATCCCAGGGAAGTGCTTTTGCCCATGGTGATCTGGCCAATAGCTCAAGCAGTAAAATTTTCAAAAAAACAAAAGTTTGTTGCAATAGTAGCAATTCAAATTAATGCTTGAATTTTGAAACTCTTTAAAACATGAAAGCACATTTAATAGTTGATTGCCCCCACAAGGGGTTCAAGCCTATATTTTGAATATTAAACCTTGTCAGGATGGCAAACAAATGACTTGGACTTGTAAAATCTAGGAAATTTAAACCCAAAGCCAGAGCTCCATCCTAATTTACCTCATTATTCTTCTCTATCGTAAATATCCTAAACTGCTGGAGGCATGTGCGGATTCAGTGGTTTTATGTGCAGCACGCTCCATGATACAACACCCCAATGATTAGGTGACATATAGGTGAAACATGTGCTTAGGACTCCTTGTGGTTGCTATTTTGAAAGACTTTGTGGAATTTTAGAAGGGAAGTATAGAAAAGCAAAAATCACTTTGGTCTTTGTACAAATATTAAGCATTTAATATATTGACATTCAAGTAGGTCTTATGGGCTTCTTTATAGTTTATAGAAGGGTTTTCAGACTAGCCTTTATAGTTTCCATGAGAAAACTTTAATCCAAAAGAGCACAACAAGATTGACCCTACTTTTACACGCTTCCTTTGACAGGGCCATGGCAGCACTTACCAGATGGAGGAAAGGTAATACAAGTGAGATGACTATAAACAAATGCTTTGAAAACAGAGCCCATAAAACTGGCCAGTGTTTGTGATGCCCAAAGTTTTATATTTTACAACTCAGTCTGTAAGAATAGCTACATTGCTGTTTTGGCTATACTGATTGTGAATAGGTGCTAAAAGAATACTACTACTAACTTTAGTGCTTTGGTTGACATATCAAGTCCTATAATTTTACTCTGCTTTTTAGGAAAACTACTGAGCAGAGGCCACATATATACCACAATTCATTCATGGAATGCAAAGTGCTGAGTCTGAGCCCACAAACTGGGTGAGATGGGGCACCTTGTTCTGGACTTTCCACTCTGGTGTGCTGCACCTCACAGGCCACAAATCCCTCTTTGTCTCTCTAGCAGTGCTGGTTGCGATGCAGCATATGCCCTAAAGTCAAAGCAAATATCCCTCAGAACTTTGCAAGGAGTTCTAAGTAAGCAGCTGGATTAGTTCAGTTACTACCACTGAAAGATTGCTTTTAAAAAAAATCTTTAAATAAAAGAAATTAAAGGGAAAAAAAAAACACTTCACATAAGTCAAAGCAACCCCCCAACAAGGGACAATGTCGATTTCTAATTTTATCTTTACCCTATGAAGCACCTGGATATATATGGAACTATCTAAATAATGAAAGATAACTTTCATAGAAAGGGAATATTAAATACCACCAATCTACATGCAATTCAATTCGACAGCTGAGGGATTACGGGTAAGTCAGTTAACCTTCTTGAAACTTCAAATTCCCTTTATCTCTAAATTGAGTCTAACACTGCCCACCACCACCCACAAGGCAGTGAGATAATTCTCTGAGAAATTATGTACAGGTAGCATGATAGCAGCCAGAATATAAGAAAGACTCAATAAATATTAGTACCACTCCTCAACAAACATACTCCTTCTGTGTCTCCCTTGGGCAGGTAGACAGATAAGCCCCACGGCTAGTGTGCACCTCACATGGCAGAAGACAAGGCCCCTCAATACCTTGTTGCTTCAGAAGTGTGGCTGCCAATGTAAAACCCCCATTATCACCCACATTCACCTTGTGGAAGCTGGGGAAGGTTTGAACTACATTCTGTAGCTCCAGGACTTTGAGGTAGGATTACATGCAACTTTATTCTCTCAGCTTTTCCATAGTTTCTAAAATATTCTACAATACATATTTTTAGACTTACACAATGTATACACACAAATACACATTCACTCAAATACTCAGATAGACAGATAGATAAATGTTCTTTGACCTACACTGAGGTTACATCTCTGAAAACCCATCAAAAGTTGAAAGTATCATTAAGTTGAAAATTCATCAATACAGCTAACCTATGGAACATCTTAACTTAGCAGCAGAGTACACTGTAAAACTTATTTTGCCTCGAGATCTGATAGCTGACTGGGCACTATGACTCACCACCACCATCCAGCATCAAAAAAGAAGACTGTAATGCACACCATACATCAACGATCCTGAGAAAAGTTCAAAATTCAGAATTCAAAATCTGAAGTACAATTTCCACTGAATGCATACACTTTTGTACTATGAAAAAAAGTTTAAAAAATCCTAAGTCAAGCCTGTTGAGTATCATCTGTATATACACGTAATGTAGACATCTCCAGTGTGATCAGAAAACCGTTCTTCTTAAAAGACATGGACAAATAGTTTCTAGTATAAATACTCAAGTTGGTATCCTTTTATATCCAAAATCATACAAGCTACTTAAACACCCTGCAGTAAAAGTGATGTAGCATCACTCAGTACCTTTAACACTGTCAAAATATTAGGTTAAATATCATAAATGATGAAAGTTGCACATCAACAGTTAAAAGGAAAAATAAGACACCTTTGCTTCAATATACACATTCTAAAAACTGCTACAACTTTGAAGATACACATTGGTATTCTCAGAGTTTTGCTCATGTGTTTATCCTTGGAGCCTGTTCATAACCTGTAACACTGTAAATTCTCAGTTAATAGTAGTTCAAAGAGCTAATAAATGGATATGGCATGGGGCTTACAAATGACCATAACAGCCTTCAAGGTTTCTGTTTTGTTTGTTAACAATAAGATTTGAACAAGGAATGTTCAAAAGAATATATTCAAAATGAGACAAAAGTGGTTGACAATTTAGAAGGCGGAGCACATTATATGATTATATAGTATATAATTTTTTCATTAAATCAGAATATATCCCATGCTTTAAAAATTAAGAGTGTCACGTATGAAACATATTGAATCAATTTTCTTATAATTTTTAGAAATAAATTCATCTCTTCACTATGAAAATTTTAACCTCCAAGAAGACATCTTTGGGGGAAAAATAAAAGCAAAACACAATGAAGAATGACGGAGATGTCTGCTGCCTCTCCTGCCCTCTTGGTCTCATTATTGGATCCAGGTCAGAATCCATAGTGGAGTCTCTACTCTTCAGAGCAGGGCTTACCCCAAGTATGACTTCTACCTGAAGACCCTTCTCCTTAAAGCCAAGTCTGCACCATCAGGCAAGAAGTCCTCAAGCTCTGAGATCCCATGCCTCCCCCTTCCCTGTCACTCCAACACAAGAAGTGTAAGAACAGAACCTCCTACTTAGTGTTTCATTAGCTTAATGGGTATTTATTTTGACCCAGTGTTACCAAGGCAAGAATCAAAGGAATAACAAGTTCCCCTCAAGATTACTGTAAAAACTGAGGCATTAGAAGGGATAAAATTTGGAGAGAAGAGATCTAAGGTGACTTAATGGAGGTCACTAGATTCTGCCACAGGAAGAACCAAGGCAACAAAGGAGTGTATTTCTGAGGAAGAATTCTGGAAATCAGCAAAGAAATGACAGGAAGCCTAGGCAATGAGGAGACTTGGAAAGGCAGCAGAGAGAGAAACAAAGCACATTATCACCATGAACTTGGCTCCCCCAGGCAACTTAGAGGAGCCTACCACATTGTCAACCAAATGCAAGTGGGAAATCACCAAGGGCCCCTGTTATCATTGCAGATCAGCAAGCCTAACTACAGGAAAATTCCACAGTCCTCACAAGATTCAAATCAAGTTTCAGTAGCTACCTGGATTCTGAGAGATGGCTTTACTCTGAAGAAGGAAACCACTTTGGGCCTTCGACTCCCAGAACCAAAGCTGCCACATCACTGCCACTGCTAGACTCCAGCCTCCCTTGGGGCAGGTAGACAGATAAGCCTCATGGCCAGCGTGCACCTCACATGGCAGAAGATGGGGCCCCTCAACACCTTGTTGCTTCAGAATTGTGGCTGTCAATGTAAAACCCCCATTGTCACCCACATTCACCCTGTGGAAGCTGGGAAAGATCTGAACCACATCTGTAGCTCCAGGCTTGTGGGACCTGGGTAAAAATCCTATTTTCATCCTGAAGCTCCAGGACCGTGGCTTACAGTACACTAGCTCAAGTGTCATCTGCACTCACCACAAGGGAACTTCGGGCAGTTCCACACGTGTCTCACAGTTTCAGGACTTAAGCATCTATGCCTCAAGCCCTGGCCTCACCTATGCTCACTCTGTGGGAACTGAGTAAGGCATCTTCATATCCCAAAACCCTGAGACTACGGCTGCCAGTGCAATAAGATACATCACCCTGCAGGACATATGAAGGGGCTCATCCACACCCTGGAGCTCTGGAGTCACAGTTACCAACATCAAAGCTCCAGCATCACCTAACCTTACTCCTTGAGACCTGAGGATAGTCCTTTCTCTATGTCATTATTCCAGGACCATAGCTATCAGTGCCACAAGCACCATCCTCACCTGAACTCTTTTCATAGGTCCTGGTGTGGTCCTGTTGGCATGCAGTGATGAAGGGACTATGGTTGCCAGTGTCATACGTCCTGGTGTTGCCCACAATATCCTGGCAGGACCTGGCTACTTCTTAGTGTCCTTCAGCACCAGGACTGGCTGCCACTGTCAAAAACCCCAGTGCCATCAGTACTCAAATACAAAGGATCTGAAGACATGCAGAAAACCCACATTCACTGCCAAGTCCACAGTACTACCTACATGAACTGCTACAGTTGAGAAAACTGAGATACTTGTAGACTCCACAGATGTTGATTGCAGCTGAAGAAATCACAGAGGCTATTCTTATTCATTCACACAGAACTGAACACAAAACACCTTTCCAACCAGTACCCTATGTGGGTGATCCTGTACCTGGCGGGGAGTCTGCCTGCCCATGCAGGAAGTCGGGAGGACGTGGCGCTCCATGCCTCCTGGGAGGTACCCTGTAGCCTGGCTGTTGGCAGGCGGTAAGAGCCCTGGGCGCATTTCTCCTGACACCTGCCTTCTGCCAATCAGGTAAACTGCTCCTGGGTGTGACCTTCAAGCTGATCGGAGAGGCATATTGGTGCCAGTTTTAGTTCTGTCCTATGGAGTTAGTATTCCCCTGAGTTAGTTACACCCCTTCTGCCTGTCCTTTAAAAGTATACGTGGATGCTAATAAAGACAGACATGTTCACCAACGTCTGTCCCCGGTGCTTCTCGTGGAAGAACACAGTCACCCCACTCTCTCTGACGGTGTGGACTTCACAGGGCAAGTCCGCAACCCTACATCCCATCTAAACAAAATACCTCTTCCATAAAACTGGAAGAACAAACTGGTATACTAAATATACAAATGTCAACATAGAGACATAAGAAGCATGAACAAATAAGGAAACATTACATTCCCCAAGAAACACATACCAAATTGAAGGAAAGCTATGAAATGCTTGAAGTGGAATTTAAAATAATGATCCTAAGAGTAGTCAATGGGGTGCAGGCAATTACAGATAGATAACAAAATGATGGAAATAATTCATGTTGTGAATGAGAAAATCAACAGATAGAATAATAGAAAAAAAACAAGCAGAAACCTTAAAACAACAAACTAGAACAAGCAAAAGAAGATATTTCTGAACTTGAAGATAGATTTTTTTTGAAATTGCACAGATAAAAAAAGAAAATAATAACTGAAAACAATGAAGAAAGTCTATGTGATATATGGGGCACAATTAAGTGAATAAATATTTATTTTACAGGGATATCTGAATGCAAATAAAAGGGGAAAGGCATTGGAAAACCTACTTGCTAAAATAATAGCTGATGGGACAGGTATTCTGGCACTGTGGGTTAGGCTGCCACTTGGGACACCTGCATCCTACATCTGAGTCCTGGCTACTCTGCTTTTGACATAGCTTTCTGCTAATGCATCATGGGCGGATGGTGGCCTAAGTGGGTGAGCCCTGACACCCACAAGAGAAACCTGAATGGAGTTCCAGCTTACAGAATTTGAGTTCGTGCCACCCCAAATGATGCAAGCATTTGAGGAGTGAACTAGAAGATGGAAGACCCCTTTCTGTGTCTTTTGCCATCTCCCTGCCTTTCAAAAATTTTACAAAATCAAAAAAAAAAAATTGAAAATTTCCCAAGTCTTGAAAGAGATATGGACATCCAGATTCAGGAAGCTCAAGGGACCCAAATTAGATACAAACAAAAATTACCTATTCCAAGGCAAATTGAACTCAAAATGTCAAAAGTCAAAGACAAAGAATCTTAACTCAGGAATATAAAAGTGTAAAGTCATATATAAAGGAATTAAAGATTAACTGCATACTTCTCAGCAGAAAACTTACAGGTGAAAAGGGAGATAATATATTCAGGTCCTGAAAGAAAGATAAAAATACCAACCAAGAATACATTAAGGGGCTGGCGCCATGACTCACTTGCTTGGTCCTCCTCTACCTACAGCATTGGCATCCCATATGGGCGCCAGGTCTAGTCCAGGTTGCTCCTCTTCCAGTCCAGCTCTCTCTGTGGCCCAGGAAGGCAATGAAGGATGGCAAAAGTGCTTGGGCACCTGCACCCGCATGGGAGACCAGGAAGAAGCACCTGGCTCTTGGCTTCAGATAGGCACAACACCAGCCATAGTGGCCATTTGGGGGGTGAACCAGCAGAAGGGAGACCTTTCTCTCTGTCTCTCTCTCTCACTGTCTAACTCTATCTGTAAAAAAAAAAAAAAGAATACATTAGACATCGTACATGAAGTAAAAATAAAGTTTCCCAGGCAAGGAACTGATTTTTTTTTTTTTTTTTGACAGGCAGAGTGGACAGTGAGAGAGAGAGACAGAGAGAAAGGTCTTCCTTTGCCCTTGGTTCACCCTCCAATGGCCGCCACGGCCGGTGCGCTGCTGCCGGCTCATCGCGCTGATCCAAAGCCAGGAGCCAGGTGCTTATCCTGGTCTCCCATGGGGTGCAGGGCCCAAGCACTTGGGCCATCCTCCACTGCACTCCGGGGCCACAGCAGAGAGCTGGCCTGGAAGAGGGGCAACCGGGAAAGAATCCAGCACCCCAACCGGGACTAGAACCTGGTGTGCCGGCGCCGCAAGGCAGAGGATTAGCCAAGTGAGCTGCAGCGCCAGCCAGGAAGGAACTGAAAATTTATAACCACCCAATCAGCCCTACAAGGAATGCTTAAAAGAGTCCTACGTAATAGGAAAAATGGTGATAAAAACCTCACAGAAACACATTAAGGTACAAAATTGACCACTAGAGCACATATAAAAAAGAGAAAAAGAAAGAGGCAATATTATAACAAAAGAACACTATCAGGGCCAGTGTTGTGGCTTAGCTGGTTATGCCATACCTATGATAGTAGCATCACATTTGCCACCATTTTGAGTCCTCCACTTCCTTTTTTTTTTTTTTTTAGATTTATTTATTTATTTGAAAGCCAGAGTTACACAGAGAGAGGAGAGGCAGAGAGAGAGAAAGAGAGGTCCTCCATCCGCTGGTTCACTTCCCAATTGTCCACAACGCCAGAGCTGTGCTGATCCGAAGCCAGAAGCCAGGAGCCCCCTCCGGTTCTCCAATGTGGGCACAGGGCTCCAAGGTCTTGGGCCATTTTCTACTGCTTTTCCAGGCCATAGCAGAGAGCTGGATCGGAAGTGGAGCAGCCGGGACTAGAACTGGTGCCTATACAGGATGCCGGCACATCAGGCCAGGGTGTTAACTCACTGCACCACAGCGCTGGACCCAGAGTCCTCAACTTCCAATCCAGCTTCTTGCTACTGAGCCAGGAAGGAAGTAGAAGATGGACCAAATGCTTGGTCCCCTGTGACTCATGTGGGAGACCCAGATAGAGTTCCAGTTCCCTGGCTTCAGACTGGGCCAGCCCCAATAACTGTTGTGGTCATTTAGAGAATGAACCCATGGATAGGAGCTTGCTTGCTCACTCTTTCACTCCTGCTCCCTCCCTCTCTCTGTCATTATGCCTTTCCAAAAAATATAAATAATTAAAATCAAAGCTAAAAATCTTCAAGAGAACGAAGAAATAAGAAGTTATTTTTAAAAGATAAACAAAATAGACCTCTAGTCACAATAACAAAATAAAAGAGAAAATTCAAATAAATAAAATTAGAGATTAAACAGGAGACATTCATCTACAAAAAAAGGATAAATACACATATAATCTAGTAAGATTGAATCAAGAAAAACAGAAGATATAAACAAATAAATAATGAGTAACAAAATTGAAGCAGTAATTAAAAGTCTGCAAGTCAAATAAAAGTCCAAGACATAATGGATTTGTATCTGAGGTCTACAAAACATTTAAGGTTGAATTAATTAAAATTCTGCTTGTACCATTCCAAGGAAAAGAAAGAAAAAAAGAGAAAAAAATAAACCTCTGCCAAACTGTTTTTATGAGGCCAGAATTATCCTGATACAAAAACTAGGCAAAGAGAAAAAGAAATTTATAAACCAAAAATCTTGTTGAACATAGATATAAAAACTCTTAACAGAATAGTAACAAAGCAAGTCCAGCAGCATATCAAAAAGATCAAGTGGGATTTATCCCAGGGATTCAAGGATGGTTCAATATATATATAAATCAAAAAATATAATACATCGCATCAACAGTATGGAGAACAAAAGCCGTATCATTATCTCAACAGATGCAAAAGAAATAGCACTTGAAAACATTCAATATTCCATCATAAAACTTAACAAATTAAGTATAGAAGAAACATATCTCAAAATGACAAAAACTGTAATATTATAAAAATGACTAAAGTAATCTACAGAGTCAATGTAATTCCCATCAAAATGACATTCTTCACAGAACCAGGAAAAACAAATCTAAAATTCATGTGGAACCCGCAAGGACCCAGGATATCCAAAGGGATCCTGAACAAAGGAAGCTGAAGGCATCACAATATCTGAATTCAAAACATAATACAAAGCTATGAAAACCCAAACAGTATAGTACTAGAATACAAACTGTCATATAGAGCAATGAAACAGAATAGAGTAACCAGAAATTAATCCACATACAACAGATTTTTGACAAAGGTGGTAAGAATGGACACTAGAGAAAGGGTAACCTCTTCAATAAGTGATGTTGGCAAAACTGGACATGAATCTGTAAAAGAATAAAATTATATTCCTACCTTTCATCATACACAGAAATCAACTCAAAATGGATCAAAGATCTAAACGTAGTAACTAAAAATATGAAATTACAAGAGAAAAATACAGAGGAGATGCTTTAAGATACTGGTGGAAGCAAAGCTTTTTTAAGATAAAATTCCAAAAACACAGGCAACAAAATTAAAAATAGGCAAATGGTATTGTTTTAAACTAAGAAGCTTCTTCACAACAAAGGAAACAAACCCAGAGTAGAATGGGAGAAAATATTTATATGCTAGTTAATCGATAGTGGGTTAATACCTAGAACATATAAGGAAATCAAACAACTCAACAGTAAAAAAAAATAATAATTTGATTTAAAAATGGGCAAATAATCTAAATAGTCATTTCTCAAGATATACAAATGATCAACAAGTACATGTCAAAATATTCAACATCACTAGTCATCAGGGAACTAGAAATTAAAACCACAATGAAATATCATCCCACCAGAGTTAGTGTGAATATTTTCAAAAAAGACAAAAAAGTACTGGCAAGGATGCTAAGACAGGGAAACTCTTTTAAACTGCTGGTGTGAATAAAAATTAGTGAAGCCATTATGGAAAACAGTATGATGATTCCTCAAGATAATCTAAAATAGATCTACCATATGATCTGAAAGTCCAACTATTGGTTATATGGTCATATATGCAAAGGACATGATGTTATAATACAGTGTTTGTGGCCCTGCCACCCATGTGGGACTCCTAGAATTATGTTCCTGGCTCCTGACTTCAGTCCCAGCAACGGATTGCTGCTAGCATTTGCATAGGAGTGTTCATTGTCATTCATATTTTTTCTTTCTCTATCTTTCCCTCCCTCCATGCCAAATAATTTTTTTTATTTTAAAATAATAAAATCCTGTCATTTGCATCAAAATGGATAGAACTGTGACATTATGTTAAGTGAAATAAGCCAGACATAGATAGACCATATATGTTGTCTCTCCATATGTGGAAGCTAAAACAAGTTTATCGGAATGTAGATTAGTGATTACTAGAGTATGGAGGCAGGAGCACGTTAGGGAAGGAGGATGGAGGAAATTTACAGACTGGGTACCAAAACTTAGTTAGATTGGGAGAATAAATAAATCACAGTGTTCCACAGCTCAGTGAGACAACTATAGTTCACAATTACTCATTAAATATTTAATGAAGAACTAGAAGAACTCAAAACCTCAAAAAGCAAAGAAAATAGAAATGCTAATTACTCTAATCTGATCAGTATACACTCTCTACATATGATGAAAAATCACCATATACCCCACATACCATTATTATTACATGCTAATCGAAAAGAAAAATAAAGAAATACAAACTTGAAAATAGACAATCATTTCTCTGTTCAAGTTCCATGTTCAAATAGATTAGCACCTAAAAAGATGGTGGCCATGACAATGTTATATAATGATGACTTGACTTATGTTTGTGCTAATTCTAATAGTTTCCAAAATATTATGAAAATCACCCCATCTAACATCAGTAAAAGTGACACCTTCCCACCACCCCAAGTACATGGTTGAGTTCATTAAGAAACAACATTTTTTAAAGTCTTCTAAAAAACATGAAACACTAACAACGCTGCTGCTGCTAACAGTTTATGCTACGCACGACAGCCTCACGCAGTCATTCTTGAATGTTCAGGAGAATACTGCAAGGGAACACTGCAGGTCTGACGTTTCAGCTGAGGCACAGAGAGGACAGCCAGCCTAACGGAAGTCACAGAACTGGAGATCTAGGCCAGGCTACACGGACACCTACTCAATTTCAACAAACTTTTCCTTCGCAGAGGCTTCACATATGTGGGGTCCCCTTCCTGGAACATTCTGTCCTTCATCTCTCCTTTGGCCCAACTCATTGATCCATTAAAACTCAACTTCTATTTCATTGCCTCAGAAAAGCCTTCTGTGAGTGTTCAATCTGAGTCAAGTGGGAACCCCCGTCATTCTGCTCAGCGGTTCACTCCTTGCTGGCAGGGCATTTATCTCTACATACAAATGTGTACTCACTTGAGCACTGTGTTTGCTGCCTGCTTTCTGGTCTAGACTATAAGCTCCAGACAGAAACAAACCATGTCTGCAAAAGTAGTGGTTAGAGAGAAATATTGACTGAAATGAAGAAATGTAATAACTTTCAAACAGTATGCTGAAGAGCTACTGATCCTTCTACTCTGCCGTTTCTAAAACCAGGATCTTTACTTTTATCTATTTATATCTTGGGCCTCTTCATAAAGTGTTCAAACAAAATACTGTTAAAAAAATATATAGAAATTACTACTCCATGGTGCTTCTATTTATCAGCTGACATGGCCAATGGGATGAGAGTAAAGTGGCCAATTTCTGTTTAAGCAGAAAGCTATAGCAAACAAGAAAACACACAGGGCCAGTGCTGTAGCCTAGTAGGCTAAGTTTCCGCCCATGGCACCTGCATTCCCATATATGTGCTGGTCCATGTCCTGGCTGCTCCTCTTCAGATCCAGCTATCTACTTATGGCCTGAGAAAGCAGCAGCAGATGTTCCAAGTGCTTGGGCCCCTGCACCACCATGGGAGACCCCAGAAGAAGCTCCTGCTTCCTGGCTTCAGATCAGCCCAGCTCTGGCCATTGTGACCATTCAGGGAGTGAACTAGCAGATGAAAGATCTTTCTCTCTGTAACTACCTCTCAGATAAATAAATAATCTTTTAAAAAGTAAAAAGAGAGCATTAACATAGCTGTCTTACAACATAGGTGTGAACCAAAATTCTTAGAAAGTCATTCTTCTTTTTTAAAGCTTCAAGAGAAGAATCTCTTCTCATTATTTAATGTATGCCATGAGCACAGCACTATGTGGATGATGATATAATAGGTGTGTGCCATGTTAACAGCAAGTACAAAATTAATAGCCTAACTATATTTTAAGGATACCAACTTGAAGTTTAATCTATAGGAGTTCTCTGCAGATTAAAAAAAAGCTACAAAAAGTCATTGCATCCTTCCATCATTCTCACTTCTCTAAGAAGAACAAAATTCTGGGGGCTAAAGTCTTCCAACCTAAAGAAAACATATGTCCCCAAAAGACCTATCCCTGGTCCCCAAATTCATACCTTCCTTTTCATGGAAGACAACATCCTACATGGTCCATCAGCTCCAGCCTAGAGGAACTCAGTGAGTGGCTAGATTACAATGTTACAGTCCAGGTACTTTAAGGATTAAGTAAAGTGACTTTACTGACTACAATGGACTTTATCATCCCTTATGAAGTTCCAGGGTGTGTAAAGGAATAGCACATCACCACCAACACACCATGGTCACAATACCAACACCAGGATTGCCAAAGTGTTTCCTTGTCTTTACCTTTTGACATGGAAATATGTCATCATTCTGCCGTGGTGGGACAACCCTTTCCTCTCACTCTCCCTATCATACTGAAGAGAGTCAGGCTCAGGTCTGTGCGATCCATGCTTCTATTCCCTTAGATTTTCCTCTAAAATATGATTCAAGGGACACATCACAAAAATGCACACTTCAATACAAGCAGTCTGCAAATCAGCACTTAAATATATTTATAAAAATCCACACTTCTTGTGACATGTTTCATAATAATCTTACTTAGATAAAACATATTTTAAGAATCCAATGTTATTTCATGTGGCTTATTTTGATGAAATAAGGAGATTCTTCCAGTGTGGAAGTAGTTGAACCAATACAGAAATTTGGCATCTGAAATGATGGTAGAATCCTTTACACAATAATGAAGTTGTAAAAATTCTGCTTATACCAGAATTATTATTAAAAAGTCACTTTTGGAAAATAGCAGATTACTGCCTCCAAACAAATATTAGTAATTTGTTACAGATATATTAAAAACTCAAGTAAAGATGCTTCCAGTTCTCTGTATTTGTGTTCAGAATTACTTATCAGAAAACTGAAAAATATCTTTTTATATCATAAAATATTTCTTATATCTATCTCATCTATCTCTCATATCAAAATTTACTAGTTAATTCTTAAGACACCATAATTTTAATTTTAATCCTTAATGTTTAAAGCAGGATATTTTATATCCTCTGTATAATGATATTTTGACTCCATCCAATTCAATTTTTATTCAATGTCATTCTAGATTATAAGAAAACTCAAACAGTATCCAGAACTTTCCTTTGGGTGACTGAGGTCATTTCCCTGTAAGAAATTTGTAAACATAGACAACGTATCTACATCTATTGCACTTCCTCTGGCTCAAGTGGCAGAAGCTCCCAGCTCAGATGCTTCACAAAATAAAAACATTTCTATCCCACAGAGTAAGTCTGGAAACAGAATTATTTGGGGACAGCTGTGTCCGGACTCTGGCTCTTTTTCTGACTCGTGGCTCTGCTCTTCTCCATATGATGACTTTATCACTGGACTAAGTCCCCACATGGTCGTTAAGATGACTGTTAGGCAATGACTGTCCAGGCATTGTATCAAGACATTACAATATCCAAAGAAAAAAGACAAGTCTCTTTAACCTCTGGTGCTTTTTTAAGAACAGAGAATCCTTTCTTAGAAAATTCCAAACTTCTCTTTGCATCTCATTGGCCAGAATGATCACAAATTTGCATGTTGAAAATGATAACTCATAAAGGAGGAGAGTGATCACTGTTCGCTATTGTTAATCTTAAACAGCCAGGATATAGTCGATTAAATCATGCCCCCAATAAAGATATATACAAGTCCTAACCCCTGGTAACTGCAAACCTGACCTTTCTTGGGAACATGGTCTTGACAGATGTAATGAATTTAAAGACATTAAAACGAGATTATCCTGAATGCAGAGGAGGTCCTAAATCCAATGACTTGCGTCAATACAAGGCAAAGGACAGGGAGAGCCTCCCAGGGAAGCTATATGATGATGGAAGCAGACATTGGGTTATACATCTACAAGCCAGAGAATTCTAAGGATTGCCACCAACCACCAGAACCTAGAAGAGAGACATGAATTCAGTAAATCCTCTCTCAGATCCTTCACAAGGCATTAATCTTGCTGACACTTTCATCTTCAACTTCCGTACTCACAACTGCCAACGAAACGTTTCTGTTGTGTCAAGACACCCAGTTTGTGGTGCTTCATTGCAGCAGCCTTAGGAAACTGGTACATGAGATCTACTCCTCAGGGCTGGACCAGCCTTCCTTCAGCACATGATAACATGAAAGAGAATAGATGTATGAACAAGGCTGGTAAGGGTGAAGGAGACAACTGAAAACATCTGGTATAGACATCTTCCTGATTGTCAAACCTCAGCCCACATAAAATGTATTTTACAAAATAATGTGTTTATTTTACAACAGTTTCATGTTTTCAGAAAAATTACAAAGATAGAATACAGAGTGTTCCTGTATACTCCCTACTAGCAACATAGTGCTTCCAACATTTATATATTATGTTACATCTTACATATACAGCACATTCTTACACTTAATGAATCAATACCTATATATTATTACTAATTAAAGTCTATACTAAGATTTTCTTAGTTTTTATCTAATGACTTTTTTGTGTTCCAGGATATAACAGTTGTACTGTAAACAAAAAAAATTAAAATTGTATCTTTATTTGTAAAATGAAAAAATTATATAGATCAAGAAATTTGTACATTCACACATTTTGATTTAAAGGAAAAGAACACATTCAAAGAAAAGATTATACAGACTACAATTATACAAAATGTGGATTTATGATAAAAATAAACTTGTTCAAGAACAGCCCAGAGATAAGAACTATAATAACCTGATAAATGATACAACAGGACAATGAAGATCAACATTTCTAAATAAGATTTTCACAGTGTCAAATGTTGATTTCCTGTTCCTAAATGGAGCAGTTTCAGCAATTATTAGTTCAACACTCTGTTTTTGACACACAGTTCTGCCTTTTCTGATTTCACTTTCTGCTAAGGCCTCAAATTTGACCTCTGCAATTCTCCTACTGTCTGCTTGATGATTCAACTTGGAAGCCAACAATCTAAAATTGAACTCACTTTCTTCTCAAATCAGAGTTGTTGGATGCTCCCCTTTTTATTAGTAATCCTGAGCACCAGATCTCAAAGCCATCTTTTATTCCAATTTATTGGTATCCTACAGCTGATTACATGTCAACATGGCAATTTAAATCTTTTGGATCAGCTGGATCCAGTTCACCATCTCTCAGTCACAGTACAACTAATCTCGTCATCCTCCCCAAGACCTCAGTAGCAGCCAACTTCTGCATCCCTTCCTTAGAAGTGTGTTTCAATAGCGCAAGTTCCTTTCTCTAATATCTTAACGTTTAGAGGTGACTGCATCCTCTGTTAACTACCTGCTGACATGTTAGAGGAACATAGCTCAGCCTCTTCACATTGACATTTTAGGGTGGATGTTTTTATTATGGTGGTTTTCCCTGTATATTTTAAGATGCTTAGCAGCGTATCTGTCCTTGATCCACTAAATGTCAATCACACCTCCTCACCAGATTCTGATCATAAAGAGCATCCCTAAGCATTGTTAAATGTTTGCTGGGGTGGCAAAATCACCCTGGGTTGAGAACTGCTAACTTATAATTTACTTTGAATCCTTTTTATTACCTAGTTAATAATTTTATATCTAGTTAACACTTCTTTATAACAAATTCTCTCTGTTCAAAGATCTGATGTGGTTTCCATTTTCTAGCTAGACCATGAGAGTGTTCTATAGTGACACCTCTTACATCTGCTCTTTGCTCTTCCATTTTTATTTTCGTATGAGTCACTTTGATCTAAGATTCCATGATTGTGGATAGTTATCTCCTAAGCCATCCTGTGTCTTTCATTTCTCCACATGGCAATCCTTTCTGACTCCCAAATATATCCATGATAAAATTTTCATCAATTTTATTCAATATAGTTGCTCATATCCTACAGAAGAAAACACAGCCTCTTTATCTTGGTCTTTAAAGACCTCTAGGAACCAGACAACTTAGCTACAATTCCAAAGTTGTTAGTTACTAGCTATGTGTCTTTGGGAAAGTTAATTACACTTTTGAACCTCCATTCACTTTTCTGTAAGATAGCTGCTTAATTTGTAGGGCTGCAGTAGGATTACACATAAGCTCAATGATGTGAAAATTATATTGTCATGAAAAGTAGATGGAAAATGTAATTAAAAGTATTTATTTTGATGCAAAACAGAATTTTAGAAGCACAAAATTTTTTCACGATATGTATAAAATATATAACAAAAACCTACACACAGATTTCAAACCAAAATAAAATTCATGTTTTTGATTCATTTTTTCCAAGAACTTTTTGAAGCACCCTTGTATTATTATAGTTTCCCTGATTAGTGATGTAAACAGTTATGTGCAACAAAGTAGGGGTTCAATAAATTTTATTTTCTGTGGCAGAGTCTTTCCTAACAGTTTTCTGCTAGTCACATGGTCGTCATGCAAAAGGTGACATATCCCTATCTCCTTTACAGCTAAATGTGACAATTTGACAAACTTTTAGACATTTAAGTCATTCCCTTAACTGGAAAGAAGTTACCTGCTTCTTTCTTTTCCCTCTTCCTATTGACTGGAAGGTACATGTGATGACAACAGTTGGAATAGCCATCTGAACCACTAGTTGGAAGCTATGCAAGTCTTCATGTCTTCAATATGTCTTCAACATTATAAAGATACCTCAAAAGCCCACATCCATCTACCTAGACTATTATGCATGGCAGAAATAAGTTTCTATCTTTGTTAAACTACTGTTGTCTTGAGTCTCCCCTTTCCAGTAGCCAGATCTACGTGTTAACTATATCTTATTATATGTACCTCCCATAATTTAGTTTCAACTTGCTATTTCCTTATTTTGTGTATCTGTGTGGGCGCAAACTGCTGAAATCTTTACTTAGTATATACTAAGTTGATTTTCTGTACATAAAGTTAATTGAAAATGAATCTTGATGAAGAATGGGATGGGAAAGGGAGTGGGAGATGGGATGATTGTGGGTGGGAGGGAGTTTATGGGGAGAAAAGCTGCTATAATCTGAAAGTTTTACTTTCCAAATTTATATTTATTAAAGTTTAAAAAAAATCCAGTGCGATTTTTGCTTTCATGGACTTGAACACTAAGAAAGAATAAAAGAGATCATCCAGGAAGAGGATTACTCTACAATGGCCATGAGCAGATTTTCCCACTAAGGAGTTAGTACTCTATATTTATGTATTAATTACAAGTATATTCTTCAATCTCTTTTTTTTTCCTCTTCTCTTCAGAACAAGGAACTGTTGATTGAGATGGGAACTCTAACACATTTGAACTCACCTAGATCAATATCACAGAAAACAAAAGCACCAAATGTCAGGACTTAGTGTAGAAAAGAACCACATAAATTTCCGTTAATGGAAATAATCCAAGAATTTTAAAAAAAATTCTTAATAGTCTGACTCATAGAAGATGATAACTAAAACTCAAGAGTGTGAAATAGAGTTAAATTCACTGAAGAAATCTATGAACTATCACCATATGTGAGAATTTCTATGGAAGGGCAATGCTTTTGTATTTGAGCAATGAAATTCCCTCTGGAACTTACCCATTCATCTAATTTAATAAGCATTCATTGATCATGAATGGGTATCTTTGTGGACAGACTTAAAGCATAATGCCAAGTTTTAGTCAAAACCATCTCTGCAGATTTTTTGCTTTCTTTCTGAATTTATTTAGAGTCAGCAAAAGAAAGCAAAATCACTTTCTTTGTGTGAAGACCAAAGCTACACTTATTGATGCTCCTTTCACTAATGCCAACTCCAAGTGCTGGTTAAAGAAATGCTTGAATTGCAGTAAAATAGCCAATCATATCAGTAAACATTTAGGAGAAAATAAATCTTATAATTCTCAAACTACATATACTAAGTTATGACACAGCCCAAGTTCCTGGCAAATGACTCTTCTGGCATTAATAAAAAAAAATTGAGATCAGAGCAAAGAAAGACTAACGTTGCTTAAGTGCCTTTCTAATGTAACTCCCTTTGGATGAGGAATTAAGAGGCACACAGTGGTTAAGTGACAGAAAGTAAAGTCTGCTGAATATTCTGAGTCTCCCTACAGGGCTCTCACCTCTGCTGGCCATTGATTTACATTCAAGATCAGTAATCAATTCTATCAGTAAAAATTAGTTGTGGTATTTCAAATTAGGTAAAGTTTGGCAATTTAAAAAGAAGCAAATTTTCTTATATTGCATAGTCTAAGAAAGTAACACTTTGCAGATTGAAGAGCTTCAAACTGGGAGCCAACTGATAGGATCAAGGGGTCTGTTAATTCTCTGTGATAACTTTGATAAATCCAGGTAATGTACAATGAAGGGGTTGAATAATATAAATGATATTCTCAGAGGCTGCTAGAAGTCTCTCATTCTATAATTACAACTGTTTAGCAGGTTAAAAACACAAATTTGTCCATATCTACTGTCTTCCCTGCCTTTTAAACATTATATTACTTGATATGAAAATGCCAGAGAAAATGGAAGAGAAATAGAAGGCCAACTTAAAAAAGGTCAGTAAATAATTAATACTGTCTTCCACCTAAAATTACCTGAGCCATCAAAATACATGTCAAGAGCTGTAAATCCTGGTTCTGACTCTAGCTCAGATCCTGCACTTCAGAGAAACACATCAAACCCTGAAACTACCTGGTCTATTCACTGTTCCATAGACAAATTCTAATATTCCCTGAAGCAAGGCCTTTGCCATTATCTCGGTTATTTTTCCTTCAAGGCTCAATTTGAGCACCAGCTATTCTGCATAGCATCTGCCTAGTCCCCTGCAATCTCTTTTCTGACCATCTGTTTGATTCTTAGCCACTTGGCACTCAGTGTTGGTGAACGCCCTCTGTCTAAACTAGATCAAAGTCTACCCCCTACAGGAAATATGACTTAGACCTATTTTTATACTGAATGCAAAAGCCTACACATAGCAGGTGCTCAATAAATATTTTTGTGGATCATGATGATAACAATGGTTCCCAAGGGTGATACAAGAAAGACAGGATAGAAAGTAAGTTACTGGGTGAGACGACTTGCATTCTTAGGGGGAGCACAAGTATAACATGATTGTGAAAAATTAACTAGAAATTGGATAAGATACTGAGGTCATCATATGAAGGGAGATGAGGAAGAGGACGTAACCTTAGTTGTGCACCTTCTCTGAAGTGATTCTTTCCTTATCCATTGCCCTAACGCGTAATTTAATAGAATTCACTAAAACCTAGAATTATTTCTTTTATATGAAACAAAACTGTTTATTTGAAAATGTCTGTTATATATGAATGGGCATGAAATAATTTATGACAGACTTCTGCTGTAATTTTTCAGGTATTTACGGAAGCAAAACATTCAATTCTTCTACATTTTGCTTTTGGCCAATTCTTCCTTCTTGAAGTCATAGGAACATACCTCTCCATAAAATAAGTAAAAATTTGGCTAGGGGTGTTCCAAAGGTACCTAGCATCTACTGCTTAATCTAGAATAAAAAGTCAAAGGGTTGATTTGTCTAGTTATTCCAGAAATCCTATCTTGAAGTATTCCAAAAACATTTGCACATGCATCTTTTTCTCAAAGCTACTTGATTACTTTCTCAGGGAAATTGTTCTACAATCCAAGTGTAGCAGCTGAGCTTGGAAGTATTCTAACCTAGGAGTTCCCAGTGCTAGAAGATGAAGAAAATCACCTTGGAAGCTCTGAAAAGCACACACAGATCCACCTATCAGAACTTCATATACAGTAGTCCACAGAATGTGAATATGCACAGTTTCATGTCTTTTAGGTAATCCTGTGGCAGATGTTAAGAAGACTGATATGTGCCACATAGTGTTAGACTCTCAAGTATTCTAACCTGTAAATGTTTCTTTTTCATAACTTTTTTCCTTAATGCTTACCTTGCAAAAGGAATCCTCATTTATTTAACCAATTAAGAATGTTCATTTCCATCATATCTTACCACAAAACATTTACACGGGTTCCCCTGCGGGTATCTTCCAGGTTGGCAAATGTCTAAAATTAGACAGCTCTTGACCATCAGCAACAGGGGAGCATGTCACCTCTTAATCTCATCTTTCTGTACCACACATTTGTCATAGCTTAAACTGAGCTGCAAAACTTCTGAGGATATCTTACTGGCATGCCTTTGGTGAATGATTAGAAGTTATAATTCCAAGTTTTCACGAGTCTAATCTCTACAAAGTTCAACATTCCATTTCATCTGGCTTCCATCAATAAATTAATCAAGTAAGTCACCTAACATTGAACCATTCCAGTTATCAGAGTTTTCTCTTCTAACTGATATAATCCTGGTTATACAGAGGCAGAACAGATTAGAAGTAAAAAAAAAAAGAGAGAGAGAGAGAGAGAAAAAAAACTTCATTATCAAGCTTGACTGATTTCAGGTTCCTCCTACAGCAAGTATTCACGATGATCTTGAATAAGTGATGACTTCTCAACCGCTCATGTCTTCATCTAGTAAACAGATCATTTCTATGCATCTCAAGCACTATTTCATGAAGATTTAATGAGATAGTCCCCAAGTGTTGCTGGCATACAAGGTTATTTTTAAACTTTCTCTTATGCAGAGATTCATTGATTTTGTGAACTTCAATCAGAATTAAAGCACAGATGTTTTTCATCTTTGCTAAAGTAGGCAGTTTTATCCAAATCAAACTATATAGATTTTTGCATATGAATCTTAACCATATATACACATTACAGTATGTCATTAGATTCACATGTCATTAAATTCTAGTTTAATTCATTCAGTGCCCACCATGCTTAAGGAGAAATCAATTCCAATCTCTTACTGTTTGCAGGCTTTCCCCCTGCCCATGGCAGTTCACCAAATGCTTCAAAGATAAAAATCTAAGCATTTGATGCATTGAATCACTTTATCAACTGCCCAACTGATTTTGAACAACATGCAACAAAACCTTACAGTTCAGTATGATTACATGAGATTGAAGTTGATATGCAAAGAGGTCATTCAAAGTTTCAAATATTTCCAAAATTTGATCTGTGGACAGAAAAGAGATAGGGTATGTAATTATCTGCTGAAATGTTGGGTTTTTGCTTTTGTTTTTGTTTTTAATTCAACATTAGTTGAATTCACATATCAATTATTCAAAATATGTATGTTAAAATTTATAAATTTTAAAAGTATAATTTCCATATATATTGGTAGGCTATCAAAATTGCTAGAATTTCAGTTTGGATGTAATTGAGAATTATGAGGGCTCTTCAAAAACTCTGGAAATTTTAATTCAAAGTAAGTTTATTTTAGTGTAAAAATTGAAATCTAAGCATTGATTTCATATTACATGTTTCCATGAAATTTTTGAAGATCCTTTATATATGTATAGAAGCAATTCTAAGTAGTTTCTGTTCCACAGACTTCCTAATGTAGTAAGGCCATTTTTACACAGTCTTCCACCACCATGTGTAGTTGTCCAATGCTAAAGCAAAAAATTCCATCACTGTGTTAGAATTTCTAACTAAATATACCATAAAATTTATAAGCAAGAGAAATGTTTCTTTAATAAAATTATCAAACTTTCACAATTATACCATAAATAGAAAATAATCAAAGAATTACTGGAATTCACATATATTATTTCTCTAATTGAAACTAATATACTGATAGAAAAGTAGCACCAGCAATTATTCACAAAATTCTTCAGATAGAATTAATGTAATAATAATTCTTCACTTTTTGCACAAGAGCAATCAAATTAAGTAAATTAATTCAGAAAACAGCCATTTATTCCAAAGGAAAAATCAGCCTTCATAGAGAGATGGTCAAGCACTTCCTGCAGCTGTCACCTGCAGTTAGCCATGACTGGACCATAACTACGAATTTCTGAACTGGCTTCTGATGCACTTTCAACAGCTCAACATCTTTGCTTTTCACTTCCTGGAATAACTGTGGCCCCCTAATGGATAGTATATTTCAATAAGCATTTTGTACAGGTTTCTTATTGATTACCAATGATGTGAGAAGTGGAAATTCTCATTAAACTATACTTTTATAAGTCACTGCTGTCAAAAGGATTTATATTAAAAAATTGTATTAACAAAACAGGAGAGGAGTTGGTGTTGTGGTTGTGTGCTTGAGCCACCACTAGCAACACCAGCATCCTGTTTCCAGTCATGGCTGCCACACTTCCAATCCAGCTCCCTGCTAATGTGCAGAAGATGGCCCAAGCAGTTGGAACCCTGCCAGTTGTGTGGGAGACCCAGATTACCACCTGGCTCCTACCTTTAGCCTAGCTCAGCCTTAACTATTATGGCCATTTGGTGAGTGAACCAGCAGATGGAAGATCTCCCTCCCTCCCTCCAACTCTGCCTTTCAAATAAACAAACAGATTAAAAAAAAAAAAAAACAGTATTGAAAACCAGCTAAGAACTTCTCTTTTAATTAATTTATTTGTTTGAAAGGCAGTTACCGAGAGGCAGAGGAAGAGAAAGAGAGGTCTTCCATCAGCTGGTTCACTCCTCAGATGACTGCAACAGTCAGAGCTGCGCCAATCTGAAACCAGGAGCCAGGAGCTTCTTCCGGGTCTCCCATGCAGGAGCAGGGGCCCAAACACTTGGGCCATCTTCTACTGCTTTCCCAGGCCACAGCAGAGAGCTGGATGGGAAGTGGAGCAGCCAGGACTTAAACCGGCGGCCATATTGGGTGCCAGTACTGCAGGCTGCAGCTTTCTCCGCTATGCCACATCACCAGCCCCAATAAACAGATCTTTAAAACAGAAAAACAGTAGAACAAATAATGACTTAAGCTGAACCTCAGACTTCTGTGCTATCTTATTGGGCACTCCCTTACCAACTGAATAAAAATTACAGTTTGAGGCTTTAATCAATCTAAACTTCCCCAAATGTAATGTTTCATTACATAAACATAAACCAAATAACAGATGTAATTGTGAACCATTTAGGGTGTAAGAGCTTTCTCTAGTAACTCTGTAATAATTCTGACTACATGGATAAAACAAAAACTTAGGTATAGTTTGGCACTATACAGGAACTGATAAAACCACTACAACAGAAGTATCCAGATTAAACTCTATATACTTTATCGCAGGACTGCTCAACCTCTTATTTCCCATATGTATATCATCTACCCCAACATATAATTTACGACATACTGGGGACCCTAAGGCATCGTGCACCTTACATACATGAACCACAGCCCAATTAGCTGGAAAACCAAGAAGCCAGCAGGGAATGCAACCTCAGGGACTTCTACCACAATTTGAGAATGGGAGCAGTCAGCTGTTTCTATCTGCTCATGTCCAGAAGGCCTTATGTTTTATCAGAAAACACGCTAGCAGGGATGGAACCATGTCATTTACCTTGCTTCTGGGAAGAGTTAGGAAGAAAGAAGCAAGTTATCAGTTATTGTCTTTCAGGTTTAACAACTTCAAGGAAGGAGTTGCTCACTGCATATGCATCTCACACACTATTAAATGAGTTCATGGTAAAATCCAACCTGGCTTATTTTTAACATAAAATTAATGAGGATAATCTTTAAAATAATACTGAATGAATTTTAAACCATACAACATGCCAATATAGAAGCAAAAGTTGGGACCATCCTGGAGAAACCGGGATATATGGTAACTTTTTTTTTAAAGATTTATTTTATTTATTTGAAAGACACAGTTACAGAGAGAGGTAGAGACAGATAGAGAGAGAGGTCTCCCATCTGCTGGTTCACTCCCCAGATGGCTGCAACAGCAGGAGCTGCACCGATCCAAAGCCAGGAGCCAGGAGCTTCTTCCTGGTCTCCCACGTGGATGCAGGGGCCCAAGGACTTGGGCCATCTTCTACTGCTGTCCCAGACCATAGCAGAGAGCTGGATTGGAAGAGGAGTAACCAGGACTAGAACCAATATGGGATGCTGGTGCCTCAGGCCAGCGCTTTAACCCACTGCATCATGACGCCGCCCCCAGTAACTCCAATCTTTACATGAATGTGTGTGTGTGTGTGTACATATGTGTATTTTGTCATAGCAATGTATAGTAATAAGTCCCCAAAAAGAAAATTACCGATTTCTATGTACAAAGAAGAAAAACAAATAATATTCTGAAATGTGATTAGCTAATTAAATACACAAATCTCCTCAGATTCTACATTCCTTTCCCAATCTGTCTATACCCTGACACAGAAAAAAAAAAAAAAATTGGGGCCAGCACCATGGCTCACTTGGTTAATCCTCCACCTGCAGTGCCAGCATCCCATATGGGCGGCAGGTTCTGGCACCAGCTGCCCCTCTTCCAGTCCAGCTCTCTGCTGTGGCCTGGGAGGGCAGTGGAGGATGGCCCAAGTACTTGGGCCCCTGCACCCGCATGGGAGACCAGGAAGAAGTACCTGGCTCCTGGCTTCGGATAGGTCTAGACTATTTATTGTGCTTTTTTTCCCCTATAAAATCCTTTTTTCAGCTGGCATTAGCTTTTTCTTGATGCTATTATACCTGAGGTCCTGACTATTGCTTTCTTTTCACTACTATCTGGGTAGGCTCTGAGATTAATGCTTTATTATTCCTACGAAAAAAAGTACATGAGTTTTATAGCTGGTGATTCATTCATTCTTTAAATTAAGTGTTCATAACTTTGTCAGTGGCAGTTGTTGTCATCAGCCTGAACTTCAGCTATGTGGGATGTTATGACATCAGTAAATTTTAGACAATGCTGTCTCCATAATGTTTTCCTTCCTACAGAGAAATGGAACTGGTATTAATATGTTCTGCATATCCTTGTTAGATCCTGTATTTTTATTATTTGGTCAAGTCTCTGGATAACTCCATGTGAAAAGTTCGTTGTAAACTGTTTATCAAATAGCTGGGAACTACTAGAGCTAAGATTCAAACCCAAGCCAGTCTCCTGCACTTGGATCAGGCTACTTCATCCAGCTGATTTCTCTATTATCCATTCCTTCAGCATCTCTCTTTGAAATTCTGTAACATAAAATATACACAATTGATATGCTAAGATAAAATATCAACTTGCCATCAGGTTAAAAACTACTATTATTACCAGTGTGCTTAATGTTTTTTAAATTGAAAAATAGTCTTAACAAGTTGATTTTTCAGCAAGATCAGAGCCTTCTTGACTTCCTCATTAATGGAAATGCTGGCAGGAATGGTTCTGGTTTTCATTTTGGTTTCAGCTTTGTGGGTATATGGAGAACAAGCTGTTCTAAGAGCCCCAGAGGCCCAAAAGAAAACAACAGCCAAAATGCCATTCTGAAATATCCCGAGCCACTGCCCCATTAATAGCCACCCTGGAATGAACAACCAAGGCTTATACAGACAAGCAGGCTGAGCAGGTGGCCCATCTGATGACAGAGGTATGTCTGACACTTCCAGTGATGGAGTGGCATAATTAATGGTCATGATGGTGGCAATCCAGGAGTTGGGTTAGACCAGGTAAAGGACATCCATGGATACTGCTTTTTGTTGGGTCGTGTTTTGAATCACACTCTCCCAATTGCCCTTTGATTTCATGTATCATCATGATCACCAAAATAAAACATTGCATCACCCTAAAATTGTTTAGATTCTTGGTATATACACCAGACCAGACAAATCCAAAAGTAGAGTCAGGATTCTGAGGTCTGCTCAGGACATTTTTCATGGAGAACATGCCTATTTTAATTGTGTACCATTTGTTTGGTTTCTGTAATAAATCTTCAGGTGCTATTTCTGCACATTCTATTTGGAGAGGATGCATTTCTTTTATATGGAACAACTTTGTTTTAGTCAAATTAGAACTTAAAACCATGAGTTCCAGTTAAATACAGAAAACATAAGGCTTCTAAACTTTATGTATATGTATTTATATATTTTATTTTAAATACATAAATATTTTAAAATAATCTCATAAAATGTATTCTTATAAATTGTATATTTATTTTATGTTTTAATAAAATATATAATATTAAATTCTATTTTAAATGTATAAGTATATACTTTATATAAAAGATATATATATATATATGATATAAATAGATCAATGTCTATTTCAGTATTTGAGCTCAATGGACCAAAATTCTTCAGGGCAGCCACAAATATTATATAAATAATATCTTTAGAACTCTAAAAAGAAACACTTAGATACTACCTATGATTCATAGTTTTGAAATGCTTTGATAATCATTTAAAGCATATTTAATACTCCATAGAAAGTAGCACATTCCAGAAAAGGAGAGAAATGATCAAGCCTCTAAAAAGTCATAAAACAGAGCAATTTCTGACTATCATGGTCCAGAGCTCTGTCTTCTACCTTCAACACTGATGTGTTTCCTCTAAACTACCAATCAGTTTCACCCAAGTTAGGGAAGTCAGCCACAAACCTCTGGAGACAATAAAACTCTTCTGATAATTTATCATCAAGAGAGCCCACGGAAACCAACAAGTCTTAGATACAGACCACATATTAAACATGCAAGGATCAAATTAAAGAAACTCTAGGTCCTACCATATATTCTTATTTTTGTCTTAAAAGTATGATTTTCCCAACTCAGATGCCCTGGAGTTTGGTATTTCCTGAATATCAACTGATTTAATGTGGCCCTCATTATTTAAAACACAAATGAATCCAGCAGCTATAGTAGTCTTAACAATACCAGAATGAATTAGTATTAGTGTATATTAGGTAAAACATCACCCAGGAAGACCCAAAAGGAATGGGATAGAGAAAACGTGAGTTTTGGGGTTGTAAGCCAGGATTGGTTAGGTACATATCCAAAAATGTAGTGTTATGGAGGGGATAGGTGTCCCTGGGGGAAATGGAAATTAGCAAAAGGAAACTAATATGTCCATAAAGGAACTCTAAACAAAAATAGAGAGACAAGATTAAGAATATTCAGAGAAAGTGAAACCTTTATATCTCAATATTGTAACTTTGAAGTATAGTCTTTATATTGAAATTAAGAGGATGCTCACAAATAATTAATTAGAAGAGACCTTTATCACTGTAAGTATTTATCTAAAGATAGTTGATACTTTCTACTGTCTTAGTTCCCCCAATATGTGTCACTGAACTGGTTACTCTGGAGTTTAATGCTGAAAGTGCTAATAAGGTATGTGTATTATTTAAACAAGCTGTTGGCTAATACCAAGCTAACACAGCAAGTCAGAAATGTGACTACTCCACATCCACAAATGCTAAAAGTGTAATATTAGAGCTAGAATTATTTTGACTATGTGTTTATTCCTTTACAAAGTATCCTTCTGGTCCAGGGAAGAACAAAATCAACTGGAAGGTGGAATACTTTAAAGCACATTCAAATACAAGGGACAACGAAGAGTATACTGAAATGAAAGTCCACTGGGCTTTGGAAGAGATGAAAACTCTACAGAAGGACCTAGAATGACCACTCAAACCTCTTCCCCACCTCTCTAACACCAGCCTTCATTCTCATTCCCATAGTCCAGTCACTAGACTTCTTGCAATTCTTTGAATCAGCAATGTTTTTAACTATGCCTAGAAGAGGTATCCTTCTTCTCTTGTTCATTACTTGGCCAAAATTCCTTCAGGAAAGACTTTGCTGACCTACACCAGGCCCCTATGTAGCCCAGTGTTCTTTGAAAAACACCAATTTCATTTTATTATAATGTTAGAGAAGGTTTTTTTCTGGGCAATATTGTCACAAAGGGAGGAAAAATAATCTATGTGTTTTGCAATATAGGTCCCCACCACCAACACTTAGCAGGTATTAAACATGACGAAGATTATTTGTTGAATAAGTTGATTTGCTCAACATAATTATTGAGCACCCAAAAACACCTACTACTAGAAAATCTATCAGACATCGTTCTAGGTACATCACCATAATAAAACAGACAATGACACCTGTCCTCATAGAGTCTCAGTACTAGTTGGGACAACAGACAAAAATGATTGCTATAAACAAGCAAACTATACAGAACATTAGGAGGTGGGGAGTTTTATAGGGTGAAAATTAGCAGGGTAAAAGGGGTGATAAGCTCCCAAAGAAAAGAGGTTGCAACTTTTAAGCAAGGTGACCTGGCAGACCTCTTTGAGAAGGGAGACATTTGACCAAAGGCTTGACAAAGTAGTGACTTGAGTGAACCATATAAATATCTGTGGAGAAACCTTTGCAGGCAACATAAATGAACTGTTTTTCCTGGAGTAACTGATGTTGCTACATCCGTGTTCTCAGCCCTCCTCATTGCAATCTCTACATGCAGGAGACAATCTGGTCTTTCTGCTCCTCCTCTTAGTGGCCAAGTAGAAAAGATAGCCCAAATGTAATTGAAGCACATGATTTTTCCTCGCCTAGATGAATTCCAGATATGCGAAAAGAATGCAGCAAAAACATGTCTAACAGGCAATTTTCTTTTTGGCCAAATAAAGTCCCTGTCTAAATTGAGAACTTTGGACAGAAAGAAGTAGTTTTGGGAATTTTAAAGCCCTATTTTTATATAGTCTTCTGTTTAATGATTAAAAATTAAACAAAATGAATATTTTGATAAAAATGTTAGGTCTTTAAATTACTAAAATAATAATTGTTATTTTTACTGTAATTCTCAAAGGTAAAATCCTACAAAATCAGGATAAACCAACAAGCCACTGGAATCAAGTCTGAAACAATCATTTCAGGGTACACAATTAGAACATAAGATATGGACTAACTATCATAGAACAGGAAAATGAAAACTCTGGCACACTGATTATCAGAATGAGGAATTAAAATGCACTTATCAGTACATAATAAGAGACTGACATTTTCAGAAAAAAGAAAAACAAAAATAATATTTGTGCTATTTTACAAAAATAAGACTAGGACAAATTTTTAAGATGTTTCAAATAGGTAGAAAATAGAAAAAAAAATCACTCATACAAACGTGATTACAGAAGTTTTTGAGTTAATGAGAAACCCATCCAGGGTAGAAAAAATGAGAGTGAAAATGAAGGCATGAATGGGAAAAACTACCACAACTTGAATACCTAGATAAAAAGAGAAGCAATTGTTGAAGACAGTACTGAAGTCTGGAGATAAAGTCACAAATAGAATAGTGTATCCTTCACAAATACAGAGATTAAGAAGGAAAAAAAAAAAACAGGCTTAAGAGAAAAGAAAGAAAGAGATGACTTTGGGGCTGGTGTGACACAACAAGTCAAGTCCCTCTTATAACACCAGCATTCCATATCAGAGCACCTGTTTGAGTCCAGCTGCTCCCTGCTAATGCACATGAGAAAACAGCAGAAGATAAGTCAAGCACCTGGGCCCCTGCCACCAAGGTGGGAGACCTGGATGGAGCTCCAGGCTCCTGGCTTCAGCCTTGCCCTGTCCTAGCCATTGCAGCCATCTGGAGAGTGAACGAGCATATGAAAGATCTCATTCTTTCAGTCATTCTACATTTCAAGTCAATTTTTTTAAAAAATAATTTAAATAATCAGAAAGAGAAGGTGACAATGAAATCAGACAAATGAGAGAAAAAAGGAAGCAAAAGGAAAAAGTGAGAGAGACACAGAACATTAGAGAGAACCATATTCTGAGTAAACGCTGTTGACTTTGGCTTTCATTCTGTCACTCTGAGAAGAGGGAAATGGAAAATACAGAATGGGAACACAGGCACAACATGAGCTTGTGAGGATCAAGTAATGATAATGTATATAAAAGAAGAAAATATCCAACAAAAATGTACCAAACGGGTACTATGCTAGGTTATCTGGCAGGTGCCTACTCCATAAGAGTGAGTCCTCCCCTTGAAAGGAAATGAGGCAGTAGCTAAGAGCTTCCTAGGTCACCCACATCCCATTTCAGAGTGTCCAAGAAGTCCACCTCTATTCATCATTCAGCTTTCTGCTCATGAGTCCCTGGGAGAGAGCAGATAAGGCTCAAGTATTTGGATTTCTGCCATTCATATGAGAGACCGGGATGGAGCTCTAGGCTCCTGGCTTCAGCAAGCATTTGGGGAGTAAATCAATAGATGGAAGATCTCTATTTCTGTCTCTCCCTTTCAAATAAATGAAAGTAAATACACAAATAAATCGATAATAAGTTAGGCTCATGGGTGTTCTCAAAAAGTGCATACAGGGGCCAGCACTGTGGTGTAGCAGGTAAAGCTGCCGCCTGCAGCGCCACCATCCCATATGGGCGCTGGTTTGAGTCTTGGCTGCTCCACTTCTGATCCAGCTCTCTGCTGCGGCCTGGGAAAGCAGTAAGGGATGGCCCAAGTCCTTGGGCCCAGGCACCCATGTGAGAGGCCTGGAGGAAGCTCCTGGCTCCTGGCTTTGGATCAGTGCAGCTCCAGCCATTGCAGCCAACTGGGGAGTAAACCAGCAGATGGAAGATCTCTGTCTCTCTCTCTGCCTCTCTCCCTCTCTGCCTCTCCTCCTCTCTCTGTGTAATTCTGACTTTGAAATACATAAATAAATCTTTTTTTGAAAAATGCATACAGTAGATGCTTCTTACAGTCTTACAGTACAAGTACAAAAATGGAATTCAAGTGGGTGGATTGGTGATAGCTAGAGTTAATTATGGACTGAGTATGAAACTTAGTTGTCTCAAAGTTCAAAACTAGGACACTATGTTGAGAGACAGTTTCCATTTCTGTCTCAGGATGGCAATCATCAGAGTCATATTTCTAATCATGGGTCAAGGATAGGCTGGTTAGATGGACCTTCCTTAAAACCATTTTTTTTTTCTTTGCTTCATAGATGAGTATCTCTATTTGAAGCAGACTTTGGACTGGAGACACTTCATATGATTGAAATAATTGGAAACTTTGCTAACATTGTATTAATAGCCCTTAATAAACTTTAACAATTAGTGATTCCCTTTGTATTTTTTTTTTTTGATTTGGAAACTCTTTTATTGCTGAATATGGTTGCAGGTTTAAACTAAAGAATGCGTTTCTGCTGGGGACATTTGCATGACACATCCATATGCATTAGCAGCTGCACGGTGTTATATCATCAGTTCCTGTGAGCATTTATCTTCCTCCCCCCCTCCTTCTGTCTTTCTCAGAGGAGGTAGGTAAGTGGTTTATAGGAAAACCATATAGACTTTGAAGATGGGTAAATATTCTCATGTCCTTTAGACTCTTTTTTTTTTATTGTCTATTTTATTTTATTTTTTTTTAACTTTTATTTAATGAATATACGTTTCCAAAGTACAAATAATGGATTACTATGGCTTCCCCCCCATACCGTCCCTCCCACCCACAACCCTCCCCTTTCCCACTCCCTCTCCCCTTCCATTCACATCAAGATTCATTTTCGATGATCTTAATATACAGAAGATCAGCTTAGTATACATTAAGTAAGGATTTCAACAGTTTGCTCCCACACAGAAACATAAAGTGAAAAATAATAGATGATTTTTTTTTAATGATGATGAAATCAGATCAGACCTATTGTCATGTTTAATCCCAGTGAGAGTCAAGTTGGGAGTTGATAGTTTCTTTTCTTTTCTTTCTTTTTTTTTTTTTTTTTACAGAGGATCAGTTTAGTATGCATTAAGTAAAGATTTCAACAGTTTGCACCCCCATAGAAACACAAAGTGAAATATATTATTTGAGTACTCGTTATAGCATTAAATCTCAATGCACAGCACATTAAGGACAGAGATCCTACATGAGGAGTAAGTGCACAGTGACTCCTGTTGTTGACTTTACAAATTGACACTCCTGTCTATGGCATCAGTAATCTCCCTATGCTCCAGTCATGAGGTTCCAAGGCTATGGAAGCCCTCTGAGTTCTCCGACTCTTATCTTGTTTAGACAAGGTCATAGTCAAAGTGGAGGTTCTCTCCTCCCTTCAGAGAAAGGTACCTCCTTCTTTGAAGACCTGTTCTTTCCACTGAGATCTCACTCACAGAGATCTTTTGCCAGAGTGTCTTGGCTTTCCATGCCTGAAATACTCTCATGGGCTTTTCAGCCAGATCTGAATGCCTTTAGGGCTGATTCTGAGGCCAGAGTGCTATTTAGGACATCTGCCATTCTATGAGTCTGCTGAGTATCTCACTTCCCATGTTGGATCACTCTCCCCTTTATTTATTCTATCGGTTAGTGTTAGCAGGTACTAGACTTGCTTATGTGCTCCCTTTGACTCTTAGTCCTTTCATTATGATCAATTGCGAACTGAAATTGATCACTTGGACTAGTGAGATGGCATTGGTACATGCCACCTTGATGGGATTAAATTGGAGTCCCCTGGTAGGTTTCTAACTCTACCATTTGGGGCAAGTCAGCTTGAGCATGTCCCAAATTATATATCTCTTCCCTCTCTTATTCCTACTCTTATGTTTAACAGGGATCACATTTCAGTTAAATTTCAACACTTAAGAATAACTGTGTATTAATTACAGAATTAAACCAGTCATATTAAGTAGAACAGACAAAAAAACTACTAAGAGGGATAATGTATTAAGTTGTTCATTAACAGTCAGGGCTATGCTGATCAAGTCACCGTTTCCCATAGTGTCCATTCCACTTCAACAGGTTTCCTTTTTGGTGTTCAGTCAGTTGTCACCGATCAGGGAGAACATATGGTATTTGTCCCTTTGGGACTGGCTTATTTCACTCAGCATGATGTGTTCCAGATTCCTCCACTTTGTTGCAAATGACTGGATTTCGTTGTTTCTTACTGCGGTATAGTATTCTAAAGAGTACATATCCCATAATTTCTTTATCTAGTCTACCGTTGATGGGCATTTAGGTTGGTTCCAGGTCTTAGCTATTGTGAATTGAGCTGCAATAAACATTAGGCTGCAGACCGCTTTTTTGTTTGCCAATTTAAATTCCTTTGGGTAAATTCCAAGGAGTGGGATGGCTGGGTCGAACGGTAGGGTTATCTTCAGGTTTCTGAGGAATCTCCAGACTGACTTCCATAGTGGCTTGGCCAGTTTGCATTCCCACCAACAGTGGGTTAGTGTCCCTTTTTCCCCACATCCTCGCCAGCATCTGTTGTTGGTAGATTTCTGAATGTGAGCCATTCTAACCGGGGTGAGGTGGAACCTCATTGTGGTTTTGATTTGCATTTCTCTGATTGCTAATGACCTTGAACATTTTTTCATGTGCCTGTTGGCCATTTGGATTTCCTCTTTTGAAAAATGTCTATTGAGGTCCTTGGCCCATCTCTTAATTGGGTTGTTGGTTTTGTTTTTGTGGAGTTTCTTGATCTCTTTGTAGATTCTGGTTATTAACCCTTTATCTGTTGCATAGTTTGCAAATATTTTTTTCCCATTCTGTCGGTTGTCTCTTCACTCTCCTGACTGTTTCTTTTGCAGTACAGAAACTTCTCAATTTGATGCAATCCCAATAGTTGATTTTGGCTTTGACTGCCTGTGCCTCCCGGGTCTTTTCCAGAAACTCTTTGCCTGTACCAATATCTTGAAGGGTTTCTCCAATGTTCTCTAGTAACTTGATGGTGTCAGGTCGTAGATTTAGGTCTTTAATCCATGTTGAGTGGATTTTTGTGTAAGGTGTAAGGTAGGGGTCTTGCTTCATGCTTCTGCACGTGGAAATCCAATTTTCCCAGCACCATTTATTGAATAGACTGTCCTTGCTCAAGGAATTAGTTTTAGATCCTTGATCAAATATAAGTTGGCTGTAGATGTTTGGGTTGATTTCTGGTATTTCAATTCTGTTCCATTGGTCTATCCATCTGTTTCTGTACCAGTACCATGCTGTTTTGATTACAACTGCCCTGTAGTATGTCCTGAAATCTGGTATTGTGATGCCTCCGGCTTTGTTTTTGTTGTACAAGATTGCTTTAGCTATTCGAGGTCTCTTGTGCCTCCATATAAATTTCAGCACCAATTTTTCCAGATCTGAGAAGAAGGTCTTCGGTATCTTGATTGGTATTGCATTGAATCTATAAATTGCTTTTGGGAGAATGGACATTTTGATGATATTGATTCTTCCAATCCATGAGCATGGAAGATTTTTCCATTTCTTGGTATCCTCTTCTATTTCTTTCTTTAAGGTTTTGTAATTTTCATCGTAGAGATCTTTAACGTCCTTGGTTAAGTTTATTCCAAGGTATTTGATTGTTTTTGTAGCTATTGTGAATGGGATTGATCTTAGAAGTTCTTCCTCAGCCATGGCATTGTCTGTGTATACAAAGGCTGTTGATTTTTGTGCATTGATTTTATACCCTGCTACTTTGCCAAACTCTTCTATGAGTTCCAATAGTCTCTTGGTAGAGTTCTTTGGGTCCCCTAAATAAAGAATCATGTCATCTGCAAAGAGGGATAGTTTGAGTTCTTCCTTCCCAATTTGTATCCCTTTAATTTCTTTTTCTTGCCTAATAGCTCTGGCTAGAACCTCCAGAACTATATTGAATAGCAGTGGTGAGAGTGGACATCCCTGTCTGGTCCCAGATCTCAGTGGAAATGCTTCCAACTTTTCCCCATTCAATAGGATGTTGGCTGTGGGTTTTTCATAGATTGCTTTGATTGTATTGAGGAATGTTCCTTCCAAACCCAGTTTGCTTAGAGTTTTCATCATGAACGGGTGTTGTATTTTATCAAATGCTTTCTCGGCATCTATTGAGAGAATCATATGGTTTTTCTTCTGCAGTCTGTTAATGTGGTGTATCACATTGATTGTCTTGCGCACATTAAACCATCCCTGCATACCAGGGATAAATCCCACTTGGTCTGGGTGGATGATCTTTCTGATGTGTTGTTGCATTCTATTGGCCAGAATTTTATTGAGGATTTTTGCATCTATGTTCATCAGGGATATTGGTCTGTAATTCTCTTTCAGTGCTGCATCTTTTTCCGGCTTAGGAATTAAGGTGATGCTGGCTTCATAGAAAGAATTTGGGAGGATTCCCTCTTCTTTGATTGTTCTGAATAGTTTGAGAAGAATTGGAGTTAGTTCTTCTTTAAATGTCTGGTAGAATTCAGCAGTGAATCCATCTGGTCCTGGGCTTTTCTTTGTTGGGAGGGCCTTTATTACTGTTTCAATTTCTGTTTCAGTTATGGGTCTGTTTAGGTTTTCGATGTTTTCATGGTTCAATTTTGGTAGATTGCATGTGTCCAGGAATCTATCCATTTCTGATAGGTTTTCCTGTTTGCTGGCATACAGGTCCTTGTAGTAATTTCTGATGATTCTTTTTATTTCTGTGGTGTCTGTTGTCACGTTTCCTTTTTCATCTCTGATTTTATTGATTTGGGTCTTTTCTCTTCTTTTTTTAGTTAGTTGGGCCAATGGGGTGTCAATTTTGTTTATTTTTTCAAAAAACCAGCTCCTCGTTTGGCTGATTTTTTGTAATGTTTTTCTTGATTCAATCCTGTTGATTTCTTCTCTGATTTTAATTATTTCTCTTCTCCTACTAGATTTGGGTCTGGTTTGCTGTAGGTTTTCTAGATCCTTGAGGTGAATAGAAAGCTCATCTATTTGGTGCCTTTCCAATTTCTTGATGTAGGCACCTATTGATATAAACTTTCCTCTTAACACTGCTTTTGCTGCGTCCCATAAGTTTTGGTATGTTGTGCTGTTATCCTGATTTACTTCCAGAAAGTTTTTGATTTCTCTTTTGATTTCTTCTATGACCCATTGTTCATTCAGGAGCATGTTGTTCAATCTCCATGTGTTTGCGTATGCTCTAGGGATTCCTGAGTTGTTCATTTCCAACTTCATTCCTTTATGGTCTGAGAAGCTGCATGGTATGATTCTAATTCTTTTGAATTTGCTGAGACTTGCTTTATGGCCTAGTATGTGGTCAATCCTAGAGAAGGTTCCATGTACTGCTGAGAAGAATGTATAATCTTTAGCTGTAGGATTGAAAGTTCTGTATATATCTGTTAGATCCATTTGGGCTATAGTGTCGTTTAAATCTACTGTATCCTTGTTGATCTTCTGTCCTATTGATCTGTCTATTTCTGAGAGTGGAGTATTGAAGTCCCCCAGTACTATTGTATTGGAGTCTAAGTCTCCCTTTAAGTCCGTTAACAAATCTTTTAGATAAACCGGTGCCCTGTAGTTAGGTGCATATACATTGATAATTGTTATATCTTCCTGTTGAATTGATCCCTTAATCATTATGTAGTGTCCCTCTTTGTCTCTCTTAACGGTTTTTGTGGTAAAGTTTATGGTGTCTGATATTAAGATGGCTACGCCTGCTCTTTTTTCATTTCTGTTGGCATGGTATATCTTTTTCCAGCCTTTCACTTTCAGTCTGTATGGATCTTTGTTGGAAAGATGTGTTTCTTGTAAGCAGCAAATAGATGGGTTTTGTTTTTTAACCCAATCAGCCAAACGGTGTCTTTTAACTGGACAGTTCAGGCCATTCACGTTCAATGTGACTAATGATAAGTGGTAACTTTGCCCTGCCATTTGCCAAAGATAAGTTCTAATATATGCTTTGAATTCCCTGTGATCTTTTGCTGTGAGCTTTCCTTCCTTGGTTTCCTTCCTTTACCTTCTTTCATATTGATGACCGTGTTTCTCTGTTTCTGTGTGTAACACATCTTTAAGCATCTTTTGCAGGGCTGGACGAGTGGCAACAAATTCTTTCAATTTCTGTTTGTTATGAAAAGTCTTTATTTCACCTTCATTCACAAATGATAGCTTTGCAGGATATAATATTCTGGGCTGGCAGTTGTTCTCTCTTAGTACCTGGGCTATATCTCGCCATTCCCTCCTAGCTTGTAGAGTTTCTGATGAGAAGTCAGCTGTGAGTCTGATTGGAGATCCTCTGAGAGTAATCTGACGTTTCTCTCTTGCACATTTTAGGATCTTTTCTTTATGTTTCACTGTGGAGAGTTTAATTACAACGTGCCGTGGTGAGGGTCTCTTTTGGTCGTGTTTATTAGGGGTTCTGTGAGCTTCCTGTACTAGGATTTCTCTGTCCTTCTCTAAACCTGGGAAATTTTCTGCTAATATCTCACTAAAAAGGCCTTCTAATCCTTTCTCCCTCTCCATGCCTTCAGGAACTCCTAGAACCCGAATGTTGGGTTTTTTAATAGTATCCTGAAGATTCCCGACAATATGTTTTAGATTTCTAATTTCCTCGTCTTTTCTTTGGTCTGACTGTATCCTTTCCTGTTCTCTGTCTTCTAAGTCCGATATTCTCTCTTCTGCTTCACCCATTCTGTTTGTAAGGCTCTCTATTGTGTTTTTCATTTGATCTATTGAATTCTTCACTTCAGTCACTATCACACTTTCCTGTTGTACTAGTTGTTTCGTTTCATTTTGATTCCTCCTTAATATTTCATTTTCACGAGAGAGATTTTCTATCTTGTCCATTAAGGATTTCTGTAGTTCAAGAATTTGTTTTTGAGAACTTCTTAATGTTCTTATCAATTTTTTGAGATCTGCTTCTTGCATTTCTTCTATGTCATCATCCTCATAATCTTGAATTGGGGTGTCTTTTTCATTTGAGGGCTTCATGGTGATTTCCTTGTTTTTATTACCTTGGTTTTTGCGTTTGTCATTTGTCATATTGGAGATATTTGGTTTCTTCACTGTGGTGCTTTTTCTTGTTATACTATGACTCTAGATTAAGTGGACTATCTGTTTTTGATGGAGCCTTAGGGCTTGAGATGGGTGTGGCCTGAGAGCTCTGTTTGGTGTGCCAAAGGTGACACTCCCAGGTTAGGCGTGGTAAACCTCTCTCTCTCTCTCTCTCTCTTTTTTTGATTCAAAAGGGAAGTTATTCTGCACAGCTGAACGAAGTTGGAGGTAGTTAGCAGGCAAATGATATACCCACAGGAGCCAGAGATCAGAAGCTCTTTCCCAAGGACCACACAGGGAATCTGTTCGGCCCTTAGAGTGGGCTCAAATTCTCCTTCAGTCTCCCACTGGGTTGCCAAAGTTACGGAATTGTAGCGTCTCTGGAGAGTGCTCACGTGAATTCCGTGAGTTCTCTCCCCCACCGTCTCTTTTTTCACAGTCTCAGTTCAGTAGCACCATAAATTTACTAGGTCCTAATCTCCTGTTAATTCGCCCCACCCAGAGTCAGGTTTTACTGCTAGGCTCAGGGCCGGTGCAGACCTGAGGTCGCTCTGCTTATGACGTATGTCCAAGATGGCGCCTGCTCTTTGTCTTGCTCGCCCTTGAGAGGTGAGCGGAGAGAGAGAAACCCGTGTCTGTACCAGTCACCTTTTTTTTTTTCCCTCTCTCTCTCTTCCAGTTAGCTTGGTGAAGTCCCCCCCGCCCTGGGGGTCGTTCCCTCTAGTCTCCTCTCTCCGCTTGCCTGCCGGTGTCTCGGGTTATTGAGGTTCGGCTCACCTCGCGTTCCAGCGCTGGTGTGTTGAGTCTGCCGCTGGTGTCCCGAACTGTGGGCTCCCACGCTCTCCACGCAGGTCTGCTCCCCTTCCAGTGCCGATGTGTGGACTCGGAGCCCTGGACGTCCCAAGTCTCCCCGCTGTTGCACTCTCCTTCGAGCACTTGCGCGCAGACCCTGCAGCTTGCGCAGCTCAGTCCCGCGGCTCGGTCCTGCGGCTCGGCTTTCGCGCGCGGTGGGCGTCCTTGTTCTCCCAGTAGGTCCTCCGATTCACGCCCACTGGATCCAGAAGAGTTTTGTCTGCAATATTTTCCTGGTTCTTTTTTCTGAGGCTACCGTAACTCCCCTTTTATTAAACTAAATTTTCCCGGACTATCGGTGCGCGCCCTCACTATTCCGCCATCTTGGCTCCGCCCCTCCCTTTGTATTTTTATTTAACAAAAATTATATATATTTATGGTGTATACCATGTTTTGATATATGGATATACTATAGAATGACTAAATCAAGCTAATTAACATACCACATAATTATGTGGGGTTTTTTTGGTAGTAAGAACATTTACATGATTTCTTATTGTTCCAGTGGTAGCGTAAGAATCGACCTTGCTACCAAACCATAAATTTGTATAGCTAAAAGTACATCTAGGGGTCGATGCTGTGGCATAGTAGGTTAAGTGTCCATCTGCAGCACTAGCATCCCACATGCATGCAGCTTTGAGTCCTGACTGCTCCACTTCTGATCCAGCTCCCTGTAGATGACCTGGGAAAGCAGCAGAGGATGGTCCAAGTGCTTGGGCCCCTGCACCCATGAGAGAGACCCGGAAGAAGCTCCTGGTTCCTGGCTTTGGATAGGCCCAGCTCCAACTGTTGCAGCCATTTGGGGAGTGAACCAACAGATGGAAGATCTCTTTGTCTCTCCCTCTATCTGCCTATAACTCTGCCTCTTAAGTAAATCAATAAATCTTAAAAAAAAAAAAAGAGTACCTATAACCCACTCTGAAATGATATTTGCCATTTTGAAAAACTCACTCATGACATTCCTTATTAGAGGGCTAAAGAATGGAAAGCTCTATTTATCACCATGGTCTTGGAGTCTAGAATCAGGAAACAATACATTTTTTAAATATTTATTCATTTATTTGAAAGGCAGAAGTACAGAGATAGAGAGGGAGAGACAGAAAGATCTCATTGGTTCACTCTCCAAATGGCTGCAATGGCCAGAATTGGGCCAAATTGAAGTCAAGAGCCAGAACCACCTTCTAATTTTCCCACTTGGGTGCAGGGGCCCAAGTACTTGGGCCATACCCTCCACCACCTTCCCTGGCACATTAGCAGGAAGTTGGTTGGGAAGTGGAGCAGCCTGGACTTGAACTGATGTCCATATTGGAGGCCAGTGTCATAAATGGTGATTTTATTGGCTATGCCACAATGTTAGCCCCAAGGAAATAAGATTTTTACTACAATTTTAAAACACTATTGTGGCCAGACTTGTGGTGCAACGGGTTAAGCGGCTATCCATGACACCAGCATCCCATATGGGAGTGCTAGTTTGAGTACCAGCTGCTCAGCTTCTGATCCAGCTCCCTGCTAATGCACCTGGGAGGCAGCAGAAGATGGCCCAAGCACTTGGGTCCCTGTAGTCCATGAAGGAGACCAATCTGGAGTTCCAGGCTCCTGGCTTTGGCCTGGTGCAGCCATGGCTATTGCGATCATTTGGAAAGTGAATCATGAGAGTTAGATCTCTCTGTCTCACTCTCACTCCGTCTTTCCAATTAATAAAACAGATCTTCAAAAAAAAAAAAAAAACACTATTTTCCTTTTCTGTCAACTTCAACACAGTTGGCTTATTGAGCAGAGAAAAGAGAAAGTATATAACATTTACAATTATTAAAGGAGAAAACATAATTCATTTTTACCAGTAAAATAAAAAGGATGCAATAGACTACATTTTTACCTGATCAATCTAAGATATAACTAAATACAAAATGGTAATTCAAAAAAGAATAAAAGGAAAGGATGCATCTGGCGAGGGTAGACTATATTTGAATGAAGACTTACAAAGGGAGAGTATTTTAATTGAATATTTCATTTTAAAAGTAAATAGCTCCATTGCTAGCTGAATCATTTCATATTTTCTGAATAGTTCCATTTTTTCCTTTGTAAATATGACAGTTTATAAATTGAGATTGCTTTGTAATTAAATTTTGGCTATTTTCGCTTAAAATCTTAACAGTCCTACATTTTGTCTAGATCATCTAGCAAATTTCACATTTTCTATCATTCTAAATCATTATAACAGTCTTTAAAGAGTTCTAGAGCAGCAACTTGGGATTTTTACACAAAGAAACAGCATAAACACACAAATTTTCAAATTCAGATTATGTATATACATCCACAACTAGACAGGAAAAATTTGCAGAGATTATAGGTTAAATGCCACTCCATTTGTGCTCAATAGGAAAAAAAAAAAAAAAAAAAAAAAACCACACACACACAAGTGAGAAAAAAAAAAAAAACCTCCCAAAGTCAACAGACATCCTGGAACATAAGTTTAAGTTATTGAACCAGATACAGGACATTTCCTGGAAATCAAATGCAGTCCAGAAAAAGTGGTTGATCCCAATGTTTTTAACTCCATCTAGTCATCTACCCCAGAAAACATGTAACCACAAGATTGTTTTCCTTCAACTGTTCCACAGGGAAAGATACGTTAACAAACTACCCAAAACAATGACTTGGGTGGATCAGTTGTTTACAAAGTGTACTTGCCAAAGTGCAGCACCAACATTAGCATGTGGGAAATTATTACAAACGCAAATTTTTTGAGCTGCACCCAAGTCTTATAAACCTAGTACTCAAGTAGTGGGCTCCAAAAAAAGATGTGTTTGAACAAGCCTACCTGGTAATTCCATTGCATCCCACAGGTTCAGAGTCATTTTTTTAGGTACATTATTATTTTACATACAGGCACTTTTAAGTGTGATTTAAAAAAAATGTACCCAAAGAAATACCCTTTCATTTCATTCTATAAGCTTTTAAAAAATATTTATTTATTTGAAAGTCAGTTACAGAGAGCGGGAGAGACACTCCCCAAATGGCCGCAATGGCCAGGGCTGAGACAGAGCAAAGACAGCAGTCAGGAACTTCATGCCCGTCTCCTGCACGGGTGGCAGGGGTCCAAGATCTTAGGCCATCTTCACTGCTTTTTTTCTGCTTGTTAGCAGAGAGCTGGATAGAAAATGGAACAGCTGAGAATCGAAACACCATGGATATGGGATGCCAGTGTCACAGGCAGCAGTTTAACCTGCTGCACCACAGCATCGGCACCTGCACAAACTTTTTGAAATACCCTTGTGGGGCTGGTGCTGTGGCAAAGCTTATAAAGCTATCGCCTGCAGCGTTGGCATCCATATGGGAACCAGCTTGAGTCCTGGCTGCTCCACTTCCTATCTAGCTCTCTGCTATGGCCTGGGAAAGCAGTAGAAGATGGCCCAAGCCCTTGGGCCCCTGCACCCACATGGGAGACCTGGAGGAAGCTCCTGGCTCCTGGCTTCAGATCGGCGCAGCTCTGGCCATTTCGGCCAATTGGGGAATGAACCAGCAGATGGAAGACCTCTCTCTCTCTCTCTCTCTCTCTCCCTCCCCCCCCCCGCCTCTCTGCCTCTCTCTAACTCTTGATTTTCAAATAAATAAAATAAAAATCTTTAAAAAAAATACCCTTGTATATAGTAAGTTATCCTGAAATGGAAATCTAGAAATGTTGGAAGTATTCTTAGGAAACAGCCACTTTAGAAGTACTCCCAAACAAACCAGTCCTATTACTGAGTGACTGAATCACACCCAAAGTTTAAAGACATAAAGAGAGGGAGGAAATAAAGAAGAGACAAGAGGACCCCAAGACGGGAAAAGAGGAATAGGAGGCTGGAAAGGGAGACCAGGAAGCTTGTGACCTTCATCAACTTCTACCTACCCAAGAAGGCAGGGGCCAAATCAAATAAAGTAACCCCAGAATCAAGATGGTCAAATCATAGATGCCCAAAAAATGTCTTCAGAGTAAATATTAAGAAGAGACAGAATTCTGATTCATGATCACAAGGAGAAATAATAATTTAGTACATATGTAAATCATGCTTCTGAATATATTTTGGCTTTAAAAACTGTTAGCTTTGTAAGATTTTATTTATTTATTTATTTGAGAAGTGGAGTTAGAAAGAGGGAGGGAAAGACAAAGAGAATGGTCTTCCATCTGCTGCTTTACTCCCCAAATGACCACAATGGCTGGAGCTGGTCTGAAGCCAGGAGCTTCATCCGGGTCTCCAACACAGGTGCAGGGACCCAAGCACTTGGGCCATCCTTCTACTGCTTTCTCAGGCCATAGCAAAGAGCTGTATCAGAAGAGGACCAGCCAGGAAATGAACCCAGCACCCATGTGAAATGCTGGCACCACAGACAGAGGCTTAGCCTATTACACCACAGCTCTGGCTCCAAACTATTGGGTTTTTAAAAATTGCCTTTGCTTTCCTGCATGCCTTAGTAAATGAATGTTTCAAGATAATATATGTGAAATTCACAAGTCTTGTATCCTACACATAAAAAGTTGGATTCAGGTGCACATATTGGTTTAGCAGTTAAGGCAGCGGTTAAGACACCCAAGTCCCACATTCGAGTACATATGTTTCACTCCCTAGCACTGGCTCCTGATTCCAGATTCCCACCAATGCAGACAGACCAGGAAGGCAGTGATGGCTCAAGTAGTGGGCTTCCTGCCACAAGGTGTCCTGGGTAGAGTTCCTGACTCCCAGCTTCTGTCTGTCCCAGCTCTGGCAATTGTAGGAATTTAGGGAATGAAGAAGGAAAAGAGCGCGCTCTCTCTCTCTCTCTCCTCCCTCCCTCTCAAAAAAAAAAAAAAATCAGATTCAATCTGTACTCAGCTTTAATCATACATTAACTCTTCTTCAAAAACAAAAATAATGTTTACTCTTCAATCTGGAGGCAGTAGAGAAAGGAAGGTGAATTATTGCAAGGTATATAATTGCCCATCACCTCTCTTTGTCAGATGGTAGGGAGCATGGACAAAGGCATGCCGTATCCACCCTTGAAAAACAAATCACCAGGGTCAGCTCTGTGGTGTAACAGGTAAAGCTGCTGTCTGCAGCACTGACATCCCATATGGCACCTGTTAGAGTCCCGGCTGTTCCACTTCCCTTCTAACTCCCTGCTAATGCACCTGGGAAAGCAGCAGAAGATGGCCCAAGCGCTTGGGCCCCTGCACCCACGTGGGAGTACCAGAAGAAGCTCCTGGCTCCCGGCCCATCCTGGCTGTTAAAGCCATTTGTGTAGTGAATCACAGATGGAAGATTGGTATCTCTCTCTCTCTCCCCTCTGTAACTCTGCCTTTCAAATAAAAAAAAAAATCTTTAAAGAAAAGAAAGCCTCAACATTCTTGGGAAAGGGAGGAGAATACAGTGCAAAAGCTCTTGCTTCCCTCTGAGGCCTAGGTGCTGCATCCCTCCCAGGGCAGCCGCTCAGACATCTATGTTCGCCTTCCCTGAAGTCAACGCTGGGCAGAGGTAGTGCCAAAATCCATCTGCAACTTTTTTTACTTCTTTCCTCCTAATTCATGGTGATCTTTCCTGTGGGGCCACGGAGAAGGTGGTGGTCCATGCAGAAGGAGAGTGCAGGGTTTTAAGACAAGGCCCAGACCCACTGAGTATTAGGAAAGCAAAATGGGAGAAGAGTGAGTAGTGCGCACTCAAGAGGCCCTAGAGCACCCTCCCCGCTTTAATCTACCCCCAATGCCTTTTATCACCACTTTGACCGAACTATAGGTCAAAACCAATGAACTTTCCTTATGAACATTCTTCAGAAACATCCTTGCTGGCCACCTCTGACCTGTTCATTAACTACCGAGCCAGCTCCTGATCACAGCCTGTCAGAAATGTTTATTATCTTCTTGTTTTAAGAGACAGCACAGATTAAAAATGTTCCAGTCTTGACGTGAGGCTCCACATTTGCAATAAGCTCAAAATAGTATATAAATGGCAGAATAATTTCCTGGCACTGTTCAACTGACAATTAACAAGACTACCCTAGATAGACTAAGAGATATCCATCTTCTTTTAAACAGCATCATCTGAGAAGTTATATAACAAAATAACTTCTCATCCACAATAAACAGTCATTAGATCTTGCTAATAATTGTTTTCTGATGGTGCACAAAGTTTATGCTTGTCCCCTGGAACCATAACAACAATCACTTGTTTAACAAAGAGAAGATTTAGGAAAGATATTTAAGCTCCAACCACAAACTTACCTTCTGAAGATGTTACAATTAGTAACATTAACAGCATTTTTCAGATGAAAAGAGAAGTTAATCCCTAGTTAGCTGAAAATTTCAGAAGAACCCAAAAAGGGGGATGATGTAGCTCCGAGCAATTATCAACTTATTCTCTCTCTCATTCTCTTCACATTTTACTATTATCAATAAGAAGAAACCAGTAAGCATTTGCAATACTCCACACTTGGATATCACCCAGTTCATTAGGCCTATTTTCTACCTGTCACATAACTGCTGGCCACAGTGTTCCTAAACTTTCTGCCACTACAAAAACAAAGGTCCTTCTTCTTACAACTTCCAATAACATTTTCTCAGTTTCCTGTAATTTCTTACATTCAGTGTATACAAAGTCAAAATTCTATAAACAGTATATTCAAGGTACTTCAAGTTTTCATTAACACTCTTCAAAACAAATCCTACAGCCTTTCTAGCTTTTGCCTCTAACCTAGTTCCAAAAGCCCCTCCCACATTTGACATATGTGTTACAAATATAGCCCTACTTCCAAAATCTCTATCTGCTGATGCCTAACAATTTATTCCCAAAGATTAGCAGTATAAAACAATAAAAATAGGGACCAGCTTTGTGGCACAGCCTGTTAGGCCATGGCCTGCAACAACAGCATCCCATATAGGTTCATGTCATGGCTGTTCCACTTCTGATCCAGTTACCTGCTAATGACCTAGGAAAGCAAAAGTGGGTGGCCCAAATGTTGGGCCTCTGATACCCACATGGGGGACCCAGAAGAAGATCCTAGCTTTCCCTGTTGCAGCCTTTGCTGTTACAGCCATCTAAGGAGTGAACCAGCAGACAGAAGATTTTTCTGTGTCTTTCAAACCAATAAATAATTCTTTAAAAAAGAAAAACAATAAAAATGTATTATCTTAGTCAAAAATCTGGACTCAAGTAGGCTAAGAGTCTCTGATTCAAGGTGTCTTATGAAGTTGCAGCCATGAGATTAATAGCTAGATCAGTGTTCTCACTAATTAGAGTGTTGGGGGAAGGAGATTTACTTCCTGGCTCATGGTCAGAGCTAATTGCAGGGTGTGATCCCTTACTAGGTGGGCATGTTTAAAAGGCAGCTGACTTCTCCCTTCATGATCAATCAAAGGGGCAGTGAGACAGTACCCAGGAAGGAAATCAAATCTTTAATAATGTCATCTCAGTAATATCCTGTCACCATATTTTATATAGTCTAGAAGGAAATCACTAATCATTAAAAGGGAGTCACAAAATAAAGCTTACCGTTGGGGGAAGGGATTGTACTGGGACATGGATGCCAGAGACAAGGATTATTGGGGACAGTGTTAAAGCCTGCTTACAACAATATTTTACAGAATCTCTACAAAGATTAACTGAATTAAAATATGAAGAATGCTTAAAACATTATATAGTAAGTACTACACAATTGAGTTATTAACACAATTACTACTACAATGCCCATTTTAAGCAAGAGTAAGCAAACTTATTTTGTAAATAATCAGTTATAAATATTTTAAGCTTTGCAGTGCAAATTCTTCTTTACATGTGTAGGATTTTTTTGTACAACATTTTAAATATGTAAAACCCATTCTAAGCATGAGAGCTCTACAAAAAGAGGCCACAGGCTGTATTAAACCCCCAGACAGTAGTCTGACAATTCTTTTTTTTTTTTTTTTTAAACTTTTATTTAATGCATATAATTTTCCAAAGTACGACTTATGGATTACAATGGCTTCCCCCCCATACCGTCCCTCCCACCCACAACCCTCCCCTTTCCCACTCCCTCTCCCCTTCCATTCACATCATGATTCATTTTCGATTATCTCAATATACAGAAGATCAGCTTAGTATACATTAAGTATGGATTTCAACAGTTTGCTCCCACACAGAAACATAAAGTGAAAAATAATAGATGATTTTTTTTAAATGATGATGAAATCAGAGCAGACCTATTGTCATGTTTAATCCCAGTGAGAGTCAAGTTGGGAATTGATAATTTCTTTTTTTTTTTTCTTTCTTTTTTTTTTTTTTTTACAGAGGATCAGTTTAGTATGCATTAAGTAAGGATTTCAACAGTTTGCACCCCCATAGAAACACAAAGTGAAATATACTGTTTGAGTACTCGTTATAGCATTAAATCTCAATGTACAGCACATTAAGGATAGAGATCCTACATGAGGAGTAAGTGCACAGTGACTCCTGTTGTTGACTTTACCAATTGACACTCCTGTCTATGGCATCAGTAATCTCCCTATGCTCCAGTCATGAGTTTCCAAGGCTATGGAAGCCCTCTGAGTTCTCCGACTCTTATCTTGTTTAGACAAGGTCATAGTCAAAGTGGAGGTTCTCTCCTCCCTTCAGAGAAAGGTACCTCCTTCTTTGATGACCTGTTCTTTCCACTGGGATCTCACTCGCAGAGATCTTTTGCCAGAGTGTCTTGGCTTTCCATGCCTGAAATACTCTCATGGGCTTTTCAGCCAGCTCCGAATGCCTTTAGGGCTGATTCTGAGGCCAGAGTGCTATTTAGGACATCTGCCATTCTATGAGTCTGCTGAGTATCTCACTTCCCATGTTGGATCACTCTCCCCTTTATTTACTCCATTGGTTAGCGTTAGCAGGTACTAGACTTGTCTATGTGTTCCCTTTGACTCCCAGTCCCTTCACCATGACCAACTGTGAACTGAAACTGATCACCTGGAACAGTGAGATGGCATTGGTACATGCCACCTCGATGGGATTGAATTGGAATCCCCTGGTATGCTTCCAACTCCACCACTTGGGGCAAGTCAGCCTGAGCATGTCCCAAATTATACATCTCTTCCCTCTCCCATTCCCACCACCATGTTCAACAGGGATCACATTTCAGTTAATTTTCAACACTTAAGAATAACTGTGCATCAATTAGCTTGAGGGAAAGAAGGAGAATGGCATTCCTTATGTCATCAAGCACGCCATTACCTGTGCACTGATCTGACATGTATGATACCATTTAGCACAGGAACTTCACATGCCAGGAAAAGACAGTCACAATCTATCATCTCCAATGCAATTTTAATGGGGGAAGGTAGAGAAAGAGAACCATATAAACGAAGGTGGAATTTGGGAAGTTGGATATAATTACCTAAGTTGAAATCCAGCCAGTACACAGTTCTTCCAGCTGGGGGAAAAAATGTGACCTATTAGACTCTAGAGAAAATTTGATCATGATTTCATGTTCAATTCTAAGGATAGGATTTCCAGCAAGAATGCTTGTGGCCCACATCATTAGAGCTGTATGTGGCTTTGGTGCCAAATTTAAGAAACAAGTTAGAGGTGCCACAGATAGGAATGAGTTGTGGGCAGACTGAGTTTTAATTTCTTAGATAGTCTGTCCTGTGAGAGTTCAACATGATTTTTCCCAACTGGCTCCTCCAATTTGGATGGATTATGAAATAAACTGTCAGAACTGAAACTAAGCAGGTGCTAAAAGCAGAGTCTGGGAAAGCAGGATACTCCCCCTACTGGATCTAAGTACATAGAACTATGCTTTTAAAAATAGTAAATATCTAATATTCAAAAGCAATACGATATGAGGAGTTCCGCCATCTTTTATATAAGCATCACAACCTTGCATTTTATGGAACTTTTAACTTTTCATAGAATAACATTAACAAGGTGTTGGGCATGGATCTATTTTGTAAACTGTCACTTGCTATAATAAGGATGGAAAATAGGTTTCATCCTTTGAGACAAACCCTATCTATAGGTAGTCACTTCATGGGTCCCAGTGTTGGAAAAATGTCTGAGTCCACACTTATGCTTGGCCAAAAAATCAGAAGCAAAGGCACAACCATCAATTAGCTGTATCCTCAGGATTGTGGGAGGATAGAACAGGTAAACACATGTTAGCTGCCAACCAACTAGTTTGCAAATATGCAGCATTATTTCCCCCCAATTTATTCAAATTTAATTCCCACAAAAATATATTTTATCATGAGTCCCAAATTCTACCACAGTTTGAGTATATTAACTTTAAACTTGACACAGAATAACAATCCTCTCAATCAAGAGATTTCTTCTGGCCACCCACCCATCTGCAGTTAAATTTCACAATACAAAATTACCAATCATTGCCAATCATTGGGTCTACTTTGTGTTCATGGCACCTTAATGAGACATGGGATAATCATCCCAGGGAATCTAAAACATAGTTGAGTTTCTTTTCTGGCATAGATTTATCCGCTAATTTGTATTTCATTCCACAAATATTTGTATTATGTCTGGAGATAGGAAAGAGGTTGGGGTAGAAGGAAGAACTAGAAAAAAAGATCATGCCTCACAACCTCTGCAGTTTTATATTCTTTGGGCAAATGTTTACTCACAGGACCCTTTGTTTGTACTTCTTTGAATCTCATGAGTATATGAGTCTATATCACATCATACCCCTCAGACTGTCAGCTTGTAGAAGGAATCTAATGTGAGAAGGATGACTAGAATTACCTGTGACCTTTTAGATCATGAGTAGAGGCCCACTGACCAAAACATATGGACAATTACAAAAATTTCACTCTCAGTCTGCCTAAGGCTCTTAGGCTTGTATTCATGGGACATGAGTCTTGAATTTAATGGCTACTAATTCCATTTATATTTCTATCAGAAAGATGAAGCAGAATCAGAACAGACATTCAGTATGCATATTCTGACTTTCTCCCTTATATTTAGCCTATAAATATTGAAACTTTTGGAGAATTTAACATATTATACCAATTGTCAGATATCATTTATGTGGCATATGCAAAAGGAATTAGATTTGTCATAATAGGTAAAAGAACCTAATCACTTACTTTCATTCTCTTCAGGTTTTTTACTTTTTTAAAAAATTAATAAATAAATATGCATATTAAGAGGCTATGTGTGGTATACATGCATATAATTTAATGTTTGATGACCAAATCAGGATAATTAACATAACCATCACCTCAAATATTTATCAGTTCATAGTGCTAGAAACATTCAAAATCTTCTCGCTAGGTAATCTGAATTATAACTATAAATTATTATCAACTTATAGTCACTCTACTGAGTTACAGAATGCTAACTTATTTTCCCATGTAACTGTTCCATTCCTCCCTACTACCACCTTTCCTAGCCTGTGGGGATCACATTTCTACTCTTCCTTTCTATGAGATCAACTGTTTCAACTTCCACACATGTATGAGAACAACTGATAATTATCTTTCTGTGCATGTCTTATTTGCAAATTATTCATCCAACAAGGAAGTATTATCCAGAATATACAAGCAATTCAATAAACAGCCAAATTACAAATAATCTGATTTAAAATGGAAAAATAATCTGAATACACTTTTCTCAAAAGAAGATATACAAATGGCCAAGAGATACATGAAGAAATGCTCAACCTCACTAATTATGAGGGAGATGTAAATCAAAATTACAATAAACTGTCACCTCACTACAGTTACAATGGCTACTAGTAAACAGACAAAACAACAAATGGTGGCAAGGTTTTTGCGGTATGCCAGAGCATGCTACTTCTTTTCTCCCTGTTCCCTAATTCAGTAAAATTGGGATATTACTACCTACCACATGTAGTTGTAAGTATTAAATGGAATAACATTTCAGTATACTTTCTGCAACACAGTAAACACTGAATGTGTGCTACTTCACTTACTGTTGCTAAGATTTCCATTACCACCCAATGTCTACACTCTAGATCAATTTTATCATGCTTTTTCTTGATGATTTCAGTACTTAGGTTTTATTCATTTAAAAACATATCTAGAGAAGGGATGGTCCCAGAGACTGGCAGATTTTCCACCAGCCCCTTGCATTCCTAGTAATGACTCTGAAACTCGGAGAAAATGGTTCTGAGGTATTCGGGTACATCAGCTGACACCATTCCAGATGATTCCGGCCCAAGCTGTCATCAGCCTCCACTGCCTTGGCTTCCCTGTGATTTCCCTGTCACCAATCCCTACTGATCCAACATGATCCTCCAGCATTAACAACTTAGCTTTGAAAGCTAAAGTTAAAAATAATTTCCATGGAGAGAGGGCTGCATTAAGATTGCAGCCTGTTGTTTTCCAGCCCATTTGCACAGAACAGACTTCCATTAACACTGTTTGATGTTGAATGGATAAGGTATAAGCTCTTGGTGAATTCAATCTCAATACCCTGTTTTAATATTTTATTGTTGGAATGTTTCTGGTTTCTGGGTTCTCTCACCTGAGAAGTCAGATAGATAACTCTTTAGGAAATTCTGGGAATGGACAAGAACCCCTGGTATGCTTACATTTTCTAGATAATCAGTGTCTCAATTCCCAAACCATGCTTTAATGTGATTGTCCCTTTGTTCCACGAGGTTGTTGAAACAGTACTGAATTTTACACGTGGCATGGGATGTCAGGTTCTGCATGTGAATTCCTAGTAAGGTCCTTCTTCCAGGTGTCATCCTTTGATTCCCATGTAGTACAATTCTGCAGCTGCAGGTTCTGAGGTTGTGGAGAGGCAACAGCATAAAAAAGATGCAGAAAAATATACTTAATGAGCCACTAATTTTCAGACAATGATCTGCAGTGCAATTTTACTAAACATGCTTGACCATGTCCTGGGCTGAGAGTAATCTGTAGAAATCCTGAGAAAATCTTAAGAGCACAATTAACAAACCCTTCAGGAATATGCACAATGGGTTCTTAATGTTCCCTTAGTTGCAGACCAAGGACAAGTGACAAGTGACCTTCCAAAACTTGACTTCTAATTCTTACCCTTTTTCTATATGAAGAACTTCACTAGTAGCATTTCATTAACTCTGGGCTCAAATGGTAAAACAAGAGAAGTAACCTATGACAGTATTTCATTATAATTGAATGTTTACCTTCCAACTCTTTTAATTAGACTGTTGGAAGCACAGTATTTTGTCTTGGGAAGTGACAGAGGCACCATTTGGTTTAATCTCCTTGTATTTCAGGTGGGAAAATTAAAGTTAAGCAACACAGGTAAGGACACATTATTTGTGGGTCTAAAATCAGGGATTGAAAAAACTATTTTTTTACTCAAGAATTTTCCTCACTGGAGGTTTGGGGGTCATTTTGATTTTATTCTTTTGTTGACTTTGGTTTGGTCTCTAAATTGACTGTTTAGCATTATAAAACTTCATTGAAAAATGCTTACAGCTTCATCAGTCTGAAATTTTACTTAAACACAGAAGGTAAGACTGCACACACATCTCAAGTTCCTGAACTATACATGTAAATCTATGGACCTTGGTCAGCATATGCTCTAAAGAAAACACTATTTTGAAATTTAGATGTCCTCTTAATCATCAATAAAAGCATCTGATTTGGGATCAGGAAGAAATGGGCTGGCGTCAGACTTCTGGCAGGCTTATTCAAAGTCTGAAACAGCACAATATATGTGAAAGTGCTTTACTGGCTACATTAAAATGTTGCATTTGTATAATTATTGTTATAATTATGACCATTATTGGCAATTTTTATTTTGTTACATCATTAGTTTTGGTCTTTCAACAAACACAGTTCCAGGTGCTAAGAGCCCAGAATGGATGATTATGGATTAAAGTCCTTCAGGTAATTAAAATCCAAGGGTAAGAAGGATAAGAAAAGGAAAATTTATCAAGTGATACGTGCCAAGGTGGTAACTGTTGTGTGAATAAATGGGGTGGGGGAATAAAGGGAACGCTCTTGGATTCTAATCCTAATCATAGACACTTTCTATAAACTCCATTTCTGACTACAATCTATATTATGCACAGTGAATTTCCTGTCATTATTTTCTTCCTTCTTTCCATGCACAGAATATACAGAGGAGGAAGCTAGAAAAAGTCCACCCTTCACGATATTTAATCAACGGTGAACAACACTGCAGTGGACCCAAATATTCCAGAGGTCTGTAGCTCTCTAGGGAGAAGCCCACACCCACATCTTCCTTCCTAATACCACCACAGATATTTGATAGGGCTCAAGGGCTCGGTCTTCTGTCACCTGTCTCAGCATTCTCCCATGAATTCCTCGTGCTATTAAATTCCTTTGTTGGAAAGCAGTGTTCACATACGAGACCTGGGCTCTAATACAAGCCCAGCCCAGGAAAATGGGTGGAGAGAAGGAGACTGCTCTCACACGGGCTTGTCCCAGAGCTGCTTCCAGACCTACAGCTAATGCTTCATACAAGAGCCATTGCAGTGACTCAGTTTGCTGATCACTTGCCTAGAGGCCATGACCTAAGTACGTGTCTGGTTCCAAGTTCTCCAGATGTTCTTGATCCTATTTGGAACCCACACACCAGAAACCCTGGAAAGCAGCAGCTTTTTTCATAGGAGCAGATGTGAGTTGGTGGTGAGATGGGGGCCATCTGTCAGAAGGCACCACCCTTCCCAAAATCACCCTTCTTACCCGTCACAGGGTCCTCAGGTCAGAATTCCTGGGGGGACCCTTCTGTAGGGGAGTTCTCTCTGACCTGTGAAGACAAGCTTTCTTGGGCAAGGCCTCCTGAAGACCCTGGACCTTTGCCAGGTCAAACCTATTTCTTTCTCTATAAAGGAAGAAACCTTACCCTGACAGCTAAAGACCCCAGTGGGTATTTCAGAACTCGGGATGCTAACGCTGGGGACATTTTCCCAAGAATGGACCCTTTGTCTATGAGGAAGCCCTCTGCCAAAGCTACATACCAAAATCTCGCTTCAATTGCTGTCCCACCCTTGTAATTCTAGGTTTCCTTCTCCAGATGACTCATATGTTGTATTGTGTCATGGAAAATGCACTGGGCTGGAAGTCAAGAGCCTGGCTTTTGTGTTACTTGTTGTGTGAGCTTGGGCAAGTCACAGAGTTCCTTTTGACTTCACACGTTCCATCCGTAACATGAAAGAGTTAGGTCCCTGGTCAGCACCTCTTTATTTTGCCCTCTAACACACTGAATTTTCGTGCTTTGTTATGTGACATGCTCTATCTGCCACCTTCAGCTAGGTGCTGCAGTCTGCATGCTCAAGAGCCTTCTGACAAGATAGGTAAAGTGGAGGCAGATTTCAAGAGCCAGAGTCTCATCCCAACCCACGTTCATGCACTGGGAGAAGCTGAGCACCAACGCTGGGGCCTGACATTCACCATCTGTCTCTCATGGGCGCTGGAGGAACCTTCTTCATCCATGTGGAGGAGCAAATACCAGGGTCTTTTGAAATGTTCATGGGAAAATGGAACTGACCAAATGGAACAAATACATTTATTTTTGTGTCAAAAATATTTGAAATCCAACCACAGCTTTTTTCATAAGATGCATTTCCCATAACCTATTAAACACCCCTTTTTACTATCCCTGATGTCTACATGTAGGAACTGTTTGCCTATCCTGCTCCCCAGCTCAATAAGAGTTTAAGTGGTTGAATACTTTTCTGTTAAAATCCTTAGACAATATTTGACTGATAAGAAGGTTATGACAACCAATCAAATAAACAGTTGGCTCTTATTTTTCATAAATATTAGCTGTCAATTTAACTTCCATTTAATTTCATAGTTATGAGACATTTTTTACTGATACATGTTTTGTCCCAAGATCAAACACTAGTTATAAGCTATCTTTGTTGTCTGGAGTATTTCAAGTACTTTCATGTTATTTTCTGAGTCTTTTTTTTTCTCATTACTATTTTTATATATGTTTTCACCATCCACAACATATCTGAGATTGCATTATCAGGGATTTTATAGTTTTCATTGCTCTATGGTCAAAATCTGCAAGAAACAGCCTACTTAATGAAGTTATTAAATGATTCAATATCCATAAAAATTTCTAAATTATCAAATAATTCATTATAAAATAATCTAAACAAATGTACTTAAAGTGACTATATAAAATGTAACAGCCACATAAAATTTATAAGCAAAATTAATTGTGCATTATATTTATGACATTTGAAGTTCAAAGATTTTAGGTACATTGCAAAGTGGTATTTGGATTTGGTAATTAGGCCAAGAATACCCTCAGGACTCGGGTATGGAACAAATCTTGGCCTGGGAGTCCTATTTGGCTTAGTTCGCTCTCCACCCACTTCGCTGGAGTTGTGTCCATTTTCTGGGCTGAGAAAGCATAGAAGCAGCATTGAAGATAGCCAGGGGCTTCCTCCTCACTAGTGTCCTATACAATTGCCACCTTTCCTTCAACAGGTGCTGAATACTGGCCTGAGGACTCAGTTCACAATTCCTCAGTTCATAATTATTCTGTTCTAATTCTGGCTCTGAGGGACACAAGCCCTCAGAATCATGTGAAGTATTTTACAGAATCAGACTGTTATTTATTCTTTATTCCTTTTTTTTATTCCTTTTTTATGTTTTCCCATAAAATTATTCTTCCCAAAGTTTAATGTTATATTTAAAAGCATAAAATACACATGTATATAATATGTATGTGTGTGGGGTCAGGGAACTTTCTTATGTATATATGCTATGATCCTCCTAGCTTTCTGGAACATTTCCTAGTACATAGGCTCAGAGCTAATCCTTAAAATACTTATGCTTTAGAAATCTGCCTTAATAATTGTGTTCACTCTCAGAGTTGCTTGAGCTTCATCTGAGAAACTTGGCAAGTTGTGAGGCTGAATTTGAAAAATGGGCCAGTGTGGAGTGACTGGTACTCTAAACCGCCCCTCGGGTGCTATAACCACACATAGTATCTGCTGTGGATAGAAATCATTATTCTTAGATTATGTTTAAAGGCCCCATATCAGCAGTGCATGGGTCGGAAGTTTCTTCTGAAGACTATGAACCTAAGAGCAAGAAAAATTGCAGTATATTTGTTCTCTTTACTATTTTCTAAATGTCTAAAGAAAGAAAATCGAGTTAAACATAAAGAAAACTGACCCATTTGTGACTAAATAGCTATATCTGTAAAGCTGGGCTCTCAGAAAAAGAATTGCTTGGTGGCCATTTGCTTCTGCTTCATAAGATCCATTAATTTAGAATATTTTTCTTTGAATTTAGGTTATAACTTCCATGCTAAGCCATATTTACTCTATCACTGGATTCAGGGCTAGTCAAATTTTCAGTTAATAGATAAATCCAGAATTCATTCTCTGAGTTGTTCCTATTCCCAAAATTAAGCCAGCAGACTTGCCATTGGATTGTTTTTGGACTAAGCAAGTCTAAAATCCAGAGAACAACTTTTTTTTTCATAGCTACAATGCTGCTAAATTTTTCACCATGAAATATCTGTTAAAACTAATTCACTCTTTAAAATGAGAGAGAGAGTGTGTGTGTTCATTGACTGTGACCGGGGCTCCATGTAAGGTACTCAGACTGTTAACAGTGAATAAGACTTAGACTCTACAGTGAGGAGAAGATGAGTCAGTTTGCATGTATAATGCACCACGTTAAGTTTCATGTTAGAATTGAGTACAAGGTTTTGCAGACATGGGACAGATGTTTGGTTCAGTGGTAAATACATTGTTTGGGACACATAACATAAATCCTATATAGGAATGTCTGGGTTTGAGTCTGTTTTCCATAACAGACTCCTGATAATGTACACCATGGTGGGAATAGGGCAAAGGAGGAGTTGGCTCAAGTGGTGGGTCTCTGCCACTCACATGTGAGATAAGAATTGAGTCCCAGGCTCTGGATTCCAGCCCTCAATGTTGCAGGCATCTGGGAAGTGAACCAGTGGATGGAAACTCTGCTTGATCACTCACCCTCTCTCTCTCTCTGCCTTTAAAATGTAAATAAAATAAAATAAAATAATAAAATAAATATCAATAGACCAGAGCAAGAACTAATGAGCCAGCTTTTGGGGAGCACTCAGAGAAGCCTTCTGAATGAGGTGATGGAAAAACTGAGCTACAACTCAAGGAAGAGGAAATGGGAAGATTATGGGAAGAACAGGAAGAATTTTCTGAGAACTAAAGGAGAAAGAAAGAGGAATGAATGAGTGAATAGCATGGGTTCAATGGTTGTATGAACAGATCCAGTGAAATGATTAAGGAGGTGAATGACCAAATGAATGATGTGACAATGACAATGAAAGTAGAGATGAAGTGCAGGTCTGTAGGAAAGAGCAACCAGCAAGAGACACGAGTTATTGTTGCTCATCCTTATCTAGCCCCTCAACATCTGAGATGTCTTCCTGGTTCCTCGTGGTTGGTTGAAGTCATGTGACCAGTGATGATCCTGTGGGCCTGAAATGTGAACAAAAGTGTCACCTCCAGGTCAGGGAACCTAACTGCTGAGGTGGGGCCCTGAATAGTTCTTTTTCCCTCAGGAGAACAGCCAACAATATTTAAGGTACAGATACTTAGTGAGCCAAGTCCCTGAGTCACTAAAAGAAGCCAATTGCTACAGTTGACTTGTATCGCTCTTGGTGCATGAATATTCTGTGATGTATTAGGTGTGGGGTTGTTGATACCATGAAGTAATCAATAACCTAAACACAAAGGCTGTCCTAACTTACTCAAGTTGAGAAAGCTGTGTTCAAGAGCTGAATCACTCAGAGGTTCAAAGCTTTGCTAGGGACTTCAGGCCTTATGCTAGAAGCACTGTAAAGGGATTTAAGCAGGATCTTAGGTTTGTGTGTTAATATTTATGACCCTCACTGTGAAGTTCAGAAAGGGTGGAAGGAGCAAGATGAAAATCTCAAATCTTGAACAGCACAGGCTTATTTAACCATTTCATCCATTGGGTAAACATCTCATCTGTTCTAATTTCATAGGGTTGACCCAGCAGTAACCAGCCTTAGAAAAATTGAAAAAGCTCCATTAGAGATAACTAAGGATATTTAACATCTCATATCTAACATAACCTAAACATCTCACAATGAAATTAAATTACCAATTCCTTGTTATCATATATTCTTAATCTTTCTGATAAGAGCAAAACATATTTCTTTGAATTTTAAGCTAAAAAATAAGGGGCTAATTTCTTTGAAATCTGATTACTGCAGATTCTATGTCAGATGGTCGGAGGCCAAATTATTATGGAAAGAGCAAGTAAATTGAGCCAGAATACTTCATAATTTTCCTTCATTAGCAAGTTTTGCAGGCTTCACTGAATTTAATGAAAGAAATGCCATGTAAATCAAGTCTATTCTCCCCAGGGGAATTTTTTTTTTAATTCTCTTGGATCTATGTACAGCTGAGTGTGTCAGTGTTCGAACATCAGAACATTTAGCTTAATTAAACTCCTCTCTGGTTCCCCTTCACCTTAGTGAGTACATTTAAGTCTTCAGCAACATAATCCTGTCTACGGCAAGAACTCCCTTTGCTGTGCTTTCATGGCTAAGGGTATAAATCACGAGCCCTGGGGTTTATATAATCCACCTGCCTCGTTTTACAAATAAGGTGACTAAAGTGGCAAATTACACTAGCATCTTCAGGAAATCTGAAGGAGGAAAATGTTTCTTAGCCTTTCTACATTTGCCCTGAGGTGACTCTACCAGGCAATCTGTTTTTTGTTTTCTACCGTGCAGCAGGTTTGGTACTATAATATCTGGAAAAGAAGTATTCTAAATTAATCCTTGAAAAATTGTACTTGCTCAGAAATGTAAGCTATTCAACATATATTAACAACTATTAAGAGCCATTTTTCTGGTCCACTTCACATCTAATTATCAGAGAGAAGAACTGAGAGCAACATTTTCCGAACTGTGTTCCATGAAACACCAGTGTTCCATGAGGTGTTACTGTGATCTATAGGGAAAAGGAGTTCTATGGCCAGATGAGTTGGAGGAACCAGCTTAAGGTATGTTAAAGACCTCATTGTTTCTCCTGATCTCTTGTTGAAAGGAAGTGCTTGGCAAAATCAATCCTAGGCTTATAGCCCCATAAAGTTAGCATTTAAGTTTTAATTAAACATTTGAAAATGAGGAATTTCTGTTTCTATTTCTTTTTCCTGCCACTTCAAGAAATAGCCCAGAATTTTTGTTTTGCTAACTCAAAAGATATAAGAGCATGTGATATGCCTTGTTCCAGTGCATATAGACAAATGTTCTAATGATAAAGAAAATTATTCTCTTTTCAGGATAAAATAAATCAATCCTGAATCTCTCATTCACTTAGACTGTAGGTCCCATGTGAGGTAGTTAAAATGTTGTCATCACAATACAAGCACACAGCTAAGAAAATAGTTGACCTAATCACTGAATTTGCTTCTGGTCATTAGGACATGTAGAATGTAAGAGTTAGAGGGAGCCTTAAGCCAATCAATTACATTTAAGACGCTCACCTTATAGCTGAAGAAACTGAGACTAAGAAAGATCAGGGGATACAACCAAGGTCTTTTTCATACGCGCAGTTAGCTTGGTTTTGCACTTGTATTTGTTTCCTGTTTCATTCAACAATTTATTGAATTATCAAAAATCTTCTGAGTTCCAGGCTATCTATTAAGCACTCAAAACACAAAGTTGAGCACAAGAAGGTCCTGCCTCAGACACTCCTGATTCAGTGATATACTGAAGCCAATTGTTACTACCTCTATGTGAGCTGTTACACAAAGAATTAAATTGTGTAAACTTGGCATGAAATAAGTTACATTTAAAAGTAAAAAAATGAGACTACATAGATAGCTGGATTCAAGAGGCAAGACAGATAAGTAACAGCCCTAGGGCAGGCAACCTACTATGTGGCCAACATTAATGATGCCACAAATGTCTCTTGACAAAAAAACTGGCCCTGACAAACGATGATTAAGCAATCAGGCCACAACCAGCTCCGTGTATTAGGCAGGTAATCAAAAACCAATTTTTACCATATCAGGTGGCCATGTTAATGGCTGACTAACCATTGCATCCTTATAATAGTGAAAAACACAACTTTGGGAACTGACTTAAAATGCTAATATGCAAGAGCATGATATCCCACAAAGACTCAACCTGAACGTGGGTGAAGTGTACCACCCCAAGCTTGAAAAACCTGATAGAAGTCTGCCTCCACCCCAAGGCACACAACTCAGTCTCCAGTCTACCTGTACTCACCAATTAAATGTATACTTTTGCTGTGTCAATAAATGTTATCTTCTGACTAGCCTTTGTCTGTGCCCCATTCTGGAATTCTTTCCTGAACTGGAGACGATAACATGGACTCCTGAGTCCCCCAACATCTTTGACAAGCCAGTCAGGAGATGAAAGCCCACAAGAGGTAAAGGGCCACCAAGAAATGGATCAGCAGGTTTTTTTTCTCAACTCTTGCCTCATTTCTCTCTCTCTCCTCTGCCCATCTCTCTTCAATCTGTTCTGACCTGCTATAGACTAACTCCTCGTAACCATATATGCTCCCTCCAGCAACTCTTGGGGGTTTCAAGGCTGGACACCATTTGGTCCTTCCCAAGGAAGGCTTGTGAGAGTGGTTGGGACTTGTTTCTAGGCTGTGCAGTCTCCAGAAATCTCCTTGTCCCCATTGCCATATAGCTATGGACTTTCTATATTGCCTAAGTTCTCTTTTGCTTATACCATGTAAAACCTTTACTTTCCAGCTCCTAAAAGATAAATGTTGTCCCATTTATTTCACCACCATCACTAATGCAATCTTTAGGCCCCAGGAAGCAAACTTCTGTTTCTTGATGGCAGAAAAAAAAATTTTTTTGACAGGCAGAGTAGACAGTGAGAGAGAGAGACAGAGAGAAAGGTCTTCCTTTGCCGTTGGTTCACCCTCCAATGGCCGCCGTGGCCAGTGCGCTGCAGCTGGCGCACCGCACTGATCTGAATCCAGGAGCCATGGTCTCCCATGGGGTGCAGGGCCCAAGCACTTAGGCCATCCTCCACTGCACTCCCTGTCCACAGCAGAGAGCTGGCCTGGAAGAGGGGCGACTGGGACAGAATCCGGCACCCTGACGGGGACTAGAACCCTGTGTGCTGGCGCCGCAAGGCGGAGGATTAGCCTAGTGAGCCGCGGCGCTGGCCAGAAAAATTCTTAATATGCTTGCTGTCTCTGCAGAAAATTTCAGACAGTTGTCACCCTACACCCTGGCTTCTCTACCTGCAGGACTTTGGTTCCTTCCCACTCATTTGGGGCTTCTGCTTTTATGGCACTTACTATACTGTTGTCATCCTCTTGACAATGCCCAGAAAGAGTTTTGGCAATGGCCCTGGGATGTGACAAGTGTTGATTCCAAGGTCCACGCCATCAGAGAATTCCTTGATATCATCAGAAATAAAAAGAAGGATACCCTTCAAATAATTACTATTAAGGTCATTTTAACAGCTATAGCTGTTTGTTGCCGACAGAGGAGTGTAAGGCAGGTAAGGATTCGGAGGTTGAGAGCTAAACATGTTTGTGATCATCCTAACCTCCCACACTGAGAAGAATCCCCAGGGTCCAAGGATAACTGGGCTAAAAGAGTCCCAGGGATACCTGGGCATTGAGGATCATCGCAAAGGACATTGGGGCAACAGGCCAGGGCAATCTACAAGTTCGATCTCTAAGGTTGTTTGGACTATCACTGGCCACAGTCAGAAGTGTAGAATGCCAAATCCGACCAAGTCCATCAGCAGAGCTCTCGTATAGCCGTAACCCACTCTATTCCCTATTTGTTTCTCTCTCTTCTCAGGTCACAAACTCTCCATCATGAGCAACTCCTCATTCAATCCCATGCACTCATGGCTGCTTTTAAATAATTGGGAATACTTTTAAATTGAATGATCTAAAGAGAAAAAAGCTTATTTTGCTCTGTAACACTGCATGACCCCAATAAAAATTGGAAGTTGGGAAAAACTGGCCACCAAATGGAACCTTATGTTTTTAACACAATCCTCCAACTTGATCTCTTCTGTAAAAGAAAACAAACATGGCCAGAAATTCCCTATGTCTGAGCCTTCCCAGCTCTCTCCCAAAACCCAATTCTGTAAGCTGTTACAATCACACTTCCCTGGAGACAAGTCCCAAGGAAAAACAAGTGGTTTTGATAAATGACCCATTGTTGAGTGCCACCCCTCCTCCAGGGTCCAATGACCTCAACCTCAAACTGCACCTCAAATTGCCAGAACCACCAATAGGAGAAGATGAGTCTTCCTCTCCCTCTAGCACTGGTTCTCATTCACCTCCTACCTCACACCCCTCCCCGACTCCATCCTACAACTCCATTTATCCCCACTCTGCTCTAAAGCTACTACACCTGGGGTCACCCATAGTGAGGCTTCTTATGATCCAGATGCAGAGAAATTTTACCCCCTGAGGGAAGTAGCAAAATGGAGATGGTAAGACAATGACAGCACATGTCCCTTTCTTCTTTGATCTAAATCCATGCAAGAAAAAGTTGGGAAGATTATCAGAGGACCCCACTAAGTTTACCAAAGAGTTTCAGGCCTTAGCCCTAGGCTTTGACATAATGTGAGGTGACTTATATATTGTTCTCTATGTTGCAACCCAGAGGAGAAATCTTGCATCTTGATTTAAGTCTGAGTTTAAACTGACTCCCTGGTGGCTAACTGATCCAACCAATATGCTCTGGGAGCTATAGGGGTCCCACAAACAGATCCTAATAGGACCTATCAAAGAGGTCACGGGGATTCAGAGTGCCAAGATCATATGGTTATCTGCATAGTGGTTGGGGTTATAAAATGTATTGCCAAGTCCATAAATTATGACTAAATGAGATAGGTACCACAACAAAAAGAAAATCTGGCTATATTCCAGGGATGAGGCCTTAAAGAGACGTGCCAACATAGACCCCAGCACCACTAAGAGACAAGTCTTGCTCAGTATCCATTTCATCGTTAGCTTCAGACATCCAGAGAGAACACCAAACATTAGCAATGGGACCCCAAATTTCCATGAACCAGATGCTAGAAATAGTGTTTAGGTTATTTAATAACGACAACACTGAGGAGGAAAGGGACATCAGTGGAGGAATCTGCAGTCTTAACAGGCTCGCACAAGAGCAGTCACTGTAACTAGCAACCTGCAACCAGAAGGGCACCAGAAGAACACCTTCTGGTGTTCAAATATGGGTGATAAAACCAAGAGAGAATGTTGCAAATATGGGAAGCTGTGGCATTGATGCAAAGAATGACCCCACTTAAAAGGGCCACTCTCAATACAAGAGTTCATGTCCTCAACATATATAAGAGGGACACTGGAAGTAGAATTGCATTCAACCCAAAAGGGAGAAGAGGATTTGCTATTCTTTTGTGTCCCTGTCTGAAGACTGAAAGGGCCTGGGAAATCCAGGGCTCCCCTGTGGGGAGCAACTCGGACTAGACTAAGTTACTGGAATTAAGATTTATTCTATGCATCTGCTTTCCCACAATATGGCGCTGAGAAGGGAAACAGCTTCTACACAGCTGCCTCCAGTTCAACCAATAAACTGTAGGACTTGCTCCTGATTGGAGGAGAGCAGCATACTCGGCGTGTGGGTAGCAGAGTTGGGATTGGCGGAAGAGGACTATAAAGGAGGAGAGAGACAACATGCACCAGGAACATCTAGGGGGAACATCCATCTGAAGGAACACCTGTGCAGCCCCCGAGAGAGCCAGCCAACGGTGTGCCGCTCCCCTGCGGAAGTGGGGAAAGTGGCCAGGGGGAACCGCCCTTCCACGGAGGTGGAAGGGACAGTAGCCAACCCGGGAAGAACCAGCAGCAAACCCGGGGAGGGCCGAGCAGACAGAAAGAACAGCGCAGGGTCCTGTGTCGTTCCTCCATGAAGAGGGGGAGCGACACTCCCCCAACTCATGTGACCATTTCACTCCAGGAGCTGTGGGTGACCGTGGGTATCACAGACAAGAATACTGATTTTCTGAACCAGATGCTTTTTTATGATGCTAATGAATAGCAAGGCAAATAGTCTGCCCAGATAACCTCCCTTTTGAGGGTGAACTTAAAGCAAACCCCTCAAGTCTGGGATCAAGGCATTCTTTTATTAGGCACCTATGTTGTCCCTGTCAAAATCCTCTTAAAAGATACTACTAGTTTTCCCATCAACATTAGTAACCCTTAAAGCCTGAAGCCAAACAGGGACTCCAACCTCTGATTAATAGATTTATTGATCATGGGGTCCCAGTCACATGTCAGCCCACTTGCAATACTCCTGTTCTACCAGTCTTGAAGGCAAATGGGGAATATCATATGGCTCAGGATCTCAGGGCCATAACTGAGATCCATCTTCATCCTATTGCACAAACCCCTGTACCATTCTAGCCCAGAGAGCTAAAGGCAACACCTGGTTCACTGTTTTAAAAAAAGATACTTTCTTTTGCATTTCCATATTCCATATCTTAATATTTGTTTGCCTGTGAGTAGACTGACCCTATCCCTAAGCATAACTTGGCAGTACATATAGATGATCCTTCCTCAAGACTTTAGGGACAGCCCCTAATGGGAGCTCATACTAAAGGCTGGGGCCATTTTACAGTCGGTAGATAATATCCTGATCTGTAGCCTCAAAGACTCAAATTTCTTAGGAGTACAAGGGTATAAAGTTTTACCAGCTAAAGTCCAGGTCTTTAAACAGGAAGTAGCCTATCTGGGATACATTCTGATGCCAGGAAGCTGTGCCTTCTCAATTTGATGTGAAGGAATCATATTATATGAAGGGTTATCTCAGACAAAATGCAGTCAGGAATATTCCTGATGATGGCAGGCTTCTGAAGAATTTGGATTCTAGGATTATCATAGACAACCAAACTTTTGTATGACACCTTCTGAAAGGGTCCCAATATTGACCCACTTGAATGGATGGAGAAATGTATGATGATTTCAAAAAAATCAGGAGCCTATTTATAACTTCACTGCATTGAAAATCCCTAATTTAGACAATCCAGTTAGCTTCTTTGAGCAGGGGATTGTTCTCAGAGTGTTTACTCAAGAAGTAAGTCCACTTTCAAAACCAGTGACCTATTCTCCAAAGAGCTAGACTCAGTAGCCAAATGCTTAAGGGTCGTGTCCAATACTACATTCTTGGTAGAAGAGGCCAAGTTAACTTCAGATCAGATCCTCAGGGTTCAAACTACTCACTGGGTGCAGGGAGTTCTGGAAATTAAAGGACACAAATGAGTAACAGGAATCGCCTTCCCAAATACCAGGGTCTTCTTTTAGATACACCAGAGGCAACTCTTAAAGTATGCAGGTCCTTAATCCAGATACTCTCCTAACCTCTAAATTAACAGAGGAATTAACTCATTCATGTGTAGGAACCATTGAAAACCCAGAGGTTGAATGGTTCATTGATGATAGTAGTTTCATAAAATAAGGCATCCCAGAGGCAGGGCATGCCATCATGATTCTTATTCAAATCACAGAAGCCAAAGCACTGCCATTTGAAACTTCAGTTCAAAAAGGTGAATTCTTGGCCTTAAGCAGATACCTAAAATTAGGAAAAGATAACAGAGTCAATATTTATACCAACTTCAAGCATGCTTTCCTCAGGCTATATGCCATCCAACAAATCTGGAAAGAAAGGGGATTAATAACTGCAAAAAATTCATCTATCAAACATGGCCAAGTAATTTTTGCCCTTCCATTGGCATTCTGTAACTCCTAAAAGTGTCTGTCATTCACTGCAGAGGACTCCAAAAGAAAATGACCACATTGTCAGAGGAAATGCACTTGCCAATAAGGCATAATAAATAGCTACTACTCAATATTTACTGGGAATGCCTCTGATATCCCCAATCTGTAGAAACAGCTAAAGTTCCTTGCTATACTACACTCAAACAGAATGGGCCCAACAAGGAGGTTACACTAAATACCCCAATGGATGGTGGACCCCAGATCATAAAACAATGCTTCCTAAGGCCTCCTAGTGAAAGGTCATCAAAAAGTTACAAGGACCTACCCATCTGGGAAGGGAAACCTTGGCTTAGCTGGCTTTTTTTTTTTTTGACTGTTTTTTGTTACTTTTTTTTTCTTTTGAAGGTAAATTCCTATATTCTGTGATTAATGTGAATAATGAAGTGACTAAATTTTGTCCCCTTTGCCTGCAAAATAACTTTGGTAGCTATGCCAAACCACCTCCTCTGCTCACCCTTGTATGAAGGAAAGGAACACATCCCAATGAGGATTGGTGAATTGACTTCACACACATGCCTCCAGCAAATGGTTTTAAAAATTAGCAGTTTTTAATTGACACTTTTACTGGATAGACAGAGGTCTTTCCAACTTTAATAGAAATGGTATTTGAGGTATATAAGGTTTTGCTAAAGTGATTCCCTGTTCCAGACTCCTATCCCTCCAAAGTAACCCAGCAAGTAGTCTCTGCTTTAGAAATTGCGTAGCACTGCCACACATCTTAGCAACCTCAGTCCTCAGGCAAATTTGAACAAGTAAACCAACTTCTTCAGTGAAGCCTATCCAAGCCAACAAATCTCTGAAATTTAGCTTAGTTGCTGCCCATTGTCCTTCTTGGGGTAAGAATGGCACCTAAGCAACCTTACAGCCAAGGCACTTTGAAATGATGTATGAAAGTCGTCTGCTCACATCTGATTTCTCTTTGTTCTAGATACTAAGGACCAAATAAATAATATCATTAATCTGGGTCAAGTACAAAAGGTTATGACAGAATTTTGTAACAAATTCTTTTGGCACCTCATCCCCAGGATCATAAACAGCCAGTTTCTCCAGGAGATCTTGTGCTACTAAAAGTTTGGAGAGGGATCTCCAACTGACTTAACTATAACACAAGTGTAAATAGCTCTACCATGCATTCCTTAACATCGCTACCATAGTAAACTCTAAGGAATACCTAGCAGGGTTCACTTCACCAGAATTAAATTTTTCCCTGACCTTGACTTATAGGAACTGACAGAGGAAGCCTTATGCACCTATGAACCCACGGATGATCTGAGTAGATGGCTCAGTTTCCACCCTGACTCCAAGATTACCAGGCTCAAATATTAGGCTTGACTCTTTTGATAGTTACAAATATCATATTATTTCTTTCCTTTACCTGTGCACCTCTTTGGAACTCCTATCTTTAACTGTATATATAAACAGTAAACCATGATTAATTTAGTAGTTTCTTTTATTTTACTTCTCTTCTACCCTTTCTTTTGAACCCAAGGACCCTACCTGGGAAGATAATTTACTTTATTAATTTTTCCATACATTAGCCTCAGGCCAAAATCTAACCAACTATTGGTTGCATCATCACCAGCCTCCTATAGGACTAGTGGCAGCCTACCTTTGGCTCCATTTCCAAGGACCCAGGTAAATCTTACTCCACACAGTAGTCTTCACTGGAACTCAAGGGATTTGTGAAAACCCTTAGTTACTGCTTTTAGTTTACTAAAATCACCTGTCCTTCGCATTTAGCTGCTCCTTATTGCTCAACTCACATTAAAACACTTGTATTTTACTGTCAGATATCCACAGGCATCTGTCCCAAGTCTTTACAGTTAAAGCGATTCAGGAGAGAGCCTGGAAACCTTGCCCACTGGTGTATACAATATTACCTAAACTGTATCACCACCATCTGCAGTCCTTGGTCAGAATAGGATGTTAACACCTTGTTCCAGTGCTACACAAGCCCATTAGCAAGCTTCTGTGTAAGGCCAACCAACACTTTAGGTCCCCTCTAAATGATGTAATGTGACATCTGGTGTATGTTTTGGTGGTCAGCATCCAACAATGTTTTGCTGTACTCTTCCTATAATAAGCATGCATGCCAGACTGGTATCTGTTATTTTGAGATGAATCAGAAAACTATCCCCCTTCAGAGGCATATTCAGGGAATAGAATTGATTCTCAGTCACCTGGCAAAGTGCAATAGGCCAGGTCTATACATGACTTTGAACAAGCACACATTAATATTTCAAAACCTTTTAAACAAAGAAATAAAGAGAGCAACTAGGCATATATTGGCATACATTGGAGCCATAAGAGGACTCACTGCATCCTGGGGAGGTTTCACTTATCAGGAGGTGACAACACGCAAACTAACATCCACACCTCAGAGCTTCAGAACAACTACAGCAGATAACCTGGCCAGCTACTAGGATCAACGTCAATATCCTTGTAGAAATAGTCTTCAAACACCATCTAGCACTAGACTGTATTCTAATATAACAAGAAGGTGTCTGTGCTGTAAGTAATCTGACCTGTTGGACATGTGTAAATAAGTCAGGAGATAATTGTCATGAAATCTGCAAAATATATGAAGTAGAATGGCTAGTCCAATACAATCAACAGGACCCACTGGGTAGTTCCATCTGCACTGCTCTAGAGGCAACCCTTACCTCACTGGCCTGCTTCTTACCCCTTTTGAAGTCCATGGCAGTCATCATCATACTGCCAGTATCTGAACCTTCCTCACTTAATTTACTCGTAAAATTTGTAAGTTCCAGACTCTAGAAATTTCATGTTAAGATGATGGTTTTATGAGGGTATCAATACACTCCAAACAAGGAAGCCTATGTTCTTCCAATGTACACTCTCAATTGGGCCAGCCAAGAGTTTTATTTCTCCATAAAAAGGCAAATTTCTATCCTTAAGCTATCTACCAACTTACTGAAGTCCTTAGTATTAGAACAGTTTTCAAGAGGTTATTGGTCCAAGGATAGATAAGGGTGATCCCTTTCCAGCCTGAAGGAGACACAGAGGATGCAACCAATCTTTATTCAACAAGCAATATTCTAAGGGGACAACAATCTCCAAGGGCGAAGATATGGCAGGATAGGGCTGGTGACTCACTACATAGCAAACATTAATACTGTCACAAATTTCTGTTGACCAAAGCAGGCCTTGACCAACAAAGATTAAGCAGTGATATCTTAACCATCTTCCTGTATGGGAAGATAAAGCAAAAACCATTTTGTACCAGCTCAAGCTTCCATGTAATCATTGACCAATCTTTGTTTCATTATAGTAGTAAAAATCACATCCCTGGGAGGAAAATTAAAAAGCTAATAAAACATACAATTTATGTTAGTGCATGTTATCAATATTGTACCCACATGAGCAAAGGCTTATCCTACAGATGGTAGAGGACCCTCCCATTAATAAAGCATGCTGTCCTGAGTAGGAGAAACTTGATATAAGAGTCTATCTTAGCCCCTCAGTGCACAGCTCATTCTCAATCTGCTCACAGTCACTCACTGAGTGTGTACTTTTGTTCTGTCAATAAATCCTACTTTCCTACTGGCTTTTGTCTGTATCTACCTTTGAATTTTTTCCTGCATCAGCGACAAGAATATTGGTCCCTCAACAAAAGTACTCAAAGCACAGTATTTCCTAATTGTTTTACTCTATATCTTTGCTATTGAGGTTATTTACAGATGGTATATGTACTGCAGCAACATATATAATGAAATGCTCTGTCTCATCTTCTCCCATGTCTATACTCAGTGGTATTATAAGGGGGAGCTTGAAATCGACTATTAACACTAGAAAAATAAGCAAGTGTCACAAAATAATTTTTTATGAGGTGGGTGTTCAACATTTACCACCCCTTACAGCTGCACTTTCTTAATGAAAGGGGACTTCTATAAGTTCATAGAAAATGGAATTAAAAAAAATGAGTTAATTTTTGTGTACAGACTTTTTTTAATCCAAGCATAGTTATTTAAAACAGGCATTATCTATGAACTTTTTGAAACCCTCTCCTACACATGCAGTGTAGTTTACTGCAGGGTAGTTTACAGTGGGACTAGGAATTTCCAAATATATGATCTCATACTCTCTTCCAAATAAGTCTGGGAGACAGATTTTTTTATGACTGGCAGAAGACAGTGCAAAACCTCACTTGTGTAAAACCAACTATAATACCACAAGTCCAAGGTCACAGCATGAACAGGCAGTTGAGAGAATATGAGAAGCAATTATGTTTGACACGGATACCAGTAAGTTTACCTAACCATCAAGCGTTACACTGAAGATCCAAGGAAATGACTGTTCTTCAGCACATTCCTGCCACTGCGCCTCTACACCTGTCACTCATTCATTAAGTAACTCTGCCAGACAGGATGTGCTATGGGAAAGGCCTGATGTCACTTCCAGATTAGACTTATTTAGTTCATAATTTCAATAGTCATCTTCATAAAATAGGTTACTAATTCCTTAAAACTAAGGGAGATAGGTAATGTGGAGGGGGGAACAGAGGCTTAGGCTTCAGTTGAGGCTCCGTTCTAGACTGGATTGAAACTAAGTTATGTGTCCTCAGTCAAGTTACTAACTCTTCCTGTACTTCTTTGTCTTTCACATTTGAAATGAAAGCAAAATCTACTTGCGCGAATTAAACATAATAACGTATTAAAGCATATGGGCTCCTAGTAGATGCTCAATAAATGCCACTTCACTTCCATCAGCAAGAGTGGTCTACCTTTTCTGCAAACTCCTCTGGAGAAGTGCACAGGCCTTTGAGCTATGCTCTGGATCTTTGTCATTTGTTCTTTCCAGTGTACTTGTCTCCTATCCTTTCCGCTATCTTCTCTTTCAGTTATCATTTAAGTGTCACTTCTCCTAACTCTTCCAAGATAATTTACAAACTCCATGAGGAGCTCTTGAATTTTTTCCCACAACACAATGTAATCTTTCATCAATTGCCACTGCTTGCTTATTCATCTGTGTACTCTTTGAGATCAGAGTCATGTCTATGCTATTTACTTTTGTATATAGAGGCCCAGTAGAGTGCTTAATACATACTTGCTAACTGAACAATCTCATTAGATTTTTAGACAGTAACATTTGATAAAGCTCTTTCCTTTTTAGGCAACCATTTCTTAACTCAAGTTTTCTCTTTTGGTCAATGCTTTTTTAAAAAGATTTATTTATTTATTTATTTTGAATATGAGAGTTACAGAGAGAGAGGGAGACACACACACACACACACACACACACACAGAGACAGACAGAGATAGAGACAGAGAAATATCTTCCGCCACTGGTTCACTCCCCAGATGACCGCAACAGCAAGGGCAGGGCCAGGCCTATGCCAGGAGCTTTATCTGTGTCTCTTGTATGGGTGAGAGGGACCCCAACACTTGGGCCATTTTCTTCTGCCTTTCTCAGGCCATTAGCAGGGAGCTGGCTTGGAAGTAGAAGAGCCAAGACAGGAATCAGCACCCATATGGGAGGTTGACATCTCAGGCAGCAGCTTGACCTGTTACATCACAATGCTGGCCCCCATAATGCTTTTTTTTTTTTTTTTTTTGACAGGCAGAGTGGACAGTGAGAGAGAGAGACAGAGAGAAAGCTCTTCCTTTGCCGTTGGTTCACCCTCCAGTGGCCGCCGCGGCCGGTGCACTGCGGCAGGCACACCGCGCTGATCCGATTGCAGGAGCCAGGTACTTAGCCTGGTCTCCCATGGGGTGCAGGGCCCAAGGACTTGGGCCATCCTCCACTGTACTCCCTGGCCACAGCAGAGAGCTGGCCTGGAAGAGGGGCAACCGGGACAGAATCCGGTGCCCCAACCAGGACTAGAACCCGGTGTGCCGGCGCCGCAAGGTGGAGGATTAGCCTAGTGAGCCGTGGCGCCAGCCCCCCAGAATGCTTTTTTAAGTTTAGTTGTCTCAATATTTCTTCTCCCATATGATATTAGTTTCCAATATTTCCCACGAAAATATAAGTACCAAGTACTTATCCTTAGGCACACCATACAATGCAAAAAAGGCAGCACTTTCTAAACTCTGCAATAATGACAAATATTAAATATCAAGCTCCATGAGGAGCTTGAGGATCTATTGGTACTGGACAGGATGGCTAAGAATCCTAAGTCTGAAGTTTATAAATTTGGCTTAAATTTGGCACCAACCCTATGGTGCAACGAACATCAGGGTGTGGTACATGTGCTGTGTGCCTCTATGTCCCTTTCCACTCTCCCTGGCATATGGCAGGCCTCCTGCTTTGTTCCATCATTCTTTTTTTTTTTACATTGTTTTAGGTATTTTTTTAACCTGGAAACCTTTTATTTAACATTTACAAACTTTCATGCATTTCATATATACAAATTTAAAAATAGTGATTCTTTCCACACTACCCTTCCACCTTTCTCCTCCCTCTCTTAGTTCTATTTCTATTTTTCACAAAGATCTATATTCAATTAAGATTAACCCTACACTAAGCAGAGTTCAACATGGTATGAAAAAAGAAACTGCTCCTCAACCGTCAATGCAATGGTTTTGTTTCCCTCATTCTGTGCCTTCACTTGCTCTGTGTTCTGTGTCTCACACTTAGTATCTGAGGCTTTATGATGGAGATGAAATACAGCCCTTGCTCTCCCAGCTGACAGTATCTCTTACAGTCTGTCTTTCACCTCTCTCATTCTTGTTCTTTCTTCATATTTTCGGTATACATCTCTGATCCTTTTTCCCCTCCCTCTAAGTCCTTCCCATATTGTCAAATCATTTAATTTGTGTATAAAATCTTTTTATCTTTCATTGAAATGAAACATTTCCCCCACAGTTGAATGAGAAATGATTAAAAAAATTAATGAATTCAATGGCCCATATGGAGTCTTTCTTCAGTATATAAATGATTACATTAAAATTCACGAAAAGAAATGTTTTCTTTTTAGGTGTCCAAACATTGACATTCTGCAGCTTAATTGTTTTAACACTATTGGAATTCTCTTTTTCAAACTTTAATATTTGACTCTTTTAAGTCATAAAGTGGGGAAAACAATTTGAATATAAACCTAAGTGTCTTTGAATTAAATAAAACCTGACCCCAAAGAGCCCCATTTCAAAATAAGACAAATCTGAATTTTATGTAAGTTTTCCTTCGCATGTTAAAGCTGGATTACACAGAAGGCTCATTCTGTCTCCTAATCCTGTTATGAAGAACAAGGTTAGTTTGAATTATTCTGGTTGTTGATACTTCAGTCGCATATGTCTGCTACACCACCGTACATCAAAGAAAGGTCATGGTGTTACACAACATTTGGAACTGAGATTCCCATCAGATTTACTACAAGAGTAGAAACAGAGTCACGCTCGTATTCAAAAGCATCCATACTACAATTCAAATGATAACTCCTTGGGTGTTTCCAAAGTGCTGATTTGTGCTGTGGGAAAACCATCGATTGTGCTGTTGAGAAAGAAATGCAGAGAGGCATAAGTAGGTAGAGTATGCACAGATGTGAGGCATCTTTTGAATTGGGAAGGAGAGTTTTCTTCCACTACAGCTACAGAAACATTTGATTATTATCTGGTTCTGGGTAAGCCATTTAACTCTTCTGTACTTGGATCATCTCTATTCGAATTAGAGAAATCAATATGTACTGCTAAGTGCTCTTTTGGATCTTCAGTGAAAATTAAAGTGCTAATAATAGCTAGCATTGATGGATTCCTCCTGACTGTCTTATGTGAATGTTAATCCTCACATTAACCCTATAAAGTAGGTACTACTATCATTCTCAATGTCACGCAGCTGAGAAGTGGCAGAGCTCGGACTCACTAGCAATGGCGCTCTGGGCTCTCTACCACCAATTTCTCTTCCCTCACATCCATTCTTTTCATGATCACCTCAGTCTGGTTGCACATGTTTCTCACCTCTCTGCCTGGAAAGCCCTGTTCATACTACTACAAACAATGTCTTTGTAGATACCAACTGAGAGAGTTTTTTCTTACTGGAAACATCATCAGAATCAGTCCACACTAAGTATAGAGGCACTTTCTCTGTTCCCAAGATACTGACAGCCTTCTGTTCATTTAAATGTAATGTTACTAAAATGATCAATTTCTGTACTAAACTTTACCACTGACTAGGAATGCCTTGAGGGCAGGTACTGTCTTATATATCATGGTTCAGTTCCAGCCACTTGTCTTAGTAAGTGAGACAAGACAGTGTGATTGGGCCACAATCTATGTGATTTAACATTATATTCTTTTGTATTTGAAAAGGAACTGTGTGTGTGTTTATAATATATATAATGTATATAAAATATATACATATATATGTGTATATATGTATATATAATATATACATAGTATAATATATACATTACATATACACATATACATTATATATATTATAGACAGTCTCTTTTCAAAGATGAATTTACATATAAAATCAAATATATATATAATGATTTATGTTTTTGATCTTTGGACTTACTTACAATTTCATATTTAATTCTACCATTTTTTTTTCCTTTCAGTAAGTGGTATTTTTCCCCCTCTTTCATCCTCCTATTCTCAAGGTGTGTACAGTGGCAACTAACATATTGGAAGCTGTAGGGGCCAGCCTTTGTTTTTGCCTCTCTAGTACCCATCCATAGTTTTTCTGCTGGCAATTAACACCTTGATTCTTCCTTTGGAAAATATCCTCTCCCACTGGAACAGTACTGGTGAGACTGTCAACCCAGGTTTCCCATATTCAGCAGGTCTAGGGATGCCATAGTGTCCTAAGCCAACCAGAAACTCACTCTGGAAGTTTGGGAAGAATGACACAGAAGTTCAGAGGGGTTAAAGTTGATTCACCTCAAGAGAGATTTTCTGTAATCGCTGTTACCTGGATTCTACTGAGCTGTTCTGGCCTGTGTCATCTCCAAAGTAAGATCCTAAAAACATTTTCTACCCATTGCATGAGTTAATTCATAATCTTGCAATATATTCCTTCTTTGTTCAAAGTAACCAAGGTATATTTCTATTACTTGTGAACAATGAATATTATATGATATGCAAGTAGTCAACAAATATATACTGAATGCATGACAATATTTAAGTCAAAGGCAGATTTTTTTTCTCCCTCAAGTTAAAATGGGCCTATAGATTCCTAGAAGTATAAAGGTCTGGAAGGGAATATACCATCTAGAGAGCAAGATAAGAAACATAGGGAGACTCCTGGGGCAGGAAGAGATCTAATTATGAATATCAAAGGGAGTTGGCTCAGTGACAGACATGCTTCCCCTTCTGATTCTGGATACACAGTAGAGAGAGGTTAAGTTAAAGGAAAATGCAGATGAAGATGGTCAGGCAGATTGACCTTGAATTTTATCAGAAAAGGAGATAATTTTGTAGTGAGGGATAGGCAAGAATTTTAGGAGACAGAAATAGTATTCTGAAATATTTCCTGGAAGTACACTAAGAAATCAAAGATGATGAGGATTACAGGGCTATTAACTATCCATATTTCATAATATGAATGCATCAGAGGTATATATTTCCCACTGCAATTATAAGATCTATAATGAAAAACAAAATCTTAATGGTTCCTAGGAAGAGTTCTCTTTGAGGAAAGCAAGCCATTCTCCTGGCAAATTTCTTGTGGAGATATCATTTGCAACTAACTCACTAGATCCTGCAGAGATAAGCATTCATAATGCTCCCTGCTGTGATAGACTTGCAAGATTTCACCACCATTCATACTTTAGATAACTGGAAAAAAAAAAAAAACTGTAAAAGGACTGCCTATCCTAAGTTAGTACTACATGTACTATATGTATGTGTATTATCTTTATGCTTATTACAATCACGCATGTAGTTCTATGCTGTTATCATTTTTTCCTAAGTATTTGGTGAATGCTGTTTTTTCTTCATTCATCATAAATAATAGAGATGCTATGCAGGCAACAAAAAAAAGAGACAGGCTCTTTTCCCTAAAGAGAGGGCTTTTCAGATGTGCTCTGTAATTTGTCATCCAGAGGAAAGAGTGTATCATCACTACTTTAAAAAAATAAATGAATTACATTGATTTGATGCACAGCAGGCTCACAGATTTCATGGAGCCTTTGTATGGAACATATGCTTGCTTTCTGTTGTCTCCTTGCAGATTGTTCCAGGCATCTAGGAGATAAAACAGGCAGGAAAGCAGCAGACTTCACAGCAAATGGCTTGATGGGTCACCTTACTTGTAAGACACAAACCTACCTCCCAGACAGGAAATTAAATACTTATAAAGAACCCACTGATCTGTTCCATAGTCTGACTTCAAATGACTTTTGCCACTCATTACTACTTCCCCTTCCAAAATATTTACCTTCCTTAGATACCTCCATTTATCACACTACCATTAAAAAAAAAATTGTATAGCTAAACATATTCCGAGGTCACAAAAATCTTGAGGGCCAGTGGAAATACTTCCTTCTCTTCTTCCTTTGAGAAAAGGCCAATCAGTATAGCTTTATTTGCAAGTCTATTATCATTGTACCATGTGTTTGGTATCATAGATGGGTAGCCCGGGGTTACTTTGCTAGCAAGTCACTCACTTGTCTTCAGCTGGGAAATTCCCCCGCGTACCCATTTCTGCCTCCAGCCCTGACTTCTTCATCCCCTTACACATTCATGCATCTATATTCTACTTAACTTTTTCTCATTTTGGCTGCATTTTGAGTGTTACCTCGTTTTTATAGAGACATTGGTTTCCATTAATAAGTGACAAGGTACTTGAATTTCTATAGTCAATAGCATGTGTGACCATGTGTGGATATACAAGGAATCTTCAAAAAGTTCATGGAAATACATATTATGAAAGAACTATGCATGGATCTCAAAAAATACATCAAAATGAACTTATCTTCTAATTCCATTCCTCTATATACTTCTTGAAGTATATTATGATGTTTGAGTGTGAATTTTTTGAACATATACCTATTTTCAATTATTGGGTTAAACTGGCTTTTTTGTTTAGCTTGTTAAGGATGGAAAAGGTTGAAACAATGTGAGATATTCTAGTCAAATTTTATTAATAGAGCATATTTAACCAATTTTTTTAATGGGAAGTGGTCTAGTTATATTCATGGAGAATACTGCTTTTATTTTTGTTAGTGGTGACTTCAATGGTGCCAGTAATTGTAGATAACATTAAGGCATGGCTGTGTCTACAGCATTATCAAGCAGTAATAGTAGTTAGAGGCAGTTGCTAATTCTCAACATCAGGACCATGAAGATAAGAGATCCAGTTAAAAAAATTAATGAATAAAAGGTGATTTTCCCACGGGTATCCATCTTTATAGGAAATCTGTTGTCTTAAAATAATGAAAACTATCATTTGTGAAATGCTAGCATGTACTAGATGTATCATATGTTTTATTTACAAAAGTATCCTTCATGGTAGATTCAAGGGGACTTTAAAAAGTTCAAGGAAACTGAAACTAAAAATACATTTATTTTGGTGCGTTTTTTTAAAAAAATCCATATATAGCTTTTTCATACTATGCATTTTCCATAGACCTTTTAAAGATCTCTCATATTATCACTCCTTTTAGTTTTCTGCATAGAATTGTCATACATTAATCTAAGAGCCAACATCTGGTTTACAAAGGTGGGTGACACAGGCAGGACTGTGTTGCAGACCCTGCTGAGAAATCTCTTTCCAAATAGATATTTGTGATTAATAAAAGTAGAGCCACTGGCTTAGAATTAACGAGTAATAAATGTTTCCAACATATGTGTAAATAAGATTTCCAATGAATTAATTTCCTGGCTAGAGTATTTAGGAGGGACAAATGTTCTCATTTATAATATAATACATGTGTATTCCATCACCCATATATATGACACAATAATTCTTAATCACAACCAATGCTGCTCCGTTCTTTATTCAGCCAGATAATTGGGTGGTATAAAATTGTAACCAACACCCTAGTTAGTCACAATTAATAACCAAATGAAAGAAAGGTCTTTAGCCAGAAACTTCAAATTCTAATTAGGGAACTTACTTTTAGATCAATTGGCTTGATTCAATTGTTTTTTCTTTTATATTCGTGCAAGTTTCAGCAAGACTCCAAACTGATTGGAAAGCAGCCAACCTTGCGTGCTACTTTTCACCATGCATACTGGAAGTTAATGGCACCAGTGGAATGCAGAGCTGCCCTGAGACACTCACTATCAAAGGGTCAATTTTTAGGCAAACTGCCTGCTCCAATGAAAGCTTATATAGGTTTCAGCCATCATCAGAAAGCAACCTAAGCGCTTATCTCCAGTTAAGTGAAATTACTTGTACATTGTTAGTAAATAAAAGAGTATTCATCATTCTTCTGTGGTTTATGTTACCCAAAAGATATGCAAAAGTAAATGCTTCATTCCTCCAGTGGGCTTACACTGCACAATTATTTTATTTACCACCCACCCCCTAAAAATGCAAAAGGGGGTGGTGGTGAGAGAGGAGCATGCATGGAGAATGAAATGCGGAGCACAAAGATCTAGAAGGATAAAGCAGGGGAGACAGGCTGGGGGCACCGAGGGAGGGGAAGGGAATAGAAAACTCTGGTTCAAAATGGTTGGCAGCTAACAAGCAGCTGAAAGCACTTTGGGATTCAATCTGAGAAACAATACCCAGTACATTAAGAACATCAAGGAGCCCTCTGGTGACTTCTCAAAACCATGGTGCCGTGTGTTGTAACATTCTCTAAGAATTAGTGCTGTCTTGCCCAGTGAACCCTGTCTTTAATCTTCTACCCAGTGCTCATTGTGAACAAGCAACAAAAGAGGCAGTTACTTTATCTGAAAATAACCTTGTGCCTCAATCAGTCTCATCTTCAATTCTTATTGAAAGGGTGTCCGCTATCCCCAAGCCCATCTTGTCTAACATCTTGGTTTCTGTGCCAGGGATGAAAAAGCCTCCAAGTGAAAAACAAGCCGAAGTCTGTACTCATCATCATAATTAAAACAGCACTTTTTCCCTTTATAAAGGCTGGGGGAGAGGGTGGGTGGTGCGTGGGGAAGGGGTGAATAACAACGGGAAGCTTGCAAAAGATTTTGCAGGGAAAAAAATTCTAAAAACACTCTTAACACAGGTAATTTGGAATGTGGCAACTTAATACAGATAAGACAAGTTTATCCACAAGAAAGAGTGTGAAACAAATATTAGCAGTACAAAAAGACTCAGTCACAGCAACTCACGCTGTTAGAGTACGTACGTCAAGCTATTCTTAAGGACTTGGACTACGTGAGTTCTCATCACAGCTTTCTGACTTAAGTATACTGACTATGTCATTTAGAGATGAGGAAGCTGAGGCAGAGAAAGGGGAAGTCAGGGCCCAGAAACCAGTAGGTAGCATAGCTGGGGCTTAAGTCTGGATGGTTCAATCAAGGTGCCACTTGGGATATAAATACTACTAATTATAAATGTCTCTTATTAATTTAAGCATTCCTGGCCAGGGTCTTCTTACACGCCTTCTCTTAGGAAACGGTCTGGCAAGGATTTAGTGGCACACAAAGTTAGAATTAAGTCACTAGTATTTTTCAAGTAATAAAACTGAAGTTACTTAAAATTTTACTCTTCAGTCATTTCATTATTTCAAACCAAACTATTCCTGATAACTCAAAAATAAAAGGGTTTTATGACACTTCCTGTGGGCACTTAATTTCCTTTTGTCTAAAAAAAGCTATTTCCTCTTTTGAGTCTTCAAGCTTCCTGCCTTGTGTTTCGTCCACTATCCTTTTTCCACCGGCAAGACGAGACAGTGGTTTCCTTTGTAGCATCCATCTGGAGAAAGCTGCCCTTCCTTCAAAGAAAATCTTCCTCCATCCCATCAGAAATACAATGCCCTATGCCTTACTTGGCCCTAACAGGGAATGTGAGACCGTGACATTTCTCACTGCCTCTTTCTTTGCCCTTCATGAAGAGAGGAGGAAAGAACTTAGTGCCTATAGTTTGCCCCAGAAAAGGAAGTACTAATCAAAGTGCAGCTTTTCGGAGACATCAGAGGCCCTTAATGTCTGCCTCCCTTTCTCTCTTTCAATAAAGAAGAGAATGGAGGCAGACCGGCGCTCAATCCCCTAGGTTGTGCTAGAGGACATGTTTGGACTGTGGGGGGAAGTGGGGGGTCAAAGAAATAAACACAAACAGATTGAAATCCTCATTCAAAATGGTTGACCTGTTGGCCCGAGCCTGCTTTCAGCTAAAGGGAATTTTGGTCTTGTGAAGGACGAGGCCTCTTCTATTTCTTCCTTAATTGTGTAGTCTCTCGAAGATTTCACATGCATACAGAAAACACTGATGTGTCCACTTTAATAAATCACTTCCAAACGTTTAAATAAACATTCCTGTCTACCTCAGAAGGGCCCGTGCCAGGGCTTCACAGGAACGTGAAAAATCAGGATTGTAAATGAACTCTCTCATTTTGAACTTGACCCTAAATTGACCACTGACCTGACAGCATTCAGATTTAATCTCTCTACCTTCTTGACTTCTTCTTACATCTAGGGTGGTTAATTCTCAGACATTATAGTCAGTGCTGGGAATTAATATTTGTGAATTCTGCATTCACAGAAGAAAGATGATATACCAGAAATCTAATAAATGCATTTTTGAATTGCAATGAACCATCTCATCCTTACAGGTCCACATAAAAATGACACAGGAGTTATTTAATAATTGTTCTTATCAAAGTCCTTTAAATGACTTTTGCTATGATTTCTGTGATCTATGATACTGATTGCACAGTTATAAAAATGAAAAAAGCAGATATTTGAGACAGATGCTCCACAAACATGCCCTTATTCTGGGACACAGTCATTCCTGCCATTTATAGCCAGGGCCTCTCTCCTAAGGCTGCAGTGGTTGTTCAGATGATCAGTGTCTTTGCTGAATCAGTAGGGAAATATTTTCAGGATTTACCCTACCAACCTTTTTAGAATGAAAAAAAAAAAAAATAAAGAAAGACCATTTCCTCCAAGGTGAAGAACTAATCTAGAATGAGAGGAAAGCACAGAAAGTAACACTCTGGGTCGAAAAATGGAAGCTATATATATATATTTTTTTTTTAAACCCAAACGAGTTAGTTTCTGAACATATCTGTGATAAGTAGGAAAGTATGATTCCTACCAATATGAAGATTCAGATTTTAAGGACTACTGTAGATCAGTTTGAGATTGCTGACAATGACAAAATCCTGTCACTTTTCGTCAGATTAAAACACGTCCCCCCCAAATGGGAATGCATAACCAAAAGCATGGATGTGAACACATTTCCAATGGTGAAAAACTGTCTATTTGAATAGAACTGAAAGAGCTCTGATAGGCTCTGATTACATTACTTGCAGGCAAATTGAAAGAGATGAACTTTAGTCATTATTTTCACCACTGCATTACAGGTACCTATTTATTCTTAGAAAACATGCATGGAGAAAAATCTGTCAGCTAAGGGGGAAAGAGTCAAGACCAAATATGTAATTTAACATGTTCAATAGGAATTAATGTCACACTTTCCCCTAACTTCATAAAAGGCCAGATGTGTGCTACACCCTTCTGCATGATTTCATAATTCTTACAACTCCACCCGACGAGATAACCTACTAGCATTTTTATGATCTTTCTTCCCTTCCATGAAGAGCTGCTATAAATCTCAAGAGAAGTAAATCCCACATTAGCAAGAGTGTATTATTTGCCTCTGCCATGTTTTGAATATAGCATTGGGATAGATTACATAATTTATAACTAGAAAGTGGCTATTCACTTTAGTAATCTTAGTGTACATATAAATTCAGATAGATGTATACTCTTCTCTTCACACTTAACTATTTTCCATTCAGTTTAACTTGCAAACCAGTAAAAGGTTATGTATAATGTGAGATAGCAGCATGGCCAACCCAATAGAAATGGATTTAGGAATTACACAAACTGAGATTTCAATCTTGCCTTTATTCCCTAGTTGTGTTGCTTCTTGGGTTTTTCATAATAGAAGAAAGGATATTAACACCTACACCCTAGATGTTAAAGAAACCAAGTACAAGTATTTGTCTGAAAAAAAAATAGCAAAATTATCACTGGTAAAATTTTTAACCCCATTTTCACAGAGATAGCTGAGATTAATCCATATGAATGTAATTAAATTTGTTTTAAAACATAATATTAGAATGCACCCACTTGTAAAACAATAATAATTACAGAAGATACAGTAGGTGGAGATGAACCTTCATGGACTCTGGTTCCCAGCAAGAGGTGCCCACCCCAGCCATGACCTCTGCTTTCCCCCAGCCACTCAGAGAAGACAATCTTGACAGAGACGCAGGAAAGGAATCTTTTTCTCTGCCTTCTACCTATAATCTGTATGGCCTGTGAGAATATGGGGGGCCGGCGCCATGGCTCACTAGGCTAATCCTCCGCCTTGCGGCGCTGGCACACCGGGTTCTAGTCCCAGTTGGAGCGCCGGATTCTGTTCTGGTTGCCCCTCTTCCAGGCCAGCTCTCTGCTGTGGCCAGGGAGTGCAGTGGAGGATGGCCCAAGTGCTTGGGCCCTGCACCCCATGGGAGACCAGGATAAGTACCTGGCTCCTGCCATCAGATCAGCGCGGTGCGCCAGCCACGGTGGCCATTGGAGGGTGAACCAACGGCAAAGGAAGAGCTTTCTCTCTGTCTCTCTCTCACTGTCCACTCTGCCTGTAAAAAAAAAAAAAAAAAAGGAGAATACGGGGAGTCTTGGCCATACAAGCAGAGAAAATAAACATCTGTTTGGTGGGATGAATGGTTGAGCAGAGGAGGTTAACAGAGATCCTGTGGCTCTTCTGTAGTGACAGACTGAGCACAGAGTCCTTGGTGGTTGGGGGTCTTCACTTCAAAGGGGAGAAAAGGTGAAGGAGGATTCTGTGGGTGAATGGCCTCTCCAAAAGTCATGCTGGCATGGTCACATAACAGTAGGAAAGGTGGGATCTGTGAGGGGTTATGAGGTAACGAGTGCCATCCCCATGAGTGGATTGACGCTATAATCCCCAGAGTTAGTTGGTTACCACAGGAGTATGTGAGTGAGAGAAAATGGAGGATTTGGCCCCCTTTTCCTTCTTCACTCCTCCTCCCTTCAGGCACACAAGTACCCTCTCCCCACGTGAGGCTTTCTGCATGTTACAATGCAGCTTCCCTCAGTCCTGGACTTCCCAGCCTCCAGAAACATGCGCCAAGAGCAAGTCTACTGCTTACAGTTTACCCAGTGTGTGGTATTCTGTTGTGCAAGCAGAACACAGACTAAGAGACGAGGTGGTGATGCAGGGTGCTGGGGCTGCAAATCCCTGTTTCATGTTCCCAAGGAAGCATCTCCTAATGAAAAGAAATGATCCTCAGGAACTGCCTGGATCACCCTTAGAACTAGTGTTCACCTTGTAAATAAGTTCCATGAAAGGCAAAAATGTGTACGTAACAGTGTGAACAAGAAATCCAAGGAGAGAATGGATATGAAAGCAGCTGACATAGCAAAAGGACTTTGTGAAGTCACCTTTTCTTTCCCTCTAATACAGCCCAGGTTCAGACTGTCATAAGGTATGATGCTAGTTAGCAGAAGTCACTGAAGTGTGTTTGTATGAAGGGGAGAACCTGCACAATTCAGAAGGAGCTGATGAACACAATTCTCAGCTTCCTTACATTAGTGAAATCATGTAGGAGTAAAATCATAGGTATTTCTGACTGCTGCTTACACTTTTGTTAAGGGTTCTCAGGTAATCCAGTAGGGAATTAGAGTAACTCAAACAGGAGCTATCCAGAGAGGAATCTGGGCCAAATGTCTATGCCCAAACCATTCATTCCTTAGATGATGCAGCTGTTTCAGTGAGAAAAGGGTAGCATATGAGGCGCTGGGGTTTCACTAGTACTGTAGCTGGCTCCTTACTAGGCACTTCTCAGACCCACTTCCCACATATAATCATATAGCATGGATCATGGCTTTGATAAGAATATACATTTACATAGATGGCTAGGGAGAAGACAAAGTTTCTGAATAATATCAACACCGCTTCCACATACTGCACATGGTATGTTCACAGAGTGGAAAGACATCAACCCTCTCTGAACTTCAATTTCATCATATTTTATATAGGGATCATAATATTGTTTTAGGATAAAATGTGTTCAATTAACTCCTACAACACTATGTTGTACAGAATAAACACACCTGCACATGAATTCTTTTCCTCTATCCTTTACTAAACTCTAGAACTAAGTCTTGATGAAATGTTTCATGAAGCCAAGTAAGTATTTGAAATTTTCTGTCAAAAGTTAATATTTCCTTTATATTGGTGTATTTTCTACTTTGTTCCTGAGATTTTTGACAAAAACAATTCTAATCACGAGTCAAAGGTATGTACTAAACACCTAATCAGGTAAAGTCAGTATAGCAGTTAACGTCTCAAATGTTTAAAAGCAAAGGTTATCCAAGATTTTTAGATAGAAATAATTCAATTATCAGTCCTTAGATAGCATATAAACTCGCAAAGCAAACAATATTATCCAGAGACATGGCTCAGCTTAAGAAAAAGCAATGGTTAGCAGCATTTCTAGCTATTTCATTTTAAAAAATCATCTGGATTTCTAAGTTCTTTTTTGCTTTTGCTAAAAACAGGACTTAATTAAATATGACGACCAAGAAACAATGTGTAAGGGACTCAGTTCAAGGTGAGGCCCAGCAAAGGTGTGCAATGACTTGTATTTTGATACATGAACTGTGAAAAATATAAGAATCACACCATGAGAGTGCTTTTATGGAGCAATGGATCGCGGCCAATGAGCATCTGAGCATAAATTAGTTACTATTTTGTGGCAATAAATTGATTTAATTGACAAAAAATAAAATGAAAGGAAATGTGTCTAAACATCCCAAGGATTAAGCCTAAACATTTGATGATTAATGATGTGGACTAACATACACAAATGGTCATCCACAAAATCTTCCAAAGAGATGAATTATTTTTCTAACTCTTCAAAAGGTCCAGCTTATCATATAAAAGTAAGATTACATACATATGGCAGGAGTTAATTTCTCTGTACCATGTTGGGAATTTACGAGATATTTTTTCCCTTAAGAAATATTACTTTAGTACATCCTAAACTTTAAGCTCATTCTTGCTTGGTCCCCCAGTCCTCGGCTAGCCTGAAGAATGCTCTATTTCAATAAACTCAGTTTTCATTTAACAGGTTGGTGTCTTAAATACAAATGTTTGCTTTTCCATAATGCAAATTTATACTCAAGAAAGAATCATTCTCATATCAAGATGTTTACATTTCAGCAGGTATTGTGTACTGGGATAAACCACATCCCAGATTGGAGTGCCTGGCTCAAGTCTCAGCTATTCCACTTTCTGATCCAGCTTCCTGATGGGAATTCCTCGCTCCTGGATTTGGCCTGGCCTAGCTCTAGGTGCTGCAGGCTTCTGGGGAGTGAACCAATAAATAGATCTCTCCCTCTCTGTGTCTCTGCCTTTCAAATAAATTAATACATATTTTTAAAAAGATTTTTATACTGACTTTGTACAACTGCAGTCTTTGAAAGAATTAAGTATTCATTCTCTAAATTATAAAGGGGTTAAATGAAAAAAATGACCATCCTTTCTAGAAATAAACAAGTCCTATTAGAACAGGCAAGTATCTTGTCTATCAAACACAAATATTTTAAAAAGCAATTAATACTCTTCATTGATTTAGTTACAGGCGAACAGACACCCTCAATTATGCTAGTGGGAATTTAAATCAGCAAAACTTCTTGAAAAATGACTAAGATAGGCATGGATTTTTATTGTACTTTTGAAAATTTTTACTTTAAGCCATCAAATTACAAAAAACTTTCAGTTATAAGGAAAGTGCAGTGACTTTTTAAATGATTACAAATTAAGGCAATATTTTCAAAACACCCTAAATTTAAAAAAATAGAGTACTAGCTAAATATATTATGATAAACCTGAAACATTCAAGCATTAAAAATAATTTTGCATAATTCAACTTAGTCCTGAAAGTTATTCACAGCATATTAAACAAATCAAGCAAGTTACAAAACATTATATACCTTGCAATCTATTTTTCTTATTTGATTAAAATAATTAATATATAAATTTACCAAGATGAGAGTCTATAATTATATACATCAAGGAATTCCCAAGGATGATGTCTAGGAGCTGGGCTTATGGATGTGTTTCATATTTTCCTTACCTTGTATTCACTGATTTTTCTATAATGAACACCAATTGTCTTTTAGTAAATAAGAAAAATCTTAAATTATTTTAATTAAAATAGTTTGTTACATATAAATTTATTTCAAATAAAATATTCATGTTCAATGGGAGGGTTAATCATCCCCAGGAGGAGGAAAATTGATTCCTTGGGGTTTGTGAAAAGCAGATCTGATAAAACCATCCAAGTATTTAATTTCACATTGTGAAAAGGAAAGGAAATCAGGGAAAAATGCTGAAAAATTAGCTCCTTAGAGAGCAATAATGAATAAAGTTGAGAAAAACTAAACCAAAGACAAAACTTTGTTACCAATTTTCACATAAAATATAAAGAGTAATCATTTATAATAAAAACTCAAATCATTAATCTATAACATTTTCTATATATATCCTCTTTCTGTGAAAAAAGTCAAAGTCCTAAATGATAATGAAATGCAATAAGACACTCAGACTGACATCAGCAGAAGTAAAGTGAAATCATTAACAGACATTAACATCAAATTGACTCATCTTGATCAGATATTTAACTTTAAAACCATGGTACTCTAGGCTAGATCCCCCCAGTAAATTGATATCTTTGAAAAAGAGAATAGGAGAATTTTTATTTTAAAAAATCATATAACGTATTGGGGCCAGTGCTGTGACATAGCAGGTAAAGCTGCCTCCTACAGTGCCAGTATCCCATGTGGGTGCCAGTTTGAGTCCCAGCTGTTCCACTTCCCATCTAGCTCTCTGCTATGCCTGGGAAAGCAATAGAAGATGGCCCAAGTGCTTGGGCCCCTGCACCTACGTGGGAGACCCAGAAGAAGCTCCTGGCTCCTGGCTCCTGGCTCCTGGCTTTGGATCAGCACAGCTCCAGCCATTGTGGCCGACTGGGGGAGTGAACCAGCAGATGGAAGACCTCTTGCTCTCTCTCTGCCTCTCCTTCTGTGTAACTCTGACTTTCAAATAAATAAATAAATCTTTAAAAAATTACATTACTTATAACATATCAGCCTCGTCTGAATACTCATGATTTTTCACATCCATGTAATAATCCCTATGGAAACTTACAATATATTCACTGAGGAGCCATCTGCCTCCACATTCTTCATTAAAGGGTTACTCTTCATTGTGAAAGAGTTACTATTGAGGTAAGCATTTGAGACTCAATTTGGCCCTACAGCAATGAGGTCAACAAAGAGAAACACAGGGACGTGGAATCAGGTCACACCTTGAGCAGACTTTAACAGTCCAGTCTTTCCAACTTAGTCAATATTTCTTATTTCACCTTCTGACAGCAATGTGGAGGAATAGAACAATGCCAATAAAGCTCACTTACTCTTTTCTTGCACTTGCCAACTCCCAGTTACTAGCACACATGGTTTCCAAGATGAAACACAGCCACAAATGTCAGAATAGTGGAACCAGCAATCAACACCAGACAACATAAATTCAAGAATCACAGAACTGAATTAAGAGTGTACTTTTGCAATTACTATTTTAATGGACCAAAACATATTTGTCATAGCTCATGTAATTCAAAGAACGATGCAAAAATAGGCTGGGATCCTGAGATGGGACCTCAGAAAAGACAAGCATGCATATATCATGGACTGACAGAGAAAGAAACAACTAAAAATGAATGCTTTCCAGAGCCACTTGTTGGGAGCTGGTGATGTGGCATAGCCGATAAAGCTGCTGCCTGCAGTGCCGGCATCCCATATGGGCGCTAGTTCAAGATCCAGCTGCTCCACTTCTAATCCAGCTCTCTGCTGTGGCCTGGGAAAGCAATAGAAGATGGCCCAAATCCTTGGGCCCCTGCACCTACATGGGAGACCCAGAAGCTCCAGGATCTTGGCTTCAGATTGGTGTAGCTGTGGCCATTATAGCCATCTGGGGAGTGAACCAGTGGATGGAAGACCGACTGACCTCTCTGCTTCTGCCTCTTTGTAACTTTGCCTTTCAGATAAATATATAAATCTTAAAAAAAAAAAAAAAGCCACTTTTCTACACTCTTGATGACCGAGTCTGCATTTGACTCAGGCAAGCAACACATTTAGGAATTTGATTCTACTGATGTTTGAAGAGAAACAGTAAAAGGCATTAACGGCTCCAAAACTAAATCAGGGCATTTGGGACCATCACAAATGTGACACTGACAGAGTTCTGCAGGGATTTGGTGGTTAATCAATTATTTTACAACCAGATGCTTCTCGGGCACATTTCATGTAGTCTTATAGCCCAAGATATGCTCTTTTTGCCCACCTCTTTACAAAATGGTGTTTAACAACCCATCAGGCCGGCGCCGTGGCTCACTAAGCTAATCCTCCGCCTTGCGGCGCTGGCACACCGGATTCTAGTCCCGGTCAGGGCGCCGGATTCTGTCCTGGTTGCCCCTCTTCCAGGCCAGCTCTCTGCTGTGGCCAGGGAGTGCAGTGGAGGATGGCCCAAGTGCTTGGGCCCTGCACCCCATGGGAGACCAGGAGAAGTACCTGGCTCCTGCCATCGGATCAGCGTGGTGCGCCGGCCGCAGCACGCCGGCCGCGGCAGCCATTGGAGGGTGAACCAACAGCAAAGGAAGACCTTTCTCTCTGTCTCTCTCTCTCTCACTGTCCACTCTGCCTGTCAAAAAATAAAAAAAAGTAAAAAAAACCCATCAAAAACATAACTGTTCACATCCAAAATAATGTAAATGTTCCATCACCTGCCTCTTCCACAAATACTTCTTTCAAATCCTTTTTGCTCTAGTTGTACATTTTGGTGCTCTTAGTGATGTTTTTCAACCTATGTGACATTTTTATAATGTCAGTTTGCTGTGATATTTAATTTCCCATAGCCACTTTTTGTTTTTGACAATCATCAAATGATATCAATTATCCACTTTCTTGCCTCCTTGGCCCTCCAAAATAATTACAATGTGATGCTTTCTGTCTCGCAACTTAAAATCAGGATAGAAAAACATCTCTGAACACTGTGATAACAACATCATTTCATGTCGACTGCCATACTGCCACTGCTATCAGTCTCTAAATGTAAGGCAGTAAACCTTTGTCTTTTATCAAGATTTATGGGTATTCTCTGAAAAAAAAAAAACCCTCTAAGAGATAAAATATAAAAGAAATTATTCTCACTGTGCCCATGAAAGAGACCACGAGTACCAAAAATCTGAGGGATTAGTGGGAACTGTTCCCCGAACAAGCTGTAAATCTGTACTTAATTTCAGGATTTATATTATCTGACTCATAAAACACTAAAATGGCTATTACAAGAAAACCCAATTTGCAGAAGAAATAGCACACGTTTACATTTTAGCACATTTTTATTTACCTGTATAATCTGCCCCCAACTGCGCTAGTGTCAAATGGAGTATGACGTAATGTTTGCACCTAGTCAACAGTCTCAGTTCCAGACATCTGTAATAAATTTTTTTAAGGCCAAATACTGCATACACACCTGGAGTTTGAAATAAATTATTGTGCTAAATGCCTCACTCTGAGTTAGGGTTTGCTATCCTGGGCAAAGGGTGAGGGCTCCCCTAAAAATACACACCTCTGCCAGGACACCCAGCAGAATTTTAAATGTATCTTCTTGTCTATCTATCCCCTAGCTTGTGTGTGTATTGTATCTTTGACAAGTACAAGTGATAGAAAATGGAGAAGACTTAAGGTCCCTTAATTATACAATGAGAGTGAGTCACAAATCGTCTTGCTATCTGATATTTATTCATATTGATTTTCCTTCAACCATGTCTGCTGTTTTCAACCCTGATACATACACAGGACTATTTATTTTGTGTGTCTATTCCAAAAGTCCTGACTTCCATCATGTGGACAACTGAAAGGAATGAGTGAGTCAGCCTTTACTTGGGATAGCAAAGAGGGCCAACAGCTGGATTCTCAAGGAAAATCATTGCAACTGGGCAGTTATAGAACTGTATGTCTTCTAGTAACCAATTTACCTTGGGCACAAACAGTTGGGGATATGGGACTAGCATGCTAACACACACTCCCCCCCGAAAAACCTTTCTGCACTCAAAAAACAAATCCGAGTATCCAAAACCATGGGTAAATAACTAAATTGTTGCATGTTGGCCAATTGCTTTGACTATATTCCTTGACTGGTTTTGAGTTTTCCTTCACATACTGAAGAATTTCAAAATAATAAAACCCTTCATTATTCTTGACCATCCAGCATATGTATCCAGTGTTAGGGGAACATCAGAACAAGGGTCATAGGCATGGATTCTGGCTAATCCTATCCAAACACATATCAGATTCCCCAGCTATCTCTTTCCTTGTATATGAAATGAATACATCAATGTCTCCAATCCACACTGACAAAAACTCCAGAAGCGACTCTTTAAAGAAATCATCAAACATGAATATGGACCAGAAACTCCTTGAATCTCGTTCTGCTCATTTACAAACAGAAAGGACTGAAGTACTGATCAGAAAGCTGACTTCCCATGCAATATTTAGAGAATGTAGGACTCTATACATGATTATGCAATCTGTTCAAAGTTTTCCATTTAGTGGAAAAAATACTTTTACTAAGTTGCATACACTCAGGCTCGGCAAAAAATTTGTTTCAGCTAACCCATTTCCTCCTTGACTTATATGCTTAATGAAGCATGCCAATCCTTCTACATCCTAGCTCAAATAACTGTGTAGTACTTAGAACTATAAAGCATTTTTTCAAGACTGTATATTCCTTTTGGTTAAATCTGCCCATTTAAACTTTATGATATATGTAGGAAAAGAAGCACTTTATTAAGTGGTCTTCCTAGTTATCTGTATTCATGTTTTAATATTTTAATGTTTATGGTTTTAATATTTTAAAAACATTTTAGTCATGAAATACGTGTAAGGGTTTCTGTGATCAATTGAGCGATTACATCATTTTATCCCAAACTTATAAAATACTCAGGAGAGGCCGGTACCGTGGCTCACTTGGCTAATCCTCCACCTGTGGCGCCAGCATACCGGGTTCTAGTCCCGGCTGGGGCGCCAGATTCTGTCCCGGTTGCTTCTCTCCCAGTCCAGCTCTCTTCTGTGGCCCGGGAAGGCAGTGGAGGATGGCCCAAGTGCTTGGGCCCTGCACCTGCCTGGGAGACCAGGAGGAAGCACCTGGCTCCTGGCTTCGGATGGGCGCAGCAGGCCAGCCGTAGAGGCCATTTGGGGGGTGAACCAATGGAAAGGAAGACCTTTTTCTGTCTCTGTCTCTCACTGTCTAAATCTGCCTGTAAAAAAAAAAGCAAACACACACAAAAACCTAAATGAAAGATCTCTGTGAGTGAGATCCCAGTGGAAAGAACAGGTCTTCAAAGAAGGAGGGAAGGAGGTACCTTTCTCTGAAGGGAGGAGAGAACCTCCACTTTGACTATGACCTTGTCTAAACAAGATAAGAGTCGGAGAACTCAAGGGGCTTCCATAGCCTTGGAAACTCATGACTGGAGCATAGGGAGATTACTGATGCCATAAACAGGAGTGTCAATTTGTAAAGTCAACAACAGGAGTCACTGTGCACTTACTCCTCATGTAGGATCTCTGTCCTTAATGTGCTGTACATTGAGACTTAATGCTATAATGAGTACTCAAACAGTATATTTCACTTTGTGTTTCTGTGGGGGTGCAAACTGTTGAAATCTTTACTTAATGTATACTAAACTGATCTTCTGTAAAAAAAAAAAAAAAAAAAAGAAGAAGAAGAAGAAGAAGAAATTATCAATTCCCAACTTGACTCTCACTGGGATTGAACATGACAATAGGTCTGATCTGATTTCATCATCATTTAAAAAATCATCTATTATTTTTCACTTTATGTTTCTGTGTGGGAGCAAACTGTTGAAATCTTTACTTAAGGTATGCTAAACAGATCTTCTGTATATAAAGAGAATCGAAAATGAATCTTGATGTGAATGGAAGGGGAGAGGGAGTGGGAAAGGGGAGGGTTGTGGGTGGGAGGCACGTTATGGGGGGGAAGCCATTGTAATCCATAAGCCGTACTTTGGAAATTTATATTCATTAAATAAAAGTTAAAAAAAAAACAATAATTTGTGTAATGAACCACTGGATGTAATTCTGTCTTTCAAATAAATCTTTAAAAAAAATGAAGCCTCAAGCAAGAGTTGAGATATTAAATTGTGTCCCAATCTCAGACAACTCAAAGAGTGACAAAACTAGGGAAAACTACATTCCATCTTCTGACTTTTAAGAAATATGAGACTACTTAAAAAATTATGGAAATCCGCTGGCACCGCGGCTCAATAGGCTAATCCTCCGCTTGTGGCGCCAGCACACCAGGTTCTAGTCCCTGTCGGGGCGTTGGATTCTGTCCTGGCTGCTCCTCTTCCAGTCCAACTCTCTGCTGTGGCCCGGGAGTGCAATGGAGGGTGGCCCAGGTCCTTGGTCCTTGCACCTGCATGGGAGACCAGGAGAAGCACCTGGCTCCTGGCTTCGGATCAGCGTGGTGTGCCGGCCGCGGCGGCCATTGGAGGGTGAACCAACGGTAAAGGAAGACCCTTCTCTCTGTCTCTCTCACTGTCCACTCTGCCTGTCAAAAAAAAATTATGGAAAAATGAATTGAAAGATAAGTTTGGGACAGGCAAATGGCCTAGCAGCTACAATGCCAGTTAAGGTGCCCACATCCACTATTGGAGTGCCTGTGTTCAATGCCTGCCTCTGGCTTCTTTGCTAATGCACACCCTGGAAAGCAGCAGATGATGGCTCAAGCAGTTGGGCTGCTGTACCCACATGCACACCTAGAGTAAACTCCTAACTTCCCCTGACTTTGGCCTGGCTGAGCTCCATCCATTGTGAGCATGTGGAGGGTGGGCCAGCAGATGGAACCTGACTGTCTCTCACATAATAATAGTAGTAATAAAGAATGTTCATCATTCTTTAGGTTCTTTCTATTCATCTGGGAGTCCTGGATTGAATTCCCAGCTCCCAGTTTAGACTTGCTCACCATTGTAAGCATTTGTGGAGTGAACCAGCACGTGGGAGTCCTTTCCTCCCCGCTCCTGTCCAGTTCGGTCCCTGGTCCCTTCTCTTCCCCACCGCCTGCCCTCCCAACTCTTGCTGTCTTTCTGCCTCTCAAATAAATACATAAATAACATTTTTCTAAGTTTGAGAACTATTGCAAAAGTTGACAAGGTGAAGTTGGGATTTTTTGACCCATGCCTCCAAGTTCACATTACTAAGGCACAGCATGCATCAGAAATCAGCACAGATACCAAGTCATTCTGAAAGGAGGAAAGGGTTTGATTTGAAAATACCTAACTGCCACAGAAGAAGTTTCTTTCTCAGACTCCCGCAGGCCTATGAAGCTTCCAGAGTGCAATCTGACATTATGTCCCAAAATTCTTAACTCAGAGAAGTTACCACTTCCAGAAATAAATCCTCTGAAAATAGCCTACAGGTGCCTAAATCTTAAAAACAAACAAACAAAAAGACTCTTCTTCACAGTAATGCTTATAACAGCAAAGTTTGAAAATATTTTATAACCGGTACATTGCTCATACAAACTCTTATAAATCCATATAGTGGAGTAAAACACAATCCTTATAATTAAAATTTATAAGATAACCAAAAGAAACTTGTGAAGGGGAAAAGGGCTACAAAACAGCACATGTAGTATCAGTCAATTTAGATAATCAAACATTAATGACAGGGGCCAGCACTGTGCTATAGTGGGTAAAATTGCCGCCAGCAGTGCCGGCATCCCATGTGGGTGCTGGTTTTAAAAACTGGCTGCTCCACTTCCGATCCAGCTCTCCGCTATGGCCTGGGAAAGCAGTAGAAGATGGCCCAAGTCCTTGGGTCCATGCACCCTTGTGAGAGAACCAGAAGCTCCTGGCTCCTGGCTTTGGATCAGTGCCATTTGCTTCAGCTGTTGCAGCTATCTGGGGAATGAACCAATGGATAGAAGAAATCTCTCAATCTCAATCTCAATCTCAATCTCTCTCTCTTTCCCTCTCTCTCTCTCTTTCTCTCTCTCTCTCTCTCTGCCACTGCCTCTGCCTCTGCCTCTCTGTAACTCTGCCTTTCAAATAAATAAATCATTAAAAAACTTCTTAAAAAACATTAATGACAGACTACAATGTTTATTTTTAATTAACTGACTTCATTTTTACTTTTTTAAAGGCAGAGAGACAGGGACAGGGACAGAGATTTCCATCCACTGTTTTGGTCCCCAGATTCTTGCAACAGCCATGGCTAGGACTGGGTGAAGCCAAGGACCCAGTTCTCAATCCAGGTCTCCCACATGGATGGCAGGACATCACATAACTAAGCCATCACCACTGCTTCCCAGGGTGTGCATTAGCAGAAATCTGAAATAGAAGCAGAGTTGGGACTTGAACCCAGATACTCTACTACCTTTTTTCTTTTTTTGCATTTAAAAAAATTTTTTGTTTATAAAAAGGGAATGAACTTTATATACTTAATATATACAGTTTTTTCAAGATTTATTTTATTTATTTGAAAGACAGAGTTACAGAGAGAGGTAGAGACAGAGAGAGAGGTCTTCCATCTGCTGGTTCACTCCTCAGATGGCCGCAATGGCTGGAGCTGCACCAATTCAAAGCCAGGAGCCAGGAGCTTCCTCTGGGTCTCCCACATGGGTGCAAGGGACCAAAGACTTAGGCCATCTTCTGTTGCTTTCCCAGGCACATTACTAGGGAGCTGGACTGGAAATGGAGCAGCCAGGACTCTAACTGGAGCCCATATAGGATGGCAGCACTGGAGGCTGGAACTTTAACCACGGCATCAGAGTGCAGGCCCCTAATATACACAGTTTTAAGAGCATGATGATGTTTCTCACCCTACCTGTTGCCCCAAATACATCATTTAAATGAATCAATCAGGCAGTCATTCAGAAGGATATATCAAATTGTCCAGTTGCAGTCTGGATGCTATGAATGTAGGTTTCACTGTGTTCATCACATCTTTTCCTAATCTAAATTAATTGTGTCATTTTTATAATTATAACAAAAACTTTTAATTTTAAACAAGAAAAAGAAGAACTTGGCAATTACCAAAATCAGTTTGCTATCCTTGAGGGTGCTTCTTAAACATAAAAAAATGACCATCTGTGGGTACTTTGAAAATAATATTCAACTAACTCAAACTATAAATTAAAAATTCTGGCATTCCTTAAGCACTTATATTTAACTTCTAAATCTCATTATCTATTTATAAGCAAAGCAATATATTTTTAAATTCACCTTCAAGGGGGAACTTGATTAACATTTGGTTTCATTTACAAAATTAAAATAATTAACCCCCCAAACATTTCAAATTGCATTTTTAAAATTAACTTGTAGGGTTTTCCTTTTTTGAATTTCAAAAGCCTCACAAAATGTTCCTAGTTTGTTAATCTTAAAAATTTAATCAATTAGACACAAACATGGTCTCTCCAAAGTTCTTTTAATTGTACAACTGTCTATAAATTTACCAAAAAAACTTTAAAAACTAACCACACGTAGAGTTTATTTTCAAAAGCAATGCACATTTTTAATAAAATGCATGTCATTCTTCTTTTTTTAAGATTTATTCAGAATGAGGAAACACAAGGCAAGAGAACTCTTTCATCCACTGATTCACTTCACAAATGGCCTCAACAGCCAAGGCTGGGCCAGACTGTAGCCAGGAGCCAAGAGTTCCATCTTGGTGTCCTACATGGATGAGAGACAGAGATCTCCCATAGGCTGGTTCATTTCCCAAATGCCTGACACAACCAGCATCAGGCCTACCTAAAAGCCAAGTGCACGAAACTCAATCCTGGTCCCCCACATGGGTGTCAGGGTCCCCATTTCAAGATACTGGTGGCCCCCTAGGGTGTGCATTAGTGAAAAGCTGCAATCAGAAGTACAGCTGGAACTCGGACCCTGACACTCCAATATGAGATGTGAACATCCTAAGCTGGGTCTTAGCCTCTAAGCCAAAACCCACTCACATTTTTAAAAATTTTAATGCTGAAATTTAAGGGTTAAAGGAGATACTTATCCAATAAGGAAGAGGTTTTCAATCCTGGCTACATATTAAAACCATCTATGATTCCTCTCGGTGTCCCAAGTGGCTACTTAAACACTGTGCCAAATGCCTGCCTGGAGAGAGAATTTTAAAAGCAGCAAGAGAAAAGAGATTTGTCACATACAAATAAACTCCTTATAGATTATCAGCAGATGCCTCAGCAGAAAATTAGCAGTCAGGAGAGAATGGGCTCACACACTCAAAATGCTGAGAGAAAAGTCTGGCAACCAAGAATACTTCACTGGACAAAGTTGTCCTTGGGAAATGAAGGGCTGCCCCAAACAAAAGCTGAAGGAGTTCATCACTGCTCAACTTGCCTTAAAACAAATGCTAATGGGAGTTTCTCACGCTGATATGAAAGGGTACTAATCAACAACAAGAAAACATTTGAAAATACAAAAATCATTGTAAAGAAAGGTATTATATGAAAATTCGGAATACTTTATTTAATCCTATAAAGTTGATTTGTTAATTAATTTTAACTCTAACAGAAAGAACTCAAAAATATTAAAAATTGCTGTAGCTATAACATTTTGTTAATGAACACATCAAATAAAAAAGTAATCATAACATCAAAAGTAAAATTAGTGGATATAAAGTGTAGATATTTTATAACCAATTAAAATGAGTTTATTGCATAAACTTCACTTATAACCATAATGTATTTTATGTAAACCTCATGTTAACCACAAACCAACCATCTGTGGTAGATATACAATAGATAGAGGGAGGAGTGAAAGCATACTTAAGCAGAAAATCTTTCAAATCACAAAAAATACCCATACAATAAAGGGGGTAGAAAGAGGCAAAGGAACCACAAAACAGCCATAAAACAACAAGAAAGCAGTGGTGAATTTTTCCTTATCAATAATGACTGTAAGTTCAAATTGAATAAATTCCCCAAAGACATAAAGTGATGGACTAGAAAAATAAAAAAATTCTTAACTAGATTCTGCTCACAAGTCACTCACTTCAGCTTCAAGGACACATATAAGCTGAGAGGAAAGGGGTGGCAAAATATATGCCATATACATGGAAACCAGGAGCAGAGATTCGGCTACACTCTGTTAGACAAAGTAGACCTTAAGTTAAAACAACTTAAAGCGAAAAAGTCAGTCATCACACAATGCTAAAGGAACCAATTCAGTGCAAAGATGTATCATACGGGACCCAATACTGGAGTACCCAAATATATAAAACAAATCATAGCAGAACTGTAGAAAGAAACAGGCAGCAGTTTAATAATGGTGGGAAGTTTTAATAGCACACTTTCACTGATGCTGGAAACATCCAAATAGATAGTGAAAAATGAAGTGCTAGACGTGAGCTACATATTAGATCAAATGAACTTAAACAGACTTACACGGTTCTAACCAATAGTAGCAGAATATGGATTCTAAGAACACACATAATGTTCTCCAGGATAGGTCATATGTTGTCCACAAAAAGTCTTCAAAAATTTGAGATTAATACATCAAGCATCTTTTCTGACTATAACAGATTTTATCTGTTCCCCCATGTTTCTTGTAGCTCAATTCACAATAGCTAAGATATGGAATCAACCTAGACATCCATCAATCTATGACTGAATAAACAAACTGTGGTGTATGTATGTGTGTGTGCATGTGTGTGTATATATGTATATATATGTACATACATATATGTAGAGAGAGAAAGAGAATGGAATATTACTCAGCCATAAAAAATGAAATTCTCTCTTTTACAACAAAATGGATTTAACTGGAAACCACTATACTTAGTGGATAAGCCAGTCCCAAAGAGACAAATACTATGTTTTCCCTGATCTGTGATAACTAATAGAATACAAAAAATGTAATGTATAGTAGCAAAATTGACATTTTGAAAATTGATTATTGTTTATAGACTTTGTTTCTACTGTTGTGGAACAGTTTTTTTTGTTTTGTTTTTCTTTTAGGTTTTGTTGAATTCTTTACTTAGTGGAGGGTTAATCTTATGATTATAAAATAAACTGAAAGTGTGTCATTGTAAAAACTAAAAGAAAAAATAAGAGGCCGGTGCTACAGCTCACTAGGCTAATCCTCTGCCTGCGGCGCCAGCACCTCGGGTTCTAATCCTGGATGGGGCACCAGATTCTGTCCCGGTTGCCCCTCTTCCAGTCCAGCTCTCTGCTGTGGCCCGGGAGTGAGGTGGAGGATGGTCCAAGTGCTTGGGCCCTGCACCCGCATGGGAGACCAGGAGGAAGCACCTGGCTCCTGGCTTTAGATTGGCACAGCGCGCCTGCTGTAGCAGCCACTTGGGGGGTGAAGCAACAGAAAAAGGAAGACCTTTCTCTCTGTCTCTCTATCTCTCACTGTCTAACTCTGCCTGTCGAAAAAAAATAAATAAATAAAAATTTAAAAAATAAAAATACAAAGAATAAGAAAGGAAGGAGGGGGGAGGGTGGGACATGAGTGGGCAGGAGGGTAGGGTGGGCAGTGTCGCTATATATGCTCCTAAATCCGTATATATGAAATACATGGAATTTGTTCCCCTTATGTAAAGTTTAAAAATTGTTAAAAAAAAGAAACTAGAAAACAATAATTTCAGGAAAACTGGAAGATTCATAAATGTGTGAAAGTTGAACACACTATAATAGATTCAAGAAGAAAGCAAGAAGGGAATTTAAAAATATGAGACAGAAAACATAACATAGCTATGAAATGCAACAAAAATGTCTATAAGGAAAGTCTGTGGCAATAAACACTTATGTTGAGAAAAAGTAAAGATCAAACAAAGATCTCAAACCTAACTTTATGCCTCAACAAACTGAGAAAAACAACAAACTAACCCCAGTTGGCAGAATGGAAGGAAATAATAAACATCAGAGAAATAAATGAAATGGAAAACAGGAAAAAAAATCAATGAGGCTGAGTTAATTAGAAAAGATAAAAAAAATGACAAACTTTCAGGTATAGTAAAAAAAAAAAGAGGATACTTAAATGAGTAAAATCAGAAATGAGAGAGAAGACTAGACAACTAATAACCCAGATGTACAAAGAATCCTAAGAGGTTATTATAAACAATTATATGCCACTAAATTCATATCCTAGGAGAAGTGTTTGAAACCAACCAAGTCTAAACTATGAAGAAATAGCTAAAAATCTGAATAGACTGATAAGGAGCAAGCATATTGACTCACTGATCAAAAATTTACCACCACCAACAAAAGCCCAGGACTATATGGCTTCAATAGTCAAGTCCATCAAACACTTAAAGAAGAGCTGATAATTATCTTTCTCAAACTCTTTTAATAAATTGAAGATGAACCACCTTAGTCTATTTTGCATTGCTATAACAAAATATTTGCGACTGAGTCCTTTATAAATAAAAGAGCCTTACTTACCTCACTGTGCTGGAAGTTCAATAATGTAACGTCAATGTTCTGGAAAGGGCCACCTGGCTGCATTACAACATGGTGGAGAAGTAAAAGAGAATCAGCTGAGTGCAGAAGGAATCACAAGGCCAGTGGAAAGAAGAGGCCAGGGAGGGGCAGCCTAGCTCTCCTCGTGAAAATCCATTCTCATAGGAATTAACTCCATCCTGCCAGCACTACATCAATTTCTTCCCGAGGACAGTTCCCCCATAAGTTGCCTTCCACTAGGCCCACTAGCTATATGTACACACTGCCACGTGGGGACCAACCTCCTCACATGAGCTTTTGGGGAAACACATTGAAACCATATCCAAACCCATAGAAGGAGGAAAATTTTCCAAATATATTTTACAAGTATAGCATTATTCTAATATCAAAGCCAGGCAAGGATCCAGGGGAAAAAAAATTTAAAAACCAGTGTCACAGATCAACACATATGTGAAAGTCCTCAACAAAATATTAAGAAATCAAATTCAACAGCATTTAGCAGAATCATATCCTGTGGAAAGTGGAATTTATCCCTGGGATACTAGAATGTTTCAGTATACACGAATCATAAATATGATGAACCACATTAAGAGAATGAAAGATAAGAATCATATGACTAACTCAATAGATAAGGAAAAAGAATTTGAGAAAATTGTACAACCTTCCATATAGGTACAGAAGGAATATGCCTCAAGATAATAGAGATAATATATGATAAGCCTACAATTAACGTCATACTCAATGGTGAGAAGCTGAAAGTGTTCCCTCTAAGATCAGGAACAAGATAAGGATATCCACTTAAATTCAATAATCATACTGGAAGTCCTTGGCAAAGCAATTAGGCAAGGAAAACAAAAGGATACCCAAATCAGAAACAAAGAAGTGAAATTGTCACTGTTCTCAAGATGAAATAATTTTATGTATGAGAAAACTTTAAAGACTTAACCAAAAAATAAACACCCCACTATATTAAAAGTAATAAACTCTGAAGTTGCAGGATACAACATCCACATACAAAAAACAGTTGTTTCTATAAACTAACAACTATTCAAAGAATGAAACTGACAAAGAATCACATCAAAATCAATATATTATTCAAGAATAAATGTAACCAAGGAGGTAAAAAATATAAACACTGACAAAGTATCAAATACTGATGACAAACTTGAAGATAGCACAAATAAATGGAAAGCTATTACAGGTTCATGGATTAAAAGACTCAATACCGATCCTACTCAAAATTATCTATAGATTCAATGTAACCTCTAGTTCAATGGCCTTTAACATTACAGAAATAAAAGCTAATGTTAAATTTTTATGGAATTACAAAAAGTTCCAAATATTAAAAGTAATCCTGAAAAGGAAGAACAAAGTTGGAGGCATCACACTTCCTTATTTCAACTTATATTACAAATATATAGTAAAAATCTGTATAGCACTGGCATATAGACAGACAAAATGACCAAAGGAAGAGAACCACAATATAGAGTAAACCAAACTTCAACAGGAGTTCCAAGAATACACGATGGGAAAGACTAGTGCATTCAATTAACAGTGTTTAAAAACAGAATAGCACATGGAAAATAATTTAGACCCTTATCTGGTACTATACACAAAAACCAACTCAAAATGGATTAAGGATTTCAATATCACATCTGAAAACACCAAACTCCTAGAATTAAACACGGGGAAAGTTCCATAACATTGATCTGGGCAATTAATTTTTGGAATGACATTGAAAGCATGGGCAGCAAAAGCAAAAATAAACAAGTGGGGCTGTAACAAACTAAAATGTTTCTACACAGAAATCAATTAAAATAATGATCTACAGAGTGGAGGAAAACCGTCATCTGTTAAGAGGTTACTTTCTGATATGGTCTGAATGTTTGTGTGCCCTCCCTGAATTTATATAATAAAACCTAATCCCCAAAGTTATTAGTACTAAGAAATGGTGCTTTTAGGTGGAGATTAAGCTCTTCCTTCATGAATGGGATTAGTGTCCTTATAAAAGAGAGACTTTGTTTGCCCTCCTACCATGTGAGGACACAGCCAGCAGGTGGCGTCTCTGAAGGAGAGAGAAATCCTTCAGCAGACGCCAAAGCTCTGACACCTCGACCTTGGACTTCACCTCCAGAACTGTGAGAAATAAATTCCAGTGGCTAATAGGCTACTCAGTGTATGATATTTTGTTATAGGTGCCCAAATGAATCCAGGCAATTCAGTAGCAAATAAATAAATATATATCCAATTGTAAAATGGGCAAATGACCTAAACGGCCATTTTCCCCTAAAAGACATTCAATCAACTAACGGGTATATGAAAAGAAGCTCCAAAGCATTATTGTGAAATGTACATGAAAGCCATAATGATATATCACTTTATCTCTGTTAGCATGGTTGTTAGTAAAATGGAGTGGTCTTATCTGCAGCACTATCTTAAGCCCCGGGCGCAGTCTTTGGCTCTGGCCCCCACTGCCATCTCAGTAAGCTTCATTCCTAAGCTCAGCCTGGCTTGCAAGAAGTCAGGTGGCCAAATGGCCCAACCACAAGTGTCAGCTCCACCCCCACTCTAACGGGATTCATTGCCTCCACTTCTACATCCTGCAAGGCTATAACAGGACCTGCTTCCCACAAACACACTCTCTTGACCTCTCTCTTTTCACCCCCTCTTGCCCTCTCCCTCCAGCCTGTCAGGTTTCCCCCACCCAACAATAAACCTTTCCTTTAACTCCAGCATTTGGTGTGTTCTGTGGTGGTTTACAATGGTTATTATAAAAAAGAAAAACATGAAAGATAAGTGTTGGCATGGGTTTTGGGAAAAGAGAATTTTGACACTGTTGGTGGTAATGTAAATCAGTATGGCCATTATGGAAAAGATTATAGAGGTTCCATAAAAAAATTAAAAGTTGAAGTACTATATGATCCAGCAGTCACAATTCTGAGGATATAAGAATGAGAGTACTTCAAAAGCTTGTAGAAAAATCAAATTTAAAAATAAGTTTATTTTGATGTAAAAGATTTTTGAAATGCAAGCAACACTTTTTTCTCTTTTTTGTTTTTATTTCCCATTTGTCTTTTTTTTACTTTAATTTTAATTAGTTTTTAACAGATTCAATGTGATTTGTAGATACAAGGAGGAAGGGCATATCATCTTTTTCTTAACACACATTTCCACTAACATTTTTTATGACTCTTTATTTCCAAAGTAAATGAAATCACTATCCCAAAGATGTATCTGCATTCCCATATTCACTGCAGCATTATTCACAATAACCAACACAAAGAAACAACCAATATGTCCATCAACAGATGAATGCATAATGAAAATGGGATATTCATACGTAGAGATGTATATATACGTATACATATATATTTATATATGTATAATGAAAGGATTTCTTTTTAAAGTCTGAATGTATATATATATACATATATACATTTTCAACAATGTGGATGGATTGGCAACACATTACGCTAAATGAAATAAAAGACAAATAATGCATGATCTCATTCATAGAATCAGAGAGTAGAATGGTGGCTATCAGGGGACAGGGACTGATGGACAGAGAAGATGTTGGCCAAAGAGTACAAAGTTTGTTTGATCGTAGTGATACTGTATAATATAAATGATACTGTATAATTGAAAATAACTAAAAGATAATTAAATGTCCTTACCCCCCACTCTTATACACACAGTAACTACATGAGGTAATGGACACATTAGTTTGTTTGATAGTGATAATCATTTCACAATATACATAGATCAAGATATAACATTGTATGCTTTGAATATATTCAATTTTTATTTACCAATTATATCTCAATAAAGCTGAGGGAAAGTAAATAAAATTTTTCAACACTAAAAAGTAAGAAACAGAGATGTGGCACATATGGAGGGAAGCTCTTACCTATCTCTGATTAGAATTCTAGAAGGAAAAGACACACAAGGTGTACTTTGTCTTTTTCCCCTATTAAAATAAGAAAAAGGATGATTTCCTCCTAATCAGTGGTCACATTGAAGCAGTTAAAAATGCAGCTTTAAGATAGGCATATGTGCCGGCGCCGCGGCTCACTAGGCTAATCCTCCACATTGCGGCGCTGGCACACCGGGTTCTAGTCCCGGTTGGGACACCGGATTCTGTCCCGGTTGCCCCTCTTCCAGGCCAGCTCTCTGCTGTGGCCAGGGAGTGCAGTGGAGGATAGCCCAAGTGCTTGGGCCCTGCACCCCATGGGAGACCAGGATAAGGACCTGGCTCCTGCCATCGGATCAGCGCGGTGCGCCGGCCGCGGCGGCCATTGGAGGGTGAACCAACGGCAAAGGGAAGACCTTTCTCTCTGTCTCTCTCACTGTCCACTCTGCCTGTCAAAAAAAAAAATGACAGGCATATGTAAGTACTATAAATCTTATAAAATTGAATTAATGCCCATTTAGTTAACTGTGTAGAGCTACTAAAATTTGGCCACACTTTAAAAGCAGCTGTTGACATGGAAAAAATAGAAGAAAAACTAAAGTCAAATAAATGTTTACCTTTTTAGAAATAGCAAAGTATTTTGTGGATTAAAGATTGCTCTCTTTTAAAGATTATTTATATACTAGGTTAATTTAATTATGTACCAATTCTAAAACATCTAAGTCTCCTAATTAGCTATGATCATGTGTGTCCTGCATTTACAAGGCCATTTAAAATCAGAGTTAAAGGAGCATTGATAGTTTTCAGGCATTTGGAGGCGAAGAAGCCAAAACAAATTTCAGTCACAAAACTATTCACTGGTGTGCAGATCCTAAGGAATTTGCTCTTGTCAGATGAGAAGACAGGGGACTATTTTTCAAAGCCAATAGCTGGCTCCAAAAGAGACGTTTGCTTTCATGTTCAAAGGATGTTTGGCAGTTTGCTTCACTACATTTTTGGCACCTTTACCCCATCACCCAAAATATCAATTGAAGAAAGCAGTGTTCCGATGGTATATTTTATTTTTGCATACCTGACTGCCCATCACAAAACAAATAGCATTAATTCCATAAAAGTATGTAATATGTACTCTTAACAACAACAAAAGTTTGCATATGGCTAAAGTAACTTGACACTTTGCAAAATTATTTTCTTCTTTGTTAGTATTCATTAAAAATAATAGGCTTCAAAAGTTTTCTAATATTCAACTTATTTAAAAGACTCTCTAAAAATACTCTGAAAATAAGTTAATGTGTAGATAAAACAGGTTGTTAATCTACAACTTGGTGTTCTACTTCATTTAGTGTACCACTCAAATATTTCTTCTAATCTCATTTTATATAAAACACAAAAGTATTCACTGCTCAACAGTACTCATGTACATTTTCTTAACTTTCAACTAGAGGTAAAAATATGTAAAGACTGGCACTGCCTATGACTTAAAAGCTCCCAAAGGACGTGGGTTTCCTGACTGTAATTCCTTTTTGTTTATTAGAATATGTCTGGATGATGCGCCTGAAACCAGACACCACATGAAGGCAAGGTCCACCTCCTCTATCTCAGAGCATCCTTCCTTGTAACTCAGTCTCACTTCCTATGCCAGGAAGCCCTGTCACATTGTTCTCCCTGTCAAGGAAGGATAAAAATTGCCCAAGAAATATAACTCTCCAAGATCATATCTCTTTTATACTTCCAAGAGAAAAATTAGATTTTAACTAGTCATCTAGTAAACACTCCTTTCTGTTTTGTTTTATTTTGATGTTTATGCAGAGTTGGTAACTATGATAATTATAAAAAATAAGCTCAAGAAATACATTAGAACTTTTAGGTAATGAGCAATGTAATTCAATCAGTACATAAACACTTGTAGCTATGGGAAGAGGAACAAAGTTATCATACACAACTCTTGAGGCAGGATCAGGAAAGTGGCCTTTCTTTTTACTTCCTAAAATAAAGAACTAGTGCAACACATCAGAAATATCGTACGGTTCAATGCAAAAAAAACAAGTACTGGCAGGACTTAGAACTGGAAAAAATTTCCTTTATTAAGTGTCTCGGAGGCAGGTACTGATGCATGGTCCTGCTTTTACAACAATGCTTAAGACCTAAATGAAGGATTATTAATATATTAGAAACCTTTTTTGATTTTTAAAAAAATAACTATTCATCAAGATTCACTCATGGATGGTCTTAAAATGGCATGGGACTAGCTAGTGTGTGCTACAGCTTCTCCCAACATTATAATAAATTCTCTAAGAATATTCAGAAGTAAATGAAGTCAAACCAGCTCTAATAAATGAAAATAACACATTGGCAGAATCCAGGAGAAAATTCTGCTAAGTATGATGGCAAGGGAGCTAAATTAAGAATCAAACTAGTAGCCAATGCCTGTTTTACCAGCTGAGATAGACAAAGCATACTCATCAACCTGAATGAATATAGGGGATATAATTTCACCTGCACCCATTTGCCCAGCCTTTGGCAAGAAGATCTAGCCTTTGAACTAACCAGAAAATTGGGCAGCCATTCCTCGACAGCATGAATAAGCACTCTGAAACAGTCAGCACACTGTTCTTCCATTCTCTCAGTTTTCCTCTGACATGTATTTAGAAACAATATTTAGGGAGCAAACACCCCCCACCACACACACACACACACACACACACACACAGTGAAAACTGCTGGTGGCACAATATCTTCTCTGCCATGAGTTGGAGGAATAGAAAGAGAGGATGAGAAATACCCTGGAAGCTGCAGTGTAACAAATCGGGTCAGTTTCAGAGACCCAGGAAGATAGTAAGAAGATTCCTCCTTGAAACAATTAGAATTACATTAGATAAATGTCTGTTCACCAAATATTGGCAGTAGAACTGTGTTCAGCAACTTACTCTCTACTTGTAAAACAGAGAATGAGATTTTGAGTTCACAAGTGGTCAGTGAGCAAGCCAAGAGCAAGCTACACACCCTGTCTGTTGGCAAATACCAAGTCTGGATAGACTTTTCATTATCCCAGGGTGGATAAACAGAAATAACAAACTTTGGGGGAAAACAAGGAAAATTAGACAATATTTTGAGAAAATCTAGAAAGTGTATATATTTAAAAATTTTTACAAAAACCAAATGACTATTTCTGAAAAAACAACTGGCATCCTCAGTAGGACACAAAGAGACCTTTGTGAATCATGAATATAAATCTATAAAGAATTGAAATGCTGAGATGAAAAAGCAAAGTAAATCAGATAAAGCAGAATGACAAAGGAACTAAAAATCCAGCTGTAGATTTCAAGTTTACTTTGGAATACTTAGCGTTGCTAAATCTTTTTTGTAACCTGTGAAACTGAAATAATGCCATTTCACCTAATTGCTTTGGGAACTATGCATAAAGTGTTTTGTCAACTGCCTGTCACAGTAGTTGATCAATAAAAGGCTGTTGCTATTGTTATTATTATTGCCATCTATCTTTAAAGAAATGCAGATACACAACCTAACTAAAATGAATCTTAATTAAGAATTAAGACTAGCAGATCTTGGAAAATTAGGCTGGCAAAAATATGGAAAGTAGTTAACCATAAACATATTCAAAATGTGGTAGTTGGCATAGAAATCAGTATTAATTTCCCAGAAAGAGATTTGGCAGAAAATACCAAGAACCCTAAAAGTAAATTACCATAATTCCCAGATATTTTAATCCCAAGAATGAATGGGTATGATTATTTTCTTTTTCCTTATTTCTTTTTTCCCTTTTATTATTTTAATTGTGTACTTTTATGGGCTAAAGTGCTATAGCTCAATACATGTATTCCATGTGATGATCAAATCAGGTTACCTTAAATAATTTTTAAAATCTTGAATAACAATTGTACACACGTATGGGGTATAATGTCATATTTTACTGTTTATTTTATATCTATTTCCACTGGAGCTCTAGAGACAATGATCAACGAGGTGACAATAAGCTTCTTCTAGTGCCCATATTATGAGACTGAAATATTGTCACTTAAGGAAATCCTGACTTTGAAAGATATCTCTGATTTCAATCTATCAGAATTTCAATAATATTGAAACCCAAATACCTTTATATCCATGATTTAATAACAATATTTAAGAATTTCAAAGATGTTAGAAATCATTTCATTTTCTTGATAACTACTACATAAAAAGAAACATTAAGTATTTGCTCTTTTAAAAGACAGAGAACTCCACCCACTGTTATCACTGACTAAATCTCCCCAACAGTCAGGGCAGGGCCAACCCAAAGCCAGGAGCTAGAAACCCAATCCTGGTCTCCAATATGGGTGTCAGGGACACAACTACTTGGCCCATCACCTGCTGCCTTCCAGGGTGCACATTAATGGGACACCAGGATAGGGAATAGAGTCAGGACTTGAACACAGGCACTTCAATATGAAAAGTGGGCATTCCAAACATCCTCTTTCCTGCTGTGTTAAGTGATTGGTTATTGATTTACTATTTTATTTATTTAATTATATGAACAGTACCACTAGGTAATCAAACAATAGGATGAGGGGAAACATCCCTTTAAAAAGCAATCCAAAGGGGTGGAGGTGGAGAGATTTAGACTTCTAGGATGCTGCCTGCCATATGGGAGTGCCTGGGTTCAACTGCCAACTCCAGCTTGACTCCAGCTTCCCACTACTGCAGACCCTGGGAAGCAGCAGCAGTAGTGCCTCATACAATTGGGTTTCTGCTACTCCAGTGAGAGGAGACATGAATTGAGTTCCTGACTCCCAACTCCAACCCCGGTTGTTGCAAGCATATAGGGAACAGACTAGTGAATGGGAGACTGCAATACTTATTTCTGCATACTTATTGCAGAAATACCGAAGAAGGGGGAATATGTTGAACTGAATTATACCATGGTAGGCAATAAGTTAAGCCCAGACATGGGATCTACAGGTTAAACAGTGTTTGTTTTTTAATTTTTAAGGAAAAGAAATTTTTAAGGAAAAGAAAGGGATAGAGGGGAAACCTGAAGATAAAAAGAAAACTAAATAACTAAATGCCATTTTTAAAAAAAAATTGTAATAAAAATAAATAATACATCATGTAAAGTATATTATGAGTGGATACACATTCTGCACAATGCCATTTTGGTGATAAAAGTATAAAATGAAAAACACAAACAAGTAAAGAAGTTATTCTAAAGAAAATAAGGTTTACTTATTGCAGAAGGGAGGGACTTGTGACTAGAATGTGGCACTTGAAAAAATCTTCAAGGGATGGCAGATCTCTGTTTCTCCATTTGGGTGGTGTTCCCCTCATTAAGTCATGCACCTGCTCCTCAGCTTAACATGGGGGTAACATCCTGATAAAGTCAACACGAAGACACCATAAACTGAAAATGCATTTAATACAACTATCCTACCAAACATCATAGTTAGCTTGCCTTCAATGTGCTTAAAATACTTCCATTAGCCTACATTTGGACAAAATCATGTAACACAAAGCATATTTAATAACACAGTGTTGAATATTGCATAGGATTTATTGAACACTGTACTGAAAGTGAAAAACAGAATGGTTCTACAACTACTAAGTCTGCCATCCAGAAGTTGAAAAATCCTAAGTCAAATCATGGTAAATTGAGGATCATCTATATTTGATTGTTTTATCTGTTTTTTAAATAGTTTTTAAAAGAGCAAAAAATAGGAAATAAACAAACCTCTTGTATCATATACTGCAATATAGCATTGATAATAATTACATACAATGCTCTGTATTTGCTAGGACTTGTTTCCTTAAAGTAAGAACTGTGCTTTGAAGTGTTCATTTATTCTTATTTGGAAGGTTTACAGGACCCACCTTTTTCTGATATATCCTAGACAGATCCCTGCATTCTTAAAAAAATGTATACACTTCAAACTACATTTGCAACAAGTTAATGAGTTTTGGGGATGGTGTCATGGCACAGCAGATTAAGCCAGCACCTGCAATGCCAGCATCCCATATGTGCACCAATATCAGTCCCAGCTGCTTCACTTCTGATGCATCTTCCTGCTAAGGTGTCTGGGAAAGCAGCAGAAGATGGCCCAAGTGCTTGGGCCCCTGCCACCCACTTGGGAGGGAGACCCAGGTGGAGCTCCAGGCTCCTGGCTTCAGCCTGGCCACTGCCATCATTTGAGGAGTGAACCAATGGATGAAAGATCTCTCTTTCTGACCCTCTCTCTCTCTCTGTAGTCTTTCAAATAAGATATAATAAATCTTTTAAAACCAACAAGCCAAAATAGCTTTTATTGCACTGCATTGCTACTTGGTAACAGGAGATTTACTTCTTTGCATTCCAAATTTGGCAAGATAAAAATAGGAGAGACACAATACTGGGACAGGCAGTAGTCCCTGGTTAGAAGATGTACTGTCATCAGCAGAAAGAGCTGCTTGGCTTTCCTTCTGGGGTGCAGTATGGAACACACAGAAGATTAGGACATCCGAGTTCTGAACTGAACACAGCTATCTAGCATTCTCAGAGTCTGGAGACAAAATCAGCCACGTGCACTTGGATGGGTACTTGCGTACCCTTGGGACCTCTGACTCTCAGAGAATCAACTCTTCAAACCCCCTTGAACTGCAATTCTGAAAATGATTTCCTTTCAGATGTAAAAACTGTCAAAACACTAAATACCTCAATTTATCATGTGTAATGCGATTTTCTTTAAGGATCCACAGCAATCTTCCCCAGGAGAGGATTGGTTTGGTTTGTCTCTAATAATTAGATAAAATTAAAACAATAAATGATCAATTATTTTAAAATCAGGCTAAATACAGAACATCAGTTAGTAATTAACATTGATGGAATACTTTTTTATTATACAATGCCAGAAATTCAGTATTTAATCAATGAGTAATCAATATGCATACCTTTATGGTCTGTAAGAACTCATCAGTACTTATTTTAAGTATATTCTCTAGAGATACCTGGTACAAAAATACTAATTTAAGTTGTATCACATTTCTTCTTTTTTTTGTAAAAATAAGTTATTCACTTTTATTCTGGTATGAAGCTATTTTCTCCTATGATATGTTAACAGGGAAAACTGTCCTAGTGAAATACAGATCAGGTATAGTTTCATTACCACACACTTACGTTGCTCTTTTACAGCCACTCCCACCTCCTGTCTGCCCCCTTGCCCTAACCACTGGCAACCACCAATGTGTTCTCCTTCTCCACAATTTTCCATTTCATGAATGTTATGTAAACAGAATCTTAAAGTATGAAATAATGTTTTTAGTGTTTAGAGAAATAGAAAGTTCCAGTAATTAGGAATTTTAAAGTCATAGGGAAAAATTTAGGCAACAACAATACAGGAATGACATAGTGTTATGGTTTGAATGTATTCACAAGAGTTCACCTAGAAACTTAATCCCTCCAGTCAAAGAGTTGGGAGGTGGGGCCTAATGAGAGGTGATCAGGTCATAAAGGCTCTGTCCTCACGAATAGATTAATGTCATTATTTCAGGAATTATTTCATTAATGAGAAGGTATATTTGCTGCAAAAGTGATTAGGCCCTTTCTTCCTCTTTGGCTTTTACCCTGTCTTGCCCTCTCTGTCTTCTGTCAGGGATGACACAGCACAAAGACATTCAACAGATGCTGTTGCCAATATATTGGACTTCTCAGCCTGCCAAACCACAGCCAAGTAAGTTTTTGTTCTAAATAAATTATCTAGTCGTAGCTATTTTATTATAGCAGCAACAAATAGACTAAGACAATCAACTATGAATAAGGCAGCATTTATACCTGAAACCACTCAGAATACATGATGCTACATCAAGTGACCAACAAAATATTTTTACTAAGAACAAGTTCTTTTTCAAAGCATGAGTCACTAATAATTAACCTTTTAAACTTTTCAATTCACAAAGATCAGAGTGGTTCAGGGAACATGCTTTTCATTCTTTTGTTTATTCACCAGACTTTCTAAAGTTTGATCCTTCTTACAGTGTATATTATATTTACATCTATTATTTCATTTAGTGGAATCTACTAGTATGTCAAAGGCACAGCTCAGTATGACTGAGGGGAATTGAAAAGTGAGAGCCAGCCTGAGTATTTCAACTGTCATTGCAGATTCCTTTTTCAAAAATTGGCTCTTAAGTAGGAAAATGGGGAGACAGGGTTAGGATTCTGTTATTCCTGGGAATCTTTCAACAGTAAAATTGGAGGGATCTATTAACAAAGATTTCTGTTAGACCAGGGGAGTAATGAGCAAGAAGAGTTTAGTGTCCTTCAAGCTGGATCTCAATCTGGACTACTTTTGTTATATAATGAAGTAATCCATATTAAACAACAGGAAGCCACTAGGAATCATGCTTAAAACCTACCCTTAAGACACAACAGGCAGGCATCAGAGTGCAGCACTGCTGCATGATGCATTGATTCTCTTAACCACCTGGTATTTTTCATGTGGAATAGTTTATTTGATCTTCAAATTCAATTTAAACTATACTGCTGCCAATTCTATTATTTGAGCGATATTTATCTTTAAATAGTACTTTCTCTAATGAACGTATTCTTGAATGACTACTAGTCATGCTCTCATTTTCCTGTTAAAATTTTCAAATGTCCACAGCCTAAATAGCTGGCCTTCTTATCCCATCTACAGAAAAGGTTCTATAGATGAATCCATGATAAAGAAAACCTAGCAAACTATTATTTGCAGAATGTAAGCTGGAGTGTAAAGGTTTTCACAGTACAATTCTTTTGAAACTTCATAGAAAGAAGACATTTTATTTTGAAGCTGTTCACAATAAAACAGGGGAAAAGTACAGTCTCAAAAAGTGAGTTGGATACAATTGTGCCTATTTATGTAAATTAAAAATAAAAAAGGGATTTTAATTCAATTGTGTAAATGGATGTCTTAATCTTGTTTTCTTATCTAAAGGGCATTTTGTAAAAAGGTAGCTAATTGCACATTTCAATGCCCCGAAGGTCAGAGGGAATCCTATCTCCTGGACACCAGCCCTAACTCAGGGTGACATCATGAGAAATAGTTTCAGTGATGTGGCTCCTTAAACACCAACCAACAATTACTTCACCAGGAATCTTGGCATCAGGCTGTGTACTCTGAGTATGATGTCACTTTTCAATCCATGAAATAACCACACACTGTGCAAAGTTGTCTTCAACATTAAAAAATATTGTATTAAAATATATAACTATATCAAAAATCATGATCTTTTAAAAATCATATGAGAAAAATACCATGATTGGCTCAAGGAAACTCCACAAAGTATCTTTGGCAGACAGAGAAATCAGAATTTTGCATTTTAAGCAAGCTGACCAGGATAGTAGATTTTTCCACTGTTATAATTATACAGTTAAAGTCAAACATGACTCAGATAACATTATATATAAGAGGTTTTCTTTACATATATGAAGTTGGTTGAGGCTTTTGCTCTAATATGGACATATATGGTTATGCATAGGAAAAGTCAGAAATGCCCAAAAGATCGTGACATTTGATATTAAGCAAAAGTCAAAAATATGAAAAATGTGAACAATGACAATACAGTGTTCAGATAGTGTTCTGTGATATTCAGAGCAAAGAAAATTCATAGTCAATATTAAATTTCTGGATCAAGGCTTCTTTGCCTTCCCAGTCCTTAAGTATGGTCTCATGATAGCCTTCCAGGGACCAGTTAAAGCTGCTAACACCTTGCCTGGCTCTGGCCTCTATATTGGTCTTCTGGGAAAAGATACGATACAATTTAACAAAATGGAACTGGGAATCAGGACACCTGGGCCCCATCCCTAGTTCTGCCCCTTAGTTCTGTGACCTTTGGTTAAGTCATCTATTGTTCCAAAACATTTTTTTAAATGTATAAAGACTTCAAATCTCTCTACTGCTACAGAATGTATCCTTATATGATAAAGCTCTAGGACGGGTGAGTTACTATGTTTCTAAAATCTGCCTAGGAATTGTATTCATCTTCCACTCAACTTGTGTCCCAGGATCCTGGTGTTCTAAATGTAGGCTGGCACAGGGGTAACCAAACCTAGGATGTTTCACCCTACAACTCCCTCAATTGGGCAGAAGTGGGAAAGGGACCCAGGAAAACAGAGAATGACTTCCCAAAGCATGCTCCTTTTCATCAGTGCTTCCATACCTGCAAAAGGAGTAGGGAACTCAAACCACCTCAGTAAACTTAATACATTCATTTAAAAACTGTTGCAACAGGGAATGGGGCCTGTGCCATGAAGTAGGAGGTGAAGCTACTGCCTGAGATGCCAGCATTCCTTATGAGTGTCAGTTCATGTCCCAACTGTTCCACTTTTGATCCAGCTTCCTGTGAATTGCTTGTAAGCAATGGAGGATGGCCCAAGTGCTTGGGGTCCTGCTACCCACGTGGGAGACCTGGAAGAAACTCCTGGCTCCTGGCTTCCACCTGGCCCAGCCCCACCTGTTGTGGCCATCTGGGGAGTGAATCAGTGGATGGAAGATTTCTCTCTCTGTAACTCTTTCAAATAAATATATTTTAAAAAGCCTATGTTTTTCATATATTTCATATGCTTACATTTGCTTATTATGTTTTTGAGTGCACTGTAATGAGCATGTGCAGGAGCTATCCTTGTTTCATTGGTCATCTGATTAAAGTGTAAAACGGATCTGTTCATCTTGGAGGGAACATCGTCCTCATGGTTACATCTTTGCCAGTAATTGGAGAACCAGGCCACTGTGGCTAGTGCAACAGGACAGAAAAACATTGAGCAAAGGTGTCTACAGGTTAAGCAGAATCACGTTAATTTAAAACAGGAAAGGAAGTGGGGTGAATACTTCAGAGATATGATAGAGTTAAAGTTTACCAAGCATTTACTACATGCCAAGCATTCTGTGTAAGTTGCTGAGGTGGAATAGAAAGGGAGGGCTCTGTGAAAACGTAAATGAAGGGGGAGACACTTGGCACACTGGTTAAGATGCTTCTTGGTGCACCCATATTTCATATTGGAGTGCCTGGGTTCTGGATTCCAGCTTTCCTTTAACTAGCACACTGAGACACAGCAGGAGATGGCAATTGGGTCTCTGCCACCCCTGTAAGAGACCAAATTTGAACTCAATTTGGGGAATAAACCATTGGATGAGAAGTATCTCTCCTCACTCCTTCTCTATTCTTTTATTTTTAATCTCTTTAAAAGGCAAAGAGAAAATTTAGGGGCCAACATTGTGGTGTAGCAGGTAAAGCCACTGCCTGAGACACCAGCATCCCATATGGGTGCTGATTTATGTCCTTGATACTCTACTTCTGATCCAGCTCCCTGCTAATGCCCTGGGAAAAGTAACAGAAGATGCCCCAGGTGTTAGTGTCCCTGCACCACATGGGAGACTCAGATGAAGTTTCTGGCTCCCGGCTTCAGCCTGGCCCAGCACTAGCCATTGCAATCATTTGAGGAGTGAAGCAGCAATGGAAGATCTCTCTGTCTCTGTCTCTCTAACTTTGCTTTCAAAAAATAAATCTTAAAAAAAAAAGAAAATGCAAATGAGAGGCTGGCCTTGTGGTGCAGCAGGTTAAGCCACCATCAGCAGTTCAGGAATCCCCTATGAGCACTGGTGCAAGCCTGAGTGCTCCACTTCCGTTCCAGGTCCCTGCTAATGTGCATGGGGAAGCAGCAGCAGACAGGAGATCTCTGTCTCTCCCTCTTTTATTGTAATCCTGCTTTTCAAATGAAGAAATAAATCTTTCAGAAAGTTTTTCAAATGTAAATTAAATCTATAAAGTATAGGTGGGAATTGTCATGAGATGAAATGTTAAAAAGACTTAGATAAACACAGGAGGTGAGAAAAATAATCTCACCCATTTAGATTCTTAGCCCTTCAGGAAAAGAACAACGTTCAGTGCTCTCTGAATCATTCGGTAATGAGTATGCTGTTGGGCATGAAAAAGGGATCAAATGATGTTCACACAAGGGATGGTGATTAGCAACTGGAGCCCAGGGTGGATGTCTCACACAACGTTTGTTACACAGAGACTCCATAGTGGAGTTTAGCACCTTCTCTGAAGCATCATGACTTGGTTTTCCGTAACAGTGACCAAGATGACTAGTTAGTGCATTCTTTTTCCCTTCTTCCACAGTAAAGGAATCCCAGGCTTTTAGTAGGGCAAATAGCTACAATGGATAAAGATGAAATTCAACAATTTCTAAAAGGCTAGATGTATTCAAAAAGATGCAAGCAGACATGACATACAGTTGTCCCTGGTATCTGTGGGGAACAGGCTGCAGATAGGCAAATCTGAGGATGTTCAGTCCCTTACATAGAACAGTATAGCATTCTAATATTCACATATGACCTATGCACATCTCCTTGGATAATTTAAATCATGTCTATATTGCTAGTAATGCCTAATACAGCATAAATATTGTATAAGTAGTTGTTATGTCGTGTTGTTATTGAATGATGGCAAGAAAAATACCCATACATGTATACCCATACAGATGCATTTTTCCCGGAATATATTTTCTAACCTCAGCTGGTTAAATCCATGGCTTACTGTGTATAGCTTCTAGCAACAATCTTCAATAGAAAGGACATGCCCTCTACTATCCCTTTGCCTCTTCTTGCTGGATGGAATATAGCCATGATAGAAAAGCAAGAGTAGCTTAGACCATACCTATGTGCTAAAAACAGTATAATGGCAAAGAAAGAGGGAGCCAGGAAACAAAAAGCTGAAACCAGACAGATCATCAGTGTTGATGAGGAGGAAATGCAGTTTACATCTTGTTTAAGTCACTGCAACTTTTGAGTTCTCTGTCACATATGGAATTCATCTTAATTTATTATTCTTTCTCTTAGTGATTCCTGTGATAGACCTGAAAGATAAGTAATATAAGTAATAAGTAATATAAGTAAAAGAAAGTACTTTTAGGCAAAGGTCATAAAGGTCAAACTTGGAAAATCAAACTGAGAAAGCCATACTCTATGACAAGATGAAGGCGTTGGGGAAGAAGAATAAAATTTAGAAAAGAAAAACAAGCAAGGTTATAAAAAATCTAAGCATGATTTTGATACAATTCAAATAGTAAATTTGGGGTATGGTGTACTTACACAACATTAATTCTTAATTATGCATTAAAGCCAAACGTAGCAGATCTCTATGGTAGGGAAAAAAATGGGTGACATTATATCAAATAATATACTAGATGATATGTGACAAACAATCAACTGAAAATCTAAATACTGTTCAGCAAAATTCTAGGTGCAAATCTAACTGAGAGAACCTAAATCAAACATGTTCAACATATTTAGAAATCCCTTCAAGTTTTATTTTTATATTTCAAACAATGTGTAGAATTTATGTTGGCAATTAAAATATTAAAATGCATTATAATGGCAATAATTTTACATTAATCTTCCCACAGGCAGAATACCTCAGAAGACAATAGGAAAAGACTGACTCAGAAAATCTCAAAATCTGGAAATACTTGTGAGATACTAAACTGTAGGGTCTTGATTTTAAAAGAAATACATAAATTGCTGCCTCATCAGAATTCAGGTTAGCCCCAATTCAAAATATGACAGTATTAATGCACAACTGATATTAATTTTCTCAACTACTATCCTGAAGTATAAAAAGCCACAATTTCCATGGAACTTAATAGTGTTATCTTTCTGTAATGGTACAAATTGTTTATATCAAGCACCACTTCACATGGTCTCAAATGTAAATTTTAAGACTGCTTTTCCTTTCCTTGGCTTGGTGAAAATGTGGATTTTGGTTTGGTGTTTGGGTTTGATGTACAAATCCAATTTTTAAATCACCTTAGCTGAACTTCCCTGGAATGTGTTATACACAAAGCATACAATGCCACAGAAATTGCAACTAATTAATATAATTAAGGACAAACAGAGGAAAAGAACACTTTGTCCTATGCCCAATTAATGAGCCATTTCTCTTCTAGGGATAAGCAAATTATTTTTGGTTGGGATCCAGCCTAAGACATTGTTAGCACTCCACAAATTTTTCTTGGAAGAAAAAGGTCAACTAAAATAATCTGTAACAAAAATTAATGCAATAAACTTTCTCACAAAACTTGTGCCTTGGATAAACAAAACTGCTAAGTATTCCCAAGATAGAGGGAATGTTTCTACATGTTGCTTCTTCTCCCCATTATCTCATCTGAGTGTCCAAAACAGATCACAACATTATTTACTAGGACTGTTGTTCTTCATTGTGAGATACTACACTGCTGTTAATAGGAACTCAAAAGCTGGTTTTTTTGTCAAAGGATGGCCCACATCCTGCAACTAAAACATAATCGCCCCTTCTGAAATAGTGGGGTTTGAACGGAAGGAGGTATGTTGACAAGACACAAAAAGGAAGAACAAGAGAAGCAACATTTGCAAGGAGGACTACAAAGAAAAACAGCTACAAAATGTATACAGCAGAGTGAGACCAATACGCTTTGGCAAGTGGGTTTATTTGTTCTTATGGGCTATTATAAATACCACAAATCTAGTGACTTTAGAGAAAATAAGTATATTCTCTCAAAGTCCTAGAGGCTAAAGTCTAAAATTGAGGTGGTCGCAGAGCCGTGCTTGCTCAGAAGGACCTACGGGAACGTCTTTACTGTCCTCTTTCTAGCCTCTGGTAGCTCCTGGCTATCGTGCAACTTGGCTTGTCACTGCATCATTCCAATCTCTGCCTCTGTCTTCACACTGCCTTCTCTGTATCTCTTATGTCCTTGTATCTTCTTATAAGGACACTCATCACTGGATTTAGTACCCACTCCAACTCTGTATGATCTCATCTTAATCATAATTACAAAGGCCCTTTTCCAAATAAGCTCACATTCTGAGGTTCTAAGAGGATATCAGTCTGGCAGTACATTCTTCAACCCACCACAATGATGACCAAAAATCATTTATGTTAGCACTTTCATTATCACTGAAATTGACCTATGGAGAGATAAAAAGTAACATGGCAACAGAACAGTGTGTGGAGCAGTAGAGATGCTGAGAAAACTTAAAGGTGGAGATGTCAGAATTCCAAAAAAGTGTAAGAGCAATGATGGCGGCCTACCCTGATGGTGGTATCTGTCAGGGTTCACTGGCTCCTGGTTAGCCCCTGATTAGCAGAGACAGCAGAGATGAGTTAGAGAAGCAATAGTAGTGTCTGGAAATCAGAAAGGAGGAGGAGTGGTGGACAGACTACTAGGGAGGAGATCACAATGGGTTCCTCTGAGCTCTGATGCTCCTGAAGTGTTTCTTGGACTTGGTGGCAGGGGGAGGCTGTGAGATTTTGGAGAACATTTTATTGAGGTTCCTAAGTTTAAATATATATCCACTATCTTTGAATTCCAAACATTTTTTTTAACTTTTATTTAATAAATTTCCAAAGTGCAGCTTTTGGATGACAGTGCCCCCCCCATAACTTCCCTCCCACCCGCAACCCTCCCATCTCCCATTCCCTCTCCCATCCCATTCTTCATCAAGATTCATTATCAATTATCTTTATATACAGAAGATCAATTTAGTATATATTAAGTAAAGATTTCAACAGTTTTCACCCACACAGACACACAAAGTGTAAAGTACTGTTTGAGTACTAGTTATAGCATGAATTCACATTGTACAACACATTAAGGACAGAGATCCTACATGGGGAGTAAGTGTACAGTGACTCCTGTTGTTGACTTAACAATTGACACTCTAGTTTATGGCATCAGTAATCACCCGAGGCTCTAGTCATGAGTTGCCAAGTCTATGGAAGCCTTTTGAGTTTGCCAACTCCGATCTTATTTAGACAAGGCCATAGTCAAAGTGGAAGATCTCTCCTCCCTTCAAAGAAAGGTACCTCCTTCTTTGATGGCCCGTTCTTTCTACTGGGATCTCACTCGCAGAGATCTTTCATTTAGGTATTGTGTTTTTTTTGTTTGGTTGGTTTTTTTGCCAGGGTGTCTTGGCTTTCTATGCCTAAAATACTCTCAAGGGCTCTTCAGCCAGATCTGAATGCCTTAAGGGCTGATTCTGGGGCCAGAGTGCCAAACAATATTTCTAATAATAGTTTTCTTATTTAAAATGAAGAGCACTGGGGTGCTTTTTAATTGTTTTCATTTGCATGAAAATCTAGTAAATAAAACATACTGAGGATCATTTGACAACTATACCATTTTAGCACACATGCTAGTGGTAAAACAAGCAAGAGGATGATTTCAGTTGTTGCAAGCTAATGAGGAAAGAACAGCACTGATAGGAATATTTAACCCTCATGTCCACACTAAGGAAAGGACAACATCCCCAGTGCTATTTACAGAGGCAGATTAGCAGCATTTCAAACAGAGAGGGGACAGAAAAAGAGTCATTATAGGGGCATAAGGTGTGCCAGCAGCCAAAGTATAGTCACCTGTACTTTCCAAGAAGAAGCTGACTTTTTTTTTGCTGTTTTCTTTAATAATTATTTGCTTCAATCAAATGAAACCTCTTTAAAATCTCTAACTGGTGGTAGCATTGTGGTACAGCAAGTTAACACACCACTTGGGACTCACAGGTCCTTTATTGGAGTGCCTGGGATCAAGTCTTCTTCTGATCCAGTTTTCCACTAATGCATCCTGGCAGACAGCAGATGATGGCTCAAGTACTGGGGCACAGTCACCCACATGAGGGACCCAGTTGAAGTTAGGGGCTCCTGGCTTTACCCTGGCCCACCGCTGGATATTGTGAGCATTTGGAGAGTGAATCAGTCAGTGGGTAAATCTCTCTCTCACTCTCACTCTGCCTTTCAAGTAGATGAAAACACATTTTAAAAAATAATCTCTAATTGTTTTATGTCAAAGAGCATACTGCCAACAACATAGCCAATTATATCAATACCTTATCGGTATTACTGTCAGTGTTATTTGGTTATCTGATTTTCTACCTCTTTGTTCCATGATTTTTTTAACTGTCCTAAATAATGGATGAATAGGCTGATATCATGTGCTAATACCTTTTAATCAAGGTTTTTCTGTTTTTATAAATGACTTAGGAAAAGTGGATTTTTGTGCTCCTTGAGGGAAGGTTTCTTACATTTTCTGTTGTTTTTGTTGAGTCTTGTTTGCTTGGGAGAACTGAGTCTTTAATGAATTAACATTATCTGTCTACTGCTAAATGCTTAAATGATCGTCTTCGCTCTGATTAGATATGGCCCACAGCTTTAGTTAAGATGCTCAGGTGGTTAAATGGGTTATTACTTTTGAAATGATCTAAGATCTTATTTGTACCAAATGGTTTGAACGTCTGAAAATTCTTTAAATTTATGAACTAAGTCCATCCCTGGTCTGTGTAGTTCAGGCAATGCACCCATGGGCAGTCTCTGACCAATGGGCACACCGCCCATGTGGGGAATGCAGACCTCCCTGGCAGCCGCATGGAAGCTGTGGCACAAATGATTCTCTAGCCATCTAGAAGCCTTGGTCAGCTGAAAAGTAACAGGATCTTTTTCACTCCCCGAGCCAGAGCCAGCAGGCTCAAACAAGCATATTGGATTCTTTAAAAGGGTATTGGAAAAGGTTCAGGTTAACTGGACATTAAATAACAAGGTACTGCCAGGCCAAACTATGGCTCAAAAGCAGGAGATCTACCCAGAAAAGGATTTCAAAAAAGACTTAAAGGTGGTCAGAGCCAAGTTATATGGTGAAAAATTCATGGGTTACATGTTGAAGAATTGTCAAATACTGGTTAAGTCTGGAAACCCATGATCCCTAATCCACAAGCTACACAATGAAAGTCTGGAAGCCCAGAGAAAAACCTCAAATGGACAGTGTTTCCTTAGTTCTTCCCTAGTGAGGAATAGGCAGGGTTGCCAGCCACAACTTCTTCTCTATTCTCTTTCAGCTGGCGAATTGACCCTATTTATCACATGACTCACCAGTAAGATGTATTCTCAAAAACTGGTCAAAATTTGACCCAAATCTTAAGAAGCTACCTGGGTCAACTACTGCTTTTGGAGCCAGGTTCTAGAGATGACCCTTCTTCCTGCCACATAAGGGGAAGGCCTATGGGAGAAGACTTTGATCTAGCTGAATGTGTTGAGTAAGGTGGTGAGTGCTCATGAAGTCCAAAAGTCCAGGAAGTATGGTTACCTGGTGAGTGCCAGTTATGTCCAAAATCCCAGAAGAGAAGATGCCAGTCTTTTCCAAAATGGGGAAATGATCAGAGAAATGTCACTTGTTGCCCTGTTTCTCCTCTATTCTCTTCCAGCCGGGAAGTCAACACTATACCACACAACTCTACAGTAGGATGTACAATTTGATTCCCAGTCTTTAAAGAAGTAACTAGTCTTATTCTGTACCACTCTCCAGCCACAGTATGGAGGACCAGGAATCATGGCCAGCAAATTATAATTAAATTAAAAAATACCATTTTATGGCCAGATCTATCCCATTGTGGGTACAATAAATGGACAAAAGATCCCATTTTCAAAACAAATTGAGGAGATGCAAAGTTTTACAGATGACACTGAAAAATTTATAGCCAGATTATACAAAGTGGTCATATTTGATCTTACATGGAAGGAAAAGTTCTCATGGGCATGGCCTTAACTCCTGAAGAAAGGCAAATTATGTCAGAACACGCCTATGACTACAGATTTATAGCTCAGGCTACCCTGATACAAGAAGGAGGGTTCAAAATCAGAGATGGGACCATGCACTCCCTTGGCTGGAATCCCAGTGAATTTCTCCATTATCTGCTTTAACAGAGACCAGGAGGAAAAGGAACGAGCTAGGCAGAAGAAACACAAGGATGGGTGGTATGCCTAAATTGCTTTATGTGGTGATAGCTGTTTCATGTGATGATCTGCTATCAAAAGGACCCAACAAAGCCAGTCCACCCTCTAAATAGAACCTGTTATCAATGTGGAAAGCCTGGGCATGGGGCAAGCAGCTGTAACAACATAAGTCTGCATCTACAGAAGCAATGCCTACTCTGCTGAAAACCAGGCCACTAGAAATGGAACTGCCACAAGGGTCAAAGTACTTTCAGGTCAGAACCGCAGATCCATTGGCCCAAAGCTGAGGTAGCCCTTCCTTTTGCCTGGTTCCCAAGTTGTCCATCGCTGCTGTGGAGACAGAGCCTAGGATCATTGTTGACATAGTGGGTAGGACCATGAATTTTCTAGTAGCCACCTACCCTGCAGGCCAGCTCTCTTTCTAGTCCAGCCAGATAATAGGAGTCAACGGGATGTCTTCTGTAAGTAGATTGTTTCTTCCCTTATAATTTCTGTTCCAATATCCCATGTGAACAGATCTACAGGTTAACCCATAGGTTTAGGCCTCAAACATACCTGGACAGGCTTTAAAATATGTCCAGCCTCTATTAAGCCTAAAATTCCCTACTGTCAGTTCCTATTTGTCTATAATGGGTTAGCAAAAAGGGAGTTAAGTAACAGCTAACAGTTACTTGATACCACAAGGATTTAGAGACAGCCCCCACCTATTTGGACAGGCCTTGGCAGTGGACCTAAAGGACCAGTATCTTGAGAGGGGTAGAGATATGATCTAAAATGAAGATGATTTGCTAGTCTATTCTCCCACCTGAGACTCTGGTTTTGACATTTGATTAGCACCCTTAAGTTTCTAACCAAATGTGGCAAGCAAGAATAAGGTACAACTGGTCTGTCAAGAAGTAAATTATTTAGGGCTGATCCTCACCTCTGGGGAAGAGAGATTGGCCCCAGGATGGACACAGGCCATGCAGAAAATTCCTACTCCTCCATCCTTAAGACAGCTTTGACATTTCTCAGACCAACAGGTTATAGATCCCTAGGTACAGGGAAATAGCAAAGCTCCTATGTCAGTTTTTCAAGAACAAGCCAGAACAGGGCTTTTGAAAACAGAATAAAACATAGCTTTCATCCAGTCAAAGGCTTTCATAACAAGAGCTCCACACTAGGGCTGCTAAACCCAGTCATTCAAAACAGGCAAGCAGTTAGATATACTAACTGCTGCCCATGTCTATACCATGTTCCATGAAGAATATTGTTTCTGGGTAGAACTGGACAGCTGTAAAACTTTATTCACTATTTCTTGGATAAGGCCAAACAGCTCCAGGACCAGGCCAAACAGGGTTAGAATTTCTGTCCCAGCACTGGGTCATGGAAATCCTGGCTACTGCCTCCCCTTGACCCCATAGCTCCCATACTCTTACCATTTCTCTTTGGACTATGTAGCTTTAATGCACTCATTCATTTTATCTCTAATAGAATACAGGCTCTTCAACTCCAGATGTCATGAGGCAGGGCTTTCAGCATATCCCATCAGATGATGTAACCATGCAAGACAATCGTTTTCCAGGCTACCTCTGAATACCGTAAGACGGAGAGCAAGAGAGCATCCACAGCCAGCTCCACACTATATATCAGTTTGAAGAAAATACAGAAGGCAGGACTTCAATCACTCTAAACCTGTAAGGTGACTTCTCTTAGAGGTGGGGGGGGTATGTTAGATAGCTAGGTAAACATTAGCCTATGTGTGTAAGAGGGGCTGAAGAAAATTAAAATTTTTGTGCACTTGAATGAGAAAACAATCCTTGAAAACAGACCATCTATTATATATATATATATATGTATACACACATATAAATACACATATATGTATATGGTATACATACACACAGTGACCGCTTGTTCAATAAACTTGTTGGGTGGGTTCCAGCCCTTTTCAAGGGGCAGCATAGGAACTAATAGCTACCCCAGGGGGCTTTTAGGTCCAATAACACTGTGTTGATAATGCACTTGGAGAAATTTCAGGAATTCCATGCCCAGAAAGCCCTCTACCTAGCAATATCCCAGAAGAGGAGGAGAGGAGGAGAAATGAGGGACCCATAGTCACATCCATTAAAAACTCCAAACCAGATTGGACTGGATGTTAAGCTCATTCCTGAGACACCCACCTGGTCTATCAGGTACAATTCTCTTTATTTTTGATTGTGAGGTACCAATGTTTAATAAACAAATTTGGAATTTTGAAATCCTCAGCAAACCAAGCAAATTAAGAAAACAAAAGCACTTCTTTACCTTTGTTGAGAGTATAGCCAATGCATTCTTCTATTCCAAGTCACAGGCAGGGATGAGTCACTTTGCTGACGCAATAGCCTAAAAGGCTACCAACTACTGGAGGCCACAGGAAATAGGGTTCTGAGCCACATGAGAAGCCCTTCTGTATTATTAAAAGCCAGTCAGACCATACACATGCAAGGCGGTGTGTTAAATATTCCAATAAATATCTATGCAGAAGATAAAGCATATGACCATGCTTTAAAATGTACATAGAAAAATGAAATTAAAATATACACTTAGGACAGGCTTTTATGTTGCAATTAAGACACTTCTTTGAATGCCAGAATCCAATAATGGAATACTTGGGTTTGAGTTCTCTGCTTCTGATTCCAGCTGCCTGCTAATGCACACTTGAGTCCCTATCACCCACATGGGAAGCAAGTTCTAGGCTCCTGGCTTTATCCCAGCCCAGCTCTGGCTGTTACCCACATTTGGGTGGTAAACCAGCAGATGGAAGATTTCCCTCTGTTTCTGTTTACCTTTCAAAAAATGAAAATAAACTAAAATTAAAACATCAGTTTATTTTGAAGCAAAATAATATTTAAATCTATGCATAATGTATTGATAGTACATATTTTAGGAACTTTGAAAGATGTCAAATTTGTATTTTTAAAAATGTTTTGTACCAAAATAAACTTAGCTTTTAATTCCATTTTCCATAAACTTTTTGAAGTAATCAGTTATGACAAGAAAAATACACATATAGTTGTGTATAGCTACCTAATTCTCCATTATTTTTTACTGTACCCAATATCATTTGCTCCTAACTCCTTTCTTGCCAGCTGAATGATACTGTTACATTTCCTAAGGGGCTTTAGGAGTTCAAGAGCAGCCTAGTACCTTTTCACCTTTAGTTTGACAGACCCCAGGTCCAGCATCATCAAACAGCTGAAGTGGAAGAAATAGGAATTCAGGAAACATGAAACTTTGCTGTACAGAGTGATTTCCACTTTAAGTAAAAACCCTAAACAGACCTAACCTATTTTTTTTCTTTGTAGAACTTAAGGTTGTTAAGTTAGAGTCAAACTACTAGCCTTCAACCTTCCCTGCTTCTCAGGCTCAAACCTATTTACTTGGGAAGAATAACAAATGCTTCAAGTACACTCTAAGAAAGAATTCAGTCATAAGCCCCTTGCCATGCCTCAAAAGTCATCCCTGACACATGCCCCATGAGCTTTTTATCAATAACTAGGTTTGGGGTCTATTTTTCCAATTAACAATGTCATGCAGACATATGGATGACTTTTTAAAAATAAACCATTTCAAAATATATAATGAAAAGTCAGTATCCCTAATATCCCAGACCCTCTAAGCTCTTCTCCAGAGGTAATTATTATTTAAAAACTTCTTATATTTTAGAAACAAATTAAAGATGATTAAAAATTCTTTGTAATTCCAATGTAGATGGCATCTAATTTGTTGAACCTGAAGCAGCCTTAAATGACTTGCATATTTTATCAATCAAACATGATAGAAGTGATGTTCTGTCCCCAAGGCCAGCTAATAAGAATCCTTGGGACTGCCATCTTGTAATGCTCACTCTGAGAGAAAAATAGCCACTTTTTGGGAAGTCTTCCTATCCTAAGACCAGCATGCTGTTTGGAAGCCCTAGCTAGCCACATGAAGTTGCATGGGAAAACAGATCGGAGAGACAGAGGTGTAGATGTGAGAGGGAAAGCAAGAGGGACATGAAGAAGGGGAGTGATAGACAGGGAGGAGAATGAGGAGAAAGAGAAAAAAGGAGATAGAGATATGCATACTCTGGCCAAGCCCAGATAGTATCCCAACCCAGCATCTGACTTACGAGTCAAGCAAGAGCATGACATATAGCCTGTTCAAGCAAACCAGGCACACAGGATTCAAGATATCTCACCCGAGACCCCAGTTACTGCGGAGAAGATGAAAGCCTTCTGGGTTATGTCCTGCATAATTCCTCATCCATAAAACCAACAGCATAAAACACCAAGTGTTTAAACCAAGATGTGGGTTGTTTGTTCTGAAGCAATAGAAAACCAAAATAGTACCCTCCTGGCATCGTTCTATGCATATACAAAATAGACCTTTTCTTTCTACATGTCTTATTATAAGGCTTAAAGGTTTTATTCACATTTAATTCTAAATCAGTAATATCAAATTACTTAATACTTTGTATAGTTTGCAGAATCTTAAACCAGCCCCCTAATGATGGGCACTTAGGTAGCCTTCATTATTATTATTTTTCTTTTTTTAGGAAAAAATGCCAAATGAACACTCTCATACGTAAGTCTTTGGGCACAGGTATGTCTGCAGGACAAACTGCTATCAATGAAATTAAAATCACATTATTTTTTCGAGCTAGTTTTCTATTCTGCTGTTGAAAACGTCTCTCTCTTACTATGAGTAAATAAGGCCAAATTCAGTTGTTGCCTTTTCCCTGAAATCTTCAGATTCTACCAACTGAGTATGAACCTCCTAAAGGCTGTTTTTTTTTGTTTGTTTTTTTTTTTTTGGTTTGTTTGTTTGTTTGTTTGTTTGACAGGCAGAGTGGACAGTAAGAGAGAGAGACAGAGAGAAAGGTCTTTTTCTGTTGGTTCACCCTCCAATGGCCGCCGCAGCCGGCGCGCTGTGCACAGCACACCGCGCTGATCTGAAGCCAGGAGCCAGGTACCTCTCCTGGTCTCCCATGGGGTGCAGGGCCCAAGCACTTGGGCCATCCTCCACTGCACTCCCTGGCCACAGCAGGGAGCTGGCCTGGAAGAGGGGCAACCGGGACAGAATCCGGCGCCCCGACCAGGGCTAGAACCCGGTGTGCCGGCGCTGCAGGTGGAGGATTAGCCTAGTGAGCCGCGGTGCCGGCCGGGTTTCTACTTTAGTAATCCAACAGTCCATCCCACCAAGCACAGTGCCTTAAGCATGCTCTTGTTTAATCAAAGGTTATAGAATGAATAGACAGATGTATTTGTGATCATTGAGCATCAACAGCAGTAAGAATATCCAGAATTTCTAGTACTGCAGGGTCTCATGTGACAGTTCCCTCCGGAGTGCAGCACTGGTTTGTAATACCATGAAAACATCAATTCTAGCCAAATTTATATAGATGGATATTATATGCACAATTGTAATAATTTTTTCATAAATGGATTATAAACTCCACATGAAAGAATCAAGGTCTAATTGAAGTAGGCAAGGACAAGTTCAGAGAAGACTGGGACAGGGGTGGTGAAGGGAACTGCTTTCCAGGTAAGAATTATTACATCATAGCGCATAGATTTAAATTCTAGTTGTTAAAACATGGTGGCATCTGTGCAGAAAGATTCAAAAAGATTAATGCAGCAAACAGAAAAACAGATACAATCTGATACTTACTTCCATGGGAATGTAGGTGAGAGAGTGAAGATATCATAAATCAAGAGGCAGTTGAGGGGCTGGCGCTGTGGCATAGCAGGTTAAAACTGTGGCCTGCTGTGCCAGCATCCCAAATGGGCGCCGGTTCAAGTCCCAGCTGCTCCACTTCTCATCCAGCTCTCTGCAATGGCCTGGTAAATCAGAAGATGACCCAAGTCATTGGGTCTCTGCACCCATGTGGGAAACCTCAAAGAAGCTCCTGGCTGCTGGCTTAAGATTGGCACAGCTCCAGCCATTGTGGTCAACTGGGGAATGAACCAGTGGATGGAAGACCTCTCTCTCTCTCTCTCTCTCTCTCTCTCTCTCTCTCTCTCTGGCTCTACCTTGCTCTGTCTTTCAAATAACTCTGTCTTTTAAATAAATAAAATAAATCTTAAAAAAAAGAGAGACAAGTGAAAGACTTGCAGTAAATTGTATTGAAATAATTGAATTTTCCAGGGGAAAAATCAATTCGATTCTATCTCATAATAAACAAAACAAAAATTCAAATATAAGTATGAGGTCAGCACTGTGGCATAGTAGGTTAAGCCTTCCCCCAAAGGCACTGGCATCCCATATGGATTCCAGTTCATGTCCCAGCTGTTCCTATTCTGACCCATCTGTCTGCTAAAGGCCTAGGAAGGCAGTATAAGACGGCCCAATTCCTTGGGGCCCTGCACCCATGTCGGAGATCCGGAAGAAGATCCTGGCTCGTAGCTTCAGATCCTCACAGCTCCAGCTGTTGTGGCCATTTAAGGAATGAACCAGTGAATGGAAAACTGACCTCTCAGTCTCTCCCTCTCTGTCTGTAACTCTACCTCTTAAATAAAAAATGTTTAAAAATGCCAGGGCCGGCGCTGTGGCATAATGGGTAAAGCTGCTGCCTGCAGTGCCGGCATCCCATATGGCCACCGGTTCGAGTCCCTGCTGCTCCATTTCTGACCCAGCTCTCTGCTGTGGCCTGGGAAAGCAGTGGAAGATGGAGAAAGTCGTTGGGCCCCTGCACCACATGGGAGACCTGGAAGAAACTTCTGGCTCCTGGCTTCAGATTGGCACAGCTCCGGCCGTTGCAGCCAGTTGGGGAGTGAACCAACGGATGGAAGACCTCTCTCTCTCTGCCTCTCCTTCTCTTTAAAAAATGCCTGTAAGCCGGCACCACAGCTCACTAGGCTAATCCTCCGCCTTGTGGCACCGGCACACCGGGTTCTAGTCCCGGTTGGGGCGCCGGATTCTGTCCCGGTTGCCCCTCTTCCAGGCCAGCTCTCTGCTGTGGCCAGGGAGTGCAGTGGAGGATGGCCCAAGTGCTTGGGCCCTGCACCCCATGGGAGACCAGGATAAGCACCTGGCTCCTGCCATCGGATAAGCGTGGTGCGCCGGCCGCAGTGCGCTGGCCGCGGTGGCCATTGGAGGATGAACCAATGGCAAAGGAAGACCTTTCTCTCTCTCTCTCTCTCACTGTCCACTCTGCCTGTCAAAAAAAAAAAAAAAAAAAAAAAAAAGCTTGTAAGTAAAATATGAAACATTTAGAAAAATAATGAATAAGAATATTTGATGATTTCAGGGTCAGGAATTTGTTCATAAACATACTGTAAAATAATTCACAAAGGAAAAGAGTGAAAACATAAAATGTTAGAAAGACATCCCAATAAGGTTAAAAGATAATCCACAACCTAGGAGGAAATGTTTCTTTTTTTATTTTTTTCTTAATTTTTTTTTATTTGACAGGTAGAGTTATAGACAGTGAGAGACAGACAGAGAGAAAGGTCTTCCTTCCGTTGGTTCACTCCCCTAATGGCCGCTACGGCTGGTGCTGCACAGATCTGAAGCCAGGAGCTGGGTACTTCTTCCTGGTCTCCCCTGCGGGTGCAGGGGCCCAAGCACTTGAGCCATCCTCTGCTGCCCTCCTGAGCCACAGCAGAGAGCTGGACTGTAAGAGGAGAAACAGGGTCTAGTACCCTGCACCCCAACCGGGACTAGAACCCAGGGTGCCGGCACCACAGGCAGAGGATTAGCCAAGTGAGCCAAGGCACCGGCCCAGGAGGAAATGTTTCTAACTTATGTAAGAAGGAAAGGATTAGAATCCAGATTATATGAGGAGTTTGTATTGACCTTTAAGGGCCAAATAGAAAAATGAATAGCTAAAGACAGAAGAAAAAACTAAAACATCTAAGAGGCACAGGGAACGGTATTTCACCTCACAAGTAATCAAGGAAAGGTATGTTAAAACCATATAGTGATTTCATCCTCATCAGTTAGCAAATATAACATGTTACGTGATGTTGAGGATGTGGGGCAAAGGGACTTACATGCAAAACTGGTGAGAGTACAACCACTTTGAAAAACAGTAAAGTAAAAAAAAAAATGTACATCTAAATCTAAGCAGCTCCACTGCTATGAGTATACACTGCAGAAATGCCCAACAGGTACATTTGGATGCATGACAAAGTTGGCCCCTGAAGTACTATCTGTAGTAGCAAAACAGAGGAACCCACGGGGCTGCCTTTGTCTTCCTTACCTTGCCAGGTCCACAGGCTCCCCTTGTCCATAGCGCTCTGCATCCTGGGAATCTAACCTCTAAAGGCACCCATGTCCTCTTTCAGTCGAATTCACTCAACAGGGATCCACAACAGGAAGTTACAGGAAATAATGCACTCAAGGTGTGTGCCTCCCTTCTCTTAGAGGGATCATGGGGAGGTGGCTGCATCTCTATGAAGGATACAGCTCGTCCAAGGTCTCTCTAGACAGCTTGCTCTCGATTCCTCTCTTTCCCACCCCCCCACCAATAGTAAACCAAGGTCAAGGCTGGGGTGGCAGTAAGTACATTGCTGCTTCTGTGGGATATTGCACCTCTGTTGTATTCTGAAACACTGCCTGTATAGTTGTAAAGAGTCCCTTAATTAAATTCTCCCCAATTACCCAGCACGAGTGTGCCATCTGTTTTCAGTTGTGACTGTGATGGAAATAAACCTATGTGTTATTAGCAGAGAAATGTAAAAATTCTCATGTATTCATATGATGGAAACATTATATAGTCATTAAAATTCATGAGCTATGTTGAGTTATGTATCAACATGAATAGATAATAAAAGCATAATGTGGCATAAAATATTCACAGATTGGTTCACACTGCATGATATATAAAACTTACATAAATGCTTAAAAGTTAAAAATACCTAAATACATAGATAGGTGACAAAAGTATAAACAGAGAGTAGAATGAAACCCATGAAATTATGGTAGTTATTGCCTCTGGAAATAGATAGGAATAGGATCAGGAAAAAAGGACCAGGAGGACTTCTCTTCTTTCTTTAATTCTTAAATAAAATAAGAAGAAATTGACACAAGAACACAAGGTGTTATTTCTTGGTGGCAGGAACATAAGTATTTATATAGCATTATCTTTACTTTTACTTTTTATGTTTTTTTTACAAGATTTCTGTATTTATTTATTTATTTATTTGAAGGCAGAGTGACAGAGAGAGCAAAAGTCAGAGACATAGTGAGTGAGACGGATTGCTTGATTTATCAACTGATTGATTTTCTATATGCTGGATCACTCCCCAAATGGCTGCAACAACCAAGTCTGGGCAAGTCAAACCAGGAGCCAGGAACCCTGACTGGGTCTTCCAAAGGATCACAGGATTCAAGCACGTGGACCCTCTTCTGCAGATTTCCCAAGTGAACTATGTGGATTAGAAGCAGAGCAGCCAGCATTCAAACCACCACTCTGATATGGGATGCCTGTGTTGCAAATGGAGCTTAACCTGCTGCACCACATTCTTGTGCTTAAACAGGATTTTTTAAGTCTCTCTCTAAAAAAATCCAAGAACATAAAGCACTAGGGGTCAGCATGTATAAAATGAGGGGTGCACACTGCATCTCCATCTCTTAGTGTCAAATTGAGGCATGGTTATGTGTCCAGAAGCATCACAGGGAATCACCATAAACCTGGAAATCCACAGAACCATCTCTTCCAAGAGACTGCAGGAAGCACATGAAATAAAGCTGAGGGCTGATTGTGTCAACACTGGAGAATACGGGTAAGAGACAGATTTTCACCACTCTGCCCAAAAGGAATGAGAGAGAAATGTAACATACACCCATACATTGAGCCTAGGCAGATATGGCTCAGAAGAACATCATTAAGAAATATAGAAGAAAGAGAGAGAGGGAAAGAGAGAGAGAAGAAGGGGGGGAGAGAGGGGGGAGAGAGAGAGAGGGAAAGAGAGAGAGGGAGAGAAAGAGAGGGAGGGGGAGGCGGAGAGGGAGGGGGAGAGGGAGGGAGAGAGGGAGGGGTGAGGGAGAGGGAGGGGGAGAGGGAGGGAGAGGGGGAGAGATAGGGGAATGAAGGTTGTTTGCAATATGTTGACTAATACAAGGAAGACATAACTCCAACCAGACGGTCCTCTCCCACAGGCCCTGGGACGTCTTTGCATGGAACTCTGAACATAAGATCTTCACTCCTCTTCCAAAGTTCTATTTAGTAGTAGAGACCATCTAATTCCTTTTTCCCCAACCAGATGAGCTGCCTTTCAGAACCTTATGAGCAACTATGTACGGTAAGCATTCACTTACTCAGCCTTCTCACTCACGCTTGGCTACATCATGTCTCTTCCTAATAAACCACTTCCCTTCACTTACTTCTACTACCAGGTCTCTCAGTTCCATGGAACCCTTGCTGGAAGAGCGGTCACAGTTAAACATTTACTACAGCTCTCTTGCATATGATGAGTTCTCTAAATATATATAATTAAAATGTAATATAAATATTTATATGTATTTATCAACAATATTTTTATATTTTAAATATAAAATTTTATATTTTTAAATATAAATATTTATGGACAACCCACATATTCTTTAACTTTGCACCTTCATCCTACACTCAAGCCTGTCATTTAAAACAGAATAGGATAGATTTTTTTTTACTAGTTTTATGATCTTTGGTATAATGTACTTAAAATGCCTGAGCCTCAGTTTCCTCTCTGAAAATAAAATCAACTTTGTAAAGAGGATTACTCATAACCAATACAATAATACATCTCAGCAAGGACAGTTATAATTTATTCCTGGTACTCTAATTAATATAATATTTTTACTGGTATTGCTGTTTTAATTTTTTAAGATCTTATTAACATTTACATCTATCTAAACCAGAATGGTTTCACTAGTTTCCAAGTGCATAATATTGCAATAAATCACTTTGTACTTTGAGTTTCTGTCATGGGCTTATCTAGTAGTGTGTGAGACATTTAAGCAGTCAATTGAATTCTCACTTTAACATGGTTAAGTCTAGAGAATTTAGTTGCGGCTGTTCTCCAGCTACTTTTTATATTGACACAATTGACATTTCACTTGCAAGGACATTATACACACCTCTCTCTCTCTGGTAAAATCAAGTGTACTCTAATACCTGTGGCTTCAGACAGCTACTCCTGTCACACAGTGGTGGGACAAGTGTCCTGAGCTGCTCCCACAGCCAACCATTTGGTCCGTCAGTCAATTGGACTGTGGTCAGTGCCTTAACTGCAAAAGGCATTAAGTTACTAATTTATTAGTCAGTTGGGGCAATAGAAAACAGAGAGAAAAACAAATTAGGCACTTGTGAAATGTGTATAGGAAATAAGGACTGAGAAGTTCTGCTGAAGGGCACAGAGAATAGTTTGAACACCCTTCCTACAGGGGTATTATTGTTTATTGTGGTAGAAAACTACAACTATCTATTTTTATTTCTTGGTAACATTTTGTAATATTGCAGTGAACAGTTTTGGCAGCAGTCACCTTTAAAATGAAAATACTTACATATTTAGTAAAAAACTAAGAACTGAGTTTCAATTTTAAAAGAAAATGCATGATAACCATGTAATTTGAACAGAATGTCTGTCAGCATTTCCCACCCATCATTGGAGCTTTGTTTAATCACTGACCACATGGAGATCATATATTATCAGTCTACCCAAGAAGTATCAACATCTACTTATAAAGTTGGTGGTAGCACAGATGGTTAAGCTGTGGCTTACGATTCCCACACTTCGAAGCCATGTGGGAAGGACTGGCTTCCAATGGAGTATACCCCAATCGTGTTTCAGTTGTAACAAAGACACCGTGCCAGGGACTCAACTGTCCAGCCATTCAATGAGGATCTTGGTAGAGTGTGAAGCAGTTCCCTTTGTGACATCAGAGCTCAGACAGGGACTTGATTTATTAAAACAGAAGAGCACACCAACAATTTATAAGCACCAACAAATAACTTAGAAATGAGTTGAGTGACTTAATGAATAATTTGAGCAATTAGGTATCTTATAAAATATATAGATTCTTTAAAAAGTGTTGCCTTATAGTATCTAGATAAAGTATATAATTCAGCATAATTAAATACAATCACAGTTGTGCATCCATCCATCATTATCTATTCCCAGAACTTTTTCATCACCCAGACAGAAACCCAGTGCTCACTGAACAGTAATGTTGCATTCCCTCAGGTCTGGTAACCTCTATCCTTCTTTCTGTCCTTATGAATTTGCCCATTACATACTTCATGTAGATTCATGGAATCACAAATTTTTTTATAAGAAAATTGTTGTAGATTGGATAATTGTGTGTTTGGAATTTCATGTGCTGAAATTCTAACTTCTCATCAGATGATATTGGGGGTGTGGAGCCTTTGGTATAACTGAGGAGCTAATTAGAGGGGTGGAGAGAAAGAATGAATGAATGAATAAATAAATAAATTAGGGAACCCCTTATTCTTGTGAGGACACAGCAGATGACCATTCATGAGCCAGACAGCCAGCTTTCACAGACACCAAATCTCCAGTGCCTACAATTCTTAGACTTCCAGAATACAGAACTGTGAGAAATGAATCTCTGTTGTTTATTAGCCAACCAATCTATAGTAGTTTGTTTTACCAGCCTGAACTGAGACAGCAATATGTTTTTAAATAAATGTACACACTTACCTGTACATATTATATGGGTTATTAAATATTTAATTTTACCTTCAACTCCATACTCAAAGCTGTTTGAAAAATGAAGCTTGGGCCAGCACTGTGGTATAGCAGGTTAAACTGTTGCTTACACTCCAGCATCCCATATCAGAGTGCCATTTCTAGCCGCAACTGCTTCATTTCTGAGCTAGTCCCTCCCAATACACCTGGGAAAGCAACAGATGGTGGCCCAAGTGCTTGGGCCCCTGCTATCTATTAGTAGATCAAGATGGAATTCCTGGATCCTGGTTTCAGACTAGACCAGACATGGCTAGTGCAGCCATTTGGAGAGTAAGCCAGGTGTTGGAAGATATTCATTCCTGCATTCATTCTCTCTCTCTCTCTCTCTTTCTCTCTCTCTCTCTCTCCCTTTATCTTTTACTCACCCAGCCATTAAAATAAACAAACAAATCTTAAAAAAAAAGAAAGAAAAGAAAAATGGGGCCTGACATATTTGATGGTAGCATACAGGATATTCTCCCCATTCACAGGAAAAATTTTAGAGATTGTTTAAGCTAAAAAATATAGAATCTATACTAAAACTGTATAAAAAGTGGTCTCTTAAAAAATAAAACACTAAAAAGGTAGTCTCTTCAATTAAGGAATAAGCTACAAGTACTGGCTCACTACAGCACTGGCTAAAACAATGACTTTTTATAGCTACAAATTGAAATTCATAGAACTCTGGGGTTTCCAATTTTTCTAGAAAGATAAATAATAGTTGTGAAATCACCTGCCTAAAATGTTTAAACAAGAGAAATATGCTTGGCTACTCATTTTCACAATACAATACAAAGACATGACTAGCCAAAGAACTACAACTTGAAAATTACATAAGAGTGGGAATAAGAGAAGGAGGAGAGGTACAGTTTGGCACATGCTCAATCGGACTTGCCCCAAATGGTAGAGTTAGAAACATGCCAGGGGATTCCAATTCAATCCCATCAAGGTGGCATGTACCAATGCCATCTCACTAGTCCAAGTGATCAGTTTCAGTTCACAATTGATCATAATGATAGGATTAACAGTCAAAGGGATCACATAAACAAGACTAGTGGTTGATAATACCAACTGATAGAATTAAAAAGGAGAGAACTATCCAACATGGGAAGCAGGATACACAGCAGACTCATAGAATGGCAGATGTCCTAAATAGCACTCTGGTCTCAGAATCAGCCCTTAAGGCATTCAGATCTGGTTAAAATCCCATGAGTATTTCAGGCAGGGAAAGCCAAGACACTGTGGCAAATAAAAGAAAAAGACCTAAATGAAAGATCTCTTTGAGTGAGATCCCAGCAGAACCCAGCAGAAAATATAGGCCATCAAAGAAGGAGGTACCTTTCTTTGAAGGGAGGAGAGATCTTCCACTTCGACTATGGCCTTGTCTAAATAAGATCAGAGCTGGCGAACTCAAAAGGCTTCCATAGACTTGGCAACTCATGACTAGAGCCTAGGGTGATTACTGATGCCATAAACAAGAGTGTCAATTGTTAAGTCAACAACAGGAGTCACTGCACTTACTCCCCATGTAGGATCTGTCCTTAATGTGTTGTACAATGTGAATTCATGCTATAACTAGTACTCAAACAGCGCTTTACACTTTGTGTGTCTGTGTGGGCCCAAACTGTTGAAATCTTTACTTAATACATACTAAATCGATATTCTGTATATAAAGATAATTGAAAATGAGTCTTGATGTGAATGGGATGGGAGAGGGAGTGGAGATGGGAGGGTTGCGGGTGGGAGGGAAGTTAAGGGGGGGGAGCCACTGTCATCCAAAAGCTGTACTTTGGAAATTTATATTTATTAAATAAAAGTTAAAAAAAGAAAATTACATAAAGAAATGAAATTGTTCTCTTTAAAATGGTCAGAAGTTGAGGCCCAAAATAACAATGTATAAACAAACAACAACAAAGGATCAGCTTCAAAACGTGTAACCACAGAAGAGATGTTCATCGAACAATTGGTCAAGAAAATGTGATAATGGGTCTGAGAAATAAGAATAGTGTGCACATGAGCAGGCCTGTCCTTAAGAACATTAACTTCCTATAAAAGCACCTTTATCCAGGCTGTGGAAGTAGAAGGAAGTAACAGGTTTCTACATCTAATACAATCTACCTTTCTTGCATTCTCATATTGCATTTCAAGCTGCCTACAAGGCAATTTTGCTTGGATGTCTCCCAGCCAATTCCAACTCAACAGTGAACAACTAAACTATCTACACACCCCAAATTGGCTTTTCTTCCAGTATTCTTAACTCAGTAAGCTGCATTACCTTCTGCACAAGGTTTATCTTTTAGAATCATCACCATATCACTCCAATTGGCCTCTGAATCCAATCCCTTACCAATTCTGTTACTAAGATTTAGAGTGTTTAAAACTCTAGTCGGTGTGGGCATTGTGCTGTAGTGGACTACGCTGCCACCTAGGACCCAATTTCCCATATGGAGTGCTAGTTTGAGTCCCATCTCCTCCACTTTAGACCCAGCTTCCAGCTGATGCATCCTGGGAGGCAGCAGATGCTGGTTCAAATGCTTGGGCCCCGCCCCTGAGATGGGAAACCCAGAGGGAGTTCCTAGCTCTTGGCTTTGGTTTGGCATAGTCCCGCCTCTTTCAGGTATCTGGGGAAGAATCAGAGGATGGAAGATCATGCACTCTCTGTCACTCTACTTTTCTTTTTTTCTTTTTAAAATTTATTTGTCTTCTCTATCCCTCTCTCTGTATGCTTGTCAAAGTATTGACATCTGCTGGTTCATTTCCCAAATGCCCACAAGGGCTGTGGCTGGGCCAAGCCAAACTCAGAGGTGGGAACACAATCCAGAGCTTCCACATGGGTAACAGGACTCCAACTCCTTGAACCGTCAACTGCTATATCGATGATGAGGATTTGGAATCAGAAATAGAGCCAGGACTCAAACCCAGGCACTGTCTTATGGGATGCATGCCACAGCAGTGTTTTATTTTGTTTTGTTTTTGTTTTAATTTTTATTTAATAAATATAAATTTCCAAAGTACAGCTTTTGGATGATAGTGGCTTTTCCCCTCCATAACTTCCCTCCCACCCGCAACCCATGTGGGAAGCCAGGTGCTTCCTCCTGGTCTCCCATGCAGGTGCAGGGCCCAAGCACTTGGGTCATCCACCACTGCCTTCCCAGGCCACAGCAGAGAGCTGGACTGGAAGAGGAGCAACTGGGATTAGAACCTGGGGTGCCGGTGCTGCAAACGGAGGATTAGCCTAGTGAGCCGCAGCGCTGGCAATGACTGTGGTCCCCCCCCCCCCCACAGGCAGAGTGGACAGTGAGAGAGAGAGAGAGAGAGAGAGAGAGAGAGAGAGAGAAAGATCTTCCTTTGCCGTTGGTTCACCCTCCAATGGCCGCCGCGGCTGGCACGCAGCGGCCAGCGCACCACGCTGATCCGAAGCCAGGAGCCAGGTACTTATCCTGGTCTCCCATGGGGTGCAGGGCCCAAGCACTTGGGCCATCCTCCACTGCACTCCCAGGCCACAGCAGAGAGCTGGCCTGGAAGAGGGGCAACCGGGACAGAATCCGGCGCCCCGACCTGGACTAGAACCCGGTGTGCCGGCCACCTCAAGGCGGAGGGTTAGCCTACTGAGCAGCGGCACTGGCCGATGACTGTGCTTTTAAAATATTATTTTGTATTTGATTTTATAGATAGTTACCTGAAAAGTTCATTCAATTTGTACTTCATGATTAATGATAATATTGAAGTTATTGACTCCTTAGATGACTCTTTGTAGACCTTAACATTTTTGATAGAAAAATATTCTAAGGTAACATTTTTGTAAATGGAAAATATTCTCAATTCTACAGTTTTTCAAAATTGAATGTATAATTCCTTCCACTTCAATAACTTAATAGATTTGGGTCTCCATTTAGAGTGTTGACATATTTCTGCCTGACAATTTTTATCTGATAACCTGATTCTATTTATGAACCTTTTTAACGTTTTTCTAAATTTAAATTCTGTGAATTTTAGGCCTTGTGAACTTTTTCACATCCTGTTATCAACTGTAGATTCCAGTTAAAGAAAGAAATTTCAGAATCCCATTAAGAGATTCTTCCTACCAGCTAGAGAATTTCAAATTAAATCTTGCATGTTGGGGTGGGCATTTAGCCTAGTGGTTAAGATGCCACTGAAGATGCCGGTGTTCTGTACTAGAGTGTTGGGGCTTGATACCAGGTTCTAGCTGCTGTCTATACTATCCTGCTAATGCAAACTCTTGGAGGCAGTGGTGGTGCTCAAGTAATTGGATTCAGGCAAAACAAGGGGGAGGCCTGGTTTGAGTTCCAGTCTCTCAGCTTTGGCCTGACCCAATCTCAGCCATTTGTAGCTATTTGGGGGAGTGAACCAGCAAATAGGATCCTGCTCTCTCTCTCTCTCTCTCCCCCTCTCCCTTTATCTTTCTTTTTCTCACCTTCTGTCTCTCTTTGCCTTTCAGAAAAGAAAAGTTAAAAATCTTGCACATTATTTTATGAGTTCTATTAAATGTCTTTCTATTTGCAAGCTTTGATTTCATAAATTAAAATGTGCTAAAATTGTAAACTGCTTGAAAGTTTTGACATTTAATTGTTACTTTGATTATTTTATTAAAGATTTCTGATTTCAAACAGAATGAAATGAATTTTAAGCATTTGTTTACAAAAATAGCTGTATACCATTGTAGGGCACTAGGGTTGATTTGCAGACCAGTTCTATAAGCTTTCTAAAATCCAGCTGGCGATAGGCATCAGAGAACTCACTGCACTGCAGAAGTGTAAGTGGCTTCAAGTCTGTCACCCCAGTGCTGTTTGACTTGATTCAGTTCTGTGAAACTATATAATTTATAATTACTTCACTGCAGAACAATCAGATATAGGCATATGTGTCATTTATATATAGCTGCAGATATAAAATAATAAAATCTGTAAAACTGTGTACATGAGTGAGTGTGTGTATGTGTGTGTATATAACTACACCGTTAAAGTAGCTAAAATACCTAAAACTTATAAACATTAATCTTAAAATACACAGACATTCTCTTGGTCAGTTTGTAAACTACAGGTATTTTGGTTGGACTATTACAGTTTGGGCACACTGGTTATTTCAAGTATGTTTCTGCTCTATACATTCCTTAATTTAGTAATAATCTTGTTATTGCTATGATGCTCTTGTCTACCAAATTTATATTTGTATTTATATCAAACACACCTATGACTAAATTTTTAACTGAATTTGCTAAGCAATCATGATATTATTAGCTGTCTCACTGAAGATACACCAACTAAAGTTTGGCTCTATTCTAGGAAGCATAGGAGGAGTCACATGATTGCTGGCATTTACTTCACAGAAATTCTCTGTGAAATACTGATGGCAATGATTGCTCAAGTGTTTGTAAATGTACTAATGAGCCAAGCATTCACATAATGACATTGCTTCATTTTTTTCTATAATGTGCACAAGAAAACTTGGAATGGAAATAAATGAAATTAGTTTGGAGGAACGACTATTGGACTTAATTGCAAAGCCATGCATCACAGAGTGATCTATAAACACACTTTCTACAGCTGTATGTGCTACACCATCCTCTTAACTGAATCATCAATTAAAGACAAAGTTTTATTTTCATTTATTTGAAAGGCAGGAGGAGGGAGGGTTGGAGGTAGAGAGAGAAAGAGAGATTCTTTCTATCCGCTGTTTGACTATCCAATGCCCACAACAGCTGGGGCTGAGCCAGGCTAAAGCCAGGGGTCAGAAAATCTATCTGGGTCTCCCACATAATAAACATTAAAAAACATCTACTAAAAGCTACTGAACCAATGGTAAACAACATTAGTTTAACCTACCACCTGCCATATATGTTCCTACACACTCCAACTTCACACCTACTTTTTATCTTCCTCCTAAAACTTCCATGACTTTGTAGTGTTATTTTTACCCATAGCCTAGTTCTCCTCATCACCACTCAGCCAAGAAGATGCAAGCCCGATGCCACTTCTTCAATCATACCATAAATTTCTTGAGCTTTCTTGGTGTCTCCTCCAGAACTATTAAAACATAGGTCATACACAGCTGATGTTGTGGCATAGAGGTTAAAGCCACCTTCTACAATGCTGACATCCCATATGGGTACCAGTTCATGTCCTGGCTGCTCCACTTCCTACCCAGTTCTCTGCTAATGGCCTGGAAAAAGCAGTGGAAGATATCCCAACTGATTGGGCACCTGCTACCCACATGGGAGATCCAGAAGAAACTCCTGGCTCTTGATTTTGGCCTGGCCCAGCCCTGACCATTGTAGCCAACCGGGGAGTGAACCAGTGGATAGAAGACCCATTTCTCCCTCTCTCTAACTATGATTTTCAAAGAAATAAATGAATTTTTAAAAAGAATGCATCATTCTATGTATATTTTACTGCAAATAATTTATATACACCTGTCTACTACAGATTATGCACTTTCCATGGGCTGGGGTCACATATTATTCATATTTTTATCCCCAGTGCATAACAGAATATAGAAATAAGGTGCACGCTCAATATATATGTTGTAAGTATGTGAACAAATGACTGTTGGAGGACATCAAAGGCCAGGTGAAAAGAAGAAAATTTCCAGGAAATTTCAATATAATCGTTATAATCATTCTTCCATTAAATGAGTTAAAGCATGGAAGTCTGTATATCCACAACCATTGCTCATCATTGTTACTGAACAGTAATATATTATCTTCTTTAAACATTCCTGAATGTTTTTGAGCTAAATTAAAAAATACTGATGGGCCAAAAATGTATTTTAGACATTGGGGGTGGCATAAAACATAATTCATGAATAGGAGAGAAGGACACCCAAGAGGAGACTAATTTGATTAGAACCAAGGAAACCTACTGAAAACTGGATAGTAGTCACAGGAGTTAGAAGAGAAGGCATCTGATGACAGGAGACTTTGCAAGGCTAACAAACACCACATTTACACTAAAAGAAATAGTTCAACAGAGAAGGAAAAGGGACCATGTAAAAAAGATTAAAATGGTTTGGAGATATGGATTTTTCAGATATTGAAAGAAAGTAGAGCAGTCATCGTGAAACCATATAATTAAGCTATGTATACAGGTAGTAACCTATATACATGTAAAGCAAAGATGGGAACCAATGGATATTTGAGAGGAAGAAGTGGATTTGAGCAGAGTTCCACGTGGAGAGACCACAAGAGCAAGGAGGATATTTTTCTCTCCCAACAGGACACATGATTTAGGAAGAAGGGAGGTTTAAAGATTTTATTTAAGTCTTCTTTCCATGTACAGATTAAGATGGTGGCAAGAGGCCCAGCCAGAAACAGAAGGAAAGCAACAGAATTCGGAGATAGGGCATGGCTGTACTCAGAGTTGATAACTTCTGAATTAGGGAAATAGACACTCAAAAGGTCACAATTCTCACAGTTATTCAAAGATCCTAGGTCATGATGAGCCATGGAAATTAGAAGGAACTCTTTCAGAGGAAAATGACTGGGAAATCCCTCCTAGTTCTTAGCTGTTGTTTGGTTAGGGGGCTTGCTTAACATCCAAGTGACACCTTTCAGCAGTTTTCTGCTTTACAGCAAAGTCAAAGTTCATAGGAACACCTGCAGCTAGTGGAACAAACTATGGCAAATGTTGGCTTTAGGGGAACTGAAGCAATGAAGGAGAGTCAGCTAAGCATGAGGTTGTGGAGATGATACCCCACCCTTGGCAGAGGATGGACAGCAAAGATGCCTAGCACAGCACCTGGGGGTTTCCCTTTGAAAATGTTTCCACTTTCACACAAAAAGATTGAGGTAAAACCTTATGAAATTTTCAGGATTCAAATTACATGAAATTCATGTTACTCAATACCCAAGAACCCATGTGAAACGAGTTTGCACATAAGACCCTTGTGCCTTATGTCATTTTACAGGACTGTTACGCCTCCCTGAGAGCAGCTCCCCAGAATAGTTTAAATGCTCAGCTTATGCACACACCCCATCTAAATTAGAGATGAGTGCACACAACTACTTGCTGGAACCTATGAAAATCTTAAATTATAATTCAAGCATTTTGACTTTAACAAAGAACATTTTTTCCAAGCATATTTTCCCTTGGTTTTTTAAACCCATGTGTATTTCAAGGGGAAAAAATCCATCTGTTTCTGATTTGTTTATGCTTAACTCATCAGGATATCATTGGAGATGAGTTATTGGGTGTCCACGTCACTTGCCTGCTCCTTATACTTCTATGACTTCTTAAAAGCAAAGCAGGTGCATTGTGTCACAATTAAACAGACATGGATTGTAAAACACTATGATTTTGATTCAAGCCTCAAGATCCATGTGTTTTAAAAGATAACATTAGTGTTTTCCCCTTTTCTAATTTTTAGTTGTGTTATTTTATAACTGGAGGAATGTTTAATTTTTTTTAATTTTAAAGAGAAATGAGGTAACATAATATGACCAACAATATGCACAGGCCCTTTCTCAACTAACTGTAATCCTATTACTCTTTTATTACGATGGATCTGAATGATTATCAAGAACTGGGCCATATAAACAAGTATACCAAGCCCATCTCTACATACAAAAGGTCAATATTACCAAAGTTTATAATTCTGAGAGTAGGAATCCAAGATGCCCACATTCCATATCAGAGGGCCTGGCTTGAGTCTGGCTACTCTACTTTCAATTTAATTACCTGATAACATACACCCTGCGAGACATCAGGTGATGGCTCAAGTAATATACCCACATGGGAGACCCAGACTGAGTTTCAGGCTCCTAGCTTTAGCCTGGCCCAGCCTGACTGTTATGATCATTTGAGGAGTGAACCAGAGGATGGAAGACCAACCTCCTTCCTTCTCTCTCTCTCTCTCCCTCTCTCTCTCCAGCCCATATCAGAGCACCAGTTGAAGTCCCCATTACTTAGTACTTCCAACTCAAATTCCTGCTAACATGCATTGGAGGCAATAGATGATGGGCAAAGTTCCTGGGTTCCTGCCACCCATGAAGGAAACCCAGATGGAGTTCTTGGCTCCAGGCTTTGGCTTGGTCCAGCTCTAGATGCTGCAGGCATTTGGGGAATGAACCAGCAGATGGAAAATCTCTTCCTCCCTGTCACTCTGCCTTTAAAATAAATAAATCTTTAAGAGAAAAAAAAGTTTGAATTGCTAATAAACTCACAAAAATCTAAGTAACCTCAGGGTGAGAGACAGTCTAGTGCTGTGTCCCATATTGACATGCCTAGTTTCTAGGCCCTAATCAACTCTCAATTCCAGTTTCCCACCAGTGTGTACCCTGGAATGTAGTAGTATTTGTTGATGTAGTTGTATCCCTGCCATCCACATGGGAGTCCTGGGTTGAGAGCTTAGCTCCTGAATTCAGCCTGGCCCAGCCTTGGCCATTGAAGGCATTTGGGGAAGTAGACCAGTGGATGGAAGAGCTCTTTCTTGTTTCTCTATCTCTCTGTATACATACATATGTAAAATATATACATATATACATATATATAATCCAAAAATTTGTTTTGAATCTCAGTCTACCATTAACTATACTTAAGAGGTTGTGTGGAACAGTAAAGAGAACATGTACCGTGAAATCATGAAGGTCTGGGTTCAAATTTAACTTATATATTTACTGGTTGCTGATTAACATCTAGGTCACTCTCTTCATCATTAAAATGGAGAAGGTTTCCAGAGGAAGGGTAACTATAAGCATGAAAGATAAGGCCACACCAGCCCAGCACAGAGCAATGTGATATTATGGTTATCCTTCACCACCATCTGCAGCATTATGCCACGGAAAATGTTCTCAAGACCTAACTGAGCAGACCTGAGTTGAATGGACTGAGGATTTCCTCAGCAACAGTGGGTGAGACATAAACAATGGTGGAAAGGTTGGAAATGGCTCGAATTGCAGAAGAGAGAAGTTGATACACACTGCAGCTAGCAAAGGGCTGAGCAACAGGGAGCTCTCTGCCACACTGACAGCACATGGCCTGGGGATACCAACCACGTTCCAGGGAATCCTCTCAAACAATCCAACACAGACCTACTGCCCTCCAATCGTAAGTCACATGGAAAGCATCAAAAAAGACTTACACGACACACTGCCAGGACCACTGGCAACTGATCACTTCAAGGGAATACTTTAAATTTTATTTGTGGAATGGGACCAAATCAGGCCAATTTCTGGCAAAAGCCCATCATGAAGGCAGTGGCTAGGTTGGGGAGCTATCTGGCAGTAAGCCGGGGTGGTACTTGCTGTAAGCCTCTTGCCTCTGGTGTTCCTGTTTGGTGAAAATTTTTAACATGAAAGCTGACGAAGAACAGGTGAAAAAAGGGAAAGACCATGATGTAATCATGCAAGTATTTATGGCCTAAATGGTTCCCTTGCCCTCATTCATGAATTGTTAGAGCTAGGAAGGGCCTCTGAGACCAACAGATGGGAAACCAAGGCTCACAGAATTTACAAGGCTGGGCTGAGTCTGCAATGCCCATGATGTAGTTGAGCTAGCACCCAGCCTGTGTTCTTCATAGGCCCTGAATGGGAGAAAACTTGGTCATGACCATGGTATCTCTTATCTGAACTTCTACTAATGTTGATGTAGGAGTCACTTCAAACTTCCACCTCAGTGATGCCAAACACGACAGTAGGTAGGGACAAAAGAAGCATAATTAAGAAATGAGCCACAGTAGTGTTAAAAAGACACATGAGAAAATGAGAATTTCAATGATATTGTGAGGTTTTAAAGGGGAAACACAAGAAATCTGTAAAATGACATAAAGTATAAGGGTCTTACATGTGAACTCATTTCACATAATAATCTTTATTTAACAAATAGCAAGAAAAACTCACAGAAATATGGACATATATCCCCAAATAGGGGGAGAAGAAATGAGAGTAAATAAAAGCATCAGTTTTGTTTTAAAAGCTAAATACTACACACAAGTGATTGAGGTAGGAACATGTCCAGTACATTCAAGGAACACCACAAATGCCAGTGTGCGGGAGACGGAGAGGAAAGAAGAGCTGAGTGGTGGCCAGACTGACAGGGCATTATAAGCAACTGGGAAATGGCAACACTAGAAGGTATTAAGTAGAAGGATAGCATGACCTGACACATGCTTAACAGGATAATCTAGATGCTGTCTTGAGTAGAGACTGAAGGTTTATAAGAACAGAAATTGAGACCAGTTGGATAGGATGTGCGATATTGGACATTTCTAGTAATCCAGGGAAGATGGAGGTCATCTGAGCCAGGATGGTGACCTTGGAGATATAACGTGACTTTCACTGTATCTATAGACAGAGGGACTAAGAGTATTGCTAGTCAATCAGGTGTGGGGTGTGAGAAAAAGAAAGTTAAGAACAAGTACAGAGGCTGGCGCCGTGGCGCACTAGGTTAATCCTCCGCCTGCGGTGCCAGCATCCTATATGGGCGCCAGTTCTAGTCCCGGTTGCTCCTCTTCCAGTCCAGCTCTCTGCTGTGGCCCGGGAAGGCAGTGAAGGATGGCCCAAGTGTTTGGGCCCCTGCACCCGCAAGGGAGACCAGGAGGAAGCACCTGGCTCCTGGCTTTGGATTGGCGCAGCTCCGGCTGTTGCAGCCATTTGGGAAGTGAACCAACAGAAGGAAGACCTTTCTCTCTGTCTCTTTTTCTCACTGTCTGTAACTCTACCTGTCAAATACATAAATAAATAAAATCTTTTAAAAATAGAACAAGTACAATCTGTGTGGCCTAAGCAAATGGAATTGAATTACATTGAATTGCCTTTCAATGAAATGTGGACAGCTTTGGGAGAATCAGTACGTTTCATTTTTGCTTCTGCAAATGGGGGTTGGAGGGGTGTGATTGGAAGCTCAGCTTTAGACAAGCTAAGTGTTAGGAGCTTATTAAGTATTCATGTATGAATTATAAGTAGGTAGTGAATTTATGAGGCTGAATCTTAGGAAAGTTCTGAACAGCAGACACAAATTTAGATATCACAATCTAATATTTTAAGCCCTGATACAGATAAGGTTACCAAGGCGGTGAATGTGGAAAACCAAAGTGTACCACATGGATCTATGAATGCAGGGGAGACAGAAACCCATAGCGTGGGAGCAACAGGCAGAATGTCTTATGGAGGCCAAGTGATGGAAGACTTGGACAATGAAGGGTCATTGGTGTGAAAGTGGTAAGTCGGCCGGTGCCGTGGCTCACTAGGCTAATCCTCCGCCTAGCGGCGCCGGCACACCGGGTTCTAGTCCCGGTTGGGGCGCCGGATTCTGTCCCGGTTGCCCCTCTTCCAGGCCAGCTCTCTGCTGTGGCCAGGGAGTACAGTGGAGGATGGCCCAAGTCCTTGGGTCCTGCACCCTATGGGAGACCAGGATAAGTACCTGGCTCCTGCCATTGGATCAGCGTGGTGCGCCAGCCACAGTGGCCATTGGAGGGTGAACCAACGGCAAAAGGAAGACCTTTCTCTCTGTCTCTCTCTCTCACTGTCCACTCTGCCTGTCAAAAAATAAAGTGGTAAGTCAATTAAAATGAGGATGCTGGGTCACCCATTGGGTTGGTAATATGAAGACTACCAAAGACCCTGAAAACATTTCTGATGACTAATGGTATGAAGGCTTGACTGCAATGCACTCAAGGGATAATAAGAGCAGAACAAATAGTAGACACCACTTTTGAGTAATTTTAGCATGAATGAGGGCAGGAAAATGGAGTGGTAGGAGGCAGATAATAACAAAAAAGCTTTTAAGACAGAAGAAATAATAGAATAGTTGCAGGATAACAGAAAAATCCTGAGTAGAAGTTAAAAACAAACAAAACAGGACATACAAATGAGAGGAAGAATTATTAGAGTAGCATTATTGAATATGCAAAGAGGTATGGAACCTGGAACATGAGGTAGAAAGATTTGTCTTGGTTACAAGAATGGATGGCTTACCCATTATCACTGGACAGAAGCCAGAATAGGTGAACTCACTGCAGATAGGTCGGAAATGTGGGCATTTTCTTGTGACAGTTTGTGATTTAATTAAGAAAATAGCAGCTGTGTATATACACAGGGAAGGGATTGTGACAAGTTTGACGAAAGATAGACCAGGGAAACCTGCACAATTGATTGCTGCACAGCTTAAGTGCACATCTGAGGACAGTCATCATGAATGGCAAGTAAGCACCTTCAGCTGCATAGGGAGATTAATTTGATTTAAAATTAAGTCCAGTTTGTGCTCCAGAGGAAGAGGAGCAAAGAAGCTGAGGGAGTGGTTTTAATGATTGTCCAAAGTATTTAAGCTAGCCAAGGAGGGAAGTAAGGTCATAAAGTGAGTGACAGTTAAAACATGGTAAGAATAGAGCTGGTGGGTGCCAAAGAGTTGAAGAATTATGGAGTTGGGGATGCTAGGGGAAGTGAATTTGAAGGCAGGAGTGAGGTGAGATTATAAGGGGATAACATTTATAGTTCAAAACAAGACTTTGATGCTGTCCAACTTATATACACACAAAAAACTTACTCTGGACAACACATAGAGCTTCTTGATTAGTTTCAATGGTGGTGGCTATAATACCTTGTCCTCAGTCCCAATTAGCATGTAAAATTCACTATTTATGTCACAGACTGTCAATATCAAGGCCCTTTCTCACTGTAGTAAAAACCTAAATATGGCAGACACCTTGATATTTTCCTGACAAAAGAATAAAGAACAAGAAGAAGAACAAGAAGTGATGTGAATGAAACAGCCTTCCAACCAAAACTAAAATAAAATCAGGTAACTTTGGCCATAATATGTAAAAGCCACACTTAGCTGTGGTGGACTGACAATGCCTCCCAAAGGTTGTTCATACTATCTCTGGATCTTTGAATAAAATATGATTAAGCTAAGGATTTGTATATGGAGAGTATCTCTTGGATTATTCAGTTGAGTCCCAAATGTCACTGAGAGAAAGAGGAAGAGAGAGAGAGACTGACTGACACATGCAAAGGAGAAGATGATGTAAAAACAAAGGCAGAGATTGGAGTGATTCAGCCACAAGCCAAGGAAGACACCAGGATTCTGATAACCATGGCAACCAGAAGAAGCAGGGAACAGATTCTCTCCTAGGGCCTCAGGAGGAAACAGAGTACCTATTAACATCTTAATTTGGGATTTCTGCCTCCAGAATTATGAGGGGACATTTTTTCCTTGTATTAAGCAACTAGATTTGTAGGAATTTATTGCAGCATCCAAAGGAAACCTATACAATGTAATCTAAGAAGTGTCTACCATGTGTGATGCTAGGCTGGGCACTTTGTACTCCCAAATTCTTAGAACCTTTGAGGAAAGGACTAACCCTAACTATCTACCTAGCAGAAAGAAGTGACTAATAAAACCCAGAAAATAAATAAATCACTTAAACAAATGCATCCTAAAATTGGGGAAATGATCATGTAATGTAAGTCAAGTTACCCTGATTCCTGGAAAGACTTCCAAAAAACTTGAAATTTACTCATATTTGTTTAAAAAAATGGACAATAAGAAGGATAACCGTAAGCTGATTACTTGGATCACTGTATTCAAAATGAAAACAATTTCCAGGATAGCCTGCACTAAAGGGAATATATCCCCACCCAACACACAGAAAATACTTCCTGCCATCTGTTCCAAACACCAAGCTAGAGAAATCGCCCAAGAAACTAATGACTTTGCAGGGGTAACCTTTGGAATTCAGAGTTAGGGGAACTCTACAGCACTTTCAACTGAAAAGGAGCTAACCAGTAAGACAGCCTTTTAATTGAAACAAAAGCAGACAGACACAAGAGCGCAAGAGGTATACACGGACACTGGGCAATCACTCAACATCCAACTTCTCATTCTGTCTTAAAAACAGCCTCAAAGGGCCAACTGTCCATTACTCAGCTTTATCTGTTCCACACTGGACCCTCTTTGGAACAATTGATGGAAAGGTGGCCAATTGCCCTGGAAGTAGCCAAACAGCTCTCAGCAGATGTGGCTTTTGACTCATTAACAGTGGCAGCTAAAAACATAATGGAGTACAGCTGCGAGGAAGGTACATTGCCTGAGCTCATGGTTGGCTCAGGGACCCCCCCCACATCCCACCAAATTAGTATTGCTATGAACGACAATCTACCTGGGGGAAGACCTAGAACAAAATCCAGCAGGAAATGGCACCTTGCCGAATACGGGGATCCCCAAAGCTGTGCACAGGTGGATTTGAATTAAATGTAATTCACATACCCCAAACAGCAGGGGTCCCACTCAGCCCTTAAGCCCAGCCTTTACTTTGTGGTCCAGCTCCAAAGCAGACAGTTTTTCACAATACACCAGGGAAGTCGATTATCCACCAACTTGTTGAAAATCTCACTGCAGTAAAGATTTTACCAAGTTATAGATCCTTACACTGGGAGCTCCCTTGTTCAAGCCTAGCTTTGTCCTTAAATAAAACTTCAACATATACATCTTTACTTACCCTCTTAAGGCATAAAAAATGTTGACACCAATCAGTTTTTGCATTGATAGCTGCCATAACTTACTGGTAAGTGTCAATCAAACAATTTTAAGCTTCATCAGAAGTACAGAAAGCAGGACAACACTGATCTGACACTGTACATTATGCAGCAGGAAAAAATTAAAAACTACCTGAAAGAGGCAGGATATGGAAAATACATAATTCTTGGAAACCATCCAATTCCCAAATGTACTTCTTTGAAATTTTACAATTTAAAGTATGCAACATATTTCCATTTGGAGATTATAATTTACCTCCAAATGCTGGATTTCCCCTAATTTTTCAAAAGGAATGGCTAGGTTACAGTTAGATGGGTAAGAAAAGGCTAGAGAAAAGGCCAAGTCTCAAAGACTCCTCAGTACAATTAAAATGGAAATAATACAGCAGCCACCTAAGACATCAGGCTCTGATTTATTTTTCTTTCTGACAAGGAAGGGAGTTAAGAGAGACTCAATGTGCACAAAATAAACTCCTAGGCTCATATTTCTGCTCCCATACCATGGCACAGGAGAGAATGACAAACCTGAAGGATGGCCAGGTAAGCTTTGTCTCAAATCAAAGTACAGTGCCATGATTGCATAGATCAGTTACAGCTGCCTTGTTGTTGTATGAATCAGACAGGCAACAGGGTTTTTTTTTTTTTTTCCTACTTTAGACAAATAGACATTATTTGATTAACAGCCCTATGAGATGAAGAACTGGTTTTTATTTGTAGTTCATCAAAGGACAAGGTCTTATCAGGTCATTTGGGAACCGAAAACAGTCCTTTTGTTAAAAGGCCCCGTGTTCTTAAGGACAGTGCTACCAGCAGCCCAACAGAATCCCACCTGGACCAACATTCAGCTCACAAGATGTTCACCTGTGTGCAGCATGAATGTAGTCACTTGGAAGGAGCCTGACAATGTTAGTTGTAGTAAAGCAGCAGGTTACTATTGTTTCCTCTTAAAGGCTTAACTCCCTAAGTGTCCATAACAGCCAGGGCTGGGTCAGACTGAAAGCATGAGCCAGAACTCCCACATGGTGTTAGGAACTCAAATACCTGAGCCTTTATCTGCAGCCTTGCCAGGCACATTAGCAGGAAGCTGGATCAGAAACATAGTGGCCAAGACTTTTACCATGGCTCTGATCTGGAAGTAGGCATCCCAAGTGGAAGCTGACCTCCCTGCATCATAACACATGCCCCAACACAATTGTTTTCTTCAATCGGGTGCATATAGTGCATTTCTAAGCCATTTCCTCCTGCCCCACTCCACTGTATTTTAGCCCACCATGCAGATTGAAAATTATGAACCAGGCAAAAATCTCTGCTAAAATGAAACTCATACCCTCCTACTTTTGCTGGCTTTCATGTTCTGGGCCTGAGACTCCTCAAGGGTTCTTAAGTTCTTGAAAGTAATTAGTAAATACATATACATGCAGGCATCATCAGCTATACTCCTGCATGTGCTTGCATGTGCTCACGTGCATGCGTGCATACACACACACACACACACACACACACTTTCCAAGCGTATTAAACCAGAGGCCAGCTTGTATGAGCACAACCATCTGCCAAGCCTCCCTTGCTGAGCCATGTGGACATGAAACTGAGTTCCTACAGTGAGATAATAAGGATTGGGTCTCCACTTGATAAGAGTGCAGTCAGGAATGCAAAAAAAAAAAAAAAAATGGATGTGTACAGAAGTGATGCATTTCAATCCATGATTACTCCCAAGAATACTGCCATGCAATCCCCAATATTCTCTTCCCCCATGTCTCATGGAGACCCAGGCACTAGGAGGTCCCTGGAAGCCATGTGTTAAAGATGACAGAGCCTCCATCAACTGGATCCCTGAATTACTGCTTGGAGCAGATACCCTATGCACTTCAGCCTTGCCAGCTGAACTTTGTGGACAAGAAATAAACTATCTTATTAAAACTGAAATTTCAGGATTTTTCCACTACAGTAGCAAATATTTCTTTTTTTTTTTAAAGAGATTTTATTTTTTTATTTGAGAGGTAGAGTTACAGACAGTGAGAGGGAGAGACAGAAAGGCCTTCCGTCCGTTGGTTCACTTCCCAAATGGCCACAACTGCCAGATCTGGGCAGATCCAAAGCCAGGAGACAGGTGCTTCCTCAGGGTCTCCCACACGGGTGCAGGGGCCCAAGAATTTGGGCCATCCTCCACTGCCTTCCCAGGCCACAGCAGAGAGCCGGATTGGAAGAGGAGCAGCCGGGACTAGAACTGGCACCTACATGGGATGCCAGTGCCGCAGGCAGAGGATTAACCTACTGTGCCACAGTGTCTGCTCTGCTAATATTTCCTTAATATAAGGGTATTTCAAATTGTTATTGGAAAAATATTATGACAAACCTGTACAAGAGTTTCAAAAAGTTTTTGCACCAAAATTTCATTTTTTCATTCTATTTGTCCAGATTTTTTGAAATGTCCTTGTATATGTTCCTAGGTGTTCTTGTGAATACCAAGGTACACATCCATATTAAAAGCATTACCAAATTCAGGGATGCTTTAGTCACTGCATATTTTTTCAAAAATTATTCCTTTTTTTCCAGAATTCTGAGCACTTAGCTAAATCTGACTTATACAGAGTAGGAAGTAAATCCCTGGCCCCAAGTTCACAATGTATTAGAGATGGCAGACATATAATAAAAAAGCAAACATGTTTATCATTATAAATTACCAGTGCTTGAAGGAAACTGGGCTTGGCCGGCACCGCGGCTCACTAGGCTAATCCTCCACCTTGCGGCGCCGGCACCCTGGGTTCTAGTCCCGGTCAGGGCGCCAGGTTCTGTCCCGGTTGCCCCTCTTCCAGTCCAGCTCTCTGCTGTGGCCTGGGAAGGCAATGGAGGATGGCCCAGGTCCTTGGGTCCTGCACCCGCATGGGAAACCAGGAGGAAGCACCTGGCTCCTGGCTTCGGATCGGCGCAGCGCACCAGCCGCAACACAACAGCCGTAGTGGCCACTTGGGAGGTGAACCAACCAAAAATGGAAGACATTTCTTTCTCTCTCTCTCTCTCTCACTGTCTAACTCTGCCTGTCAAAAAATAAAATAAAAATAGGAAACTGGGCTTTGTGAGAGAAAATGACAGAAGTGATCTCATATGCTGGGGTAGGACAGGTACAGGGACAAGATTTTCTGGGGAAGTGATATTTAAGCTGCATGTCATACAGATGAGTATAACCTAATTAAAAATAAAGGAAAGAGCTCTTTGGGTAAACAGAACAAATTGTGCCAAGTCCCTGAAGTAGAAACAAGCTTGATGCCTTTGAGGAACTATAAGAAGAGAAGACCAGCAAGGACTTTGATAACACAATAGTTTGTAGCCGCCAGAGGGCCAGAGGAGATGCAATCAAGCATGCACCGATGAATGAATGAATGAATGCTCTCTGTGTGTATACACAAAACAGACTCCAAAAAGTTCACAGAAAATGAAATTTTAAAGTAAGTGATTTTGGTGAAAAAATGTTGAAATCCACGTGCAGCTTTCCATGACATGTATTTTCAACAAACTTTAAAGATCCCTCATGTGTTGTGGTGGGTTATGCCTGCATAACCAATGGAACATTATTCATCCTGGGATGCTGGCAGATGTTATAATGTGTCTGAACTTTGTGGACATTATGTTAAATAGGATAAGTCAGTTACAAAAAGATAAATACTGTATGAGTCCAATGTATGAGGTCCCCCTAGTAGTCAAATTCATAGACACAAAAAGTAAAAGGGTTGTTGTTAGTGGGCAGGGGAAGAGAACAGGGAGCTGTTTGTGTAGTTTCTTTTGCAAGATGAAAGAAATGCTGGAGATGGAAGGTGGCCACTGCTGCACAATAATGCACAAGTATTTGACACTACTGAGCTGAATACTTAAAATTTGGTGAAGATGATCGTTTCTGTAGTCAGTATATTTTACAATTATTTAATTTTAAAACGATTTAATGGGTAAGTCAAAGATAACACTAAGTGGTTTCCCAGTAATATCAGAGAATTTGTATTCACTTATATACACACACATACACACACACAGTCAAGAAATCTGAGCATGTAAGGCTGCATCTTAGAAGTTTGAAAGTGTGCAAAACTATTGACATTGAAATCAAAGCAAGAACATTCTGGGGGCTGGTGTCATCATGTAGTGGGTTAACATAATGCCTATGACGCTGGCATCCCATGTGGGCACTGGTTTAGGTCCTGGCTGCTCCACTCCCCCTCCAGCTCCCTGCTAACGTGCCTGGGAAAGCAGTGTAAGATGGCCCAACTATGTGGGCCCCTGCCTCCACATGGGAGACCCAGATGAAATTCCTAGTCCTGGTCACGTGGCCATCTAGGGAGTGAACCAGAGGATAGAGGATCTACCTCTGCCTTTCAAATAAATAAATAATTTTTTAAATAAAAATAAGGTGAACATTCTGGGTTGATAATGGCTTTACCCTTCCAATCCTCTTGACTTTGATTTGGCCAACAAAACGTGAGAAGAAGCCACAGCTGTCACCCACCAGCAGAAAGAGTTCTTTAGAGCAGCACTCTCCTTTCCTTGCTTGGGCAGCTACAGAATTGTGGCTTGAGATGGCGCTGCCATCAGGAGGGAGCCATACACGCCAACAACTCACAACCTTTGTGGTGTGAAGCCATCATGTTTGGGTGTTGTTACCCCTCCTGACTACAAGAATTTTAAAAGGAACATCAGAATATCATAAGTCAAATTTCAGCTTACATTTGTCACACTGATCCTTCTTCATGGAAAGCATGAGGTGTATAATAATGAGCAATAGCAGTGAAGACAACTTTCCCTTCCCCAGTAGTGTAACATGACAGGCTGCACACGACTCAGTGGAGAGTGTAAATGTGTATTGTGTTTGGCAGGTTTGCCGTACAGATAGGGGGGAACCTCCTGAATAATAGGCGTGTGAAACATCTCCTTCTGTTCCTCCAAGAATGTAGCAAGAGTTGCTGCATCACACTTGGGGAGAGACAGTATTCGGCAGTATTGCACTCTGTTTCAGCAAGTGTCAGGCTCCTGGATGCTTTGGACGGTTTTCTAAATAAGTATCTGTTAATCTTCCAGGGGCATGATGACTCAAGGAGAAAATGCACAGAAGCCAGTTTCCAGCAGGTTACGTGAGGGGGATGAGGGCGGAGGGCTTCCCTCTCTCATTTCCCCCGATCACTTCTCTGCGGCAGAGTGACTGAGAGCTGAAGCTGTTCCCAAACATCTGAAAACCATTTATAAAAAAATGGAGCTTACTACAAATAAAGACACTTTAAGCTGATGGTTCGTATCTTTAGTTCATGATGTAACTAGACACTAAAATAATAGTGTATGCTCTGGTGGGAGCAATTGTTGAACAGGGTTATGAGACACGTGATCTACTCCCACCCCTCCCACCATCAAACTGGGACAAGTCATTCAGCTTCCTAGGACCTTATTTCTGTCATCTGTAAATAAGACAGATCAGATCAGTTTTTCCTGAAATGTGGCCTTTGCTCAAGCTGTGCCTGAATCCTCTGTGGGCATCTGGACAAGAAGTAGGTAGCGGTGGGGATTCATGAAACAAATTCAGATTCCCAGGCCCATGCTGGCCCTCTTGAACCAACATCTCTGTGAGGCCCAGGAATCTGCTCTGCTCTTTGGCGACCTCTGGAATTGTGTAATAAATCAGAACTGACTCCTGCACTCTGAAGTTTGTGAATCACAAGACTGAAGACTCTCTAAGGCTCTTTGCAGTCATTCAATCCTGTAGTCACAGGCAGAGCTGAAAAGCACCATCCATTGTACTGTCCCCCAAATGTATAACCCTCTACTTAGAGACCATCTCCCTGCAAAATAAAACATTTGAAGTGAAATGGAATTAATAACCTTTCAAAAGCATTTCCTCATTCATCCCACCTCATCTCCACTCTCCACCACAAAAAATAGCCTGAACTTCAATCACACCTTAGAGAATAAATTTTAATACCACATATGATATTTCAAGGCCAAATCTTTACATCACATTAACTCCATGTTCCCTCATAAAACTGATTCCAAATATGAACACTGAAATTTGTGAATCAATAAAATATTCCTGTGCTATATCACTGAGCAAAGAGAGCTTAGACTGGGTTTACTTATATAGAGACTGGTAAATGAGCAGTTACTGAAAGATTAAAAGCTGAAACACAAAAGTGGGAATGGAGATAGTACTTGCTATCCTGTTTGGCAATTTGATTGAATGACAGCAATGATTTCTTCCTTGAAAAAAATTCTGACTCTCTCAGTTGTAGAGAAATTCACTAAATCCATAACCAGTACCCAGGCCTCCAGGCTTCAAGTCTAGTGCCTTTTTAGTAATGCTGCACAAAGTCTTTTAACAGGAAATGAAAAGTATCGGTCTCTGAAAAATGTTCATCATAATCAGAATGGGACTTAGTGGATTTGGAGATGGATTCAGATAAGAAAATAGAAACACTGAGATCTAATAAATAGTGCTAACTTCCAATTAAACATGGCCGACTGGACACCATATTTTCTCCATTCTCTCCCAAAAGTCTGCTAAAAAAGCAGTAAATAAATAAAGATGACAAGAGAACTGGAAGAGAGACAACAATGGACAAACAATGCCAATAAATTTTTGGCCTATGGAGAACTGGTGGATAAATTGTAACCGACTTAACAGAATTGGAGAGAGAATGACGAGAAGTAAGACCATTTGGCTTGAAACTTCAGAAAGGCTTCAGACATAGAGGCAGCTGGTGCTGCTGAAAGGAAAGTAGGGTGAGTTTGGCTACAGTCAGGAATACTGGCTGCAAATTTACATAAAGAAAACTCTTTTGGGAAAGAAAATCAAAGAAGTATATTAGAAAATAAAAGCATAAAAATGGAGAAATAAAGACAAGAGATTGTTTGAATAGAGTTGAATCAGGAGACACAAGAACCAACAGAAGTTCCACAAAAAGCAAACACATGAGATACTGGGAAGAACATTATCAAATACACATGAAAATAAATATTCTACAAACTGAAGTACATAGAACTATTACTGAAGGCCCACAAAGAACCTAGCAAAATCAATTTAAGTAAATAACTCACATCAAGACACAACATCATGAAACTTTAGCATAGAGGTCAGCAAATCATGGCCCATTGGACAACCTGGACCATTGCCTGTTTTTGTAAACAGTTTATAGGAATACAGCCATGGTCATTTGTTTACATATTGTCTACAGCTGCTTTTCTGTTTCAATGGCAGGGGTGAGTAGCTGGGACAGACACAGGATAGCCCACAAAGCCTACAACGCTTATTATACTTGTACTGTCCTTTACAGGAAAGCTTTCCAACTCCTGCCTTGGAGCACCAGATATAAAGTAAACATTCTAGAGGTTTCCAGAAACACCAATAAAGCAGGCTGAAGACAGAAATTAGAATTAAAATGGCTCTGGATTCCTCAATAGCAACATGAGATATTAAAAAAGAAGACAGAATGCCTTTAAAATTGGAATAACAGGGTGGCTAGGGACAGGAGAAAAAATATTTTTGACCTAGGACTCTATGCCATGGAAAATAAGCATCAAATATGAGAGTAGAATAATTTTCCAGGTTGTATAATCTATGAAATAGGGAATTTGACAGAATAAAAGCAAAGCAAAGAGAAGTCTGACAGCTATGTGAGCAGCTATGCTGAAAATAATCAGACATAAAGACAATTGAGGATGGTGAAAGGAGGAACTCTAGCAGACTGAAGGCATTGGTACTGTTACTCAACATTTGGAAAAGCTAGTTATAGGCACATGATAGGCCCATAGTACACTGGAAGAAAAGAGTGACAATAACAATAAGACTTCTTTTTTTCCCTCCCAATCAAGGAAGCTGTTAAATCCAATTAAAAAAAATGTTTTAAATGAAAAGGTGCTCTCCATCATTCATCATCAGGGAAAAACAAATAAAAATCACAATGAGATATCATTTCACACCCACTAGGATGGCTATAATAAAAAAGTCAGATAATAACAAACGTTGGTGAGGAAGTGGAAACATTGGAACCTACTTATAGGACTGCTGAAAATGCAGAATGCCCATAGACACTTTGGAAAATATCCTGGCAGTTCCTCAAATGATTAAATATGTAGTTATAATTTGATACAACAATTCCAGTCCCATACATATGCCTAAGAGAAATAAAAGCATATATCCACCAAAGAATTTGCATGGGAATGTTTATAGCAGTATTGTTCATACTAAGCAAAAACATGGAAAGAATACAAATGTCCACCAACAAACAAAATATGGTCTATTGACTCAACAGAATATTATTCAGCCATAAAAAAGAATGAAGTACTAACACATGTTCCAACTTGGATGAACCCTGAAAACATCCTTCTAAGTGAAAGAAGCCAGTTACAAAAGTCCACACATTATGATTCCATTCATATGACAACCGAGAGGACAGAATTAAAGTATATTAGCAATGCTCAGGACTGGAGTTGGAGGGATGAGAGCTAGTGGGTTTCTTTTTGAGATGACAAGATGTAAAACTATCACTGTGGTGATAGCTGCACTTATCAGTAAATACAATGAAAACGACTGAATTGTACATGCCAAACATATGACCAGTATAGAATATGAATTGTGTCTTAATAAAGCTTTTTTTTAAATAAAGCACTGGGAAAAACTGAATAATAACATATAACTTAGCCATCAAAATATATTAATACTAAATACTTATTTTAGTGTGGTTAAAAAAATGAAAGGATGATAAAAGTAGAATATTAACGAATTATAAAATCATACTATAATGGTCATTAATAAAATATGATAAATCAGGAAACATAAAGATAAAAGATGCACAAATTAACATTTAAAAATTATTATCTACCATTAAAATAGAGAAAAGTGAAATAGGTTTAAAGAACACACTATTACTAGGGCTGGCATTATGGCATATCTGCTAAAGCTACCACCTGCAATGCTGACATTCTGTATGGCACCAGTTTGTGTCCCAGCTGCTCCACTTCCAATTCAGCTCCCTGTTAATGGCCTGAGAAAGCAGTGGAAGATGGCCCAAGTACTTAGGTCCCTGTCACCCACATGGGAGACCTGGATGAAGCTCTTGGTTCCTGACTTCAGCCTGGCTCAGCCCTGCCCACTGTGGCCATTTGGGGAGTGAACTAGCGGATGGAAGCTAGCTTTCTCTCTCTCTCTAATTCTAACATTCAAATAAATAACTAAATCTTAAAAATAATGGACTATTACCAAATACAGAAGTCTCTATTTAATAATAAAAAGACCAAATCATCACGGTAACACAATAGCTCTTAACAATTCTGCACCCAGAAACAGAGCTTCAAAATAAGTAAAACAAAACTAATAGAACTGCAAGGAGAAATAAAAAATCAACAATGGTAGATAGAAATTTCAATATCCCCATCTCAATAATTGATATACTAAGTACACAAAAATTAATTGTGTAGGAGATTTGAACAATTCTATCAACCAACTTGATGTAACTAATATTTATGGAACATTCCACCAAAGAGATGCAGGCTGAGCAGGAAAAAACATAGGTATCATTTTCATATAAAGTTTAATTCTATTTGAAGGCATATAGAATGTTTACTAAGATTGAGCATATTCTGATCAATCAACATAAAAGGATGCAAGTTATATAAATATCTTCTCTGGGAAGACTGAAATTAAATTCAAAATAAATAACACAATTATATCTTGAGAATCTCCAAAATATTTAGAAAAAAAAACAATAAAATTCTAAATACCATGAAGAAGTATTCTAAACTGAACAAAATTGAGAAGATATATGAAAACTTACATATGCCACACAAGAAGCACTTAGGGAAAATTCACATCACTGTAACATATGTGTTAGAAAACACAAAAGAGCTTACATACACACAATAATACATACACAATAATCTTACAGACATAAGAAACTAGAAAAATAAGACCAAGTCAAAAACAAAAAAGAAGAATGAAAATGATAGATGCGAAACAAAATGAGTGGAATAGCAAACAAAGCAATAGGGGCTGGAACTGTGATGTAGTGGGTAAAGCTGCTGCTTATGGCACCAGCATCCCGAGTCTATGGGTGCCAGTTAAGCTCTCAGCTGCTCTACTTCCAATCCAGCTCCCTGCTAATGTGCCTGGGAAAGCAGCAAAGGATGGCCCAAATGCTTGGGTCCCTGCACACACATGGGAGAACTGGAAGAACCAACCACCTGGCTCCTGGCTTTGGCCTGGCCCAGCCCCAGCCCTAACCCTGTCTCCCGCCACCCCTCCAGCAATAACTCTGCCTTTCAAATAAATAAATCTTAAAAAAAGTAGAATAAATAATCCATGAAACAAAAAGCTAGTTCTCTGAGATTAATAAACTGGTTGACTAGGCAAAAAGGAAGAATAAATAAATAACCAAAATCAGGAATGATGCAACCAATAAAACATATTCTAATAATATTAAATAAGATATAAAGGAGCATTATGAACTACTTTATGCCAATGAATTCAACAACTCAGATAAAAATGACAAAATTGTGAAAGATATAAACTATCAAGGTAACCCAAAATGAAGCAGATACCTGTACATTAAGAAATTTAATTTGCAGTTACACACTTGCCTACAAAGTGAATTCAGGTCCAGATGGCTTCTTGTTGAATCTGCCAATATTTAAGGATTAAACCATACACAAACTTCCAGAAAACTGGAAAGGAGGAAATATTTCCTAACTTACTCTGTGAGGTTAAAATTACCCTGATATCAAAATCAGACAGACACTGAAAGAAAAGCAAATTACAGAATATTCCTCATCGGCAGAAATGCAAAATTCTAAACAAAATTTAATAAATTAAATCCAATAATATATAAAAAGAAAATCATATTGTGATCAAATTGGGTTTATCCCAAGAATGCAAGATGGGTTCAGCATTTAAAGACAAGTGAAGGTGGGGTAGACATTGGGTCCAGCAGGTAAAACGCCTGTAGGATCCTTGCATCACACATCAGAGCATTTGGGAGTGAATGCAGCTTCCTGCTAATGCAGACTCTTGGAGGCAGTGATGATAACTCAAGCACTGGCTTCCTTCCACCTGAATAGGACACCCAAATCGAGTTCTCAGTCCCGGCTTTGGCATGGTCCAAACCTGCTCATTGAGGGCATTTAGAGAATAAACCAATGGGTGGAGTTCCCTTTCCTTTTTTTGGCTCTCAAATGAGTAATTAATTTTAAAAAAATCAATAAAGGTAACTTACCATACTAACAAACTAAAAAGAAAATAAAACCTTTTGTGATAATTAGATGAGAAAAAACATCGCTCAAAATCCATCATCTATCTATATTTAAAGGGGAAAAACCTTTACCACTCAGAACTAAAAAAAAAAAAAAAAAAAAAGGCCCTTGGGCTTATATGAAACCATAAAAATATCTAGACTAGCCAAACAATCTTGAGAAAAAGAACAAAGCAAGAGGCATTATATTACCTGCCTTCAAAATGTACTGCAAAGCTATAATAATGACAATGGCATAGTACTGGCATAAAGACAGACATCAGACCAATGGAACAGAATGGAGAACCTAAATATAAACCCAAGCATCTACCATCAACTGATAGTCAGCAAAGATGCTAAGAATGTGCATTAGAGTAAATACATTCTTTTTCTGTAATTAGTGCTAGGTAAATCGGTTATGTACATACATAAGAATAAAACGAGAGCCCCTATACCTCACCATATATAAAACAATTCAAAATTGATTAAAGATCAAGGTATAAGGCCCAAAACCATCAAACAGAAGAAAACATAAGGGACAAACAGAAGTTTTGGCCTGTCAAGATGCCAGTTGGGAGGCCAGCATTGTGGCACAGGTTAATCCTCCGCCTGTGGCACCAGCATCCCATATGGGCACCGGTTCTAGTCCTGGTTGCTCCTCTTCCAATCCTGCTCCTGGCTCCTGGCTTCAGATCAGTGCAGCTCCGGCCGTTGTGGCCATTTGGGGGGTGAACCAATGGAGGGAAGGCCTCTCTCTCTGTCTCTACCTCTCACTGTCTGTAACTCTACCTCTCAAATAAATAAATAAAAAACTTAAAAAAAAAAAAAAAAACCACGATGCTAGTTGGGACACCCACATCCCATATTGGTTTGCTTATGTCTGAGTCTTGGCTTGACTCTTCATTCTGGATTCCTACTAATGTGTACCCTTGAAGGCAGCAGGTAATGGTTCAAGTACGTGTGTCTCTGCCACCGACATAGGAGACCTGGACTGAAGCTTCTAGTTTCAGCCTGGCCTAGTCCCAGCCATTGCTAGCATTTGGGTGCTGAATCAGCAAATGGAAACAATGCTTTCTCTCTGCCTCTGAGGTAAGTAAGTAAATAAATAACCTTAAAAATATAGAAAATGTTCAGAACATTAGAATGAACAAGGATTTTTTTTATCAGACCCCAAAATATAGGGGGAAAAAAAGCATAAGAAAGACAAATGGGATTTCATCAAACTAAAAATGTTCTTCACATTAAAGGGAACAAACAATCCAAGTGAAAACATAACCTACAGAATGGGAAAAATATTGCTAACTATATATCTGACAAGCAGTTAATAATTAGAATATACCTGCCAGAGTTTGAATATGATCCAGCTCCCAAATTCATACAGGATTTAAAACCCCACAGTCACAAGTTAATGGTACCAAAAGTGTAGAAACTTAGTGTAATCATGGTGTTTGAGACTAGGGCCCTGTAGAAAATACTCAGTTAATAAGGAGCGTATGTTCAGAAAGTAGTTCTTGAAAGAGGGTTGATTATAGAAGTGTGAGTTGGACCCGGCCACTCTCTGCTTTCTAGTGCTCCATGTGATCTTTCTACTGCCCATCATTACTGCACTCATCAGAGGCCAAACCAATTGGACCATGCAATCTTGAACTCCCAAAACCATGTGTCAAAACTTTCCTTCCTTCAGAAGTAGCTTGCCTTAGGTATTTCATTGTAGTAAAAAAAAAAAAAGCCTGATTTTATAGTGGGTAATAGATCTACTTGACATTTTTTCCAAAGGAAAACAAATGCTCAGCATCACTAGCCGGCAAACTAATTCTAATGTTCACATGGGATAGCTAAATCAATACCATTAAAGATATAGGACAAAGTTGGAGGAATCACACTTCCCAAGTTCAAGACTTTTATAAAGCTACAATACTCAACACATTGTGCTACTTGAACAATGATAAACATATAAACAAACTATTCTGAAAAAGAGCAGACAATTCAAAATTGACTCACATATGTACAGAGAACTGATTTTTAACAAAGGTGCAAGAAAATTCAGTGAAGAAGACAATATTTTTTCCAAAAATCATAGTACAAGTGAATATCCATAGGCAAAAAATGAACTTTAATTCTCACCCCGTACCATACACAAACATTAACTGAAAATCAAACAATCTAACTGCAAAACCTAAAAAAGAAAACCTCTTTGATCTTCGATTAAGTTAACATTTCTTAGAAATAAGAGCAAAATCACAATCCACCAAGAAACAGTTTGATAGATTCAACATCATCAAAATTAAAAATTTCTGAGCAGGAATTTGACCCAGCAGTTCAGACACTAGTTGGGATGTGTACATCCCATATCAGAGTGCCCAAGTTCAAGCCCAGGAACTGTGTTCCATTCCAGATTCCTGCCAGTGTGCACCCTGAGCAGCAGTGATACCTAAAGTGATTGGTCCCTGTCGCCCAGGCAGGAGAGTTGTGCTGAGTTCCCAGCCTCCAGCTTCAGCCAGGCCCAAGTCCCAGTTGCTGCAGGCATCTGGGGAGTGAACCAATAGATGGAATCTCTCACTTCATTGTGGGTTTTCCCTCTCTAAGTAAATTCTTTTTTTAAGATTTTATTTATTTATTTGAGCGGTAGACTTACTAACAGAGAAGGAGAGACAGAGATCTATCTGCTGGTTCACTCCTCAAATGGCTGCAACTGTCAGAGCTGAGCCCATCCAAAACCAGGAGACAGGAGTCTCTTCCAGGCCTCCCACGTGGACGTGGGCACAGGGGCCCAAGCATCTGGGCATCTTACACTGCTTTCCCAGGACAAAGCAGAGAGCTGGATTCAAAGAGAAACAGCAGGACACAAACTGGTACCCATATGGATAACGGTGCAACAGGCAGAGGCTTAGGCCACCATGCCACAGTACCCTGTCTCAAAAAAAAAAAAAAAAAATCTGCTCATCAAAAGACACTATTAATGAAAGTATAAGCCATAGGCTAGGAGAAATCATTTGCATTTAATAATCTAATAAAAGACTCATAGGCAGAATATATAAAGAATTCTCCATACTGAATAATAAGAAAACCAACAACTCATTAAAAGCAAAATATTTGGGTAGTAATTGTGCCAAAGATACAGATTCTAGATAAACACATGAAAAAAATTATCAACATCATTAGTCTTTGAGGAATTGCAGAGTAAAACCCACAGCAAGCTAAAATATTCCCCAAAGACCACACCAGGAATTGACAAGGAAGCAGAGACACTGAGACTCTAATTTAGTGCTAGTAAGATTTTAATATGTGTAGCAGGGGCCCAGGCACTTGAACCATCTTGTGCTGCCTTTCCAGGTACATTAGCAGGAGGCTGGATCAGAAGTGCAGCAGCTGGGGCTTGAATCAGCGCTCATATGGATGCTAGTGTCACAGATGGCTGCTTAACCCACTATGCCACAAGTCCAACCCCAATACCATCTTCTGAGAGACTGAATTTCCTAAAAGGTTAAACATGCACCTACAACATGATTGAGCCATTCCACTCCTAAGTACTTAACTAACACAAATGATACCACATGTCCCTACAAAGACTTGTACACAAACATTAATAGCAACTTTATTTATATAAACAAAATCTGGAAACAATAACTGTCCAATAATAACTTAATGTTGACAGTTCCTACTGGTTTAAACCACTATTTATGTATTTCCTCACCTGGGAGAAATTTAGGTAATGGGATAAATCTGGGTTCAACTTAGGAAATTAAATTTATTGGTAAGATAATCAGTTTCCTAAGAATCTGAGGAGTTTTCTGCCTTTAAGTTGTGGGGAGGTGGGGGATGGAAATTCTATCAGAAGAGAAAGAAAGGCAAATAACCCACTAAAGCAGAGATTCAGAAATGCTATCTATTTCCAAATCATTTGCGCTTGCATTAACATTGTTCTTTGGACTATGGTGTAATTCAGTTTAGGTAGCAACAGCTCTTGATCACAGATGCTCCTTTTGCTACAGTCACAATGTCTACCAGAGAGGCCTGATAAACCTAGTAACCATGCCTTCATATGTTGAGTGTTTTGATTTCAAAACAGTTTAAAGAACGCATAAATTCCAAACAGTGTTCAAAGGATCACTGGATATTGGTTACGGAATGATTTCTTCTTAAGTATCTTCAAATCTCTTACCTGTTTAGTTCAAATATTAGATATAACACCAATACAGTTTTACCAAAAAAAGTGAAGATATCAACCAGTATTGCAAACACCTGACCAAGTTAATGCTCTAAGTCAACTTATATTCTACCAGGATATACAACCCATCTACCACTTGCATTCTTTTCTATCCCTTCCTGGACAAGTTTTGTCAGGCTCTTCCCATGCAGAGAGCAGCCTTGAAGAGTGAAACAAGAAAAGCCCATTTGGAAGTAAGTAATAAACCACTTCCAACCCATCACCACACAGAATAAATGGTTGAGATGCTGAGCAAGAAGGAACAGGTATGTAATGCCAGGAAAATTGGGTTGTCACGAATGCCAGGAAGGTACTGGACTGACTTGAAGTAGGTTTCAACAGAGTGGGAAAGCATTTTTTTTTTAAAAACATACACACATGTCTAAGAAAGAGCATAGAACTCCTCTCTAGTACCTCTGCTAGATCCAAATATTAGCAACGAGTCAGCAAAATCTCAAGGTTAAGGTAAAAATTTCTACTCTGGAGGGTAAAGACAAGACACAAGTTGTTATCTTGATTTGCTTTAGTTGTGGGCCTTCCTGGTGGTGTTGGAGCTGGCAGAACTTTGGAGAACACAGGACAACAGCCTGGTGGTACAGATGAGGAATGGGAGGTTAAGGGCCTTGGCTAAAGAGTCCCAACTAGTTAGGAACACAGCCAGGATTGGAAGCTCCATGTCAAGACTCCTGAGCTGCTAAGACCTTTTTTTACTATTCTTTGTGTTGACTTCAGGGGCCATAATTCTATAACAGGGTACCTTGGGCAAATCATTTTTGCATGTTCGTTCTCAACCAAGCTCCACAGTGAAATCAGCTGGGGGCTTTAGAAGTTCTGTTGCCCCAGCCTCTCTCTCTCCCACAGGACTCTGAGTTATCTAGCTGGGGTTGGCCCTAACACAGGGGAGCTAAGATGGAGAAGTCAGCCACAGAATAAGGCATGGTAGGAGCAAGACTCGCTGAAAATTAAGACAAGCATTCGGAGCTATCTCCAATCTGGGCAGGTGCATCTGCTGAAACCCTCTCTCCCCGATGAGTCCTTGTTCCTCTCTTCCTAGCCGGCTCTAGGCCCTCGTAAGCCATCATTCTTGATCCTCTCCCAGCTTCCAGAAATGCACCACGGCAATTAAAATGACCATTAAAATAGAGATCTGGAAACAGATTTCAAAACGTTAAGAAAAAGCTTGGGAAGGAAATCCCCCAATTTGGACAAGCCTCCATAAGCCAGAGGGAAAGGGAGGCTATCTGGCGATAATTCCAGCCAAGAGGATTTGGGCATTTTCCCAGAATTACCCAAGTAATCCTGCGAAGAGCAAATCTATGCAGGCTAAATTATGTACAAACTGCCTAAATCATGGGCTTTAACCACAAGCTTCCTGGCTCTGAGAAGTGTGAAAGCCAAGGACACCACAGGTTATCCTGGGGTTGACTCGACCCTCCCAACCCCTGCCCCATTCCCTAAGCTGCTCCCTCCAGAGTCTTGCCAGTAATAAACCACCAACTGTGAATTACACACCCTCTCGCTAACTGTGAATTAGGCTCCTTCCTTTCAGCCTCGGGACCTAATCACCCACCTAGGAGAACGCCCCAGTTCCTACAGCCTGTCTGGCTGCAGAAAACCCAGGCAGGACTCAGAAGGGGTGTGGTCAGGACCAAGCCTCCTGCACCCGCCTGAGGCACCTCTCCACCACAGAGGCACTGGGGAGCCCACCTGCTCCTCCATCCGCGAGCCCTACAAAGATCCGCCCCTGTCTCTCGGACGCAGGTGGCCCCACGGTGTCGGAAGTTCGCCGGGTGCACAGAAAGGTGGAACTGAAGAGTCCCCAGCGCCTGAGCCTGCCTGAAGCGGCTAAGACTCTGTCAAGAGCTAAGAGAAGGAATTCGACAAAGGACTGCCGGGTAGGGGTTAGGGCGTCACTGGCTCCCGAGAGACTACCGCTCCCCAGCTCAGGAGCCGCCTTCGCGCCTCGATTCTGCCCAGCTGGAGGCAGAACCCGAACTCCAGCGAGGAGCTGGGTTCCAGAAGACCGGGCCGAGGCTCAGCGCAGAGACTGACCCCGCCAGCCCAGAGCTCGCTACCAGGGCCCGCCTTAGCCCCAACCCTCGCTCCACCTGTCCCAGCTCGGGCGTCAGCCCGGCTCCAGGACTGACCTTCGCGGGAGCGTGCACCCCAAACGCAGCGCTTCACCCTACAGCACCAACTACAAAAAGTCTGCGAGGCACGCAAGACGCGCAGACTGCCCTACCTGTCCGGCGACACACAGCAGGCACCAGGTACCACCGAGGAGGCGAGCCAGGAATCCCGGGCGCTGGGGCGCCACCAGCGGTGCCATGGTCCCCCAGTGGAGACCAAAGGGAGTCCCAGGCGAGCCCCCTCCGAGGGAGCGAGACCCGCGTCTTGTCCGGACTGCGGGGGCCTGGCGGCGGCTGGCGGGCAGGCTCCAGGCGTGCGCGCTCCGAGGCAGAGCTGCGCTGGGGCCAGCGGCGCGTCTTCTGAGCGGCCGCGAGACCCCGCTCCTTTGAATGGGAGCGCGTGCGCTGGGGGTGGGGGCGTTATTTGTGAATGTGCTGCTTGTCTTGGCTCGGGATGGTTGGCGCTCCCCCCGCACCAGCACCCCCTCCGGCTCCTGCTCCTCCCTGCTGTGTCAGCCCAGCGAAGGCGGGGAGCGAAGACACCCAGCCTCCCCGGCCGCGACCGCGGTGCGCGTTTCGGGAAACCCGAGCGGGCTGAGCGCTGCCTTCTATTTATTTAATTTTCTACAAGGCAGAGTCCCGCGCTGCCCTCCTTTGCGATGCCACCCTGCCGACGCTCGGAGAAGGGGAAAGTTCTCCCCGGACGCTTGGCGCTTTCCCGGGAACGAATCCTGAGGGCATTCCCTGCGCGCTTTCCCGGAGCTCGGAGCTCCGCGTACTGTCACTGTCCTGGGAGCCACGCAAGACCCTCCAGGGGCTGCTACGACTTCGCGCGTGTAGGGAAGGGGGTAATGATTAAAAAACGTACGACCCCGTATGATGATACAGAACGGAACGTTATGATGCGTTTGTCCGTGAGACTGTCTCCTGGGCATTCATAGAGATTCTCCCGTGGCGTTGATTTGTTTTGCAGACTCCATCAGGAAAAACAAGCTGCACTTCCGAGCGGCAGGAACCTATGACAGCTGCGTGGGGACGCGGTGAATGGAGAGCCCCCATCATGCACAACCAGCCCAAGGGATGGGTTCCAAGTGACTAACTTCCTTGCTGGTCTTCCTGTCCGATGGGTTCCCGAGGGCAAGCTAGGGCGCCCCCTTTTCTGGTCTGGGCCAGGTTCTTACTGCGCTCGGGCCTTTTCTGTAACAGCATAGGGCCTCGCTGCAGTTCTCTGCATTGGGACCCAGGTTCATTGCTTCCTGAATATCTGGGGCTTCCAAAGCATCTTTTTAAAGAAAGTAAAATCCCACACCCTCCTTCCAACTGTCTTCCAGAACTCTCCACCCCTCTGCACACTTGGCAGGAAAGCTGGAAGAGGCGGGGAGCTGGCCCCACTTCAATAAACTCCGAACGATAAGGGGATCAGCAAGGCGCACATGAAATCACTTTTGTGAGGTTCCCACGTGTGCGCATTGGGAGGATCCCAGCACAGAATGAAGGCGCCGCCATAGTAACCATTCATTTAGTGCACATATTCCTATGCTGAAACATTGTAGGCCCTCAGCACCTGAGAGGGACTCGGATCCTGCCCATGTTGACTGGGCAAACGAACCAGACACAAACTGCTGAGAATTACAGGCAAAGTCAGGGCAGAAGAACCTATAGGAAGCGAATGCTACAAACTCCAACATCAGTGTTTGTGTCCAGAATGGGTAAAAGAGACTGTTTCTCAGAAATCATGTATATACTCATATGCATTATCTACTGAGTATCAAAGATCATAAGAAAAAATCAGAAGTGGAAAACAAAATCTACCTTTGAGCTTAGTATATCAAAGTTTAAAAGGTCAAAATATTTTAGAGATCCTTTTGTGAAGGAGTTTTGGGTTAGGTTTTCATTTTGAATTGGTAAAGAGGAAAGGGCAAGACATCTTGAAAAATGAACAAACTTACAAAAGAGAACAAAGACCCCAGAGGCTGGGAGCAGGCAAGTGTTCTGTGCTGCTAGGATGACTGAGCCACACGTTTACCAGAAAAGGTGGAAGCTGGGCTTGGTGGGAAGGTGGTCCCAACATGTCATGTGGTAGTCCTGGGCGCAGGTACCTGCAGCACCAGGCTGGAAGGAAAATGGTACGTGGGTGGCAAGCAGCAGTGCTAGGCAACCTTAAATTAAACCTTCAATCAACCCACAAGATAGGTGTAGATTATCCCAACTTGGCATACAAGACTCCTGAAGCTCAATAGCTGCACTGCTAGAATTGGAACCAGGCGCTGGAGCAACAGAATTTCAGGTCTGGAGGGAAGCTGTAGCCCAACTACATACTCCCAACCCCCATTCCCTCAGCAAATTTGGCTATCCAGTCCAAAAGCTACACCTTTATGTGTACATGGAGAATAAACTAAGGCCTAGGAAAATTAAGTGACATGTCCTATGTCTCTCTTAAGAGGCAGGTGAACGCCTTCCTACCTCATATAGTAGGGAAGAGTGAGTTGCTTCTGTTCCTTGAACAATGCAGTAACCAGAAAAAAAGTTAAAGCTAATTCATAGACAGCCAATTGAGTAGAAAGTCCAAAATGAGAGAGAACAGCTAATGGAGTTCCTGCCATACCCCAGCCATCCAATGATAAAGGCTCCATTCCAGGATTTTCTGACAGGTGGAGAACAAAGTGTTGGGAGAGCCTGGTAGAAGGCAGGCAGGCAGGCGTTGTTTGTTCTCATACAACATGAGACAATGACTCCCTCCTAACCACATCTCCACACCAGGGACCCAACTCCAGATCTCTTGGGCTGACACCAGACCCAAATGTTAGCTAATAGTCTGGTTTGTTGCTCATTGTTTGCTTTAAAATCAGTAAGCTTTTAAACTGTGCCTCATCGATTCATTCAAAGAATGACTGAATGAGAAGGAAGAAAGTATACTCATTATCCACTGAAGATCAAGTTTCCTTGATTCTGCATAAAATGCAGGGTGGATGCCTTAAAACAGATGTCTTCATCTACTTCATGGATTAATAACCTCATTGTGACACCAGGACAAAGAAATGTAACATTACTCTGGTCCTGGAATCTGCACGATGGCTCCACTGATGGCCCTTTGCCTCAGCCCAGTCCCAATCTTGCCAGAGCCTCTGCACTAGACTGCCAGCCCTACCATCTGAGATTGGCAACACAATAATGTTTTGACCACCTCAAGCCAGACCCCTTACAGAATAATTCTTTTCTTTAAAAAAAAAAAAAACTATTTGTTTATCTATTTGAAAGGCAGAGTTTCAGACAGAGAGAGGGAGAGACAGAGAGAGAGGTCTTCCATCCGCTGGTTCACTCCCCAAAAGGCTGCAATGGCCAGAGCTATGCCGGTCCAAAGCCAGGAGCCAGGAGCTTCTTCTGGGTCTCCCACACAGGTGCAGGGCCCAAGGACTTGGGCCATCTTCGACTGCATTCCCAGACCATAGCAGAGAGCTAGATCAGAAATGCAGCATCCGGGACTGCAAGCAGTGGCCTACCCGCTATGCCACAGCACCGGCTCCTAAAGCATTGTTGTATTGGGACATGACAGTACAAGATTCTCCCTGTTGACCTCCGTATCCATTTTTCTCCATTATGGCTCAGCCTTTTCCTCAGTCTGTTTTTTCCTCACTTTTCTCCCTATTCCTTTTTATTCACCATCCTTTTCTTTTTCTCATGTCTACCACTAGGCAATAACACTTTTTCAATACCCTAACCTCCCTTGCCCTTTGGTCTTTTCTTCAAAATGAACACAGTTGCCTTCTTTTTCATTACCTATCCTATGGAGCCAAAACTGCAAGGGAAAGCCACAAAACAGGACAGATAAGTACCACCACAATATTTTCTTCACCAGCCTCAAGTGGATTCTAACATTGCCCATCAGTCTACCTGTTTCTGGGGTCAATTCATGCTCATACCATCCCACCCTATGCAATGATTTCAAGCCTTCTCCACTTTCCCCATACCTCCATTCCTGCTCTCTTTCAACAGACAGGCAAAGCTCTAGATTTCTTAGAAAGTCAAATCAGTCAAATGGGAATAATTTCTATTTTTACTTTTTATGACCCAGTCTAGTCATATCTACAACAATCACTGACCCCCTTTTTATTTGCTTTATAAGATGAGTCCTTCTATAGTTTTCTGGATCTAATACTTTCTTGAATTCAACTAGGAAAGAAATTTACAATAATTTTTCTCTGTGCTGTAGATTCAATATTTACTGATAAGCTATATCTGACAGTGCTCAAGCCTCTCATGCATAAATAAACAGAGATCACCTTTCTTCAATGACTCCACAGCTTCTTCTCTTGTCAATCACATTTCTTGAAGGTTGTAATTATACTCCTTACTGCCTTCCTCTTTTCCTGTATAATTCTCTGTTCATTTCAGTCATGATTCAGTCACTATCACTCTACAAAAATAGAACTTGTTCTAGTCACCAAGCACCTCCATGTTGTCACATTCAACACACATGAAAATGAACTGATCAGTCCTCTTCTTTGTCCTCACAAACTCACTTGGCATGGTTGATAGTTCCTACCTTTTTGAAACTTGATTCTCTCTTGGATGTTCACCAGACATTGCCATGATAATTTTAGAAACAGGAATTCACATCGTTTTTATTTACTAATTTATTTGAAAGGCAGAGTTACAGAGAGGGAGTGGAGAGAGAGAGAGAGAGAGAGAGAGAATCTTGCATCCACTGGTTCACTCTCCAAATGGCCACAATGGCCAGAGGTGGGCCAAGCTGAAGCCAGTAGCCTAGAACTCCATCTGGGTCTCCTACATGGGTGGCAGGAGCACAAGCACTTGGGCCATCTTCTGCTATTTTCCTAGGCACATTAGCAGGGAGTGGGATCAGAAGTGGAGCAGCCAGGGCTCAAAGCCAGACCCAAATGAGATGCTGGGGTTGCAGGGCACAGCTTAACTATGCCCCAATGCTGGTTCAAAAAACAGGGCTTTTGAAGGTGCTGTCCCTTTCCTTCCTGACACCCTTATCCAATTAACCCATTAAAGAGTTCCTCCCTTATTTGGATTGATTTTCTTATTTCTATGCACTGATATATCTGTATCCTTTTCCTCCTCAAAATTTACCCTATTTATTATTTTATGTGGTATATATTATTATTATATTTATTAATATGATTACTTTAAATATATCCTTCTCTTATCCCAATAGGCCATACATTCTAAAAGAGCAGTTCAGCATTGTGGTACCAATGTCTACCTGGTCCAAATGTCTATCATGTTTGCTAAAACTCAAAACTAGTTTATAAATGGATGAGTTAGTGGGCTGACCTGGAATCCTTACCATTAAATAAGACACAAGCAACCTCTCCTTGAAGACAGGCATTATAACTATTGACCTTTATCCTAGTACCTCTCTCAGTCCTAGGAATACACTAGGTACTTAGAAAAATGACTGACTATACAAATGGACAGAATCTACTAATAGATTGGACGATTACCTAACCATGGCTACAAAGCAAACTCCCATAGAAATCTATAGACCTATATCTGAGATTATTTCAAAAAGTTCATGTAAAATGGGAATAAAAAATAAGATATTTCAGTGCAAAACAATTTTGAAATAAATGCAAAGAAGGAGTTGTCAAAAGGTTCATGAAAATGTATATATTGACAAAAACTATGAATGGATTTCAATTTGGAGGGCACCAAAATAAACATTAGCTCCATTTTCTACAGACTTTTTGAAGTGCCTAAATATAGTTCTTTGAAGACATAGTAAAACATACCAGAAACCTTCCTTCTAAAAAACATATAATTAAGTTTGGGATAAAGCCAATGATGCTCCCCAATAAATGTCCTCCATAAGGACAAAATAAGAAAATGATATAAATCATATCCACAGAAAGCTCACTACAATACAAATTATTATTTATACACAATGCAAATCATGCTACTTATTTCCTAAGCAACATTCCACTTTTCAGTTCATAATACTTGCAAGAAGGGTGGGGGAGGCACATATTCTGTTACTCAGAGTTAAGATTTATCTAAAATACTTATAATGAGTATATCATGTTTATTATAAAAATGTTTAGCATAAAGGAATTTTCTGATAACTGACTCAAATCCTGTTTCATTCCCCTCTTGGTCTTTAGCTCGCGGAAATGTCCTTCTTGTCAGCCTTTATTTGCATCAGTAGACAAGCGAAACACAGCACAAAGCTGCCCAGTCAAGTAAAATGTTCACTTTTGACAATTTGAATGTCACACACTTTGTTCAAAGAAAACATACATACCTGAATCATACAGTTCAAAGTCTCCTCCCCAACTGAAGCTGTTTGAACAGTATCCCAGTCCACAGAGACATGTGGCTTCAACTATTACAAACTGCTAAATTATGTGCATAATAAAAAATGATAGGAAACATAAAGTAGTGTGTTTATATCTGACAGAAATGACTCAAAACCATATTTTAAGAAAGTAAACACTGGAAACCAGCAGTGTTACTTACTCTCTTGCCCCAATTTAATCTCTGCTCTAATTCTTTCATATGAACATACTGATTTCTTTACCTTTAGCTACCAGATTTCAGGATTTTAAAATTATAATCATAAAGATTAGCTGATATTGGTTAAATGTAGTTGTATGAATTAACATTCAGAGCAAAATATTTCAAAGTGTGTGTGCTTCCTTCCTGGGAAAAAGAGTGTCTCCTGAGGGTTATAACTTATCAGCAGACTTATCTTTCCATTCTATAGCTCTGAGGTTCTGAGGAGTGTTTGAGCTTACAGTGATTTCCTGGCATCCATCTAACGACATTCATGATAGTGTGTTAGTAATGCGCATACTTAATCTCTTGATGTTGGCTTGCAGGAGTCTCAAATATAAAATGTGACAGCATTTGTTTTTCTTACCACATAAAAAATGACATCACAAACTGTTAAGAGGTTAAACTATATATTATGGCTTCATTTCAGAGTCACTCGTTGCGTCATACGACTGCCCACCAGGGACTGAAGCTAACACACTTCACATTCCTGAGCCTAATAACATATATATGCGCCTCTGGGTGAGGCCTACTGGGTGCGGTTTTATCACACAGAAAATCTTATATAATAATAACCTTTTCAAAGAATTGTCATTCTCCTTCCATATGTTGAAGGATTTGTCCAAATAACACAGCAAAGGACAACAGAGAAGAAAGAAATCAAATAAAGAAAGCAAAAAATTACATTTAGGAACACTTATTAATTCTTTTCAGCTTCTCTGGAGACCTCAGAAACTATTTACCTGAACTTGGCAACAACTTTTCATAATTCAGCAACAATATTCAGTTTCCATTTTCTGTTAGCCATTATGAAAGCATGTAAAATCAAAGATATGATCCCTGTTCTTTCAAAATGCACAATTAACTTTCATGCAATACATTTATGTAAGAAATTTATGTCTCCAAGATATTTGTTCTCTATGATTTTATAAGCCCTTTGAGGGCCCTGTATTCTATTGCACTCATTTTTGTAGCCTCAATACTTACCACACAGTGGGCACTCAATAATGTTTGATGAACTGAACTGAACGTTTCCTCTAACGCAAAACACATTGGCAAACACTGGGAGGAGTAAATACTGAGCCTGTATGTACACCAAGCTTCCTAAAGCAGATGCGGAAATATTCTTGTGATCAGAATCCTTACCTCTCTTATGTGTTGATACAGCTGGTTCTAAAATATTATGTACAAGACATTAGTGGTTTGGTAAGTAGGTCTCAGTCAGCTAACTCAACATTTTATTGCGGGGTTTTCTTCCCAGATGATGCTTCCTGTGTTCTGGTATTGTGTGGATGCTGGGTTTCGTTACAGCATCAGCCTGTGCAGCTCCTCAGCATACCTAGAAAGCTGGTGCATAAAGTACATTTATTCCACAATCAAGCATCTGATGCTCCTCGACTGGGTAGCCAAGACTCCAAAATAAAGCTCAAGAGCTGGATTTATTTTCTTGTTATTTTTTAAAAGATTTATTTATTTATTTGGGAGGCAAAGTTACAGAGAGCAAAGACTTCCATCCTCTGGTTCACTCTCCAAATGGCCACAATGGCCAGAGCTGGGCCAGTCCCAAGCCAGGAGCCAGGAACTTCTTCTAGTTCTCCCCTGTGGGTGCAGGGGTCTAAGGACCTGGGCCATCCTCTACTGCTTTCCCAGGCCATAAACAGAGACCTGGATTGCAAGATGAGCAGCCAGGACATGAACTGGCACCCAAATGGGATGCTGGCACTGCTGACAGTGGCTTTACCAGCTACGCCACAGCACCGGCCCTAGGAGATGGAATTCTATGTCTCACAAAAATCACTATGGAAATACACCAAAAAAGCACATTATGCTGCTTATTTCCTAAGCAACATCTGACTTTTCAGTTCACATCTGTGACTACGGAGAGCTTCTGCTTATTAAACTCACCTATCTTTTATTTGAAATCACTAACTGAACAAAAAAAAACAACCCTCTTTTTGAACTAAATTATCATCCACTTCCCTAGAGGCATCTATAGAAGCTGTGGATAGCTTATACCTCTGATTGGTTCTTTCTGAAAGAAATATCAGTTTGTTTATGTGGATACAATCCCCTAAGATTTTGCTAGAAAAATTGGAACTTCATTACTGGGTCTCTGGATAGCACTGGAAAATCATACAATGAAAATAAACACAGGGGAGCACAGAATTTATGTACTTGGTTTGCTTCTCACAAAACACTTAGTATAATAATTCCTCATAGAATAAGAATTAAAATAATTTGAGGCAGTGTTTTGATACAGTGGGTTTAGATGCTACTTGCAACACTGGCAATCTATATCAGAGTCCTGGTTTGAATCTCAATTGCTCCATCTCCAATCCAGATTCCTGCTAAGGTACCTGGGAAGGCAACATAAGACATCTCACGTACTTGAGCCCTTGAAACACACTGAGGGACCAGGATGGAGTTCCTGGCTCCTGAAATTGGTCTGGTATATCCTGGGCTATTGAAATAATTTGGGGAATGAACTAGCTGGTAGAAGATATTTCTCTCTCTCCCTACCACCCACCATCCTGCCCTTCAAATAAATATATATATTTTTTAATTTGTGGGAGCAGATGTTGTGGTGCAGTAGGTTAAACCTTAGCTTGGGACACTCTCACTCTACATCAGAGTTTCTTGGATTAAGTCCTGCTTCAGCTTCCGATCCAGATTTCTGCTAATGCATCTTGGAGACAGCAGATCATGATCCAAGTACTTGGGTTCCTGCCACCTATATGGGAGACCCATATGGAGTTTCTGACTGCTGGATAGAAGATTTCCCCCTTCCTGCTTCTCACTCTCTCTTTGTCACTCTTCCTTTCAAATGAATAAATAAATATAAAAAATTTACAGAAAACAAGTTGTGATATAAAACACAATTTTAAAGCAGTTGTTACTTTGATCCACAATGGCTCTCTATTTTTACCTATTCTGCTGCTTTATGTTTCCCTATATGTTGTACTTCCTATTGAAAGATGCAACTGCTGATGATCTTGGTATCTACCAGGAAGAATGAGGTCATAAAGTTTGAAGCATGACCTACAGGTTTTTTTCCCAAGTGCAAGAAATCTATCACTGGCAAAAACATCTTTTTTAAAAAACGGTGGCAAGAAAATAAAATTCAGCTAAAGCAACAAGTTATTTGGCAACAATTAAATGACCACATTTCATATGATACTATTGATCTTTGCTTAACAGATGGGATTAACTAAAACATGAAATTCTTTGTAAATTATGAAGAATTATTAAAAACACTTTTATTTATTATTCAGTGGTACACTACTATGTGCCAGAAAAATTTAAGGCAGCTTATGAAGATATGTTCAAAAATATATATCAAGATATCTGAGTAAAAGTGAGATCATTAGCATTCTTTAATAGTAGAGGTCAGTGTGAGATTACGAAGGTTATTTCAGATTGCTTTTTGACATTGTTTGTTGTTACTTACATTAATTGACTTCATAGTCAAATAAGGTCATACAGATATTTCCATTTGTTTAAAAAAATTGGATGGGAAAGCAAACAAGGATATGGATACCTTTAAAAGGGAACCAGAGATGCAGTTAATACAAATAAAGCTTCCATAAAATGCTATCACCACAGATTTGGATTTTAACTTTCAATGAGTCATGAAACCTAGAAAACTATAGCACCCATCGTGGGGGAAACAAACAGACTAGTTACATGCACAGAGCACTATATGCCTTGACAAAATGCCCAAAGGTTTCATAAATGCTTTTTTTCATTTTGCTTCATACAGATTTTATCACTGATGCCCTTGGGTTTATTCTTGTATGATTATTAGCAGAAGCTTATACAGTAAGATAATTAATAAAGGGAAATATAATTGTGACTCATAGTGTCTACTTTTGTAGAAAAATTTGGTGGTTTTTTTTTTTTTTTTCATTTTCTTTTTTAACTTGAGGGACAGAGAAACAGGGAGAGAGATCCCATCATCCACTGGTTCTGTCCCTAAATGCCCACAACGCATGCGGCTAGGTCAGGGCTAAAGCTGGAAGCCAGCACCCAGTCTAGGTCTCCCACATGGGTGGCAGGGACACAATTATTGAGCTATCATTGCTGCCTTCATGGTCTATACTAGCAAGAAACTGGAGAGAGAGGCCAGAGCTCCATACTGAGCCCAGACACTACGGTATGGAATGCTAAGGTTAGTAGGCTAACTTTCTGCCCTGCGAAATTTCCTGAACATGTATTTTCCACTTTAAATCAAACATTCACACATTTATAAGGGAAGGCAAGGCATTAAGCAGAACACAGGAGAAAATTCAGAATTGAAGTTGGGAGAACATACTTAAAAGCAGGAAATGCTAATTGTTATCTAGACTACTGGCCAAGGAATGGAGGAAGTAGAATGGCATGTTCTCAGGCTTCACCAGGGCTTTCCACTGGATTCAGCCAGGGAGACCAGAGCTTGGAACCCCACAGCTATCCTGAATCAGCAATAAAGAGCATGCTGGTTAGTTCTAGGTAGCAATAACCTCTATTAAAGTCCAAAAATCTCAGTGACACACACAATAATGGTTTAAGGCAATAGAGGAATTTGGGGCAACAGTGTGGCATCTGGAAGTATGAGAAAACATTTTTCAGAAGAGCAAAGGAATATCTGAAAACGGAACATCTCAATCTAGAGTTCAAAGACAGAAATGGTCATAAATTAGCAACAGCCTAAGGGAGATTCCCCAGGATACCTTATTTCACCTCCCTTTCTCTCTACAAGGCAAGTCATCTTCCCAGGTGTTCCCACTCACTGTGCACTCCCCTTCTCAGACTACAGAATACTGGAATCATTTGTCTACTTTCTTGCACCTTCAACGAGGCTGTAAGCCCCAGGAAAGCAAAACTGCATCTTCCCATTTCTGTATCTCCAGTACTCAGCATAGGGTGTGGCACATAGTAGGGGCTTATTTGTGTTTGTTTAAGCAGAGTAAGAAGAGAAGGAACAGAAGAGAACTGGAGAGCAAGGAGACTATCTTATACTTTTAATTAAAGTTAATCAATCCAAAATTCACAGAAATGGGATAAACACAATTTTTAAAATGTTTTTATACTAAGAGGAAAAACTCTGGAAAAAAGAAGAGAACCTGGATTTCATTTTTGCTGTCAAGCTTTTATTTTATTTGCCACTATGTGAAAATAACTTTAGAATACAGGGAAGGGACATTTTAGAATGTCCAATCTTTGTTTATTTAACTCTAATAGGTAAAAAAATTCATTTTGGGAGTACATGTTGTTTGTGCTTTAGTCCATCCTCTTTCAAAAGGGTAAAAAAAATTTATAAGCAAACATACAGAGAGCAAACACAGCCACCTGAAACCCTTGTGCCTCAGGTACTAGCATAGTACATGAATGTATTTATGGAGCTACATGTGCAAAGGACAGTGTTGACTGTGCAAACAAGAACATACTACTTTAGCCATTGATGGAGTCATATTTGGAATCTTTTCAAAGTCTAAAACAGTCTTATCAGAGACTGTAAAGCTCTTTACTAACAGTCATCTTAAGTGAATTTGAGAATTACTTGAGAAAATAAGTCATGAGTCTTACTGGATACTTTATAAAAGGGTGAAAGTGGTAGATTATTTCAGGAATTTGCTAATTTATGCAACATTTGCACTTTCCCAAATATTTCCACTTACATTTTATTTTAACAGGAGTCAATTTTCCTGTTGAACTCAGTCCATAAGACCTCAAACAAAATCAATACACAAACTAAACAAAATATTTGAAGAAATTCTTATTAATTATAACCCAAGCCATACTAACCTCACCTGTGTTCAAAACTCCAGGAGTTACTGACCTCAAGATGGGTGATATAGGTACACACACACACACACACACATTTAAAAGCAACTTTTACTCTGCCTGGAATGAAACAAGTTTCACAAAAGTAAGAATATACAATCTTGTAATTCTTCTGCCAAATTGGCGACCCACATACTCATATTTCTGTAAATGATTTTATGTAATCCACAATACCCCTCACGTTTCATTACAAGTAGTGTTGCTTGAGATTTTTCTTCTAATTTTAGAATAAGTAAGTTCACATTCCCTATCATTTTTTCTGCTCTTTATTCCACTGAAGAAATCCTGATTTAAATCACCTTTCAATACAACAATTTTTCTCTTGTGAAATTTTGTGCCTTTGGGACATTAACTCTCAAAGATGATCTAATTTGATCTCAATAGTGAACTTGAATTGATCATCGATTTGATGGGTTTTCATTTCCATCTGCTTCTCTTCCTTGTTCTGATGAAGAATCCTTTCTATCTGGGTTTGAAGAGTTGGGAAAATTCAGAATGAAAGGCTAAAGTGAGAGTTCTAATAGTTTTAGAACTTATTTTACCCAATTCCCTTATATTTAAGAATATCTTAAAGTCATAGCAGAGAGTCTACAACTACATTTCAGGTGTGAATAAATCAAATCTTGGTGTTTGTCAAGTTGCGGTCCTTAGATCATCTGCCTCAGAATTGCCTGGCCTACTTGTTACAAGTGCATTGTCCCATATCCTTTGTATTAACTAAATATCCTAATCTTTGTGTTTCTTCTTTCTCTGTTTTAATATTTTTAACAATAGGAATAGACAATTTGAACAAAAAGGTTTATGTGATCAATATAGATCATATTATTTTATGCCTTCCAAAAGATTTCAATTGCATACGGCTTCTCCCAAAAGAGAATAGCAGGGTTCACTGTTTGGGATTCACTGAATGACGGGAAGGTTAGGGCTTTGCTAATGTCATTTGCATTCCCCTAGACTATCAGAAAGGAATCCGAAATGAACTTTCCAGGAAGTGGGTGTGGAATCTGAAATTTTGTTTCCAAGATCAGGGTGGCTGCCCAGAGGAAATCCCTCACTTTTCAGGATGACATTCCAATTTCTAAATGTTTGGAAAACATCAGAGTTGACTAGCAAAATGGAGAGCTAGAAAATGAAGAGGATTTGGACCATGAGGACTCAGCTAGTTGATTTGGGCCCAGTGCCTGACTCAAAAGGCAAATGTTTTATTACTTGGCAGGATTCCCATCATATGTCACTCCTCATAGCCTGCATTTTCTAGTCCTTTCATACATCAATTCTATAAGGCCTCACATTCCATTCTCCCATTCAAGGACTAAAGGCAGACTTTATAGGTCCTGGGGAAGTGCCCTCCCCATATCTAGGAATGAATGGAAAAGCCTGGGATCCATTAAGAGTTCTCCGTATGAATTTATTGGTTCCTACTGATTTCTAGGTTGGAAATGTTAGAATTTCCTGATAGCAACCTAATACCTCTCCCTGCATTTTTTGTTTTGTTTTGTTTTTTTCATTTCTGTTATGCCTACAAAACAGGAATGATAAACACTGATAGCTTCAGTGGCCAAGCAGATAAATAGGTATCCAAGTCACATAGAAGACAGTAAGGCAGAGAAGTAATGGCAGCCTGCAGGATATTTTTTAGAGTGTACAGGCCAAATGAAGTGTGTTTAATCCTGCTGGCATGAATCCCTAAAACAGCATTCCCAAAATTCCCTCTAAAATACCTACAATGATTCAGGAGGGAAAAAAAGAGATGAAAACTGACAACCATGGTGAAAACAGTAACATCAATCAAGTTATTATCAGAAATTGAAAATAATTTCTAACTGAAAGACTGATGGAACAGATAGAAGAACAGTCATACTGTGTCTATCTGGGAGTCCACAAGAGAATCATTTTTTCTATTTTCACTGTCAGTCCCTGGGGCAGTCTCTACAGCCTATTCTGAATACAGAACGAGTGAAGCAGCTTTGTCCCAAGTGATTTTTTTTTTAATATGAGATAGAATGGTGCATGTCTAATTTTTTAGCTATGTCCCAAACAACCAAATTCTACAACTTCTAGGAATCAGCTGAGCAGGAAGTAGGAAGAAGTCTTGTAAAAGGTTCTACCAGGCTTGGAAGAACTCCCATTGAAATCCATCTTCACATAGTTGTATGTTGCACCTGGTGGAGAGCCAGACAGTAGGGGTGGAAGAAAATTCCTTCTCCTAAAGTTGTATTTATGAAATGCATGAAGTTTTTATACCTTAAATAAAAGGTTTCTGGGGGAAAAAAACAACCAGAACCCCAATGCAACTGAAAAAAAAAAAAAAGAAGATTCCTTCTCACTTCTAGAAAGCCTGTAAACTGGTTAAAAGCAGGATACTTCCAAATGCCCAATATTGCAACCTATGAATGTATCATAATCATTTAGCATTTCCTTTGCTGAAATAATTGTTTCTAATATTCTTATTCTTTTTTATGCTAAACATGACTGTGGTAAATATCCCTACAGCCAAACATGTTTCCAAATCCTTTTACCCTCCAATATAAAATTTTTCTTTCAAAATAATTCTGAACTTCTTCCATCTTTTTCCTTATTATTTAGATACACTCGTCTTATTATACTCCCAATGCATCATTTCACATCATGTATATCTCCCTACAAAAGTATGAGTTCCTGGAGGTACGAATGATCAGGATTTATATGACAGTGAGTAACAACAGGCTATTGTAATATCTAATACACACAGGTAATCTATGAATGATCATTGAATGAATGAATGAGGGTAAGAGGTAGTGGAGAGGAGTTCATGGGTGACCTTTATAGCAAAGCTTATTAGTCAACAAAAGGTCTTAAGCCTGAAAATGGTTTTAAAGGAATTATTGGAGGAGGGACTATTAGTGTTCTCTCTGCTGATGCCAGTCGAATTGGTCACAGTACAAAGATACTGGAAAATCACAAGTATATTCAATGTCAGGTTAACAATGGAAATTGTCCAACCAAGTGAATTTTAATTCTAAAAATGAACATTTTTTTTGACAGGCAGAGTTAGACAGTGAAAGAGAGAGAGACAGAGAGAAAGGTCTTCTTTCTGTTGGTTCACCCCACAAATGGCCGCTACGGCCAGCGCACTGTGGCCAGCGCGCCCTGCTGCTCCGAACCAGGAGCCAGTTGCTTCCTCCTGGTCTCCCATGCGGATGCAGGGCCCAAGGACTTGGGCCGTCCTCCACTGCACTCCTGGAGGACAGCAGAGAGCTGGACTGGAAGAGGAGCAACTGGGACAAAATCCGGTGCCCCAACCGGGACTAGAACCCAGGGTGCCTGCACCGCAGGCGGAGGATTAGCCTAGTGAGCCGCAGTGCCAACCTGAAATTTTTTTCTAAAAAAAAAAGCAAATTCAATAAGGAATTCTTGTGGGTTGCCTGGAAAATAGTAGGAAAGAAAAGCTACTGTTATAAAACAAGCTAACACATTCCTTGTTTTGTTATACTTGGATAAAAATATTATCTTTCAAATATCATTTTTAATGGATTGTGCCGTCCAGGACCTAGCAATATTCGAAATCTACATACAAGGAATCTATTACCATTTTCTTACCTGAACTTATTTTGTAATGTTTTGAAATTCTTCAGCTTTCTTCTTGAAACCATGTTCTATTCCCTCATAAAAATATGAAAGATAAATGAGATTCCAATGCATTCAAATCCAATGACAGACACAGAGATTCCAATGCATTCAAATCCAGTGATTCAGTCATTCCATTGGTACCCTGTGAATCACTATTTTCTCTCACCATATCTGAATCATTTAATGTGCTTATTAACCTGCAGAGTTAACTGGCAACCTGAAAAAGAAGCAGAAGGCAGATTTACCATCAGTGTCAGGGTAGAGTGACCACTAGCTCTTTATTCATTATCCACGAAATGTGCGGGAGTGGGAAAGTAATGGAAGAGAATTCTGTTTCTTAGCATTTCCTCATTGCCTGTTCTTTCCTAGACGTCTGTGTTGCCTTCGTGTCTCCCAGAGCAAGTGCTGCTGTGTGGTGTGAGTGTAATTTTCAAAGTTCTTAGACACCCGAAGCTCCGCACCACTTTAGTAATTGAAGCTTTGACAACTTAAACTTAATCTGCTTCTGGTTAACATGATTTTTGTTTTTTGTTTTTTTTTTTTATTCTCAAAAATATTGCCCTGACTGTGTACATAAATAAAATTCAGGATTCTTTTAAAGGCCTGGGCACCAGACTGATGTTCACCAAAACTAAATATTTCTGTTATAATGACCATTCAACAAGAACTAAACCTATCTTCATGAGAAAGAGACCACGATTTCTATCCTTGTGTCCAATGGAAGAAACCTGAGTTCAGGCAGCATGAAGACATGCAATTGAATGGTCATATAGCTATGACATCTAAAAGGAATAAAAATCATTGTTATTAAGTAATTCCATCAATATTAGCATTAACTGTAATGTGGGCAGGAGTTTTCAATACTCAAATAGTTGGCTCTCTGAAGTTGTCAAAATAGAGTGCTTTGCATTACAGGCAGATTTATGGCCATCTCCTGGGCATTAGAACCCAAATTCCTGCTAAAATATTTATGTGTCATTTTATCAGATCTGAATTTAATTCACAGCATATTCCCGTACTTGACTGGAGTTCAAAAGGCCCTTTTTCGTAAACAGTAAATATTCTCATAACTAAAATTTTAAAGAAATACTTACATTGTGCTCATTTACTTTTGAGGATAATTTAGAAATTGAACTTGATTTGTTTGATCACACCAAAGTAAATTAAAATAAACATTTCCCTCATAAATTAATTTTTATATTGTTCAAAAATTTCAAGCTAGCAAATAGATTATTGGTTAAGAAAAAGAAATAGATGCATTATTTGAAATGATAACAATGGTTATGAAAGAGTATAGACCTAAGATAGCAGATGGAAAAGAGTATACCATATCATACTGGCTTTCTTCATGATCAGTATGCTGTAGTCTATAATGCCAGAAAGCTAACTCATTCTTGGCCTGCTTTTGTCTATTTCCTCCATGCTTTTAAAGATAATCTCCATTCTAAGAAGGAGGAAAAGGGGTAAACATGTCTCTACATATGAACTGATCGTTGGAAATTTGGTCTTAAAAACTGACACATCTTGGAACATTTAAGTCCTTTTTATATGGAAAAAAAAACTTCCAACATTTCAAACTTCATTGTAATGGCATCTATTTGTTGTGTTGAACATTTGAACTTGCAATCCAACCAGATATCTAAACTATGAGATGAGTTCTGAACTACTCCACTTTCTGTGTCACATATACTTGGATATTTTCTAACTCTATTTGCTATTGATTTAAAACTTTGTATTTGACTGAGGTTATGGTCTCATGATAGCCTTATTTTCGTGTCTGTCTTGATCAGCACTATAATTTCTATTTCAACATTAAGATTACTGAAATCACCTCTTCCTTTCAAAAAAAAAAAAGGACATAATAAGAGCAACATCATGTCATGGAGTTCAACTCCCTAAGTTTGCATCAGCAAAAATTGCATCAGCAATACCATTAGTATTGTTTCAATAGTATTAAGCCTCTCTATACATCATGTAATTTGATAGCACAAACATTTCTCAATTCAGTGAAAAATGATTTCTCAATTCTTGCTTTAACAAGTTTCCTGATCAAGGCTTTCTTTGCAAAGGCAGAGGTCATAAATTTGCTTTTGTTTTTTTAAAGATTTAATTTATTTGAAAGGCAGAGTTACAGATAGGCAGAAGCAGAGGGAGGTCCTCCATCCTCTGGTTCACTTCCCAGATGGCCGCAACAGCCAGAGCTGTGCCTATCCAAAGCCAGGAGCCAGGATGTTTCTCTTGGGGTGCAGGGCCCAAGAATGAGGGGCATCTTCTGCTGCTTTCCCGGGTCATAGCAGAGAGCTGGATTGAAAGTGGAGCAGCCTGAACTTGAACCGGTGCCCATATGGGATGCTGGCCCTGCAGGCTGCAGCTCTACCTGCTACACCATAGCGCTGGCCTCTGTTTTGTTTTTAATGTAACAAATTTATCAAATATTTCTCTAAGCCCTAATCAATAATGGTTATTTAAATATCTACCTATATATCCCAGGTACTGTTCTAAGATCTGAGGATTGTGTTATGATCAAGAGAAAAATCCTTGCCCTGACGGAACTTTTATTCTGACAATGGAACAGGCAATATCCAAATAAGACATATTACAATTCCAAGGGCACTGAGTGCAATAAAGACAAATAGGCAGTGATAGGAAGGGAAAGGTTGGCTATTTTACAAAGGGCAACCAGGAACAACTGCTAGAGGAGGTAACATTGGGGAAGAAACCTTAATGAGCTGAGTGAAGAAGTCATGGAAGATAGGAGATGGAATGTTCCAAAGGGAAAACAAGTACAAGGGTCCTGGAATGCAACCTTGTTTGACATCACAAAGGAAAAGCAAGAAGACCCATGTAGTTGGGGAAGAAGATAGTGATGAGAAATGAGGTCAGAGAGTCCAAAAATCATGGTGAAAATAAAGTGCAATTGAAATAGTATTAGGAGGTGAGTCTCTTAAGCAGTGATTAGACCATGAAAGATGAATGGATTAATGCTATTATGCAGGGAGTAGGTTCTTATAAAAGGATGAGTTCAGCCCCCTTATTCATACTTCCTCTTTCTCTTCCCTTTCATTGTGTGTGTGTGCTCTTCCACTCTCACGTTACATTAGGAGTAGCATTCCTCTCCTCTCAAGGATGGTGCCACTTTAGTAGTGGAGATTGTTCCCTCACCAGATACCAAATATTCCAGCACCTTCATCCTGGACTTTACAGTCTCCACAACCATGAAAAATAAATTTCTATTGTTATAAGTCACCCAGTTTGTTATATGAGCACAAAACAGAATGAGACAACAGGGACAAACTCATGTAGGGGCTTGAGGTCACAGTAAGGAGGCTAAATTTTATTGCACACCATGAGAAGCCCTTGGTCAACCCTACAGTTAGCATGGCCTGGACTACATTAAAGCACTCACTGTGCTAACTCTGTGGAATGGAGAGAGCAATTAAAAGACTAGTACATGGGTCTAAGCAAGAGAAGGGGGTGGCTGGTACCAGGGTGGCAGCAGGGGAGTGGAGAGAAGTGTTTAGGTGCAGGACATATTTTGATGACAAAGCCTGTCAAGTTTGCTGATGAATTGTATATATGGAGTCTGAGGGAAGGAGAAGCATTGAAGATGATTCTAGTTTTTAGGTCTGAGCAACTTACTGAGAGGAAGAAAGGAAAATGCAAGATGGTGGACAGAAATTAAGAGTTCTTTTCATTTGTGCAAAATATCAGATTTCTGTTTTAGATGTAATATAGAGAAGTAAACTTGGCAGTTGGTGTATGTGTTTTCTCTCATTGTGTAACAAATCACCACAAACTTAACAGCTTGAAACAACCTTGTCACTTATTTCACAGTTTCTTTAAGTCATAATTCCAGGGATGGGATAGCTGGGTTGCTTGCTCAGGGTCTCACAGGCAAGGTATCATCCAGGCCTGTGATTCTCATCTGGGGCTTGGGATCCTCTTCCAAACTCACTGGTTGTTGGCAGAATGCATTTCCTTGCAGCTGTATAAGTCCCCGTTGTCCTGCTGGCTGTCATACAGGGCTTGCTCTCGGATCCTAGAGGCTGCTTGCAGTTCCTTGCATGTGACTCCCATGGGCAATGCACACCACAGCTCTTTGCTTTCTTCCAGACAAGCAGAAGCACATCTGATGCATTACTTCTTTTATAGGCTCACCTGATGAAATTAAGTCCCTATGAGATACTCTCCTTTTGATTACCTCAAAGTCAACTGATGATAGCACAGCATATTCACAGGGTCCACCCATGATTAAGATGCGGGGATTAAACAGGGTGTGTACACCATGGACAGAAATCTTGGAAGCCATCTTGGAATCCCGTTTACCCTGGTTGATGACCTGATGGTCATCAGCTCAGCTGCAGTTCATGGCTATTAAATTCATAGAATAAAATCACCTACAGAGAGATTGCACATGATAAAAATGATATCAATATAAAAACAATTATATGTAATATACACTAAGCACATTTAATGTGTCAGATGCCCCTCTAAGTACTTTATACATTATTGCTCATTCAATCCTCTCAGCTATGCTTTCAGGTACCTACATCTCCCATTTCACAGGTAAGGATACTGAGACACAGAGAGATTGGTTCACTGGCCCAATCTCATGTAACTATATGAGTGGTAGGGCAAAGCTTTGAACCCAGGTGGTCTGGTTGTAGAGTCTCTATTTTTACTCACTATTCAATATTGTGTCATTGAAGAACATAAATGGGAACAGACTGACACTTGGAGTTCCATCATTTCCATGTAAGATAGAAACAGCTAGCAAAGGAGACCCTGAATAAGCAGGTATTGTGGTAAGATTAAATTGATAGCATTTGATCTCTCAAGAGTCAAAGTAGAAATCATCTCAAGAAGGAGTGGATGGTTTGTCAGGGTTGAATATTAGAGCTAACTCTACCATGTTATTCATAAAGGTGTATAAAAATAATTCCATCACTAATGCCATCACCCAGTAAGTACACATTTGTTTTTTATGTGTTTTGGGGAAGTAGCAGTGAACATTCAACTCTTGTTGAGTAACAAATTTATATTGTAAAAGAGGTATACATACTGGTAATGAATATGCAAATAATTAGTTTTAAAAGCTCATTTCATGTAGTGTTAGGAAGAAAATTAAACTGGGTTCAGAGTTAGAGACAATGAGGCCTGATCCAATCAACTTTTGCTGCACTTTTTAAATTCATCTTCTAGAGCTACTATAACAAAACACCACATACCAGACTGCATGTGTACTTACATGGGAGAGAAGCAAACTCTCACGGGCCTCTTTTATAAGGGCAGTAATCTCATCTAGGAGGACAAAGCTCTCATGAAATAAACACTCCCTAAAGACCCCACCTCTTGATACTTATGCATTGTGGCTAGGTTTTAACATAAGACTTGAGGGCACACATATTCAGACCATAGTTTGTCTCTTTTTCTTTCTTAAACAAGGTTGCCTTTTTGTTGTCTTTACATGGCTTTTTCTCTGTTCACACTTATTGGGAGTGGTAGAGGGTATGGGGAGAGAGAGAGAATGTATGCTGGTATCTCTTGATTTTCTTATAAGCGCACAAGTCCTATTTGATTACAGTCATATAATTAGGACCTCAAGCCGTAATGATCTCCCTGAAGTTCTATCTCCAAATACAGTCACTTAGAGTGTTAGGACTTCAGCACATGCATTTTAGAGGGGAATGCAATTCAGTCTATGATATTGTTTTCTCTCTAAAAGATCCTCTGTATGTAAGGATAAAAGAAAAAAAAGACTCTTAAAATAGGAACATTAGGGAATCAGTAAAGACACAGAGCCACAATCTTACTGTAATATTCAAGAATGTATTTGGTTAAAATAATAAAGCTGTTAAAGATGTAAAATCTTACTAATGTGTACTCACTGGAGAATTTGTGAAATATTTGAATTAGTGAATTCAACTGATCAAATTAATTATTTTTGTTTCATTTTTAAATAAACAAAGATGTCTACTTTCCTTTACATATACTTACTCAGAAGATAAACATTTTTTTTTTTTAACAGGCAGAGTGGACAGTGAGAGAGAGAGACAGAGAGAAAGGTCTTCCTTTGCTGTTGGTTCACCCTCCAATGGCCGCCACGGCTGGCGTGCTGTGGCCAGCACACTGCGCTGATACGATGGCAGGAGCCAGGTGCTTCTCCTGGTCTCCCATGCAGGTGCAGGGCCCAAGCACTTGGGCCATCCTCCACTGCACTCCCGGGGCACAGCAGAGAGCAGGCCTGGAAGAGGGGCAACCGGGACAAAATCTGGTGCCCCAACCAGGACTAGAACCCGGTGTGCCGGTGCTGCAGGCGGAGGATTAGCCTATTGAGCCACAGCGCCGGCCCATTTATTTTCCATCTTGTATTACTGATCTTTTCATTACTATAACTAACATACCTGAGAAGAGCTACTTAGGAAAGACAAGGTTTATTCTGGCTTACAGTTTTGGAGGTTCTAAGTCCCACTTGGGGCAGTGAGGGTCAATGGCACTGGTTCAGGTATCTAGTGATGCTGGAGGATGGTAGAAGGATGATCACATGAGAAACTAGGAAAAAGATAGGGACTATGCTCTTCTGTGTGGTCTCTGTTATAAAGCCATCATGGCTCCACTGTGGGGCCCAATTTAGCAATCAGTTCAATCCAGTCACCTATCAGAGGCCTCATTTTTACATACAACTGGACCAAGCCTCCATCCCACAAATACCATCATTCCACGACTTTGAGATTTAAACAACTACATGAGATGGGGAGCCAACTCCTACTCAAACCATAGCACACCCTACAGAATAAATTTCTAGATTTGGAAACTGTAGGGCTTCCATGTTCACGGGTACTTCCTGGCAGGTAGCCCTCCCTCTTGGCCTAATATGCATCCACAGTTGGGTAAGCTGGAGCTCCAAAGACAAGCATCTAATAGGCACACACGAGGATGTCTGGTGTGAAAGTCTGATTCCCTCTTGCAGGAATTTGAAAGGAGGATGGGAACCAAAGTTGAAGGAAAGAAAGCAGCAGGACTGTGAAGTAAAGTAAAAGTGACAGGAATTATACTAAACTGTTATGAGGGACTATTACTGAGAGTATGCAGAATCTTTGATATAGAAAAATTGCATAGAAGAGAGAGTGAGTAGGCAAAGTTAGAAATGAGAACAAAATGATACAGGTTAGCAAGAAAGAGATATGCAAGTCACAAAAGGATAGTCAGTTTCTTAGGTGTGTTAATGTAACCCAAACACAGTACTCCTTAAATCAGAGACAAGTATAGAGGGCAGGAAAAATTGGGGGAGCATCTCTGATGCTCCTTACATAATTCACTGATGACAGGGAAACATCCAACTAGATCAGACAGTGAAGATGTATCACCTGACTACAAACTTGTCCCCTTCTCCACAGCTCTGTACGCATAAAAGGAGAGGTCAGGTAGACACATACAAAATCTGCAAATATATTCCAGTGATTGATTTCAAGGCTCTAGCATAAAAAAAAAAAAATTGAATCCATACAGAGACAGGAAGAGGGGTAACGTCAATCCTGGTACCTTTTCTGTAACCCAGAACCCCAGTTCCAACCTTAGGTGTGTGTGGATCCAGGAAGTATGTTCCACATGGCCACTCCCTAAACAGAGCTTCTCCCTTGGACCACATCCTCAGCCCATGCGTTTTTCAGCCACTTATCTGCCTCATGAAGCACACACCTCATAAGGTACACATCCTATTGATCACCTGAAGTCCATTTCCATTGCTCACTTGGAAATGCTTTTGTTCCTGAAAATGAAGAAAAGAAGAAAGCCATCAAGATACCCTGGTCTCAGGATGCTAAATCTAAACAAAAATATAACATTCTGCCTATTGGCAGAACGGGTAACTACTCTCCTTCTGCATAGTTTTCACACTTTATTATATTTAAAGGCTTTCTTTCTGAAATGTGAAAACCAAGTATCCAAAAGGCTGCTTCCGGGTGTTTCAGATAGCTTTCCAACTCTTTCCACTCAAATCCTTTTTTACTAAGTTTAATGATGAACAACTCTGATTTTCACAACTAAGAGCCCAACTAAACTAAACAATTTTTAAAAATAAATTAATACAAGTAATATAAATAACACTTAAGACTGAATAATAATATAAATAACATTTAAAGTAAATGGATGCAGAATTTTTTTTTTTTTTTTTTTTTAAATCCATACAAACATTTATTCTGTCCCTGCCGGGGCGGGGGAGGGGCTCCAGGGAGGCGGGGCCGGGGGCCACGGGGTTGGCTTGTGGCTTGGTTCCCGAGGTCGTGGAGGTGGGCGGCGGTGCCCCTGCAGCCCCGGGGGGGGGGCGGTGAGTCCAGGTCCCGCCCCCACCCCAGGAAGGCGGCCCCCGGCCCTTGGGGAGCTTCAGGGCCAGCAGGCTAAACTAAACAATTTTTAAAAATAAATTAATACAAGTAATATAAATAACACTTAAGACTGAATAATAATATAAATAACATTTAAAGTGAATGGATGCAGAATTTCATATATATACATATTTACACTTGGATTCTTCTGTGAAATTCATTTATTAATGATTTTCTTGGTAAAATTTTTCTTTATAATTAACAAAGTCATTGTCCAAATTATCATTAGTTTTGAGGGTCATGGAATCTGAATTATTTAGGTTTTATTATATTCTTAACTATCATTTAATTATAAATTAATTACACATTTGCTATATATCAAAAGCACACTTGGTACCCAAGAGAAGTAAAAACATATGCCTAGGTAAAAACTTATGTACAAATGTTCATAGCAGCATTATTCATTATAACCACAAAGGGAGGCATCCAAAATGTCTATGAAGTGATGAGTGGATACAGACCGTGTTACATCAGTACAATGACATATTATTCAGTAACAAAAAGGAATGAAATAACCATTCACGATACAATATGGATGAACCTTGAAAATATTATGCTAAGTGAAAGGAAACAAGACACAAAGGATCACATAAGTGATTCTAACTGGGAAAATGTCTAGAAAAGGCAAATTTACAGAGGAAAAAGTAGATTAGTTGTTGTAAGGGCCTAGGGGTAGCACTGTTGAAGAATGACTACTAATGGATGTAGTGTTTCTTTTTTAAGATGATGAAAATGTTCTAAAAACTACAGATTAGTGATGATTTCACATTATCAATGTACTAAAAACCACTAATTTATCCCTTTGGAAAAGTGAATTTTTTGAAAAGCAAATCATAGATCAATTAATCCATTCTTTTTTAAAGAAATTAGATAGCATGAAATAGTAGTGGATTGGTATTAGTACCCAGTTACAGTTTAACTTTATACTTACCTTTAACTATTTAGTTGTCTAACAAACGTGAATTAAGAGTGCTATTTATAGTTAATGCTAGTTAATTGGAATACAGATTCAGTACCCACACCTAATCTGCTAGACTAATAGAAATTTTAACCTATAGTTATACTACATGATAAGTTTCAAAAAACAAATAATTATATATACAGAATTCTAACAAAGAGTATGACTTATGAGAAAAGGATATCTTAAAATTAATTCCTTTGCTTGCTCTGCCTTACTCTTTGGAGATCATGCAAACACCAGTATATTGTAGGAAAATAAGAAAACCAAGAAACCTGATTTGCCTGGATCTACACCATCAAGAGTAAGTAGTCAGGGCTAGTGCTGTGGCTTAGTGGGTTAAGCCTCCATCTGTAGTGCCAGCATCCCACATGGGTGCTGGTTCATGTCCTGGTTGCTCTTCTTCTGATCCAGTTCTCTGATGATGGCCTGGGAAAGCAGTGGAAGATGGCCCAGGTACTTGAGCCCGTGTACCCACATCAGAGACCTGGAAGAAGCATCTGGCTCCTGGCTCTGGATCAACCCAGCTCTGGCTGTTGCGGTCATTTGGAGAGTGAATCAGCAGATGGAAGACCTCCCTTGCTGTCTCTCCCTCTCTCTGTCTGTAACACTACCTCTCAAATAAATAAATAAATCTTTGAAAGAAAAAGGAGTTAGTGATCATGAGCATCACATAACAGCTGCCATTTTTATGCTAAGTATGCATGTCACTGACTTTGACCATTCAGAACACTATCAGTTCTGTGGCGTAGCTGGTAGTCACCACCTGAAGTGCCAGCATCCCATATGGCCATATGGGTGCTGGTTCGAGTCCCGGCTGCTCCACGGTTTTTCTTTTTCTTTTTCTTTTCTTTTCTTTTTTTTTTTTTTTTTTTTTTTTGACAGGCAGAGTTAAATAGTGAGAGAGAGAGACAGAGAGAAAGGTCTTCCTTCCGTTGCTTCACTCACCAAATGGCCGCTATGGCTGGCGTGCTGTGCCGATCCAAAGCTAGGTGCCAGGTGCTTCTCCTGGTCTCCCATGCGGGTGCAGGGCCCAAGCGCTTAGGCCATCCTGCACTGCCTTCCCGGGTCACAGCAGAGAGCTGGACTGGAAGCGGAGCAACCGTGACTAGAACCAGGGCCCACATGGGATGCCAGCACCGCAGGTGGAGGATTAACAAAGTGAGCCAAGGCACTGACCCCTCCAAGTATGTTTAATCATAAGCTTCTCTCTCTGTCATGATTTGAATTCAGATTTTGTTGCCAGAACCTGTATCCGGGAGTTCCTTACATCTTTCGAGCTGAAGAAAATAGATGTGGCTTAGAAATATGTCTGTTGGGTTTATGAAGACAACAATAGGTGTCTATCAAAAACCCCTAAAACCTCACCAGTTTACCATTATCAACCTCGAAATTCCAGTCATGCCTTCAGATGAATCAGTTGTACCCAACCCAGTAATCAGTATTCCCAGGAGGCTGCCTTGATCTGAAATGAATCAGAGAAATCAAAGAACAGACAGTCACCTCTTTAATAAGTGTCTCCCATGCCCAGGGAGCAGTCTACACCAGCAGATTGGTTGTGTATATGTTTCAGAGGCACACAGACCATTAATGAAAAAATCTGTCAGTAAAAATTACTTTGAAGTGGTTGGTAATTTTAACTGTACTCATTTTCCCATTTATTTCAGTTTAAAAACATTTCCAAAGATTTAAACTATTTCCTGTGCTTCATGGTATGGCTTCCCACACCCGAACAACTTGACATCATCCAACAAGAATGCACGATGGTGAATGGTCAGAAGCCAACCAAGAACAGTTTCATTTCAGCACAGTTGAATGGGTGGCTATTTTTTCCCTCCTTCCACTCTTTATTTCACATGCTAAAAGAGCAGCCCTTAGATGGCTGAGTTCCAGGGAGATACACTTCCTATAGAGCGCCAACACTTCTAGGTAAGACAAATGACTTCCCCAGCGTCCCTGTATTTCCCCTCGCACTGTGTCATTCTTCTTCCTGCAGGGTGACTGCACTCACTCCAGGAGCAAAATCTGTGTATATTTGAATCAAAAACAATCATCACGATACTAGTAGATAAAAGACCAAGAATATATATATATATATATATATATATATATATATAATTGCTTCATCATTTATAATGGTTTTTGTTAATCTTTCGTGGCCCATTTGTGTTGGCCAAATGATCTTACTAAAACTGCATCCACTGAATTTATTTTTTCAAAGGAAATATTTTGGTCCATTTTGTCATTTAAGTTTCTCCTTTTCAATTCTGATGGAAAGGAAAGGAGATCTCTAGCTGGCAATGTGGCATAAAACAGAATACAGCATCTTCTTAGGCCGGCGCCGTGGCTCACTAGGCTAATCCTCCACCTTGCGGCGCCGGCACACCGGGTTCTAGTCCCGGTCGGGGCGCCGGATTCTGTCCCGGTTGCCCCTCTTCCAGGCCAGCTCTCTGCTATGGCCAGGGAGTGCAGTGGAGGATGGCCCAGGTGCTTGGGCCCTGCACCCCATGGGAGACCAGGAAAAGCACCTGGATCCTGGCTCCTGCCATTGGATCAGCGCGGTGCGCCGGCTGCAGCGGCGGCCATTGGAGGGTGAACCAACGGCAAAGGAAGACCTTTCTCTCTCTGTCTCTCTCTCTCACTGTCCACTCTGCCTGTCAAAAATAAAAAAAAAAATAAATAAATAAAAAAAATAAAAAAAAAATAAAAAAAAAAAAGAATACAGCATCTTCTTTAAAAGAAAATGGGATTGTCACCTGCTCCAGGAAACTGCATCCCAAAGGGAATGCCTTCTGTATCTACTTCAGCACACATGTGTGTACACACACACACACACACATCATCCTGAGTGCATGATATTAGAGATTGAAAAGGAAGGAAGCCTTCCCAGCACCATTTGCCAGAGCACCTGTAAGCCAGCTGCCTCGTGCCAAGTCACTATAGCACATGTGGTCTGACAATAATGTTACACACATTCCTATATCCCTCCCATCCTCATGGGGAAATAAAAAGAATATTTCTACCAAGACATTATCCTAAAGCATTAACCTTCATTATAGAGTTATGTGGCACCATCTGTGTTGTGGGGATATTCTGGGGTTTTTGGTTTTGGTTGTTGTAATATGTTTTGTAGAAAGCTTATGAGCAGAAAGGAAAACGATCTGAGTAAAAACATACTAAATTTTTGGGGGGTCTAAGTTGAATATCTCACAGAATGAATATTAGATTATACATATTTTAAGTCCAAAGTCTTCTCTTGTACACTGCTTTCCCCCATGAATATATAATATGATGTTCAGATATCTATGGATAATTAATACAACAACTCCGTTTAGCTGCATACTACAATCAGACCGAGTCCTTCTCTGACATTTTTTCATTCATGGTTAGAAATGAAGCTCTCCAAGCCAGTAGGAACATGTTCTGCCTTTATTCGCTGCTCATTCCATCTCCATCATTGGTTTATTGGTTCTATAAACTTGGACATCAAGTCTCTTACATAAGATCAGTTATCTCTTTTTTCTGAGTGGATGCCTACAATAAACCACAGAGTCCCTGGAGTAATCACTGAGGTTTTGTTGATTTGCTCCTAAGATTTAGAAGAAAAAAAAAAGTGACTATTCAAGGTATTAACCCAGATAAAATAATGGCTTTAGGATCCAAATTAAAGAATTTCCTAAGACAGATTAAGCTAAAGCAAGTTCATTTCAAGGAAGGCACAAAAGCATTCTGAAAGAAAAGTATCAACTCCTTTGAAAGAGCTGCTGATTCCTTAATATTGTCATTGTGAACATGAAAAGTTTCTAAGGTTTCCTTTCCAGAATGTCCTTTTAGCTTACATTCTCTTTAAACTGAAATATGGGCCATACCTTGGCACAAGTTGAGAAACAGGGTCTGTCACCTCCACGCGTACTTCCATGGCTCCTGCTAAAATATACAAAGATTTGGGGCAGGCATTTGTGCCACTGGTCACTGGCTTCTGAACCAACTTCCTTTATATGTGCACCCTGGGAGGTGTAGGTGATGGCGCAAATACTTGGACCTCTACCCCCTACATAAAAACCTAAATCAAGTTCCTGGCCCCTGATTTTGGCCTGGCCCAGCACCAGTTGTTGTGAGCATTTTGGGAGTGAACCAGCAGATAGAAGATATTCTATCTTTTCTTTCTTTCTTTCTTTCTTTCTTTCTTTCTTTCTTTCTTTCTTTCTTTCTTTCTTTCTTTTTTTCTTTCTTTCTTTCTTTCTTTCTTTCTTTCTTTCTTTCTTTCTTTCTTTCTACCATCTATCTATATCTCTTTCAAATAAAAAATTAATAAATAAAATTTAAAGTATAAAAAAAATTGGGGCCGGTGCTGTGGTATAATAGGCTAAGCCTCTGCCTGCAGTGCTGGCATCATATATGGGCACCAGGTTCATTTCCTGGCTTCTCTTCTTCTGATTCAGCTCTATGCTATAGCCTGGAAAAGCAACAGAAGATGGCCCAGGCCCTGGGGCCCCTGCACTGGTGTGGGGAAACTTGGAGGAAGTTCCTAGCTCCTGGCTTCAGATAGGCCTATCTCTATCATTGCAGCCATTTTGGGAATGAGCCAGCAGATGGCAGACCCTTCTCTGCATCTCTCCCTCTCTCCTCCTGTGGCTCTACTTCTCAAATAGATAAACGAACAAACAAAAATTTTAAAAAAATACAAAAAAACTAACTATAAACTTAATATTTCCATTTTAAAAACTCTTCTCAGCTACTATCATATATATATAGTGATTACATTGATAATTTAGCTAATCAATTGTTGAATAATTTGGGCTCAGGAACAAACATCATTAGGAGAGTGGGCCCTTGGAACCTTGGCCCACGGTATGATCTCTGCATCAGGTAGAAGGGACGGTGGGTTGCTAACTCTAAGAATGAAGGGAATACATCTGGAGTTGTTTATGAAGTGTGGCATGTATCAGATGGTGAAATCAATGGGATTGTGTGTGCAGGCAGAAAGGTATGTTGACAGAATATCAAGGGAAAAGATGACATTGACATCTTGGAGAATCAACACAAGAGACACCAGACTCCACCTCTGTTGTCATGTCCTCGGCCTCTGGCCCTCGCTTTAGATAAGCAATAAAGATTTGACAAAAGCTAGGCCAAACAGATTGTGTCTTGCATAGGAATCTGAAGTGGCAAACACAGACACTGTTGTGTGGGTGGTTAATCTCATGAATGGCAGATCTCTAAAGGGGAAAAGTGAAAGCAGTATGGAGCAGGTGGCACTGTAGTGTGGCAGCTGAGGCCACACTAGCAGTGCAAGCATCCCATGTGGGCACTGGTTCGAATCCCGGATGCTCCACCTCTGATCCAGCTCTCTACTGTGGCCTGGGAGGGCAGTGGAGGATGCCCCGGGCCCTTGGGCCACTGCCCTGGTGTGGGGGACCCAGGAAAATCTCCTGGCTTCTGGCTTCAGCCATTGTGGCCATCTGGGAAGTGAACCAGCAGATGGAGGACCTCTCTCTCTCTTTCTCTGCCTCTGCCTATCTGTGATGGATGGATAAATCTTAAGAAAGAAAGAAAGAAAGAAAGCAAGCCACAGGGAGAGATCAATGTAGGGACACTGAGGTAAGTGGAGGAGAGGCCACATGTTCTAAAAAGGAAGACAGGACTGGCTGCCTGGGTTCTGTGCATTTCTCCTAGTATATTTCCAGGCCTCTATATAACCTGATTGTTATTCATTCTGTTTCAGGTTCCTATATACACCTAGTTTAGGTTCAGATCATTAGAAAGATTTCTATTACTTCCATCAGAAATATGCTTGCAAAAGGCAGCACACTTTTCACCTGGAATACATATGTTAGGAATGATATGAAGTTTCACTCAGTTATAGAATGACCCTGGTGAATCCTAATAGGCACCACTCTAATGGAAGGAGAGGACTCAGGCAACCCTTGGTTGGCAGGCGGTGACTCTGAACATTCTAGACTATGAGGAAGACCTAGCAGAGGCCCAGGTACTGTTTGGTCTTTGTGGATTCAATCATTTGTAAAACATATCAAAAGTAATATTTTATGGCTGTATTGCTATAAAGATAAACATAATTGTGGCTAGATTCATTATATTATTATTATACTAATTTTTATCTGATATTTTAAATTGAAATTAAAACATTTTTGTGAGCACTTCAGTGTATCTTGGGCCTACGTACTGTGTTGAGTGTGCTTAATGGGTAAGTCAGTCCTGTTCCCAGTAGAATGGGCAGGGACTACTACCAAATGATACAGAGTATCTCAGAATTCCAGGCCCAGGCATGAACACATGGTTTGGTACCAGATGAATATCAACTTTATATCTGGGGGCTGGCACTGTGGTGCAGTGGTTAAAATCTTGGACTGAAGTGCCAGCATCCCATATGGGCACTGGTTCTAGTCCTGGCTGCTCCTCTTCCAAATCAGCTTTTTGCTGTGGCCTGGGAAAGCATTGGAAGATGGCCCAAGTCTTTGGGCCCCTGCACCCACGTGGGAGACCCCAAAAAAGCTCCTGGCTCCTGGCTTTGCATTGGTGCAGCTTTGTCTGCTGCGGCCATCTGGGGAGTGAACCAGTGGATGAAGGCCTCTCTCTGTCTCTACCTCTCTCTGTAACTCTTTCAAATAAATAAAATAAATCTTTAAAGAAAAACTTTATATCTGGCAAAGATTACCTAAAGGCATGTTATCAGAGGAGGAGCTTAATGATTTATATCTGTTACTACATATGCACAATTGAAAAAGAGACCACAGCAATATTTTGTATTTTCTGTTGACACACAGGTATGTGGGAATGCATAGTTTGCAGTGGTTAGGAAGAAGTTATACAAAATCGATGACAGTGCTATCCTGCAGAAGACAGAAGCAGTTTGGGGTTATAAAAGATGGCCAAAGGGGACATTTTCTTTATTTGAATGTAATAATTGCTTCACAGGCAAATTTATTTCATGCCTTACTCACATGAATAAAAAATAAAGCACTTAATTAAAGGATAAATATACCATCTGGCCTACAGAAGGCAGACGATAAGCCCAGAAGATCTGTTTTGAAGGACTGCAATGTTTGTAACTGAATGGCTAGTTCACAGTCACAGAGCCAGTCTGCCTGGGCGTGTATCCCAGCTCTGTCTCTGACAAGCTATTTGGCCCTCTGCATCTCAGTTTCCCCAGCTCCATGCTAGATGAAGTAGGAGTCATTGTAACCTATCTTACAAAGTTATGGCAAGGATTAAATTAGTTAATATGTGGAAACTCCTAGAACAGTACCTGGGCACATGTTATACTACATATTTTGGTGTATATTATTTAGTGTATACATATTTTAGGTCATATTATTATGAATGTTATCATCAATTATTTTATACTAAGTTCTCCTAAGTGTTTTTTTCTGTGCGCAGGCTCAGAGGAGTTTTGTGTGAGGCAGTGTGTGTGGGAGAAGAAAGCTATTCCCAGGTATGATGTATAATCAAAGGTTGAGATGCTGAGGTGGCCAGTGAGATCAATGTAAAGAGGTCTAGTTTTCTGGGGCAGGTGAACAACTTTGTCTTCATTGGACAGCCTATTACAGGACACAGAGGCAGATTTAATTCTGTCAAAACCAAAACATGCTGTGATGTGGGGAAATTAGGCACAGGAGGCAATTCAAAGATGGTGTCTGTGGGGAAATTAGGCACATGTAGCAATTCAAAGATGGCGCCCAAAGGAAGTAAGGTGGGCAGCATCCAAAGTTGTCTACCACCAAAGCTGATTGCCCACACAGCATCAGGGGAGGTGACGACAACTGATGACGAGTGTACAGACATGTGGCTGGTCCTGTAGAAAATCGCCCCATAAAATGACCTTTTAAGTAATTGGTTGGTCCTTATGCCCTGCCCCAGTAATCCTGTGGTCTTGTGCTTTAACAGGCTTTGCTACACATGCAATAAACCGAGTTCTTGCTTGCTTGACTTGACTCCCCGCTGCGTCTGACTGTCTCCGGGATCGGGAGGCTGGGGAACAGGCAAGCGGCGCACTTACCTTTCTTCAGACCCAGTCCATCCTCGTTCCAATGGACTAAGACCCTGCACTGAGACATACCTGAGTTCCAGGCTCAGTACTAGATGCTAGAGGGTGTTGAGGAAGAAAGAAACATTACCTATACGCCCCAGAGTACCATATCTTTCTGAACCGAAAGCAAGAAGAGGATTCTGGTCTTCTGTTAAACTCACCCCGTATATACAGTGTGCAACCTTTGCCAGAGAAATGCCCACTCCATTGAACTTCCTTCTTTATGAGGAAATAGCCCCTTGTCTCGTGGAACTTAGATTTTATTTACAACAGGCAATAAAATGCCATCGAAATTGACAGGAAGATCAATTACAGTTTTGCATCAGCCCATGGGTGGGAAATATAGAGGTTACTCTGATAGAGAATTACAAAACAATAGAAGCCTTTCAATAAGGCAATTGAGGATGGAGTGTCAGAGAAGGTGAGGTTTAAGCTCATCTTAAGGAAGGAGCAGGGAGCCAGCTAAGCAGGAGGAAGAGAGTTCCAGTAAAGTTCACGAAATGGAAATGACTTTGGTATGTTGGAGGAAATATCAGAAGCTAGAGTGACCAGAAAGTTTTAAGCCAAAGGAAATAAAGTCAGAGATAAATACAATGATCAAACAATGTTGATTTGAAGTGAAAATGTGAAAGTATTTAAGGGTGTTACCATGGGAATAACAGCATCTGAGGATGTTTTTCCTCTTCTTCATATTTGTGAAAGTAAAAGGAATTCCTAATTAGAATATTTGTCAAAAGAGATGCTAGTGGACAGTGTGTTTCAAGACAACAATGGCACAAAAAGAAGTACTTTATAGTTTATTGGCAGCTGTCACTTGAATATTCTCCTTCATTTATAGGGTAATTTTACCTTTTTAAAAGATTTATTTTATTTATTATTTGAAAGTCAGAGTTACACTGAGAGAGAAGGAGAGGCAGAGAGAGAGAAAGTTCTTCCATCCGATGGTTCACTCACCAATTGGCTGCAACAGCCGGAGCTGTGCCAATCCAAAGCCAGGAGCCAGGAGCTTCTTCTGGGTCTCCCATGTGGGTGCAGGGGCCCAAGGACTTGGGCCATCCTCCACTGCTTTCCCAGGCCATAGCAGAGAGGTGGATAGGAAGTGGATAAGCCGGGTCACGAATCAGCACCCATATGGGATGCCAGCGCTTCAGGCGTTAACCCACTGCGCCACAGCCCCGGCCCCTGTTTATAGGATAATTTCATGTGAATGACTAGTATTTTAAGATGTTATTATTGCCATTTGATATAGATAAGAAAAAAGAATTTCACTAAAGTTTAGGATGTTATTTAACTTAACCTAAGATGTGCCCTAACAAGGCATATAATCCATGTGTCATGGGTTTGGTTCTCTTTCTGCTGAACTAGACTAGGAGGGACAGGATGGGGACAGGCAATGTCCTGTCACTGGGGTTACTGTGGAGAACATTAGGGATGAGGGAGAAGAAAGGTTGGTGCTCATGGGGTGGAAAATAGCACAGGCTATGCTGTTCAGAGACTATCCAGTAACATCTTACCCTGTATGAAGGACAAGGGAGGGGGAGACAAGGAAATCACAGTCCTCAAACTCATGCCAGATTCAGTTAGAACTGGTCTGATAAGCTGTGTAATTGCTGGAGCTGTGATCTCTAGCCCCTTGTGTGCTGTTCCTACTCATTCCTACAATTGCAGAACATTTGGAAAGAATTTGCATCATGCGTTCAATTGGGCTGCGTCTCCCCTGCTCTCTAGCACATTGTTTTATTTAGGCCAGGCCAGAATTTGGCAAGTTTACCTAAATCAACACCAAATTCCAGGAGTTTAAATGCTGACATAAGATCACTCTCTCTCTTTTTAAATGAATTTTCTTTTTTCACTCACTGTTCTTCATTCAAGAAAAGCATTAGCATACAGTGAGAGGGAGTTTTAAAATAGTTCAAGACACTGTATGCCGCTTCCAAATTATACCTATCTACAAGCTCTCCGGGGGTTGATTAAAGACTGATGCCTTTTAGTATCAGATCAGCAAGCAACCACGTTTCTGGCATCTTTCCACCATCACTGCTATGCTGGGCAGTAGTCAACTGGTTAACCCACTTCTCATTGACACAAGCTATAGTCCACAGCTTATAGCTCCAAACATGAAAATCCTATTAAATACTGACTGGATGTCCCAAAATACAGATGTGCCTCTCTGATGATTTGTAAAATAATTTGAGAGGGGGGGTCTGTGGAAGGATAATTTGGGTGGATATGGAGATATCCCAATGCAATTCATAAAGAACATAATCAGTATTAAAAACTTGTTATTTTTACAAACTTATTTGCTTATAGAGAGGTTGACTCTGACAGCACCATGGTGATACATCTTCTGGTAACTGCAAAAATTAGAATTGCAGTAGTGGGTGATAAGAAGTTACAGTTAAGAAGTCATGATCACAGTACAATATTGGGGAATATTAATGTAGCATAATGCTCAATGAATTGAGAAGGGTTGCCATAGGCCCATTGAGAATATTTAAGCATTAATAATAGGATCCTTGAAGACAAAGACTATGCCTTATTTAAAATTGTATTTGTTTACTACTGATGCTCTAACAAATCCAAACTGAGAGGCTTAAAGCAACACAAATACATTTTCTTACAGCTCTGAGGTTCAAAGTCCAAAATGCGTCTTACAGTCACAAAATCATGAAACTGGCCAAACTGCATTCCTCCTGTTGACTCTGAGGGATATTCTGTCCCTTTGCATCGTCTGGAGGCTGCCAGAATTCCTTTTCTCAAGATCACATCACTCCAGTCTCTGCTTGGGTCATCAGGTCTCCCTCTCTGGTTCTGGCTGTCCTGCCTCCTTTGTTCACTTGTAAAGAACAGTGGTGATTGCATTGGGCTCACCTAAATACTGCGGACTAATGTCTGCATATCAAGATCCCAGACATAATCATACTGACAAGACTATTCCCAGCCATGAGGATTTACCTATTCTAAATAGGTAACTTCAGACCTAAGGGGGGAAAATGAAATAGCTGTTTTCAGCCAGACCACAATAGCCAAAGTAGAGATAAAGAAATGAAATTATACTATTGTGAGTTGCTTTCATTATATATTAAATGTCACTCTGAAACAGAAAGAAAAATTATTAAAGAGGAAGATTATGGAGCCGGCACTGTGGCATAGTAGGCTAACCCTCGCCCGTGGCGCCAGCATCCATTTGGGTGCTGGCATGTCCCAGCTGCTCCTCTTTTGAACCAGCTCCCTGCTGATAGCCTGGGAGAGCAGTGGAAGATGGTCCAAGTGCACGAGCCCCTGCATCTACATAGGGGACTTAGAGGAGGCTCCTGGCTCCTGGCTTTGGATCAGCTTAGCTCCGGTCATTGCAGCCATTTGGGGAGTGAACCAATGGGTAGAAGACTTTTCTCTCTGACTCTCCCTCTCTCTGTCTCTGTACCTCTATCTCTCAAAAAATAAATAAAAATTTTAAAAACTAAAATAAACAGGAAAACTGTAAACCAGGAGTGGCCCATTAGAAACTAAGTTCATGGGATCTGGCAAATAAGGTTTTAAATAAAATCACCAAAAATCCTTAATTAATCCACAAGAAGGCAGAAAATGCAGATAAACCAAGAAAGAAGAATTGATGTGATAACAAACAAATGGCAAGAAGTTTGACTTGAACCCAATCATATCAATAATTACCTTAATTTGTGAATGATGTAAACTATAAGACAGAGATTTTCAAAATGAATAAGCAAGCAAGATCAGCTACATATTGTCCACAAGAATTTGCTAAATCTTAATGTAGGGCTGCCAACACGTTACAGGTAAAAAGATGGAAGACAAACGCCATAGAAGCACTAACCACGATGATGACAGTAAACAACTATTTTTGTGTTTGTTTTTCTTGTTTCATTTTCTTATATGATATGATGCTATTTAATCATTCTTAGGACAAAACTGATATCACATGTGGCACATTTAAAAATGAAGAACAAAGAATGTTAGTACAAGAATATTAGGCTAAAAGTACACAGGAGAGACAGAGGTCTGTACTTCATTTGGTATGAATTAAAGCTAAGTGGTGGATTCTGACAAATTTCAAAGCTCATGGCTTGCTGGGTGCCCACTGTACACAGACCCCAGTGCAGTTGGGTGTCCTCTATTGACGAAGCGCATGAAGTTTCAGGCTTCCTTCTTGGCAACAGAGCATATCCAAAAAGTGTTAACTTAGAATAGAACGAGCAGCCCAGGGACATTCTAAACAATGATTTCATACTCTGGGTTTATCCTGGGTTTCCTTGAGTTTCTAGGGCAACCATTTATTGTAAAGTCTTGGCATCTTTTGGGTTAAGTTATAGGGCAAAATCCTATAAAATTAAGTGGAACAGAGCTCATTTGAGTTCCCTGAGTGCATCAAGGATCCCAAGCCAAAGTTGATGTGGTACAACATCTAGCTCCTCTAGTCCCACTCTCTGTTGATCTCCCTGGGGTGGAGAGGCAGTGGAATAAAAAGGTTTCACTGAATCTTCAGATTATAATTCACCATTGGGACTCATTGGTCTAAAGAGAAATGGAGAGAGCATTTTATTTGCAAGTCCTGATTGTAATTCCTATCACTCTAGCAAGGATTACAATGAGAAACTTAATCAAGAAACCTTTCTTGGGAACTCTGGGATAAGGAGCAAGGCCACCAGGAAAGCTATGTGCATGAGGGCATATAGGCTTCCTGGCAGAAATATTAAGGAAACTTCAGCAGAGATATTGATAACTCTCCTTCCATGCCTTCTCTCTACCACATTGAGACACAGAGATAGAGACCCTTGCAAAAGAGTAAATCTTTGCCAGCATCAGAGAGAGAGAGAGGTCCCTGAGAAATAAACTGCTGCAATTAAAGCATAAGATTAATGAGTTTGTCTGAGAATATTCAATTAGGGATGCTAATTAGATATCACAGCCTCTAGAGATCATAGCAAGAACTCTACAATAGCAAACAAGGTATACAGACATCACTTACTTAAACACTTAAAAAATCAAACAAAGAAATACCACAAAGCAAGATCCTATGAACTCTGCCTGCACCACATGTACTCTCATTGGCCATATTTTAGACTCAACTACCCTTTGGTTTGTTAGTCCATGCTTGACGCTTCTGTTTCTGTTATTTCTGGTAAGTGTTTAATTGTTTGTTCAAGTACAAAGGTGTTGAGAATTTTGAAAATGTCATTTTTAAAGGTTATGACAGCAAGAGGAACAAAATTTAAAAGTAAAAAAGTCAAAAGGGTCAAGAAGATGACAGATGCTGCCACAATACATAGAATTTCAATATGGGCAAAAAGTGTATTTTTTTCAAAGATGCCCAGTAGAACACATATCAGCACAAAAGAACAAATGGCTTGCATGTTTTTGAAGTTTAAACTCTGGAACAAATGGACCTAAAGTCGACCTTTTAAAGCCTACCTGTTGTGTAGGTAGTAATGTTTGGGATGACTTTATGCTAGCTTTTAGTGCTGTGATACAGAGGGCATCACTGTGGCCAGCCTGCTGCAGCACAGCTGGGATGAGCACAGAGGAATTCTCAGCAGAATATTTTGTCTCCAGTTTGGGAAGTGACAAGGCAGAGGAAACAGTAAGCAGGAGTCTGTTGGAACCATAAAAAGAATTTAGACAAGGACTTGAAAATAAGGGCCTGTGTAGTCTTTCCAGTTCTACCCTTTAGGAGAAAGGGGATGGACTGGCAGAGGAGAAATCCTGGGACCTGGATGACTCTACCTCCAAGGCTGGTGTGGCTCAATGAAAAAGGCCACTGCTCTTCAGTGTGACATAGAAAGTGAAGGGTATGAAAGACCCCATGTTCTTGGTTTCCAGAGGTGCTCAACAGCACTCTCACTGATTTATAGGCTTTTATTGAAGCTGAAAGTGAGACTTCACTGAACATAGTTACTCAACTCTTATTCAGTAGTAGAATTAATTCGAAGGAAGAATCATCTTTGCTCGGTCTGAATGTCTTTATATGGGAATCAGAGAAGGAAAAACAAAGATGAGTTTGAACTGAGGCACAGAATTAGCTAAACAGATCTCTCTACACTAAAAATAGGAATTTGAGGGGAAGGGAACAAGGGTTATATGAGCTAGAAAGGAGAGGGAAGAATGACGAGGCAGCAGTGTGGCAGAGCAAAAATTCCTGGTTTCAGGAATTAGCACAGTGCATTCTTTAAGAAGAATATGTCAAGTTTCCATTTCAGAATTTTATATTATATAATCCTAGTCCTAAACCATCAGCGACACTGCTATACACAGTCCTTGTACTTTGGATTAAAAAGGTTAGGATTGTGTCCAAGAGATGGTATGGTGCTGGAAAGCAACAGGTGGAAAACATGTGATGGCCCCGAGCAGATATTGCAAGTAAGGATGCAGAGCCAGAGTGCTAAGAGAAAGTCTCACCACTCACTACTATTGCCACACCCACACCCACACACACACACACACACACACCCACACCCACACACACACACCATTTCACCACCATCGCCACCATCACCATATATCAACATTGCCACCAAGATTCCTTAGATATGTTAGAAAAGCTACCAGTTACGCGGCTCACTAGGCTAATCCTCCGCCTAGCGGCGCCGGCACACCAGGTTCTAGTCCCGGTTGGGGCGCCGGATTCTGTCCCGGTTGCCCCTCTTCCAGGCCAGCTCTCTGCTGTGGCCAGGGAGTGCAGTGGAGGATGGCCCAGGTGCTTGGGCCCTGCACCCCATGGGAGACCAGGAAAAGCACCTGGCTCCTGGCTCCTGCCATCGGATCAGCGCGGTGCGCCGGCTGCAGCGCACCAGCTGCGGCGGCCATTGGAGGGTGAACCAACGGCAAAGGAAGACCTTTCTCTCTGTCTCTCTCTCTCACTGTCCACTCTGCCTGTCAAAAAAAAAAAAAAAAAAAAAAAAAAAAAAAAAAAAAAAAGCTACCAGCTATACTGCTGTATGTTTCATGATGTGTATTCCAATTTTACTAAATGCTAAAGAGAAAAGTTACCCAAACATCTGGAAATCTCTGACACACCTAGCTGATGAAATGTGCATTTCCTCTCTAAACATGGCACCCTACACTCTTAATGTCACTACAACACCAGCACTGTTCTAAATGCTAGGTTTTGTTCTATTCCTCTCAATGACTTCAGGGCATTTCTCAGAGATGGGGAGAAAAGTCCCAGATGAAGGAAGTTAGGTAGAAATCAAGATTGAAGCAACTGATCTTCCTCTACCAGAGAGATCCCTGGGCAGTTTCCCATGCCTTGGAGAGAATGGTTCATTGCTTCTAGTTCTCCAGCAGAGCTCTGTGTATAATTATATTTCTTATTTTCAATTATCATGTGAGTAGAATGTAGAAAAACCTTCCACTACAACTGCTGATATTTATACATCAGCAACCTAAAATACCTTTCATGTCTTAGAGACATGAAAATGAAAAAAAAAAAATTACTGATAGTAACTCAGGAACTTGTAATTTAATTTGTTTTTGTTTTTTTGCTTAACTTCTGATGGGATATATGCTCTAGTATGGAAGCTAACAAAGATGGCTAAACCCTACAGCTTTGACATCTGGATTTCCTGTTTAAGGTGTGTGGCTAGATCATTTCCATGATCAAAATACCTGATCTTGTGGACACACTAGACATCAAATTGACAGATTCAACCACACAGGCCTGTTTCTTATGTCTTTCTCAGGAAAGCCTATAATCTTTCTACCTTATAAACCGTGACCAAGAAATTTTGTTTATATTGTAAGTGTTTTCCAACATAGCATCCTTTTGGCTCTAATAATTTTTCAGAGTAGCTTGCTTTTTACAATAACTTGGTTCCTAAAAACTGGTAAACCCATTGGATATTTGCATATCAAATATGTATTAAAAAACCAGGAAACTTACACATTATGGAAATTCTAGTACAAAAATCAAGAATTTGTAGAATGTAATTACTGGTCCTGAGCTTATATTTTTTAAGATTTATTTAGGGGCTGGCGCCATGGCGCAGTAAGTTAATCCTCTGCTTGTGATGCTGGCATCCCGTATGGGCGCAGTTTCTAGTCCTGGCTGCTCCACTTCCAGTCTAGCTCTCTACTATGGCCTGGAAAAGCAGTAGAAGATGGCCCAAGTCCTTGGGCCCCTGCACCCACATGGGAGACCCCGAAGAAGTTCCTGGCTCCTGGCTCCTGGCTTCAGATCAGCACAGCTCTGGCAATTGCGGCCATTTGGGGAGTGAACCAATGGAAAGAAGACCTTTCTCTCTGTCTCTACCTCTCTCTGCCTGTAACTCTAACTCTCAAATAAAATGAATAAAATCTTTTTTTTTTTTTTTGACCGGCAGAGTTAGACAGTGAGAGAGAGAGAGAAACAGAGAGAAAGGTCTTCCTTCCGCTGGTTCACCCCACAAATGGCTGCAATTGCCGGAGCTGCACTGATCTGAAGCCAGGAGCCAGGCACTTCCTCCTGATCTCCCATGCGGGTGCAGGGCCCAAGGACTTGGGCCATCCTCCACTGCCTTCCTGGGCCACAGCAGAGAGCTGGACTGGAAGAGGAGCAACCAGGACAGAACCGGCGCCCCAACCGGGACTAGAACCCGGTGTACCGGCGCCACAGGCGGAGGATTAGCCTAGTGAGTCATGGCGATGGCCAATAAAATCTTTTTTAAAAGATTTGTTTATTTATTCAAAAGTCAGAATTACAGAAAGAGAGAGAGAGAGAGAGGTCTTCCATCCACTGGTTCACTCCCAATTGGCCACAACAGCTGGAGCTGCACAAGTTCATAGCCAGGAGCCAAGAGCTTCTTCTGGGTCTCCCACATGGGTTAAGGGGCCCAATGACTTGGACCATCTGCTACTGCTTTCCCAAGCCATAACAGAGCTGGATCAGAAGTGGAGCAGATGGAACTCGAACCAGCACCCATATGAGATGCCGGTACTGCAGGTAGCAGCTTTACCTGCTATGTCACAGTGCCAGCCACTATATGTTTTATAAGTTTGCATATATGTGCAGGCATTCTGTCTTTGAGATGTGGATCTAAATGTGATATTAACTTTTTGTTACTAAGTTACCATTAAACTACCCATGATCTATTAATTTCTTCAATTCCAATTATATTAGATGTATACAATCCTACAACAAATTTCAGCCATAACAGTACCTCATTAGAACTTCTTTTCTTGATTCAATGACTTTTTTTTAATATATTTTACTTATTTACTTGAAAGAGTTACAGAGAGGCAGAGAGAGAGAGAGAGAGAGAGAGAGAGAGAGGTCTTCCATCTGCTGGTTCACTCCCCAGATGGCCGCAATGCCCAGATTGAGCCAATCTGAAGCCAGAAGGCAGAAGCTTCTTCTTGTCTCTCACATGGGTGCAGGGGCCCAAGGACTTGGGCCATCTTCTACTGCTTTCCCAGGCTGTGGCAGAGCTGGATTGGAAGTGGAACAGCCAGGACTCGAGCCAGCACCAAATGGGATGCCGTACTGCAGGCGGTATCTTTACTCGCTAAGCCACCGCAGCAGTCCCTGCAATGACTTTCTAATTGGCTTAAATATTGGATAATTATGTCACAAAAGAAAAATGCCCATTACCATTAACCCCAGCAATCTGCACTATTAACATTAGGCAGGAGGGAAGAGGGCTGAAGGAGAGTGACTCCTCTAAACCCCCGCCCTGGGATTAAATGTGTGCTAATCTATCATTGTATCAGTCTATAAAAGCACTGCACTGCTGCCTCAGCCTTCACACCGCACAGAATCAGTTCATATATATTCCCCATTTGGGGTTTTGGGCAAAGTTCCATTGAGATCTGGTCCAGAAAACTCCCCTAGGGCTTTCAGGGTCATAAGTCCCGCAGGTTTATGATGGTTTGATTTTGACTTCTGACTACATTGGGCAAGATTTTACATACCTGATGATAGCAAACCTTATTCTGGGCCAAAAAGTTCTGCAATCCAATTGGTGGTAAGTCCTACTAATTCCCTAAAGCCTAGCAAGGAAGCTGAAAAGAAGGATAAAACACACGAAAAATAGAATTGTTGCTAGGCATACAGAGTCTGGCCCTCTGAAAGTGTTAGAAGATTGACTTGAGAATATGTGTACGTGTAAATTTTTATGTAGAGAATGTGCCTTATGATTTCTGTGGCTATGCTGCACTTGATGATGTCTCCTAAAATTGTTTTTGAAAATCTTCAGGAACCAAATAATCAACAATAAGGAAATGGAATCAAAGAGAGCTCCTTAACTTTCTTCCATAAAGAGTTTTCTGGGACTGATGTGGCATAGTGGGTAAAGCCACAACCTGCGCCACCTGCATCCCATATCAAAGCATTGGTTTTAGTCCTGGGTGCTCTGTTTCCAACCCAGTTCCCTGCTAATGCACTTGGGAAGGCAGCAGAAGACAGCCCAAGTCCCTGGTCCACTGCAACCCATATGGGAGGATTTGGCCTGGCCAAGTCCTGGCCATTGCTGCCATTTGGGGAGTGAATCAGTGAATGGAAGATTATTTCTCTCTCTCTTTCTCTCTCTCTCTCTCTCTCTCTCTCTCTCTCTGTCCCTCTCTACTTTTCAATAAAATAAAATTAAAAATATTCTTGGATGGTTTTCTGACTGTGCTTTCTCCTTTAAGCCTACTCAGTACTCCAGTGGGGTAAAAGTCCTTATCTTTTAGTAGGGTTTATCATTCAACCCTATATCTGCCTTGCTTTCCAGGCATGGAAGAAAACTCACAAATAGGGACATTAATCATATTCTTTTCTTCATGTTTTTCCACATTATATTTGAATCTAAACATCAACCTCTGGGTTAGGATAGGCTCCTCTTTCAAAGAGAGCTTTGAAGTCTGTGCTACCTTTCAAGGGATGGTCAAAAAGTCACTTCTCCAGTGGCCTCCCTTTCACAGCACTAACCTGTAGCCCTTCTCAGACATCCTCAAGTATTTCACATTTATTATAGGAAATAAAGTAAGAATATGGGCTTTAATTTTGCAAGGATATGTTCTTTTAATCACATCTGATGCAGTGTTTCATGGATATACCCTAAGACAAAGCACAAAGAACTACTGGTACCATCTAGGCAGTACCAGAACGAGTTCAGGCAAATCAATTCTATTATCACCAGTTTTTTGCTTGTTTTTGGTTTTACTGATTTTTTTTTTCTTTACATGATTTCAGCATTGCTATTAGATGTTTAACTTTTTGGATTCACCCTGGTGGGTGTGGTGGTATTTTTAAAACCCTTATCTGAGCAATTAACAAATATTTCTTGAATTCTCACCAAGTGTTCTTTTACAACTTCTTGCCACAAGCTATAAAAGAGACATAAGCCATGGAAGTTATGTTTGATCCCCTTAATAAAGTCATCATTAAGATAAAGAAAGAATGCTAACAGCATGAAGCAATACCCAGCCTATAAGGTGAAATCTGACAAGGGTCAAGCTATCTATCTCATCTATGATCAATAATTTAGAACCTATTCTTGGTATAGGAGAACTTTCAAGTTCAGATACAGGATACACAGTCTCTCCCTAGAATGATGCATATCATTCTTACATAGAACATTTCATACAGACTCCAAAGGGGAAAAAGATAGTTCATGAACTTCTTGAAATCTATTAATGAATCTAAGAGCAATTTATAGATCCCTCCCCCAGAGAACTACAGAAGAAGTTCAGAGGAGCTCAATGAATTCAGGAGGGAGTAAAAGGTGGTTTAGGGAAATCATTGGCATATAAAGCTTATCTTGTATGTGGATGAGATTTGGGAAAAGAGAAACTAATTTCCATGAGAGCCATAAAGGATAATGTATATACATCTTCTCATTTAATCTGCACTACAATCCAGTAAAGAAGGTCCTGTGTCCCTCAGACTGCATATGAAGAAATGGAAACTGGGGAAGCTCAATAAATTGTCCTATTTTACTCTTAGCTATTCAGTTCCTGATTTGGATTGAAACTCATGTCTGTATGAAAATGGATTCCAGGCTATTTCCATTACACACCCTACTAAAGGAGAGAAACAATAAATCTTCTATAATCAAATGAATATGTCCTCCAGTATGTGTAGATGATCAGATAAGGAACACAGGGTGTGGAGATTCGTGGAAGAACTCTGTTCTAATTCCCTAGGAAAATTAAATAAAATCAGACCATGATTAAGGTAGGCACTCTATTTATATATTACCTATTACATTACCTGAGAATTATGAATGTCCAGTAATAATAGGTGTGAATTGTGCTGAATCTTTTTTTCAGGTCATTGTATGGTGTGGTAAAATATCTGTCCATACGATAGGATAATACATTTCTGAATACATTTTCATGTGACCTTCTATACCTCCAAGTGGTTACAGGATGCATCTCTACTCCATTGACCTTGTGAATTAATTGTTTTGGCCAATCTGTAAATGAAACAGTAAGAGTGCCAGTTCTGGGAAGAGGCTTCCAAGAAGGCTGTTTTTTTTTTTTTTCCCTTTCTTCCTAACCTTCTGCTCTCTTCCACGACAACATGTCACAGAATGTGGCTTCCCCTTCAGCCTGAATGGCAGAAGAAGATGTATGGAACTGACACGAACCAAGCCCTGGCAATTCCAGCTGAGCTGTGAGCTACAGTTTACTAAACCAGCTGTGAGAACCAGTGTTTATTATAGTGAGTGTTTGAGATTTTGAGGTTGTTACTGAAAAAAAAAAAAAAACTTGTGATAATTCCTCAAGATTTTTAGAACAACCAAAACCCTCTCACCAGAGAAACTCGAATGACATCAGAGAAAATTCCAGAACTAACCTGAAGGAACCAGATTGCCTCCAATCAGGGACAATGTGGATGAGTCAGGATTTTTGACCTTATTTTTTTTCTGTCTTGCCAGCATAAGGGTAAGCCTCCAGGGAAACGGTAACAGGCCAAATGCCATTTGAATATGCTCTTGGTGAAACGGTAGTGGTCAGAAAGAAACTCTGGAATTTGATTTGATTGTACATTCTTCCTTCTCTTCCCCATTCTCAGTATGGAACAGGGAAGTAAGATAGATGAATATAAGAAAAATACAGGACAATGAAAAGCACTTAAGTAGCTCACAAAGTAAACAAACCAGAGTGAACAACAGAGAGCATGCTGTTTTTATACACACACATGTAGTAACAAGTATTCCATTTTCCTGCTCCTACAAATGATTTCTATGAGAACCTTGTTGCAATTATTGGCTTCGCAATCTCAGTACCCACCCTGACAAGGTCTAATAAGCATTGTCACACATGTAATCTCTATTGAGAGTCGTGCAGATGATGGAGTCTCAGTGAGCAATGAGCAACGTCTCATTAGCACAACTGCAATGTCTAATTAATGCACTTAACAACCAGCTTGTGGCCTCAGCAGAAAAGACTTTTAAAGATATTCAAACTTTTTGTTTGAACCTACCTCTCAACCATACTGTTCTGTTAAACCTGTCAAGAACCAGTCTCAGAGTGCTCGAGTTCAGATTTTAAAAAGAAAAGAAAAATGGGACAACAGGAAAGAACACACTCATACTTTTATTCATTCAGCACAACTCATCCCAACATCCTTTCATGAAATCACCACTGTGCAGGGCCTTCCATCAAACTGAGTCTAGACTGACACTTTGTTAAATTCAGGTTTCGTAAAGCAAGCTGCTAGGACTCTGCGGTTTTGGCTGCAGGACTTGCTGAGCTTCAACTGCTCAAATGTTGGAGCCCAAGCCCTGTTCTGGTGCCAAACATTTGTCCACACGCTTTTCCCTTGCAGCAAAGACTCAGCTCTGTCAACATCACTGTGACTAGAGGAAGGGACTCCTCCTCCCATCCCACACGTGGGAAGGGTCCCCTGGTAGTGAAGTCATAGTGGGCTGAAGGCGCAGGCTTGAAATGAGCTGCAGCACCAATCCTCAGGAGAGACAGAGAAATTGGTCCACGTCCCACAGTAACTGACCCTGATCAGGGAAAACACAATCTGCTCTCCAGGCTGCATGGCTTTTTCATTCAGGTGTTTCCAAGCTCTGCTATTAGCTCATTACAATTTACAGAATCTCTCCACGTAAGGTGAATGGGTTAAAAGATCAGATGGTTTCATCAATGCAGTCTTTCTGTCAATGCAGTCTCTCCAGACAATGAAGAACTGTGTTATGTGAAATCTATTCCTCCTTAGATTCCCTCTTCCTCAGAGAACAGTCCCAGCTGAACAGACCTTTCTTTACTGTCATGTTCGGGATATGTTATCTACAAGGATATCAACATAACCATATTTTGAACTAAAGGGCTTTTTACTTTTAAGAAATGAAGACTGAGAGAAAGTTGGGTTTAAAATGATATCCTTATTCAGTTTCTCCCAATAATCCAACAAAATACATAAAAAACATAATACATGACTCCTTATACCATAACCACTGGAAACAGAGTTAGCTTGCCCCTCCAACCCTCCAAATAGACAGGCAGTAGGTAAGAAGTTCATGAGCACTCTCAGGTTCCAATCTCCAACTCAGAATCACAATACAGGCACTAATTGGACAACCAAGGTCATCTCTGTATGCAAGTGATGTACTTTGAGGTCTGGTGTCACCTTTTGCCCTCCTTTCATCCTGATAATATCTCCCTTTAGCTAGTCAATAAAGTGAATGGAAGATGCACTCCATAAAGTAAACGATAATAGGCAGGGTAGCTTCTCAGTAGTCCGGGAAGCAGCATACACTAGTTATTTCAACCTTTTAGGCTTTCCATCAGGGTCAAAAGTGTCAGGAGATGGGAATGGGGTACATCACTCTAACAGGAGCATATGAGATTTCTCAGACTCCAATCTGAGAATGGGACTAAGAAGATGTACATACTACTGCATTATTCAGCTGTTCATTTGAAGAGTGAGGTAAAAAACAAACCACAAACTGTTTTTGAAAAACATTGCATCTCACTTTCCTTTAAAATAATGGGGGGGGGGGTGCTCCAAGAATGATAGACTAGTGAAAGGGACCATGAGGGTAAATATTTACAGAATAATCCAAAATTTGAAGCAAATTATAATAACTAGAAGGGAATTCTAGAAAATTACACCTCAGCCTCAGTAACAGAAAGAGAGGAGAAAAACCTCACTGGAAATAAGCTAAAATGATAAAACAGCAAATAAGAGGAAATGAATAATGAGTAGAAGACAGGGACTGCTAAGAAACCAAACAAGTATCATTCAATTTCTACCTGTGTTAAATAAGAAAGAATTTAAAATAACTAAGAACTACTCTAAGACATTGTCATGGAATAGCTATTTGCTCAATATAGCTCAATAGCTATTTGCTGAGTATACAAAAAGGTCTAAAAAGGTCTAAAAGCATATTGACAGTACTATGACATCTCCCAAAATGCTAGGATGTCATTGGAACTGACTGGAGGCAAACATGAACTCTTCAGTAGTGGCTGAATGTTACATAAGAAGCCCAAGGAAGAGGGGCTGGAATATAAAGAAATATCTTGGCCCATTAATAGCATACCTAGAGTTGACACAGCCTCCCTAACCAGTGAGTCTCTGTTGCTGAGACCAGATTGGTGTGTGTTTCCCCAGGCTCAGGCAGAAATGAGGTTATGCAGCGAGGGGGGCTTATTTTGCAGCGAGGCAGCACATTTTTATCCAGGAATAGACAGCAGACCCCCTTATAGCTCTCTTAGCAAATAAGGCAGGAAGCCCAAATGGTGATTCCTGCTTTTATGGTTCAATAGGAAAAAAAAAAAAAAAAAAACACTTTGAGATGTTGATGAACATCTGGAGAGTCAGCAAACACCAACAGCCTGCAACTGCATTCCATGTTGTTAAGCATCTAACTTTAATGCCTAGTTTTATGTAAGGTGGGATTTATTCTGAACTCCTTACTATGCATCTCCTACAAATAAAATCTGCAACATACACACTTAATTGGGGTTGACATCCTTCCAAACATGTTTGGTGCTTGCTAGTTGCATCTTTATTCAAGGTTAAGCAAAAAACAATGATGAAAATCTCCACAGCAGGCATCTAAAGGGAAATAGATGAAGTGCTAAAACAATAATACTCAGTGTGAGGACCGTAACAAATATCATCCATCAGACCACTGGCAGGCTAGCCACACCTCCAGCTGGGAGGCTGTCAGCCCTCATCATCTCAGCAGGGCTGGGCTAGATCAGAGGGTCAAAAGCAGACATCCCAAGAGAACCAGGCCACTGACTCACTGCTTGGTCCTCTTCTCCTTCAATAAACTCCAGAACACGCATGACCAGCAGCCTGGAGCTGTTAGGGTAACCTTAGCCTGGTTGGCTATTCCGCTGTCTATTCTGGTAGAGATTTCCCCATTGGTGGGTGGTGGAGAAGCAGTGGTTGGGTGGGTATAGGTATACTGAAGTGGGAATAGGATGAAGGACTTGGAATCAGATATATGATGATTTCCTGTCTAGTTAGGTCTCCTTGAGCTTCTGCTCAAAATGAGGATGCTAGTAGTTGCTTTTTAGAGTTGAGAAGAATACAAAAGAAAGCAAGCATGTAAGGTCATACTCTACATCAAAACTCCTCGGAGGAGTGGGGAGTTTGTGAGTGGCAACCTAGAGAATAGTCCAGCAAATAAATGGACAGCCAGACAAAGAGTGGTGCATGGAGAAGCAGAACACTGGCTTTGGACTCACACACTCAGCTTCAAATCCAGGCTTGTCCAGCTAGAAGTGCAGTGAGTACACGGAAGATCCTTATCACACAACAGCACTTGTGTACACACACACACACACACACACCCCGAGCTGAGTTCCTCATCTATAAAGCAGAAACAACAACAGCACTCATGTGGACAAGTTGGTGACACATTAAACACAATGACATTTTTAGTACATTGAATAATACATAGCATATAGACAGAGCTCCATAAATCACCTGTACTATTTTAAATGATTAGTAAATGAAGCTTGTTTTCCTTTTTCATATTATATATCTTATTTACCATATGAAAATACACTAATACACTATAATTATATGTCATTTATATAACAAAGTTATCTCATATATAATGTTATTGCATTTTTTCCTACAAATTATTAGAACATACAAGCCTACATAGTTTAGAAAATCTCCACATACTTGAGGTTGGCTGATTTGTTCATGTGTTTAAAATAACCAGTAACTATATGCAGCCTTATAAGTACATGTCTATTAATTTCCAAGAATCCTTGTTTATTTTGATTTTTAATTTGCTAAAATATATTTATTTATTTTGAAAGTCAGAGAAGGAAAGAAAGGAAGAAAGAGAGAGAGAGACAGAGAGAGAGACAGAGAAATCTTCCATCCTCTGGTTCACTCTCCAGATAGCCCCAACAGCAAGTACAGCCAGCTGGGCCAGGCCAAAGACAGGACCCAGGAACTTCTGGGTCTCCCACATGGATGGCAGGGGCTGGAGCATTTAGGCCATCTTCTGCTGTCTTTCCCAGGCTGTTAGCAAGGAGCTGGAACAGAAGTTGAGCAGCTGGGACACAAACCAATGCCCATTTAGGATGCCATCATTGCAGAAGCTGACTTAACCCACTACAACACAATGCTGGCTCCCTTGTTTATTTTTATTATTTAGCACTTACTATGTTCCAGCAACTGTTCTGGGTGTTTTGCATATATAATTGTAAATTAATTGTAATACAACCCTAATCACTAGATTATTTTATTATAATAAGAATTATAATGAGAATGGTTAAAGACTTCATGTCTTGACTTTTTTTAAAGATTTATTTATTTATTCGAAAGTCAGAGTTACCAGAGAGAGAAGGAGAGGCAGAGAGAGATAGAAAGAGGGAGAGAGTCTTCCATCCACTGATTCACTCCCCAGATGGCCACAACATCCAAAGCTGTGCCGATCCGAAGCCAGGAGCCAGGAGCTTCTTATGGGTCTCACACGTGAGTGCAGGGGCCCAAGGACTTGGGCCATCCTCCACTACTTTCCCAGGCCACAGCAGAGAGCTGGATTGGAAGTGGAGCAACCAGGTCTCGAACCAGGCCCATATGGGATGCTGGCACTTCAGGCCAGGGCATTAACCCACTGTACCACAGTGCCGGCCCCATGCCTTGACTTTATCCCACTTCTATTCCCTCAAATAAAATATATTTGCTTGGAAACATCACCCGTGGTTGGAAGACCTGCTTACTTACTGATGATATCAAGAGGGTATGGAATTTTCTTCAGGGCTATAAATTCAAAATCATGATTATGTTGATGGTACTACTTTTTAAGAACTACCTTTTAAGAAATAAGAGCCTGGGGTTGGCATTATGGAACAGTGGGTTAATCCTCTGCTTTCTATTCCAGCATCCCATATTGGAACACTGGTTCAATTACCAGCTGCTCTTTTTCTGATCCAGCTCCCTATTAATGTGCTGGGAAAATAGCAGAAGATGGCTCAAGTCCTTGGTCCCCTGCCACCCGTAAAGGAGGCCAGGGCAGAGTTCTTGGCTCCTGGCTTTGGCCTGGGACTGCCCTGGTCATTTTAGCCATTTGGGAAGTGAACCAACAGATGGAAGATATTTCTCTTTTCCTCTTTTCTATTACTCTGCTTTTCAAATAAATAAATAAATCTTTTAAAAGTAATAAAAATGAGCCTGAGATCAAAAGTGATGTTGTGTGACTGGGTAGTCCAAAAACACCTGACCAGGCCACTAGGTCTGCCTGGGAGAATTTGCAGCAAGCTCAGCACACAGGTAGGTGGCTACATGCCCAAGACCCATCTTCTTTCTGGTCCCAAACCCCATGCAAAGACCGCTTAGCCTCCACTGTAGAAAGGTAAGAATGTTACTGAAATTTGAATTCTTGGCAGAATCAAGCTTCAAATGGGGAAAACTAACTAAATATTGCCTGTGCAGTCCCCCAGGTCACCCAGGGGAGGGACTCAAATTTCAATCAAGAAAAGTGATGAGGGGCTGGCGCTGTGGTACAGTGGGTTAATGCCCTGGCCTGCAGTGCCAGCATCCCATACAGGTGCCGGTTCTAGTCCCAGCTGCTCCACTTCCGATCCAGCTCTCTGCTATGGCCTGGGATAGCAGTAGAAGATGGCTCAAGCCCTTGGGCCCCTGCACCCACGTGGGAGACCCATAAGAAGCTCCTGGCTTCGGATCAGCGCAGTTCCGGCCGTTGCAGCCAACTGGGGAGTGAACCATCGGATGGAAGACCTCTCTCTCTTCTTCTCCTCTCTCTGTGTAACTCTCACTCTCAAGTAAAAAATAAATAAATCTTAAAAAAAAAAGAAAAGTGATGAAGGAGAACTCCAAAAGGCAACCCCAGGAACCAGATCTGATGGGCACCAAGCCGGCAAGCCTCACAGGGTGAGCCCCATGGGACCTGGCACTGCTCATTTTCCCATAGTTCTCTGTGGATTCTGAGGATGTTGGAACTTTCCCAGCATACCCAAAATTTATGACCTCCAAAGATGTAAATAGCTCTAGCAAGACAGGCATAGCAAAGCACAGCTATTGAATATAACCAGGTATAATATGTTTTTTAAAATATTTCTTCTTGGATCATCATAAAAATTTTGATGTTCTTTGGCATTTGTGATATTTTAGTTATAAATGAATGAGCTCTTCTGTCTGAACAGATTTAAACATTCTGAATAATTTTAAAATTATTTTAATTTTATCTTCATTTATTTGAAAGGAATAGTCCCTTTTGACCAAAGTTTCTCCTGATGTCACCTTGTCTTCCTCTAACCCCCTCAGTAGCAGTTCAGATACCAGTAAGGGGGAAGGCCCATCTTTATATTTACATGAGTTTAGCAATCAAAATGGAAAAGATAGGCCCTTCTTGTCCCCTGTTGTTGGAAAATTTAGATGCTTCTCTGAAACTCCCAGTAAATAAGTGTTCATGTACCCAGAAAGGCAGCAGATGATAGTCCAAATACTTTGGTGTCTGACAAACATGTGGGAAATTCAGATGGAGTTCTTGGTTCCTGGCCCAGTACTGGCTATTGAGGTATTTGGGGAGTGAAACAGCAGATGGAAGACCTCTCTGTCTGTCTCTCTCTTTCTCTCTGGCATTCTGCCCTTAAATAAATAAGTAAATAAATATTCTTTTTTTTTTTTTTTTTGACAGGCAGAGTGGACAGTGAGAGAGAGAGACAGAGAGAAAGGTCTTCCTTTGCCGTTGGTTCACCCTCCAATGGCCGCCGCGGCCGGCGCACTGCGGCTGGCGCACTGCGCTGATCCGATGGCAGGAGCCAGGTGCTTATCCTGGTCTCCCATGTGGGTGCAGGGCCCAAGCACTTGGGCCATCCTCCACTGCACTCCCGGGCCACAGCAGAGAGCTGGCCTGGAAGAGGGGCAACCAGGACAGAATCCAGCGCCCTGACCAGGACTAGAACCCGGTGTGCCGGTGCCGCAAGGCGGAGGATTAGCCTAGTGAGCCGCGGCGCCGGCCAAATAAAAATTCAATAAAGAAGTCATTCAGAGGATAGGCACTGTGGCACAACAGGTTAAGCCATCACCCAGGACACCCACATCCCACACTGGAATACCTGAAATCACATCCCACCTCCTCTTCTGATGTAGCTTCCTGTTAATGCACCTAGCTTCAGTCTGACCCAGTCCTGGCTGTTGTGCACTTGGGGAGTGAACTAGCAGATAGAAGATCTCTCTATCTCTGTTATTTACCTTTAAAATAAATAAAAATGAGCAAACTCTAAGAAAATCACTCAGAAATGGATAAGCCATAGAAAAAGATTGGTGCTAAATCCTGAATCCACTTAAATATATAACTAGACTCAAAAATTAAAGTAATTGTACTTATCAGACAGATTATAAACATTTAAACCTAAAAAAGTTACTGATTTTGATGTTGTAAAAAACATAATATTTTGTCAAATTAAATAATATTTTTATCTTCCTTACATAATATAGGAGCAGCAAATCAGTTGTGGCTCTGATGGGTTCATCTGCACATATTTTCTCTTCACTGAATCTAAACTTGTAGAGTAGCCCCTTTAGATAGCATGCTGTTTTCATTGTTGAGTGCCAAACTAAGAGACCCCAAGCCAAAGCACATATATTTATCAACACCTTTGGCTTAGCAGAAGCAAACATCATGCTCAGTCACTATTTTTTAGTAAGCAACATGACCATGCCTAAAGTCACTGAGATGGGACTGCAAATACGCAACTTGGAAGAGCTGATATGGAGGGGATAAAAAATGTCGATGTCATCTTTTGTGTTAGGGAATCCATTGACAGTTCATAAACTCAAAGCTCATATAAATAAAATGCAATTATTTCAACTCCTAATATTTCCCCCTTAACTTTCGAGAAACTTTATATGAACTAGTACTTTTGTGGTAAACAATTATGTGAAGCATAACAATTCCTTTATTTCCACTTCAGTATTATTTTTCCTGTAATAAATGATAAATTCAATTACACTTATATATCTTTCTCTTATCCTTTTATCTGAGTACACATGCATATAAGTCTAGAAAAAGATTCAGCAACTGTTAACACAGGTTTCCTCTAACTAATGGTATTTGACATGTTTTGTTACTTTCTTTGATTAGTATTGTTATTGTACTTATCACTTTTATAAATGAAATAGTCATTGTTATAAAATTATATCATATATGAATGTCACTAGTATATGTCTCACTTATTATTCAAAAATTCTAAATTATTTTAAATTTTTATTTAATTAAATTTAGTGCCTCTCTCAGGTCCCTACAACTCTGAGGAACACAGGCCATAATAACAGGGGAGTTATCTGGGTTGGGTGGGGGAGTGGAACAGGTGATCCTCAACCACCTCTCTGCCTGGTTTTCCTACCACAGCTGCAATCATCTCAATGTCCCCCCAGAACTTAGGTGTTGAAGCCCAAGCACCAGAGTACAGTATCCAGAGCTGTTTAAGTCATGAGAGCAATGCCCTTGTGAGTGATACTAAGGCTTATAAAAGAGGCTTAACTGCCCTTTTTCACTCTGTGGCCAAGTGAGGACAAAACAAGTGCTATTGTGGAAGAAGAGGACTCACACCACACTGGCATCTGGATCTTGGACTTCCCAGTTTCCAGAAATAAAAAATAAACTCTGTTCTTCATGAATGACCCAGGGTGTTGTACTTTGTTACATCACAAGTGGAATAAGACACCAGCTTTCACTCACATTGGCATAGCTTCTACATCTGATGCTTTCTTCTCTTCTTCCATTCTCCATCCAAGGTACACGGATCTTTGTGAAGCCGGCTGTGGCATCATCCACCTAAATGCAGTGTGAAGCAATTCACCTGCAGTGTCATGACAGCTCCCACCCTACACCAGGGACAGGAAACCAGTCTATGTCAGCCCATACAGGACCCCCAGCATGCTCTGATAAAGGCATACAAAAATGTAAGACTTGAGTCCCTCTAGCTGCCAACCCTAAGCACAGATCAAGAAACTTCCAATCTCTGGCACTAACATCCCTCTATCACCAGCCCCACACCAATTCTTGGGAATATTTTCCATCCCAGAACACTGAGAGAGGAAAGCCTTTCTGCTTCTTACAACAAATACCAGTAAATACTATCTGAGGTTCTTGAATGGTGCTTCTCCCTTGAGGTTTCCTCAGTGGATCCCAGTACAACCTTATTCATGTGCCTGGGTTTTGGAACTACATAGGCAGGCAAGTTGTAAGTCCTGTAACATCCTGTCTCTGTGTCTATCTACTTATTGAGTGGAAGCAAGGGAAAGAGGGGAAATACCAAAGGGAAATAGAAGGGAACACACTGAGTAACAATTCAAAAGTGTTGTTCAGCTATATTAACACTGAATTGAAAAGCTCTATGTGCTCAAACTAGAAGTTTATACCTGCCAGGCCACAGACTATTATTTTTGCTTTGGAAAAGAGGTGCTCAGAGTTGATGCTGTAGAGGTTGACAGTGAGAGTGAATTGCTGGACAGCTGCTCTCAGTTTACCTCCAAAACAAAGAGAAGCATGGCTTGCCTTTCTCTTCAACATGGCAAGTGCTCTGCAGGTCAAGAAAGTGCTGCGGAAGGGTCTGAAATATTGGAGAGAGGAGCAAGCAGGATCTTCTAGCAGGCCAACTTGAGGATTTATGGCTAGTGGGATGCCACAGCCAGACTCATTCTGAAAGAAGGCAAAATGAAGAAAAGCAAATTAACAGTAACACAGGAAAAAGAAGAAAATAAATATTTTAATAAAGAGGCAGAAATGAAAAAAAAAAAAGGTGATTACAGTTCTGAACCTAACTTGAGGAAATCTTTCAGGACCAGCAAGCTTATATTACTAACATAGGATAAAACAATGAATTTCCAGTGCTTTCTTAACTTAAAGGCATAATGCCTACTGATGAATCATCCAATGTACATAACATTTTGAGAACACCTTTGCATTCTACTGATACATTAATCATGGTGTCATTGAAAATGAAAAGAACATCTGCTCAAATAGATGAGTCTCCAAAACTGTCCAAGGAGAGCTTAAATTCCCAAGATGGCACAGATTCCGGCAAAAAAGAGGGACATTTTCTGTATTCCTACAAAGAATCAATCCAGCATTGCCCATTTCTGAAATGAGCAAGTTGTCATTTTTAATTTATCTAAAGTAGGAAAGATTGTAAAACAGAACAAAACAATCTCCAGATGTAAACAAAGTATAAAAATAGAGAAATCTAGAAACATCAGAGAGTGTTTGCCTAAAGTCAAGTTTACATTTATAAAACAAAAGTCTTTGTTCCACTATGCCTATTTTATTAAACTATATTTATGCTTTACCTCACTCCAAAAGAATCTGATGCACTTCATGTGCAGCATATGCAGTGACATAAACATCAGCAACCTCCCATAATGTAGTTCTCCCTAATATTCGTAGCCAGAATTTCAAGTTTCCAAAGTCACTAATCCCCTTTCATTGAAATGACGGAATTCTCTTGTATAGGGAAGACTTTTGAAATGAATTTTACCATTGATTTCAAGTGTTTCTGAACATCAGTATCCAATGCTTGGCTCTTGGTTCAACTATGTATCCAAGAGCTAAGTGAGTTACAGTTGAAGTTTTGAATGCCTTTGGAAGAACTATTGCATGGCAAATGACTCCCCATTATTTCTGATCATTTTCTTCCCATAATTGCCCTTGAGTCCAGAGCTATATTAATGATCTAAATGATACTTTAGTTCGTCACCTGCTCTTTATCTCTTGATAACTTCTAGATAAAAGAATCTTATTTTATCACCTAGGACTAATGTTCATGTTAGGAACATTTGGCAAGAGCTAAACGCTACCTTTCCTAAATAAATTTGCATTTGAAGTTAGAGCCCATATATTTTATTTATCACCAGCATTATTGGCTATCTTTAACTTTCTTTTAGTTCTGCTGCAGTTTGAATGTTTGTGTCTACCCAAGATCATGTTAAAACATAATCTCCCAGACCACAGTATAAGAAATGAGGCCTTTAGGAGGTGATTATTTTGGGAATTCACCCTCAAAAATGAGACTATTACCTTAACAAAGCTACCAAGGAAACCTACTTTACCCTCCTTTCCATTTTGCATGTGAGGACACAGTGTCCATTCCCTCCAGAGGATGGTGTAGTAAGATGCCCTCTTGGAAGCAGAGAGTGAACCCTCACCAGACACCAAACCTGCTGGCACCTTGATCTTCTCTTTTTTAAACATTTATTCTTATTTATTTGAAAGACAGAGTTACAGAGAGAGGTAGAGACAGCAGTCTTCCATCTGCTGGACCACTCCCCAGATGGCCGCAACAGCCAGAGCTGTGCCAATCCAAAGCCAGGAAACAGGAGCTTCTTTCAGTATTCCCAATCAGTTCAGGGGCCCAAACACTTGGGCCATCTTCTACTGCTATCCCAGGCCATAGCAGAGAGCTGTGGCACTTTGATCTTAAAAGTCCCTGTCTGGGGCCAGCGCTGTGGCACAGTGGGTTAACGCCCTGGCCTGAAGCGCCGGCATCCCATTTGGGCACCAGTTTGAGACCTTGCTGCTCCACTTCCAATCAAGCTCTCTGCTATGGCCTAGGAAAGCAGTGGAAGATGGCCCAAGTCCTTGGGTTCCTGCACCCACGTGGGAGACCCCAAAGAAGCTCCTGGCTTTGGATCAGCACAGCTCTGGCTGTTGCGGCCAATTGGCAAGTGAACCATCAGATGGAAGACCTCTCTCTCTCTCTCTCTCTCTCTCTCTCTGCCTCTCCTCTCTCTGTGTAACTCTGGCTTTTGAATAAATAAATCTTTTTGTTAAAAAGTCCCAGTCTTCAGAACCATGAAACACACATTTCTATTATTTTTAAAAATATTTTATTTATTTGAGAAGTATAGTTACAGTCAGAGAGAGGGAGAGACAAAGAGAAAGGTCTTCCACCCACTGATTCACTCCCCAAATGGGCACAATGGCCAGAGCTGGGCCAATCCAAGTCCAGGAGCCAGGAGCTTCTTCTGGATCTCTCACGTGGGGGCAGGAGCCCAAGCACATGGGCCACCTTCTACTGCTTTCCCAGGCCATAGCAGAGAGCTGGATTGGACACAGACTTGTAGCCATATGGGATGCTGGCATCACAGGCAGAGGCTTAGCTTACTGCACCACAGCACCATCCCCCAAATTTTAGTTATAAATTACACAGTCTATGGTATTTTGTCACAGCAATAGGAATATACTACGATAACCCCTGTGTTTAACGAGGCTCTTTTCACTCATAAATATCACCATACTCTTCTACGCTTTATATCTTACTCTTTTCTAAATATTAGCAATTGTTTTATTAGAGGCATGCTTCCTCCAATGAGCTTAGAGAATTTTAGAAAATTTGACATCCAAAGTAAATGCCTTGTATTGAATATATGAAAGTGGTTGAATAGATTGTTCCACATTGGCACTATGAAAGTATCCCAATTTTTCAAGTGCAATGAGGATATGGCATCTGGAGTTCACCTAAACATTTACTTTATAAAATATTGGTACCTGGTTAAGAACTGTGAACTGTATAGAGCAGAAAAAATACCCCTACCTGATTCTTCTCTTCAGTGTGTTTGATGTTTTAAATTAGATTCTCATGATACAAATAATGTAATTTCTCTGTTTCCATTATGAAAAATTTACATCTTGTGCTATATAATTCCGCTATTTCTTAATTAACCCAATATTATTCACTGTCTCTATATACCACATACATTTAAAAAATGAGAGTGTATTTCTTAGTACATAGCCATCTAACCTCCTGAATACATTTTCTAATCAAATCCTCATGTCTTTCCTCAAAGATGTTCTTTGTATCTGGGTGGGGACAATCTCCCCAAAGTTCAAGTGTGAGGTCACAGGCCTCTGTTTAAATCACAGAGATTGGAGGCCTGGCAGAAGTTGGAGGATGAATAGAATAAGCCACAGGCATTTAGGGAGTTGGGGATGCCTTTCTGCCCCTGTGAATTTCATATTACATCTGATACTACAGGGAGCTTTTTAAAGAATGAGCAATGCTGGTGCTCCATATATACATCAGCTGCTGAGAATTTGCCATGATTCTTGGTTGAGAATGAAAACATGGATCCACAAGTGTGTATAACTAATAGTAAAATTGGTTTTCCCAGGGGCTGGAAAAAGGAACACTGTAATTGGGAACATTGTATGGGTGTATAAGATGAGGATTCTATGCTGGAAAGCATTAAGCAGGGGGTTTTACAGAACGTGAAATTGGGCACGGTTTTCCCTCATGCTCCTTCATGGATAAAGAAACTGTTACATCATTCTCCCTGGGGCCAAATCACCCATTTGGGGGAAAAAAAAAAAAAAGCTACACCATGAATGAGGGCAAGACTGGCTTCATCAACACAGACATCCCTTTTGAACTAGTGAAGAAGGGAAAACACTGCCTCTCAATGACAGTATGTTTTGAAATCTAATTGTTCAGAGGGTTGTTTCTGAACTTGTTATTTGCACGACCTAAGTAGCACTGAATTCTCACATTGTGGAAGGAGCATTATTAAATGCGTGCTTGATAGTCAAGGAGATATGGGAACTGACTTTGAAATGAAACAAGTGAACAGAGTTCCTTTCCCAGCCCGTGGGCAACAGAGAGGCCTGGTAATGATGTTAGGGCCACTTGCAGGCAGGTGTGAGCTAACCTCCCAATAGGAAAGTTCCACAGCAGAGACCCCAGGATCGCACCTGGAACTAATTGGTCTCCTTTTTGGCAAATTGCGTAACTAGGCCAAAGATTAAATAGACCTTGGAGACTGTACAACCACTTCCGTTTCTAAGTGCTGTCAACCCCAAGGCAGGAAGGAGGAATGCGGCAGAGGTGGCCCAGAGAAAGGGCTGCCCCACAAGCCTTGCACCTGTACCAGGAAAGCACTAAACCTACTTCAGTTCTCAAAGCACAAAAATTAAATGCCTGAGCATCATGGGGACGATTCCTTTAAAATTATATCTTTCTGCACTCTGTACTGGAAACATTAACTTTTAAAGTCACGTAGGCCCACAAATATAAAATAATACTATCAATAATACTGCCTATTTTGGAGAAAGATGTATGTAAAACATAAAAATTGATTTATTAGGAAGATTATTTTTAAATAATGGGTTTATTTCCCACTTTAAAAAGAATACTGTGTTTTTATTTTAATGCCCATGAACACAACTAATGTTTGTGAAAATTATATTCATTCATCCTCTTTCCTACCATCATTTTCTCTGTGTCCATATGTGCTGGTCTCCCTTCGAGATCTGAGCATAAAACAGGGCATGAAAAGGTCTTTTCCACAAGGAACTCACAGTCTGCTGGTTGAGAAAGATTAATCAGCAGAAAATCACAATGAAGCATCATAATTACAGAGCTGGCAAAGGGAAATACAGGGCCCGGTGGGAATGCAGAGGTGGTGAGGCAGGAGAAGTAGAGCTCTGTTTTGGAGTCTGTGGAGTCTGTGGAAATGCTCAGCTCAGAAGGATCCTTTCCAGTCCATACCCCTCCATCCCTCTGGAATGTTCTGGTTTTCAAACCTGGTTGAGGGTGGAGAAGGGTCCAGTAGGTGAAACTGTGAGTGCAGGGGAAGGCTATCACAGGTGAGTCTGCAGACTTATGTAGAAGCCACATTGTCAAGAGTTGTGTGTGTGTCATGTACAAAACAGTTGAGCTTACCCTAGAGGAAATGGGGAGACACAAGCCTTTTAAGCCACTGATTGCCAATAGCAGCTTTGTGTGTTAGAAACACCATCTGGCTACAGTAGTAAGGATGATTTGGAGGGTAAGAAACTAAAGACAGGGAAAAGAGACAAGAGGTTCAGTCTACAACCTGGTGACAGATGATGTGGATCATCTTGGAATGAAGGCAGAGACCCAGACTAGGTGCAGAGCCATGAGATTGGTAGAACTGCGTGAAACTGAATTCTGGGCATAGAAATGAGAACAAGGTGATGCCAGGATTCTGGCTAGGCTTATCTAAGTCAGTTTCAAATGTACTGCTCTGAATTAGCTCTTCTCAGGGAAAGAGATATTATTCATTCATCCATTCATTCAGTAGCAGGTGAGTATGCCTGGTGCTGTGTGAGGCACTGGCGATATGGCACTGAAGAAAGCAACAAGATCTCTGCCCTCCTGGGATTCCTATTTCGGTAGAGAAAGAAGAATGAAGATAAGTCAGAAGGTGATAATGGCTAAGAAGAAAGGGGGTGAGAGCTCGTGCAAGGGGTAGAGAATGATGAAGAGGTGCTAGGTAATGGGGTAGTTGGAGAATGGAACACTTGAACAAAGACCTACAGAAAGTAGGGAGGGGAGGGAAGGAGTGGAGCAGACACAAGGAGCAAAGGTGCTGGGACCAGCTCAAGATGCTGCGAAGAAGAATCCTTCCCCCACACAGAGACAGCTATCGCCCAAGTGCACTCTGTCTTCCTCAGAAGGCAGTGACGTGTTGTTGGGATAAGGCCTGATTAAGGCATGGCTCACTTCTCCCCGAGCCCAGGAAAATGTCTTAATACTTTCTAAAATAAAACCTTAATGTTAATTTAATTAACTGATAGTCTGGGGGCTGGCGTTGTGACGCAGAGGGTTAACGTCCTGGCCTGAAGCGCCAGCATCCCACATGGGCGCCGGTTCAAGACCCAACTGCTCCTCTTACAATCCAGCTCTCTGCTATGGCCTGGAAAGCAGTAGAAGATGGCTCAAGTTCTTTGTCCCCTGCACCCGTGTGGGAGACCCGGAAGAAGCTCCTGGCTCCTGGCTTCGGATTGGCGCAGCTAAGACTGTTGCGGCCAACTGGGGAGTGAACCAGCAGATGGAAGATCTCTCTCTCTCTCTCTCTCTCTCTCTCTCCCTCTGCCTCTCCTTCTCTGTGTAACTCTGATTTTCAAATAAATAAATATTTTTTAAAAATTAATTGATAGGCAGGCCGGCGCCGCGGCTCACCAGGCTAATCCTCCGCCTTGCGGCGCTGGAACACCGGGTTCTAGTCCCGGTCGGGGCACCGGATTCTGTCCTGGTTGCCCCTCTTCCAGGCCATCTCTCTGCTGTGGCCCAGGAGTGCAGTGGAGGATGGCCCAAGTGCTTGGGCCCTGCACCCACATGGGAGACCAGGAGAAGCACCTGGCTCCTGCCATCGGATCAGCGCGGTGCACCGGCCACAGCGCAGTGGCCGTGGCGGCCATTGGAGAGTGAACCAATGGCAAAGGAAGACCTTTCTCTCTGTCTCTCTCTCACTGTCCACTCTGCCTGTCAAAAAAAAAAAAAAATGAATTGATAGGCTTTGGACTGAGGCATTTCCAGTGCCCTACGTTACTAGTCAACAAACCAAAGCCCAACTGCTTGTAAATAGTTATATTCTAGAAAAACAAAGCCGTAGCTTCACTAATCAGAAACTGTCAACTAACGTTTGACAAGGGATGTCCGCTCCTTTGGAATGATTGGAGTGAAGCTACTGCTGCACTCAGACTGAGTATTTCCTTTGCCATGTTTCCACATCTATCCTATAAGAGCTTTCCGCCTTGGAGGAGCTCTGAACCACTTCTGATTTGGAGTTCTACTCGTGAATACTTGTCTGCTCAAATCAACTCTTTAAAATTTTGGTGTGCCGAAGTTTCTGTCAAGAGACCACAGAACGAACACACACACACACACACACACACACACACACATACACACACATCCTCTGCTTCTTGAACAGGAGAACTCTCAAGTTATTGGAAAGAGCAGGTTGTTACCACCAGGGAGTGGACAATGAAAGAGATTCTATGTTTAGTCTTGCAAGAAACCATGGAATAGAAAATGTGCATTCAGGACAAAGAAAGGCCTCCCCGAGTACACAGAATACCCATGTAGCAGGTCCTACCAGCTGCAAGGTGTCCAGCGCGTAACAAATCTTCCCAGGCAGACGAATCAATTAATACACTGGCTTTTATTGGGGTTCCGCTCCCGGGCAAGGATCCCCCGGTCCCAACAGAGCAACAGAGCGGGGGGCCGGGGAAGTCACACGTCAGAGATTGGGAGGGCTCCTTTTATAGATTGAGGGCATGGGGGTTAAAGGTTGAGGCAGGTCTGATCCTCATTGCTTGACCTTTAGGCACCCGCAGGGACCTTGACAAGGACTTTTCTTCCCCTCAAGTACAGGTAGGAACTCTTCATTCCGGAAGTGTAGGCCTTCCTTCCATGCAGATCCCAAAACTACCACCAGCAAGTGAGAGTGTAGAGGGAAGGGAACTGCTAGATGACGAGCACCCTTCCTCACACCACATGCCAGCACAAGCCCATTTTCAATCAAGCCAGGCTGATGGAGCAATTGCCTTCTTGCATGTCGCCTGTGGCTCTGGTGGATGAAGAGGACTCTGGAGGGTTCTGCTCCGACAGTTATCTAATGCTAAATATCTATTTAGCAAGGGGCTAGGGGCCACTAAGAAGAAGCCAGATAGGGTTGGAAAGCAGATACAAAGGGAACATTTGGTTGTCTCTAAATCCTTGAGAGAGGATGCAAGTAAAAAAGAAGCTCACAAGTAGAGACCAGGCAATAGTACTGTGGAAAAAGTGTCCAGAGGTGGATGGGCTCAATAGAAAGGCTGAGAAATGGACAAAGAACTAATAAGCAACTAGGAAAGGCAGTGGTCAGGGGAGGAGGGAGATTTAAGAAGCCAGCGGTCAACAGGAACAAATCCTTCCTAGAGGCTGCAGTGAGGCCAAGACAGGCCCACTGGAATTCGAAGCCAAATGCAGTGAGGTTAGAAGTGAGTAATAAGTGTTGATTATGCTCTTTTTTTTTTTTTTTTTTCAGAAACAAAACAATAAAACCCATGGAAGAGGGAGACAGAAACAGACACACAAGTAGGCAGGGAATTTCACTTTTTGTTTGTGCTTCTTTTTGATGGGGAAAACATAAAGATGATTAAATGTGAAGATGATAGAAGCACAAACAGGGAAACTGCATATATGGGAAGAGGATGAGAGGCAAGGCCAGGCTGGGATCAGGCAGAGAAAAAAGTCAAGTCAGGAGTGAGTGTGCTGATGTAGGAGTTGTAGGCTGCAATCTGAATAATGGTTTCCTTATAAATTCTCTATTTCTTTTCCTCCACCTGCCAAGGAGCAGAGGCCTATAAAATCAGTCATGGGTTGGCAGGAAGAAGAGTTTCCCCATCACATAGTAAGCAAAAGTCTTGCCTTGGCTGATATGTAACCTTGCAGAGGACTGAGAGAAGTGAGCCGAGGTGACCCTGCTGTGGGCTGCATTCCTCAAGCTCAAAGTCATGGAGGGGTGGCAATACTTAGATAAGCATAGGCAACTGCAGCACCACACAGGGTGCCTCGGGCACTGTGGGGCAGCCAATTCATCTGTGACACTCAGTGAGCCAGGCTGATGGAGCAATTGCCTTCTTGCGTGTTGCTTGTCGCTCTGGTGGGGGAAAGAGGACTCTGGAGGGTTTTGCTCAGACAATTAGATATGTAGTTTAACTCACCACGGTTTTGCTAATTGGTCAAACAAAGCAAATGGCTGTGGTCACCCATAAGGGGTCCAGGAAGTCTAATTCAGAGATATTTCATAAGCGTCATGAATCATTACCCCAGTTTAAAAAGTAAAAAGGATTTGGTGTGCCAGCCAGAGCTCTTGACAGCTCAGGGATTGGAGACAATATTGGGGAAATGGATGAGGACAGAACTGAGTCTCAGTCAGCGATGCTGAGGGCCCAGGTGGAGATTCAGGAGCTGACTCACAAATTTCACCTGCCATATACATTTCAGCAGAGAGAGCACAGAGCCCAGGGTCATGGCCACAGTCCCAGGGGGACAGGACAGTGAAGTCACAGTCAGCAAAGAGTACAGGGCAACACATGGACAGAAGCATCTCCCCTGGGCCAAGAAAGCCACAGGAACAAAGATGGAATTGGAAGAATTAAATCCAAAGTGGACTATATTTAGAAGTACAAGTGGCTGAGTTACTGCGCAGTGGCAAAAGAAGTAGCCAGCAGAGGAAAAGGGAGATGTGTGATAAAGACTTTGCTCTGTATGTTCAAACACCAGGAAATGTGATGGTAGCCCAAGAGCCTTAACCTTGCATGATGGCCACACAAAGGAGCAAGATCACTAGCAGGTACCTGGGTTCCCAAGGGCAAGAATGGAGAGGAGACTAGAGTGGAGCTCAAACTCCTATAAAGGACACATTTGGTTCTGCGATAGCCATAAACTTCTGGAGAGAAGTCAAAGAAAACCCCTTGCCTCGCAAAGAGAGGCAGCAAAGATTCCTTTTTCACGCCTTTGACACCTGCAGTGAGGCAAACATGGGTTTGCTGCGTGTGTCTGACTCTTTAACAGATATTGGAATCAAACTAAGTTTCTAGTCCTGGCTCTTCCAACAACCTCCAAAACTCTGAGTTGGTTTTCCCACCTTTAAAATGGGGAGAAGTACAGCTTTCCTCACTGAATGAGGATCAGATGAGATAATTCAAGGACAGTCCCTGGCATGTAGGAAACACTTGTGCACATGGGAAACATTTATAAAATAAGGATTCCTAATTTTCTTTTAAATTAGTGGCGACCCATCTGGTAATTCTGATGATACTCTGCCCTCATGATACAATTTTTCTTGTGCACTCCTAGAAAATCATTTGGAAAATCAAATTCAAAAGTACATTGAACATATCAAAGGTATAAATCTCATTTAAGGAGCTGCACAAACAACGACCTGTTGCTCCCCCATTCGCGGAGGAACGACACTAGACCCTGCGCTGTTCTTTTGTCTGCTCGGCCCTTCCCGGGTTAGCTGCCCTTCCCCCACTCGCGGAGGAACGATGCCATCCCGGGTTAGCTGCCGACCCCTCCACCTCCGTGGAGGGGCAGCACCCCCTGCCTGCCACTTTCCCCGCTTCCGTGGAGGAGCGGCACACCGTCGGCCGGCTCTCGGCTCTCTCGGGGGCTGCTCAGGTGTTCCTTCAGATGTTCCTGGTGTATGTTGTCTCTCTCCTTTATAGTCCTCTTCCACCAATCCCAACTCTGCTACCCACATGCCGAGCACGCTGCTCTCCTCCAATCAGGAGCAGGATCAGCTCCTGCAGCTTATCAGTCAAACTGATGAGGCAGCTGCGTAGTTGTTTGCTCCTCCCCAGCGCCATATTGTGGGAGAACAGATGCATAGAATTAGTCCTAGTTCCAGTAATTTAGTCTCAGTTGCTCCCCACAATGACCTTGAGTTTTTGCCATCCCATTGGACCTCCACTCTCCACCTCCTACCAGAACCTGTCCTGTTGCTTTATGTAATAACATAGGAGTCAAAGACTGATAAAATTTTTCAGGTTCTGATCATTGTCTCTCCATTCAACAACAAAAGTTAACTAAGTAGCTGGTGGTCATATGTGGGTTGGGACCTTTCTTTCAAATCTGTGTTGAGTGGTTAGAGATATTTCTGCCTTAGGCATAAGAACTGTGAGATGCTGAGTGGAACAGAATACTAATTCACCAAAGGAACCTTATTCTGTTGCTGCATAACAAATTTCCTAACACTTAAGCTTTTCTTTCTCCTGGTTCTCAGGTTAACAAGGTCAGATGAGCAGTTCCCACTTGGGGTCCCTCCTGCGGGTGTGACTGGATGGTGGGCTTAGGTACCTGAAGGCTAGGAGGGTGCCTGGGTGAGGACAACTGGGTGAGCAGTTCTCTCCAGATAAGGCCTCTCATTTCTCAGGGAAAACCTTGGGATTATTCTTTTTCAAGCTCAAGAATGCATGTTTCTGGAGGTAGCAATAAGTGATTTGGGATAATCCTAACACTTAATTCCGAGGGTCAGTGGGGGCAGGAGGGCACAACCGTCAAGAGCATGGGCTGCAGATGTCAGGACCTCGGCTCTCCTGGTTGCTTTGCCACATTCCAGGCTCTTCTGCTCACTGGCTGTGTGGCCCCAAAACAGATCCTGATCCTCTCTGAGTTTCATTTCCCCATCCCTCAGACAGAGCTAACAATGCCTGCCTTGCAGGGTACTGGTGAAGACAGTAAGAGGATTACGTTCCACACTGATTTTAGAGGTTCTTGGAAGTGTTCAATGATGGCAGGAGGCAGCATTTCAGGAGCAAAGCTTGGAAAATCTCAGTGCCAGGAAATTTGGTTGGTTCCAGAATCTCTGTCACTGGCTAGAACAAACATCCTCTGTGCAGTTTTAAGTCAAAACACAATGTACTACTGATGAGCAAACTTGCATTTGGATCTACCTGCATCAGTGTCCTTGCAGGGTGTCCCCAAAAGAAATCCGTGGCTGTGGCATAAACTGGTGCCTTGTAAATGGGCGGTGCTTTATCACAGTGGTTGTAGTGTTTGCAGATCTGTGTGTTTGGCTCTGCAGGAAGGGGAAGTTTGGATCACACCATGCTCTAAAGTGCTTGTTGCCGCGAATGCCCACTGCTGGTCCTTTGTGCACAGCACCTCTCCCACAAACTGCCAGATCGCTCAGTGACAGCTAAATACAGTACATGCTTTAGAGCTGTGTTAAATAGCAGGCATGCCAAACAGGCTCAGATTTCAGCTTACTGAATCACCTTCTGAGGCAGTCCTTAGGAAAAGGGCAACAGTATCAAACACAGATTAAGCTACTTTCACACAGAATTGCAGGACAAGGGCCTGGCTGGGGAAATGCTGTTGGGATTTAAGGGCATCAGAAAGTACCTACTGCTTGAGTGCTTTAAGAAATACAGAAATTGGCAAGCATTTTTTTTTTTCATATTTTTTGGAGCAATAAAGCGCTGGTTAAAAACTGTAGAAGCAAATCTCCATCAATATTAATGCTGAAGATGAGCCCTTCATCCAAGTGACAGGAAAGGGTCCAGAACCATTTTGAGTCCCCAGGCCTATTTAGAAAATTATTATGCCTCAACATGGGGTAGAGCTGAATCTGTCTGCTTTTGGCCCACTTTGGAAGATGATGCAGGCCAGGGGTGGAGACAGCCTGACTAGGTCATTTAAGCTATTGACACAGAGAAGTTTTGCTACTCAACAAGATCACAGCCTACATGGGAGTGGGCAGAGCTCCGCAGTATCTTCTGTAGTCAAACATGCAGCATGGCCCTTCCGAGTGGAACGGGCTCAGGTTGCTTCCTTTCAGGAGGAAACACAGCACAGCCATGCTTTTCTCAACAAGAACACTGCTTGTTTCTTATTCCTCTGAGGGCAAAGACATTTTATAAAAGGACCAGAAAAAAAAATCCATGGTCAACTTTGGAGTACAAAATCAAGGAAGAAAATCATTAGCAAGCTTAAGTAATAGCCAGAGAGGCAATCAGTTAATATGAAATTACATAAAATGAATACAGGAGATCATTTCCCCAAGCCCTAACTATGTACTCATCTGTTCTTTCTATGTCTATTTTATTTAACCATATAGAGATAAAACGGTATTTCCCACAGTAATTAACCAATGTGGTCACCAAAACTGAAACAAAATTTAGGCAGTATTAAAAGTATAGACTTCCGAGGCCGGCGCCGTGGCTCAATAGGTTAATCCTCCACCTTGCGGCGCCGGCACACCGGGTTCTAGTCCCGGTCGGGGCGCCGGATTCTGTCCCGGTTGCCCCTCTTCCAGGCCAGCTCTCTGCTATGGCCAGGGAGTGCAGTGGAGGATGGCCCAGGTGCTTGGGCCCTGCACCCCATGGGAGACCAGGAAAAGCACCTGGATCCTGGCTCCTGCCATCGGATCAGCGCGGTGCGCCGGCTGCAGCGGCGGCCATTGGAGGGTGAACCAACGGCAAGGGAAGACCTTTCTCTCTCTGTCTCTCTCTCTCACTGTCCACTCTGCCTGTCAAAAAAAAAAAAAAAAAAAAAAAAAAAAGTATAGACTTCCGAGAGGAGGTGATGCTATTGTTTCTATAATGCTAAGGGCTTCAAACATCACGTTTTAACAGGAGGCAGAGATTACCTGGAACATGCCCCAAGGAGATGGGAGTTTCCTATCACATGGGAACTGGGACTGCTTTTGTTGGAGAAGTGAAGGTCAGAGGTCAAATTCCATGATGCTATTTCCTGTTATTTTTTTTTTAACTTTTATTTAATGAATATAAATTTCCAAAGTACAGAATATTGATTACAATGGCTTCCCCCCATAACGTCCCTCCAACCCGCAACCCTCCCCTTATCTACTCCCTCTCCCCTTCCATTCATATCAAGATTCATTTTCAATTCTCTTTATATACAGAAGATCAGTTTAGCATACATTAAGTAAAGATTTCAACAGTTTGCTCCCACACAGAAACATAAAGTGAAAAATACTGTTTGAGTACTAGTTAGAGCATTAAATCTCAATGTACAGCACACTAAGGACAAAGATCCTACATGAGGAGTAAGTGCACAGTGACTCCTGTTGTTGACTTAACAAATTGACACTCTTGTTTATGGCATCAGTAATCACCCTAGGCTCCAGTCATGAGTTGCCAAGGCTATGGAAGCCCTCTGAGTTCACTGACTCTGATCATTTTTAGACAAGGCCATGGTCAAAGTGGAAGTTCTCTCCTCCCTTCAGAGAAAGGTACCTCCTTCTTTGATGACCCGTTCTTTCCACTGGGATCTCACTCGTGGAGATCTTTCATTTAGTTTTTTTTTTTTTTTTTTCCCAGAGTGTCTTGGCTTTCCATGCCTGAAATACTCTCATGGGCATTTCAGCCGGATCCGCATGCCTTAAGGGCTGATTATGAGGCCAGAGTGCTGTTTAGGACATTTGCCATTCTATGGGTCTGCTGTGTATCTCACTTCCCATGTTGGACCATTCTCTCCCTTTTTTATTCTATCAGCTAGTATTTGCAGACACTATTCTTGTTTATGTGATCCCTTTGGTTCTTAGTCCTATCATTATGATCAATTGTGAACAGAAATTGATCACTGGGACTAGTGAGATGGCATTGGTACATGCCACCTCGATGGGATTGAATTCGAATCCCCTGGTACGTTTCTAACTCTACTGTTTGAGGTAAGTCAGCTTGAGCATGTCCCAAATTGCACATTTTAAAGGCAGTCCTATGTTTTTTTTAAATTTGTTTGTATAGAACGTCCAGGACAAGTCTTAGGTACAAGCTGCAGAAGACCATTTATGTGGTTGTGAGTTTCTTGTTATGGCATTGTATGGTAGAATTGTGAGCATAGGATGAGGATGAGATGGATTGGGAGGCAGGGTGGTATAATGGTTAAATGAAGGGCTCAGCTCTAGAATTAGACACATATGGGAACCCCACCTACTCATTTTATAGAACCCTGAACAGTCTTAGGTTTCCTGAGCTTCAGTTGCTTTTTCAGGAAACGGGAGAATAGTGCCTGTCTCATTAAGCTGTGTTGATAAATAAATGCATTAATGTATGCGGAGAACTTCACATTTTGCTTGACACATAGTGCTTGATAAATTATACCTGTTTTTACCATTAATCATAAATTTTAGGTTTTTTATTACCCTGATAGTTAAATATAAACTTACAAGTTCTCTAGACTTGAGGAACTTAACCTACAACGTTTACATTTGTAACCACAAGGTGGCAGACAGATTGCCTTGCTAACCCACACTGAGGGATCCAGCTTGCAGATTGAGAAGCAGTAAGAAAACAATACACAATGAAATGAGAACAAGAAAGGAACCTGGACCCACATACTCACAGTCAGAAACAAATCAGCATGGCACCTTTGACTTTTATATGACTACTTCTTTGATTTGGCTTTTACATGAATAAAGTATCTGTTGAATAAATACTTTTCCTGAAATCAGATGCTAATGATGAATCTACTATACGATACAGACAAGTGGAAAAATCTGGTTAAAAAAGGGAAGTATGTGTTTATAGTGATGTAAGAAATGAGGGCAAACATCGTGGTGTGGGTGGTATGTGCCTGGGGGACCAGCAGAAGGTGGTCCAAATGCTTGGATCCCTGCCACCATTGAGACATTTGGGGAGTGAACCAGCCATGGAAGGTCTCACCCTGTCTCTCTCTCTCTCTCTCTCTCTCTCTCTCTTTCTCTCTCTCTCTCTCTCTCCTCTTTCTCTGTCATTCTGATTTACAAATAAATAAATTAAGTCCAGAAAGAGAGAAAGACAGACAGAGAGAGAGAGAGAGAGGGTCACTCTGATTTACAAATAAATAAAATAAGTCCAGAAAGGGGGGGGAGGGGAGGAAGGAAGGAAGGAAGGTAGGAAGGAAGGAAGGAAATAGAAAAGCATATGAAGGATCTTTGAAGGATTCATAGAAATGAAGTCTTATTGTACATATGTCAACACCCTTTGAACTTATCCACAATGGCCTCAGACTCAGGATCCTCTCTACTTGCATGAAGATACAACCCACACATAAGGCATCTAGAGTACTTTCTTATCTACTTTCCTTCAAGCCTACTCTCCTCAAATGTGTAGTAATGGAAATATAAAAGGAAAAGTTTCCCCTGAGAAAGGACATTGATAATGGAACGCAGAGGAAAGATTTTAGTCCCTACTGGGCTACTTAAATAACTCCTTTGGTTTGGGCAAGTCAATCAGTGTTCTCACCCACATGATGAAGGGGGCAATCTAGTCATAACCAATCTCCCAGGTGTTCCCCTATCCTAACAGTCACTTACCCTCTAAATCAGAGATGATCACTTTTCTCTGAAGCCTAGTATCTAATTGTTAGTCATACAGACAATGAGCCATAATTCCCAAAAAAGTGCCCAGGTATGTAGGATGCTAGAAGATCTGAAAGAAGCCTTGGAAATCAGGTAATCCCATTACTTCAGTGTATAGATGAAGAAATTGAGACTCAGAACAATAAAGGTAATTTTACAGAAGGCTAATTTGAGACCAGGCTAGTACTAAGTCCAAGCCCTCAGAAATTATAATGATCCTCCCAACATGCACACGCATATACATACACAGCCCACACTTCATACATGGTACTTTTGTTAAGAGCTCCATTAAATAAAATTTAGATATTATAAGATTTATGCATTTTAATTGTATAACTTAATTTATAGTAAATTCGCCAAGTTATGAAACTATCGCTACAATGCAATTATAGACCATTTCTATCCATCACCCCCAAAAGACTTCTTATGCCTGTATAGTCACTCTCCATTTCCACAGCAGGCAAACATCAATCTACTTTCTGCCCTTATACATTTTTTAGGATAAATGGAATCACATAATAGCTAGTTCCCCCTTACCCAATTTCAGATAAAAGTAGTCTTTCACCACAAATATGATGCTGCTACTTGCATATTTTGATCAAATCCCTTTATATATTTGAGAAAATACTTCATTATTTTTAGTTTACTGAATAAGTGTTAGATGTTGTCAAATGTTTCTTCATGAATCAATTGAGATAATCCCTTAGTTTTTGTCCTTTACTCATATATTGTTAATATTCTATTGATTGAATTTTAGACGTTAAACCAACTTTGTATTACTAGAGGGAATCATACCTCGACATGATATATAATACTTTCTATTTGTTGGTAGATTCATGTTGCTAATAGTTTGTTGAGGATTTTTTTCATCTAGACTAATGAGAAATACTTGGCTGTAGATTTCTTGTGATGTATTTGACTGTGGTTTGGGGGCCTCATGGAATTAATTAGAAAGTGCTATTTTTAGTTTGTGAAAATGCCTTTGAAGAATTAGTGTTTTTAGAGAATTTTCCAGTGAGGACATCTATCCCTGGGCTTTTCTTTCAGTTTCCATTGTTAATCAAATGCTTATTATGGGTCTATTCCTAGTCACTAGTTTGTACCCTTCCGTGAATCTTCCTAGATCCTATAAATTGTCTAATTCATTTTTGTAAAGTTATTCATAGTATGCCCTTATTATCCTTTTAATTTTTTAATTTGATAGTGTTGTCACAATGTCACGTCTTTGCTTTCTGATTTTGGTAACTTGTTTCTGTTCTCTTTTTCTGCTGGTCAGTCTAGATTTCTGAGTTTAAGTACTATCGATATTTGAACCCAATCTTTTTTACTTCAAAAAGGATTCATGCATTATAGGATATTTAGCAGGCTGGTCTCTACCTACCAGATGTCAGTCACACACATTCTCCCCAAGGTGTGACAATTAAAAATTTCTCCAGACAGGACAAATGTCTCTGAGGACTAGGAGGAGGTGCAAATCACCTCTAAGTAAGAACAACCAATCCAGCTAAGTTTTAGTTTTGTTGATCCTCACAAAGAATCAATTTTCATTTTCACGGATTTTTATCTAATTTTCTAGTTTTCTTTCACTGATGCCTTCTCTAGTCCTTATTATTTCCTGTCCTATACTTGCTCTGGTTTTAGTTTACTTTTTCTTCCCCTTGTTTCTTAGGGAAGAAGCTCAGATCATTAATTTTGGTAACACAGGTGATTTTAAGATAGATGGTATTTTGGAAAACACCGATTTTAGAACCATACTATGTTATATGAAACTGTTTACATGTTCACCACCAGAACATGGTAGAAGAAAAGATTCTCTCCAGCACTTAATTTTGTGTTTTCTAAGCAAAATACCACCTAAAAGAGGATTCATGTAATTTAAGGAAGACAGGGTTAATAGGTAGGAAATCCATGAATCCTTAGTCCTTTCTTGAAACATTTTACCCACCTGCCATCCACATCCTGACTCATGGTTCCTCTTTTGATTCACTCACAATTATTGCTGATGATAAAAGAGAATATTGTGTTTTCCAACTGCTACAAATAATGAATGGCACACATAAATGGCTAAAAAAAAATAGCTGTTAACGTAATCATTATTATTTTAGTGGTGGCCTGGATGATAAAATTACACTAAAAACATTTTCAAATCCAGGAAGAACAAAGGAAATACAGTTTAGCAGGTGAGAAAGGAAAATTTAGTTTATTCAGCCTGGTGGTGTATATCGATTCCATGAGTAGTGCTAATGCTGAGGTGGGATTACTACCAGGAGGCAAAAGAAAAGATTACTTTAAGGCTTCCTGGTCAACATTAGAGCCACCAGATGGACATAAAATTGTCAGTGAGCTCCAAGGAAGGGAGGAGAGCTGACAACAGGAAACTGGACAAAGATGAGGAGGAACATGGCAGAATGTATTTGGGACACAGTAAAAAGGGCATGAGGTATAGAATACTCCCAGTCGGACTGTAGGTTACTTTTCTGGGTTCACCAAGCACACAGGATGTCAGGAAAGCTGGCCATTGGCTGGCAGCCTGCTCTTCCTGGGTGCTGAGCCTAAGAGACAGGTACTGTGCCCTGTCTTCATGTGAGGTACATGCATGCTGTAGGCACAGGAGTGGGAAATGGCCTACAGGCTCTATAAGGCCCATAAAATCATTGGTCTGGCCCCGGTACACACAGGTAGGAACTGAAATTCAATAAATCATGGCAGGCTAATTTTGAGTTGATCATTTTGTATGGCCCGCAAATGATGTCATAAATATCCAAATGGTCCCTGGCAGAGAAAGGTTCCCTACCCCTGTGTGGGGAGCAACTGAGACTAGACTAAGTTACTGGAATTAAGACTTATTCTATGTATCTGCTCTCCCACAATATGGCACTGAAAGGGAGCAAACAACCTCTACACAGCTGCCTCTCGCCAATTTGACTGATAAGCTGCAGAAGCTGATCCTGCTCCTGATTGGAGGAGAGCAGCGTGCTCGGCGAGTGGGCAGCAGAGTTGGGATTGGTGGAAGAGGACTATAAAGGAGGAGAGAGACAACATGCACCAGGAACATCTGAGGGAACATCCAGATAACATCTGAGCAGCCCCCGAGAGAGCCGGCCGGCGGTGTGCTGCTCCTCCACGGAAGCGGGGAAAGCAGCGGGGGGTGCCGCCCCTCCACGGAGGTGGAGGGGTCAGCAGCTAACCCGGGATGGCCTCGTTCCTCCGCGAGTGAGGGACCGGCAGCTAACCCGGGATGGCCTCGTTCCTCCGCGAGTGAGGGACCGGCAGCTAACCCGGGAAGAGCCGATCAGAAAGAACAGCGCAGGGTCTAGTGTCGTTCCTCCGCGAATGGGGGAGCGACACCCCTGCCCTGGGGTCTGTGAACAAGGCAGTTCAGCCTCAAACTCTCTTCTTGATTCCAGTCCCTCCCCATCTCTCAACTGCCTTGTCCCTGTCCCCTTACCCATCCCCATCCTTCCATTCTCTGTCACATTTTAAGTGGCTCTCCTGTGCCCAGACCCTGCTTCTCCCACATTTTACCAAGCACCACATCAACAGCTAAGTCCATGGCTGTTAGAAATTTTCTTCCCACACCTCAAACCCTGTATCTTACATAACATTAATTCTTCCTGTTTCAGCACGCCCGGGTGTGGTGCACTGGTGTTTACAGTCAAGAACGTTTTATAGCATTACACAGCCACACAACTGGGAAAATATTGAAATTGGAAAACTGGGGCTGGAGCTGAAATCCTGTGGGCACCCTTTATCTGGGCAATGAAACATGTCTCTTATCTCGGGAATAAGGTATGAGAATGGGGAAACTTAGCAGAAAAAGGTTTTTTAAAGGGATGGAGCGGGGGGAGGGAACTGGTAAGGTGCTGCCTGCATGAGATGGGAGATCTATGTGGATGTTCTGACTTAACTTTTACAACTTTATTTTTTTCTTATTTCTTAGGTGAGGAAAATGAGGCTCATGGACCCTAACTAACTTTTCTACTATAAATATATGGCAGAGCTAGAATTCCAGCCCAGGGCTGAATGATGTTAAAGCCTCCTTCTTCCATCATCATACTGCTGTACACACAATTCAATGGAGAATGTGATAGGTGCCTCAGTAAGAAAGAAAATGTAACAAAAATAGGACAAATGAAAATAAATAACAATGCAGTGGACTTCAACTTGAACATGTCAGTGATTACATTGCAGTATTAAGCCTTTTTACTGTAATGTAAATTTAAAATATGTTATCTCAAAAACTAAAGACTGAAAGAAAGGAAGAAAAAAGGAAGGTGGGAGGGAGAGAAAAGAGGGGAAGGGAATATTATTATGTTCTTAGAATTGTATCTACAAATCACATTAAATCTGTTAAAATTAATTAAAAATTAAATTAAAAATTTTCACAGATTTGTTTTTATTTCAAAGGCAGAGAGAGAGAGAGAGAGAGAGAGAGACAGATCTTCTATTGGCTGGTTCTCTCCCTAAATGACCACAACAGCTGGGGCTGAGCTGGGCTGAAGAAAAGAGCCTGGATTTTCATTCAGGTCTCCCACATGGGTGCAGGGGCCCAAGTACCTGGGCCATCCTCCGCTAATTTCCCAGGCGCATTAGCAGGGAGTGGGATCAGAAGTGGAGCAACCAGTAATCGAATCAGCACCCATATGGGATTCTGGCATCACAGGTGGCAGTTTAATATGTTACACCATAATGCTGACCCCAAAAATAAAGAAAGAGACAGAGAGACAGAGACAGAGACAGAGACAGAGAGAGGTGATTGCCTATCTGAAGATCAAATAAAGCAGCAAGAACTATGTACCGTTTATAAGAAATGTACTTTTACATAGATATGCTAAAGGTTGGGAAACCCAGGTTCCTGGCTCCTGGCTTCAAGGCAAACTACATTACCAGAGATAAAGAAAAACATATAAAGTGGTCAATTCATCAGGAAACATACTAATACTAATTGTGCATATACCAAATAATATGAAGCAAATTCATGAAGCAAAACTTGATAGAACTTAATAATGTGCTTCTCTCCTTTTCCCTCTCTCACTCTCTCCCCAACCTTTTAAAAATATAAAAATAATTGTTTAACTCATTGGCTGGGCAAAAACAGGCTGTAATTCAGGACACAGGCTAGTTAGCTAATACCTGAATCTAAGAAGAATACATACTTTTTAAATTATTTATTTATTTTAAACTCAGAGAGAAGGAAGGAGGAAAAGAAACAGAGAGAGAGAGAGAGAGAGAGATGATTTTCCTTCCACTGGTTTACTCTCCACACACATGCAACAGCCAGAGCTGGGCCAGCCCAAAGCCAGGAGCCAAGAATTATATCCTGGTGTCACACGTGGGTGAACTCAAGGACTTGAGCCATCATCTGCCATCTCCCAGGTGCCTTAGTGGGAAGCTGGATTGGAAGCTGAGTATTTGGGACTCAAACATGACACTGCTACAGAATGTATATATCCCAAGCAGAGCTCAACGAGCTGCACCACAACACCCAACCCTACACATGTCTTTAGAAGTAAAAGAATGTGGGGCTGGTGTGGTGGTGCTGCCTGTGATACCAGCATCCCACAGGAGTGCCAGCTGGAATCCCAGCTGCTCTGCAACCAGTCCTGTTCACTGCTAATGGGTGAGAAAGCACTGGAAGAAGGGCCAAGTGCTTGGGCCCCTACTACCTACATGGGAGACCCAGATGGAGTTCCTGGCTCCTGGCTTCAGCCTGGCCGAGTTGCACCCATTGTAGCCATCTGGAGACTGAACAAGTGGATGGGAGATTTCTCTCTCCCTCTCTCTGTAATTTTGCATTTCAAATATATAAATAATACTGAAAGAAAAGGAAAATAAAAGAAAATAGAAGAAATATAAGAAAGTGGCTTCCAGTTTCCCATTCCCCATGTAAGGAATTTATACTTCATCAGAAAAAAAAGAGCTAGAGCTAAAGAGAAAAAAAGTTCAGAGTCGAATTGTCATAGTCCTGATAGAATGGCAGACAAAGCATTTCAGTAAAGATACAGAGTACAGGTTCTCAAAGTTTGGTGTGGCTGTCACAGAGGGTCACTGAGAACCTCTTGGGGAATCTGTAAACTCAAAATGAATTTAATAATTTAATAATAATACTAACAGATAGTGTGCCATCATGACTCTAATCTTATACTAAATAAAGCATTTGAGAGTATCTGCATAATCAGACAAATACTGCATTGGTCGGATATAGAAGCATGGTAGAAGTGGTCACTTGGGTTGCCCACATCCCATTTGGAGCGCCTGGGTTGAAATTGTGGCTCTGCTTCCAATTCTAGCTTCCCACTAATGAGACCCAGCAAGAGAACAGGTCATGGCCACATGCTTGGGTCCCTACCAACCACATACAAGACCTGGATAGGGTTCCAGGCTCCCGGTCTCAGCCCAGCTCAGCCCCAGCTGTTGTGGGCATTTGAGAGTGAACCAGTTAATGGAAGATCTCTGTTTGCCTATCTTGCAAATACCTATAAAATAAAAAAAAAATGTTTAAAGGAAAGCAATAGCTCCACAAGAAATAAAATATAAATTCTATCTTACCAAAGATAAAACTGGCTCTTTATTCAACAACATTACTAATACAACGGAGAGGCAAGTCACAAATTAAAAGAAAACATTTTCAATAAATGCATCTGATATAATATTTATATGTAGAACTCTTATAACTTAAAAAGACAAAAGCCAAATGAGTTTTATAAAAGATGGACAAGACTTAAACACTTCTGAAAAGGAGATACACATGTTCACATCACAAAATGAAATATCAAAAATGAGATAAACAACTAAGCATATTGAAAGGTGCTCAACATCATAAGTCACCAAAAAAAAAAAAAACACACAAATTTACCCCTTAATGAAATGCCATTTCATTAGAGTGACTAAAATGAAAGTATGGCAGCATCAGATCTTGGCAAGATATGGAGCAACCTAAACTGTCATATACCACTTCTTGGGACTATAAAAGCCAGAGTGTGAGAGGCATCATGAAGGGACCCACAGTGGCTCAGGCAGTGGGTGTGTTGCAGGACCCTTACTAAGAAGGAAGGCTGGGGGTGGAGAGGCATCCAGGAGATTTGCAAAGGGCAACTGAATCTTGAGGCATCCAGGAGTAGTAGACAGAGCAAGCTTTTCAGCCTGAGGCTTTTCACTTCCAGACGCTGGTGCTGCAGCTCTGTCTTGGCACACATTGGCCCAGGGCGAGTCCTGTCTCTCCCCTCTACTATCACTGATGCGCGTTCCCTTCCTGTACTCGAGGAAGGCTGGAGTGGCTGGCATATCCTTTGCCTACCTCTCACTTGTTCTGTGACAAGGTTTGGTGTTACCCTTACTTCCAGGGAAAGGACCTTCAGGTTTATTTGCCTGGTGACTTACTTTCCATTCTCCTCACCAGGACATGACTGGCATTCATTTAATATTTATTAGGCTTTTAGAATCTGTCAGGCTTTGAGCTGGAGATCAAATGCATAGAAATGCCAGGTCACACCTCATGCTTGTAAGGAGGTCACAGCAAAGATACACACACACACACACACACACACACACAGTGTTGTATTGTGACACAATAATTAGAATGATTTGGGTATGGCTACAATTCAGGACTTTTAGGGGAGGGGAAAATGAGAGTAAGGCTACAGAAATTAAAGAAGGGGGTGGGTGTGGTGGCACAGTGGGTTAAGCCACTACTTAGAACACCCATATGTCACATCATTTTATTGGTTAGAATCCCAACTTTTCTGCTTCTGATCCAGCTTCCTGCTATGCATCCTGGGAGGCAGCAGATGATGGCTCAAGTATCTGAGTCCTTGCTGTGCATGTGGGAGACCCAGATGGAGTTCTGGGCTCCTGGTTTGGCCTTGCCCAGCCCCAGCTGTTGCAGGCATTTGAGGGAATGAACCTGCCGATGGGAGCTCGCTCTCTCTCTCTCTGTCACTCTATCTTTCAAATAAATAATAAGCATTTAAAAAAGAAATTAAAAGGTACCAGAGCCTCTGGCCTGACATTGAAGAATATGTAAGAATAACGTGATGGAGCAAGAGACCTGGCGTCTTGAAGAGCAGGTGGCTATAGACTGCCTAGTGTGGCTGGAGAATAATGTGCAGGCACACGTGTGGATGAGCTGGATCTGAAGGGAGAGTGGTTTGCTCATGGAGCAAGAGCTGAGCCAGGCCTGGTGTTTAGTGCTTCACAGGCAGTAAAGACAGCCTCTCCTTCACTTGGGCTCTCGTCCACAGAAGCAGCTCATTACCTGCCCAGAGCAGGAGTCCAGCCTTGTTAGAATCATCATGGGTGCTCAGGAAAAGAACATTCTGCTGGCTAGTTAGGGTATTGGCAGCTGGAGCAAAACAGGTGATGTAGTCAAGGTCTAGGATTTCTCAAACAGTCTAGCCAGCTGGGGACCAGCACTGGGCCCAGTTTCTAGCACTTGCTAGGGGTACAATCCACCAGGGGAGCTGCTTCAGAGTAGTTTCAGGGCTCAGGAGAGGAGAGTCAGCTGAGCCCAGATCCAAAGCATCGGCCCAAGTGCAGTTCCTGCCTGAAAGAAGATTAAATGTCGGCAATGGATTTGGACATGACCAGGGCTCAAAGTGGCAGCCGTAGTCATGGCACCACAGGGACCAGAAACCCAAAGAGGCACATAGACTTCAAGTACTGGCCTCAGAGCAGCAGTTATGACGAACACAAGCTGGGAGAAGAACACAGGGCAAAGAGAGGGGGCAACAGTGGTGCTAGAGAGACCATACAGCTCCCCTATATGTATGCAGACGACACAGCTGTGGTGCAAGTTTCTATAAGGTGAGCCTGTGAGCTTTGGGATTCACCTATTTGCCTTGAAGATTGTAGGCTTTGGTTCTTAGCCCTTTGTTTTGGAAGAGTTAGAAAAAAATTCTTTTAATACTCTCAAACTGTGCACAAAATCTACAATATCTCATAGAATCCAAGAGGACACAAACTGGAAAAACTATTACTTTTCATACTACTAATATGATAACATACTGCTAATTGATAATGAGAAACAACCGATTACAATACATTTGGTTGTCATTAGTCTTGTTGCCAAATGTTTCTCGTTCTCCTTCCACATGGGGTCCATGGTGAAGCTGCACTTCCTAACCAACTTGTGACTGGGTAAGTTGTGTGACTAATTCTGACTAATGAACTGTGACCAACCATTTACTTGTGCGATTGAGACCTTCCAAGTACCTTTTTCTAATTTGTGCAAAGCCGCTATATGGACTAGGGGTAGCAGTGGGAATGGTACACAAGATGCTAGACTTCCTATGACAGCAATGAAATCTAGCCCTGAGCGGGAGGATCAGCTCTGATGGCCTCCGTGGTGCATCTTCTTCCTCTCTATTAGGCAAGGTCAGTTTCTGATATTAATGACATCTACTATTAATCCAACAAAACATATAAGGATATACAACAGGCAACAACTTTAAAACAGACACTTGTTTCAAATGAAACAAATCACAATGTTACAACATAATAAACATGCCAGGCCTGGCCTTGGGAAAATTTTCAGGACTAGGAAAATGAATGGTACATGACAGAGTACTTTTTCTGTCCACCAGCACTCATTGTACTTAGTCTTCTTTCGGAAGGTTGATATTTAGAGCATTTGGGACCTCATATGGAGAGCAAATGATTTGACAGGTAACTAATTTAGTCCTGAGACATCCAGGATAAGAGACATTACAGAATTTATGGGCTTTCCTATCAGAAATTATAGATGAATAAGTGGCAGAGATCCTCCTTGAAGCTTCTCAGAAAAATGATTAGGAATTATAGAGCAGAGAACATGAGTATTGTTTGGAAATATTAGCACCACCTACATTTATCATTTTGCTTTTTAATATCTGTCTTCCCATTTTAAAAAAGAAGAGTGTGATTTCTGTACTTACTGATGGATATAGTTTCTAAGAATGCACTGATTTCAAATACCTTGTTCCACTCTAGCATATTCAAACTCAGGAAGTCATGTGTTCCAATTTCCTGGTGTTTGATTCAGAATATGTGATTGTGGAAGGAGTTGCTTGAAAAGGAAGGCTCTGGGGAGGTTACGTCCAAATTTGTAGCCACCAAGAAGAAGAGATATTGCCAGGAATATGAGAACCAGTAAGTGAAAGCTGCTTGGAAGGCAAGAGGCAGCACATGGAACCAGCAGAAAGGCCCAGGAGAATTTTCCAGAAGTGAAATGATGATAAGAACAGTGCTTGTGAAAGTATTAATTGAGAGTTTCCCAATACAGAAGAGCAGACCTAATACCCACAACTTGGATTCTAAATAACAATCTTCACTAAAAGGAGTCAGGATACCTTAAAGATCAGGCTGATATCAGGGGTGGAGCTGGAAAAATACAAGATGAGCACTGGACATCTTGCTTGCCAGAAGGTAGAGATATGCTCAAAGACAATGGCGACATCCCAAAAAGAAAAAGAGCCAGCTTGAAGATGCTCAGCCCAGGCAATCTGAACCTCAAAATAAATATTGCTAGTACAAATTGTAACCCATAGGGTACAGTAATAGTCCATGGGCCCATACTACCATACACAGAGAAATCTCTTCCTGCCAGTAAGATGGCAGCTAATAGTTATGGAAGAAATGATGCAAATAAATGTAGAAGGATGACAGAATTAAGAAAAAAAAAAACATCTGCAACAACTGTAATAATAATTTCTTTAGGCAAAAAGCACTAATTTATGGTGAATCAAAGGTGAAAGTTTTACAAGAATTAGTATTCTTTTGCTAGCCCAGAAGTGTCTCCTCTCAAGATTCTTCTTACAAATAGGGGAGGCGAAGTAGTAACTGTACAGTGTAGAAATTTCAATGACTCCACTTTACCCAAGGGTTCTAAGTTGATATAACCTATAATGACCAATAAATATCATTTGCTTTCTGAGATAATACAAACAAAAACACATCATTATTTCTGTGGTATTGCTTCCAAAGTAATAACCTGATTCTAATCACACAAACCAAAAATGAAAGACATTCTATAAATTAACTGGCCAGTAGCCTTCAAAAATGTCTATATCATGAAAAACAGGAAGGAACTTACAGGAGTCAGAAGAGATGTAACAATTAGATTGAATCCAGCACCAGAAAAATACGTGGGTTTTTTTCTATAAAGCACATTAGTGTGACAGTTGGTGAAACCTCAATGGGTTTGTAGATTGGATAATAACTGTATGAATGCTAATTTCCTGGTTTTGATAATGGTGCTGTAGTTATATAAAAGAATGTCCTTGTTTCAAGAAAAAACACACTAAGAAATTTAGGCATAAAGAGGCATTATATCCTCAATGCAATTTCAAATGATTCAGAGGAAGAGAATGATAAATCGGTAAGATGTTAACATGTTGGGAATCTGGATTAAAAGTGTATGGGAACTTTTCACAATATCTTTGCAACCTTCCTGTATGTCGGAAATTATTTCAAAATAAGATTTTTTATTCAGATTTCCAACTATATCTATGAGGAAACTTCAAAAAGTTCATGGAAATGAAATTAAAACATGTTTAAAAACCCAAAATACATATGTAGCTTTTTTTATATATGCATTTTCCCTGAGCTCTTTGAAGACCTTTCATCTGCATACACATGTGTAAATGTATATTTGCATCTCTCCCTGGGGCAGGGAGTTGGTGTTTCACTGAGAAGAAAAATATTTCTAGGAGTCCCACACAAGACTGCCTGGAGAAAGTCTTCATGTAAGAAGAAATTTCCTCAACTCATACCCAGTGTTAGCACAGAGTGTTGATGTTGTCCAGCCTCATTTCCTATTTCCAAATGTTTCCTGGTGAGTGAACCAGCAGACAGAAAGAAGTTCTCTGTCTCCCTCCCTTCTGTCTCTCTCCCCCCCCATCCCGCCCTCTCTACTTCTCTCTCTTCCTCTCTCTCCTTTCCTCTCCATCACTCCGCCTTTCAAATATCTTAAAAACACTGATAACTATTAAAGGTCCCCTGACATTAGATAGGCTGCATGTCTTTGAGAGCAAACAAATCATTCAGAAGTGAAGAGCTGCGATCTTGCACCCCATTCTCAAGGTTACTCTTGATTTGAGTTCATAACATTGACATTGCTTTACTGAGGGAAGGATTACAGTTAAGAGGCATCATTCTCACACTCCTGCCAGCTTTGCTATGTTTAGTGTAAACTATTTCTGGATGTGCAACAGCTAATCATCTCTTCTAGTGAAAAATTAAAGGAGAAAATGCAAAAACTAATTTTAAAAAGAGTCCTATAATCACCTCTAAATGTCTCTAATTCTTCTCTGTGATCTATGTTCCATTACTCTGTTCTGCTACACCATGCACGTGGGCTGTTCTGCTCTGTCTGGTATGCTCAGGTTTTTCTTTCAGTCCTGGCTTAGATTCTGCAGCTCCAAGATGTCAAGCTGTTGGAAGAGACTGGCTGTGCTTAGTTTTATATGGAAGCGGGACTTGGCCATATGCATTTTAGAGTTACTCTGTAGGATCTGCTTCTCCCCTAACTGTCCCCAGGCCATTCATTTCATGCTAAAATCTTTGGCTCTTTTCTCTTGAGTCCCAGACTTCTAGAACATCATCTCTTTTCTCAGTAATTATTAAGTACATCTCTACTGATTTTTTTCAGATTTTTCTCTTTTGATTGTTCCTTTTTCAAAGAAAATATATTCAAGTAAGAGAGAGAAAGTCATACTCAACTTCCTTTGCAGGGCCCAGACAAGGGAATGCAATGGAAGCTTTATATCCTGGAGGAATGCAAGGAATCCTGAGGATGGACACTGGCTGCCTGAACCCAGTGCTTTTTATAACAGAAAACATGAGAGCAATTAGAGACTGGACTCTGTCCACTTGGTGCAAGCAGGATAAACAGACCCTGAGATAAGGGTGGCTTGAAGCCTTGAAGGCACTAGCACAAAGGGCAGGTAGAGATACTTTAATTCCTCTAATGTATCAATTTTGTGAAATCATGAAAATAACAAATATGAAAAATACACACCTGCAAAAGGTAAAAAGATTAGTATAATGAATACCCATGGCATTCTGCCATATTTCTTAAATTGCAATATGTATTTGCATATTTTATTTCATGAGTGTATAATGCTGAAGAATTCGAAAGAAATTGTAGACATGAAGATATTTCATTTCTAAATATTTCAACTTTTATTTCCAAAAAATGAGGATATTTGTGACTAGTAATACCATTATTACTCTTAAAATCAGCAAAAATTCTATAATATATAACTCTCTAGTGCCTAGTCAATTGCCACAGTGGTTCTAAAATGGAATTTTATAGTTGGCTTATTCAAAATAGGATTCAATCAGGGTAACAATACCATTTGTTGTGCATTTGTCTGATTGTTTCCTCTGAGTCATGTCACTTCTCTCATATCTGTTTTTCTTTACCTTGTAGTTTAGATATAAAGGCTTGATTAGATTCAGGTTCAAGAATTTTAAGAGTGGTTTTATGGTAATGTTGTATGGTTCATATTGCAACCAATCAGGAGGCATATAATGTCTGGTTGTGCCATTAGGGACAGTAAGTTTGATCATTTGGTAAGTACACTCAGTTCTGTAATAATACCTCATATACATTCTTTATGATGGTGGGAGTGAGAGAAGGGATGGGGGATGGATGGGGGAGGAGGAGGAGGAAGATGACAAAAGGAGGAAGGGCAAGAGAGAGAGAGGGAGGAAGGGAGGGAGGGAGAGGGAGAGGGAGAGGGAGAGGGAGAGGGAGAGAGAGAGATCCTATATGCTGTTACACTTCCCAAATGCTAATTATACCTGGGGCTGGACTAAGGCCAAATCTCAGGACTGAGAACTCAGCCAAGGTCTCCTAAGTGGGTGGTGGGAGCCCAGTTAGTTGGGTCATCATTTACTGCCTATCAGGCTCAGGATTAGCAGGAAGCTGGAGTCAGAAGCCAGAGCCAGATATTAAACATAGGGATATTGATATAGGATGCAGGTGTCTTAACCAGCTTCTTAACCACAAGGTGAAATGCTCATCCTACCTTTGCATTCTTAAAAATCACTGTGCTATAAAAAATTGTACAGTATAATCTACATGGCATAAGGGAGAAAATGGTGATAGAAGCACAACACTCAAAGATCTAGTCACTGACAATTTTAAAAAAGATAAATAACTGAACAGTTTTATGTATTTGAAATTATTAAGAAATATACAAATGCCACGATGAATTTAGCACTTTACCTCAGAAAAGACCTGAAGTCTTGCAGAAGTGGGCATCAGAAGGATTATTACAAAGTGATGGAAGGGGCCAGCGCCACAGCCCACTTGGCTAATCCTCCGCCTACGGCCCCAGCACCCCGGGTTCTAGTCCCGGTTGCTCCTATTCCAGTCCAGCTCTCTGCTGTTGCCCTGGGAGGCAGTGAAGGGTGGCCCAAGTGCTTGGGCCCTGCACCCGCATGGGAGACCAGGAGGAAGCAGCTGGCTCCTGGCTTTGGATTGGCACAGCACCGGCCATGGCGGTCATTTGCGGAGTGAACCAATGGAAGGAAGACCTTTCTCTCTGTCTCTCTCTCTCTCTAATGCTGCCTATCAAAAACAAAAACAAAGTGATGGAAGGAAGCAGTTTGGATGGTAACTTCCAACGCCAGATGTGAATGGTTCATTGCACAGATGAAGATATATGAAATGTGCATGGGCATGAATTTTATGTATTCCTGCATGAGCTTAGTTCATCTAGCTACAGGTTTTTGCCCTTTGTATTTGTTGTGTACAATACCACCCACAAGAATACAGGAAAGTACATTATTTTCTAAGTATTTCCTAGTATATTAATCACACTTAGAAGAATTTATATTTTAGATTAAATGCTATATCAGAATTGACTAATTAGATAATTTACACTTTTCCTTTTTTCCTAATCAGTCTATATTGAAGTTTATCAATGTTGATCTTGTCAAAGAGCAAGATGTTGATTTTACTGAATTTTTCAATGCTTTTGTTCTCTGGTTCATTTACTATGGTCTTATCTTCTTTTTCTGCCTATTTCTAATTACTTTAGGCTTAATTTGTTATTTCCCAACTTTCTAAGGTAGAGGTTTGCCAATTGCAGTTAATTTTTTCTGTATTTTTTATATTTTTTTAAAGATTTTATTTATTTATTTGACAGGTAGAGTTACAGACAGTGAGAGAGAGAGAGAGAGAAAGGTCTTCATTCTGTTGGTTCACCTCCCAAATGGCTGCAACAGCCAGAGCTAGCCGATCTGAAGCCAGGAGCCAGGGGCCCAGGCACTGGGGCCATCTTCTACTGCTTTCCCAGGCCACAGCAGAGAGCTTTACTGGAAGAGGAGCAACTGGGACTAGAACTGGCACCCATATGGGATGCCGGTGCCTCAGGCAGAGGATTACCCTAGTGCACCATCCCATAACCACCCTCCCACCTGCAAACCATCCCATCTCCTACTCTCTCTTCCATCGCATTCTTCATTAAGATTCATTTTTAATTATCTTTATGTACAGAAGATCAACTTTATACTAAGTAAATATTTCAACAATTTGCACCCACACGAAGTATAAAGTACAGTGTGAAGACTATTTTTACTGTTAATTCTCATAGGACAACACATTAAGGACAGAGACGCTAAATGGGGAGCAAGTGCACAGTGACTCCTGTTGTCAATTTAACAATTGACACTCTTATTTATGATGTCAGTAATCACCTGAGGTTCTTGTCATGAGCTGCCAAGGCTATGGAAGCCTCTTGAGTTCACAAACTCTGACCTTATTTAGACAAGGCCATAATCAAAGTGGAAGTTCTCTTCTCCATTCAGAGAAAGGTACCTCCTTCTTTGATGGCCCCTTCTTTCTACTGGGATCTCATTCAGTTAACAATGCCATCTTACTAGTTAAAGTGATCAGTTTAAGTTCATAACTGATCATAAAGATAGGATTTAGTGTCAAAGGCATCACATAAATAAGACCAGTTTCTGCTAATAATAATTGATAGAATTAAAAAGGAGAGAATGATCCAACATGGGAACTGGGATACAGAGCAGACTCACAGTATGACAAATGCCCTAAATAGCACTCTGGCCTCAGAGTCAGCCCTTAAGGCATTTGGATCTGGCTAAAAAGTCCATGAAAGTATCTTAGGCATGGAAAGCCAAGACACTGTGGCAATAAATTACCTAAATGACAGCTTATATTTTCATTAGTATTGAGTTCCAAATATTTTCTACGATTTCCAAATATACAAAGGTGAGCCAGACATACATTTCCTTATTCTTTCTGTTAAGTAGAGATAAAAACCCTGAACGTTATACAAAAGAAACATAAGAAAACTCTGGTAGGTGGAGAGCAAAGAGCAGGCAGGCTAGGATCTTTACAGAATGACACCACAATGTTACCCATGAGATCAGCAGAGGCTTGGTGTGGATTCTGAACCCTAACCCCTGCCCAGCAATAAAGAAGAGTGAAGGACACCTGGTGAATCTGGACTTTCCTCTCCCTTTCCCCTGCCTCCTCCATCAGCAACTAGCCTACACCTAACTTTCCCCCTAAGAGTAGAGTTGGAAGAAATCAGCTAAACAAAATAGATCCTGTGAAAACTATCCAGAGTCTTAAAATAATCAAATGTTCCTATTTCAATTGAAAATCACTTCTCATACCATGAACTAGGAAATCTTGACTTGAGGGGAAAAGACAATGAACAGATGTTAACATCAAAATGACAGATGTCAGATACCTGATAATCACTTTAAAGCAACCATCATGAAAAATGGTTCAGTAAGAATTTCTTAATACATGTGAAACAAATGAAAAATATCTGAAAATAAAGAGAAAGTTTCAACTAAGAAATGTGAAGTATAAATATGGACCAAATGAGCAGTTTAGAATAAAAAATACAATAACTGAAATTAAATTAAACACTCACTGAAGGGTTCAACAGCAGAAAGGAGAGGAGAGAGAAAATAATAAGTGAGCTTAAAGACAGAATGAAAAGCAAAAACAGAGAATTTGCTACCTCCAGACCAGCCTTAAAAGAAATTCTGAAGGAAACCATCAAATTCAAGTCTTAGTTCTTATCTATCAATACTAATCTTGAATGTAAATGGATTAAATCCACCAACCAAATGACATAGGCTGGCTGAATGGATAAAAAACCACAACCCCACTATATGCTGCCTATGAATAACTCACTTCACAAAGATACACACAAACTGAAAGTGAAGGGTTGGAAAAAGACAGACCAGTCAAACAGAAACCAAAAGCAAGCAGGCATAGCTATCTTGTTATCAGAAAAAAACAGACTTTAAATCAAAAATTCTAAAAAGATGTAAAGACATTATATGTTGATAAAATGTTCAATTCAGCAGAAGACATACAATCATAAATATATATGAACCCAACACAAGACTACCCAGATATACAAAGAACATACTATTATACCTAAAGGGTGAGATAGACCCCCAACACAGTAATTGTGGGGGGATTCAAAACTCTACTCTCAGCCGGCGCCGCAGCTCACTAGGCTAATCCTCCGCCTAGCGGCGCCGGCACACCGGGTTCTAGTCCCGGTTGGGGCGCCGGATTCTGTCCCGGTTGCCCCTCTTCCAGGCCAGCTCTCTGCTGTGGCCAGGGAGTGCAGTGGAGGATGGCCCAGGTGCTTGGGCCCTGCACCCCATGGGAGACCAGGAAAAGCACCTGGCTCCTGGCTCCTGCCATCGGATCAGCGCGGTGCGCCGGCCGCAGCGTGCCGGCCGCGGCGGCCATTGGAGGGTGAACCAACGGCAAAGGAAGACCTTTCTCTCTGTCTCTCTCACTGTCCACTCTGCCTGTCAAAAAAATAAAAAAAAATAAAAAAAAAAAAAAACTCTACTCTCATCAATGGACAGATGATCAGAAAAAAATTGATAAAGATACACTGGAGACAAATCATCCTATCAAACAAACAGACCAAACAGACATTTATAGGACATTTCACCTAACAGGTTCAGAACACACATTCTTCTCATCAGCATATGTAATGCTTTCTAGGATAGACCAAATATTAGGTTACAAATCAAGTCCCAGTAAATTTATAAAGACTGAAATTATACCACATATCTTTTCTGATCATAAAGGAATAAAACTACAAATCAACAAGAAGAACAATGGAACACTCATAAATACTTGTAAATTAAATAACATGCTACTGAATGATGGTGTGTCATTGAAGACTTAAAAAGGAAATATAAAGTTTACATGAAGCAAGTGAAAATGAAAACACAACATATGAAAACCTTCAGGACCAACAAAGCAGTATTAAGAGGGAATTAAAGATCTAATGATGCATCTTGAATATTTAGAAAAACTAGAAAAAAACTAAACTGCAAATCAGCAGGAGGTGAGAAATAATAATAATCTGAGCAGAAATAAAAGAATTTGAAACTTAAAGAAAAATATAAAAGCTCAACAAAACAAGAAGTTGGCTTTTTGAAAAGATAAACAAAACAGATAAACCTGTAGCCAGACTAACAACAAGAAAAAGGAAAAAAAACTCAAATAAATAAAATTAGACCTGAAAAGGAGACATTACAACCAATACCACTGAAATACAAAGGGCCATAAAAACTACTATGAATAAATATAGGCTAGTAAACTGTAAAACCTTGAAGAAATGGATAAATTTCTGTATTCATATAACCTACAAAAATTAAATCAAGAAGATACAGATGGGGCCAGCACTGTGACACAGGGGGTAAAGCCTCTGCCTACAGTGCTGGTATCCCATATGGGCGCTGGTTCGAGTCCTGTGTGCTCCACTTCCTATCCAACTCTCTGCTATGGCCTGGGAAAGCAGAAGATGGACCAAGCCCTGGGGCCCCAGCACCCATGTGGGAGACCCAGAAGAAGCTCCTGGCTCCTGGCTTTGGATTGGCACAGCTCCAACCATTGCAGCCAACTGGTGAGTGAACCAGTGGATGGAAGACCTCTCTCTCTGCCTCTCCTTCTCTCTCCGTGTAACTCTGACATTCAAGTAAAATAAATAAATCTTTGAAAAATAAAAAGTAGATATAGACAACTTAATCAGACCCATAACAATCAATGAGATTGAAGCAGTAATCAAAAATCTTGCATCCATCAAGGAAAAGCCTGGGACCTGATGACTTTACTACTATTTTCTACAAAATAGTCAAAGAAAAAATAACTCTAACACTCTTCAAACTAACTCTGACAAACTCTCTATGAGGCTAGCATTATTTTCATACCAAAACCAAAGATACAACACAAAAATGCTACTATAAACCTATGTCCTTACTGAACATAGATGCAAAGATTCTCAACAAAACACTAGCAAACTGAATGTTTTTCATACCAAAAAGATCATACATCATGATCAACTGGGATTTATCCCAGAAACACAAGAGTGGTCTAATACTCACAAATCAATAAATATCATAAATCATATCAATACAATGAAGAACAAAAATCATATGATCAACTCACTAGATGCAGAGAAAACATCTGATAAGATTCAACACCAGTTCATGATAAAAACCCTCCACGAACTAGGTATTGAAGGAACAATCCTCAAAATTATAAAGGCTATATATTATAAATCAAAAGCCAATATCATACTAAATGGGAAAAACTGAAAGCATTTCCCCTCAGATCTGGAACAAGGCAAGGAATTCTACTTTCACAATTTTTATTCAATATATTACTGTAAGTTTTAGAAAGAGCAACTCAAGAGGAGAAAAAAATAAAGGGCATCAAAATTGGAAAAGAGAAAATCAAATTATCCATGTTTGCAGATGACACGATGTTGTACATAAAAAAACAAACACTCCACCAAAAAGCCATTAGAAGTGATAAACCAATTCAGTAAAGCTGCAGTTTACAAAATAAACATACATAAAACAGTAGCTTTTTTGTATGCTAACAATAAATTCACAGAAAGGTAAATCAAAACAGAAATCCCATTCACAAAAAGCCACAAAAAAATCAAATATTTAGGAACAAATCTAGCCAAAGAAGAGAAAGGTCTCTATGATGAAAATTATCAAATACTGATTAAAGAAATCATCAAGGACACATAAAAAAACTGGAAAGATATTCTTTGCTCAGGAATTGGAAGAATCAATATTATTAAAATGTCTATGCTACTTAAAGCAATCTATAGATTCAATACAATGCCTATTAAAATACCAATGACATTCTTTACAGAATTAGGGTAAGCAACCTAAAAATTCATACAGAATCACAAAAGACCCAGAATAGTCAAAGAAATCCTGAACAAAAAAAAATCAAGCTGTAGGTAACACAATACCTGACCAATACCTGACTTCAAAGCATACTACAGGCCGGCGCGCGGCTCACTAGGCTAATCCTCCGCCTAGCGGCGCCGGCACACCGGGTTCTAGTCCCGGTCGGGGCGCCGGATTCTGTCCCAGTTGCCCCTCTTCCAGGCCAGCCCTCTGCTGTGGCCAGGGAGTGCAGTGGAGGATGGCCCAAGTGCTTGGGCCCTGCACCCCATGGGAGACCAGGAAAAGCACCTGGCTCCTGGCTCCTGCCATCGGATCAGCGCGGTGCGCCGGCCGCAGCTTGCTGGCCGCGGCGGCCATTGGAGGGTGAACCAACGGCAAAAGGAAGGCCTTTCTCTCTGTCTCTCTCTCTCACTGTCCACTCTGCCTGTCCAAAAAAAAAAAAAAAAAAAGCATACTACAAAGCTACAGTAATTAAAACAACATAGTAGTGGCATAAAAACCGATACAGAGATAAATGGAACAGAATAGAGTGCTCAGAAATTAATCCACATACATACAGCCTACTGACTTTTGACAAAATTGCTCAGAAAACACAGTGGAGTAAGAATAATCTCTTGGACAATTGGTGCTGGCAAAACTGGATATATATGTGTAGAAGAATGAAATTAGATCTGTATTTCTCACCATATACAAAAATCAACTCTGGATAGATCAAAGACATAAATTTAAGACCTGAGACTGTCAAGTTGCTGGAAGAAAATGTAGGGGAAACACTCCAAGACACTGGTGTAGGGGACAACTTCTTGGACAAGATTCCCAAAGCACAGAAGCTTTTGCACAACAAAGAAACCATCAATAGAGTGACGATATCCAACAGAATGGAAAAATATATGCAAACCACCTATCTGACAAAAGGTTAATATCCCAGATATATCAGGGTAGGATGGCAAGTATCACTATGTTCCTAAATTGGTATATATGAACTACATAAAACTTCTATAACTTAAATAATTTAAAAAAAAACTAAACAACAAAACAATAAGCAATCCAGTTGAGAAATAGGCATAGGACTTTGAATAGATAGTTCTCAAAAGAATAAATACAAATGGCCAACAAATATATGAAAAAGTGCTCAACATCATCAGTCATCAAATACAAATCAAAATCACAGTGAGGTATCATCTCACCTCTGTCAGAATGGCCAAAATGGAAAACACAGAGAGTAACAAATGCAGGGGAGGATGTGGAGAAAGGTGAACACTCATTCACTGTTGGTGGGAATATAAATTAGTACATCCACTGTAGAAAGAAGTGTAGCCATTTCTTTTTTAAAAAAGATTTATTTATTTATTTGAAATGCAGAGTTACAAAGAGGCTGGTTCATTTCCCCAACTGGCTAGAATGGCCGGAGCTGGACTGATCTGAATCCATGAGCCAGGAGCTTCCTCCGGGACTCCCACGTGGGTGCATGGACCCAAGACTTGGACCATCTTCTACTGCTTTCCTGGGCCATTGAAAAGAGATGGATCAGAAGTGGAGCAGCTGGGACTCAAACTGGCACCCAGATGGGATACTGGCACTGCAGGTGGCAACTTCACCATTACTCCACAGTGCCAGCTCCTAGCCATTTCTTTAAAAACTAGAAACAGGCTTGTCATATGATCCAGCAATCCCATTACTGAGTATATACCCAAAAGACTTGAACATAATGTATCAAAGAGATACCTGCACCACCATGCTTATAGCACCGCTGTTCACAATATAGAATGAATTGGAATGTCCATCAACAGATGACTGAATAAAGAAAATTTGTATATGTACACAACGAAATATTATTCAGCTATAAAAAAGAATGAAATTCCACTATCTGCAGCAAAATTGACACGAGTGGAGGACATCAGGATGAGTGAAGTAAGCCAGACCCAGAAAGAAAAATACTGCATATTCTCCCTTATATATAGAAGCTAGAATTTGAAAAAAGCAAAATAAAGTCTGTGTGTATCAGTATTGCTGGAAATATTTTTTTAAAACTTTGCTTTATACCTTTTCAAGCTAATGGTTAGGAATGTTATACTACTATATTTCTGATGATCTGTGATTACCTTAAAATGAACTGAAAATGGATGAAATGGTCATTTTTCCATTCAATTAATGTTTATGGACATCACTTACAGTCCAACTAATCTAGGGTCTATTTCTTTTTTACTAGTTAAACTTCTTTTTTAATTTTTTAAACTTTTATTTAGTAAATATAATTTTCCAAAGTACAGTTCATGGGTTACAATGGCTTTTTCCCCCCCATAACTTCCCTCCCATCCCCACCCTTCCCATCTCCTGCTCCCTCTCCCATTCCATTCACATCAAGATTCATTTTCAATTATCTTTATATACAGAAGATTGATGTAGTATTTATTAAGTAAAGATTTCATCAGTTTGCACCCACACAGAACATAAAGTGTAAAATACTGTTTCAGTACTAGTTATAGCATTAATTCACATTGGACAACACATTAAGGACAGAGATCCTACATAAGGAGTAAGTACACAGTGACTCCTGTGGTTGACTTAACAATTTGACACTCTTGTTTATGGCGTCAGAAATCTCCCTAGGCTCTTGTCATGAGTTGCCAAGGCTATGGAAGCCTCTTGAGTTCACTGACTCCGATCTTATTTAGACAAGGTCATAGTCAAAGTGGAAGTTCTCTCCTCCCTTCAGAGAAAGGTACCTCCTTCTTTGATGACCTGTTCTTTCCACAGAGACCTTTCATTTAGGTTTTTTTTTTTTCCCCAAAGTGTCTTGGCTTTCCATGCCTATAATACTCTCATAGGCTCTTCAGCCAGATCCGAGTGCCTTAAGGGCTGATTCTGAGGCCAGAGTGCTGTTTAGGACATCTGCCATTCTACGAGTCTGCTGTGTATCCCACTTCCCATGTTGGATCGTTCTCTCCCTTTTTTATTCTATCATTTAGTATTTGCAGACTCTAGTCTTGTTTGTGTGATCCCTTTGACTCTTAGACCTATCAGTGTGATCAATTGTGAATTGAAATTTATCACTTGGACTAGTGAGATGGCATTGATACATGCAATCTTGATAAGATTGTATTTGAATCCCCTGGTACATTGCTAACTCCACCATTTGGGGCAAGTCCAACTGAGCATGTCCCAAATTGTACATCTCCTCCCACTCTTATTCCCACTCATATTTAACAGGGATCACTTTTCAGTTAAATTTCAACACCTAAGAATAAATGTGTGTTGATTACAGAGTTCAACCAATAATATTAACTAGAACCAAAAAAATACTAAAAGGGATAAAGTATTAAATTGTACATCAACAGTCAGGACAAGGGATGATAAACTTCTTATTTGGTGAAGTATTTAGCCTTTTTACTGTAATGTGAATTTAAAACATGCTATCACAAAACCTAGAAAAGGAAAGAAAGGGAGATAAAGGAAGGGTGGGAGGGAAGGGGGAGGGAGGGAGTTACGGAAGAAGGGAATATTATCATATTGTTAGAACTGTATTTACAAATCACACTGAATCATTCACAAACTAATTATTTTTAAAAATACGGAAGGATAAAATTAACGAATCTGAACAACAAGGAAAAACAAAAAATAGTGATCAAAGCCTTGGCAAATGTGTGATACTTTACCAAAAGATGTAATATTCATGTCACTGGGTCTCGGAAGGAAAGGAGAAAGATGGTGGGGCTGAAAAGGTATTCAAGGAAATATTGGTTTTCAATTCATCCGATCCAAAGTTCCACTAATCTAAAAAGGTCAATGAGTATAAAGTATGATGAATCCAAAGAATTCTAAGGCAATTCACATCACAGTCAAACTTCTGTAAAGCAAAGGGAAAGAGAAATTCTTGAAAGCAGTTAAAAAGAAATACTACTTCACCAATTTTGAGAAAACAATTCAAAGGACAGTGGATTTCCCATTAAAACCACAGAAGCCAGCAGGAATGACACAAAATTTTCAAGTGATGAAAGAAAAAGTTGCTGTCAGCCAAGAACACTATATCCAGTAAAAATATCTTCTAGCAATGAATAAGAAATCAAGACACTCTCAGCTGTAGGAAAACCAAGGGAATATGTTACCAGTGCACCTACATTAAAAGACTGGGTAAAAGAAGTTCTCTAAACAGAAAATAATGATAGAACAGAGGAATCTTGGAACATCAGGAAAAAAGAATAGCAAGAGTGAGAATTCAGATAAAAGAAACTTCACTTTTCCTCTTTGTTATCTGATTATGCTTGACAATTGAAGCAAAAATATAACATTCTCTGATTTGTTTCCCAAAAGATGTAGAAGAATTTTTAATTGTATATTTCTTTAGGACAATGTGAAATGGAAGTAGATAAAAAGATGTAAAGTGAACTAAGCTTTCTACAATTCACTGTAACTGACAACAGTAGACTGTAACATCTAGATATTTGCAAAAATATATTATCGTTAGCAATATACAAATTTCTAAGTAGCCTCAAAGTTGAAGGACTTAAACTGACTTACATAGGCTTACAATTCTGGTATTTATTTTTTATAAAACAAAATGTATCTTGACAACCTGTCTGTGATGATATTAATCTCCTGAAGAACTAAAGAGTTATTTCCCTGATTGCCTCTATGTCTGGAGAAACCAGATTGATAGACCTCAAAAGAAGACTACAAATATTAGTTGTCTTCAAAAAGTTCATGGAAGTGTGTATTTTGAAAAGAACTACCCATGGATTTTAAAATTTTGCAACAAAACAAATATGTTTTGATTCTATTTTCCTCAGTGTTTTTGAAACACTCTCAATAAGGTGATAAAGAGATAGCTAAGTATTCAGAAAGTAGAGAATACTTGCTTGATCAGGTCCAGAGAAGTTTCCATCAAAGATAAAATACAGGGAGTGAGTCTAAGGAATAGTTGAGTTTCAGCAGGTGAACATGGAGAAATGCAGTGGACTGAATAAAAAAATTGTGGGATATATACACATCCATAAAAAATGAAATCCTGTCTTTCACAACAAAATGGATACAATTGGAGACCATTATGCTTAGTGAAATAAGTCAGTCCCCAAAAGACATGTCACATTTTTTCTCTGATTTGTGATAACTAATATACATAGTACAAAAAAGTAGTGTATGAGTCAAATTGACATCTTGAGATTTGATTATTATATCTAGTCCTTGTCTATAGGAACAGTGGTCTTTCTACTTACTACTTGTTGAATTCTTCAGTTAGTGGAGGGTTAAGATTATGATCATAAACTAAATTAAAAGTATGTCAACACAAAAAGTAAAAGAAAAATAAGAAAGGAAAGAGGATGGAGGGTGGGAAGTATTCATATGTTCTCAAAACTGTATATATGAAACCTAGTCCATTTATATAATTAATTAATTAAAAAAGAGAGTATCTATTTGCAAAGGAAGCATGGCATGGCACAGTGCAGCTCTTTTTTTTTTACTTTTATTTAATGAATATAAATTTCCAAAGTACAGAATATTGATTACAATGGCTTCCCCCCCCCATAATGTCCCTCCCACCCACAAGTCTCCCCTTTCCCACTCCCTCTCCCCTTCCATTCACATCAAGATTCATTTTTAATTCTCTTTATATACAGACGATCAGTTTAGCATACATTAAGTAAAGATTTCAACAGTTTGCTCCCACACAGAAACATAAAGTGAAAAATACTGTTTCAGTACTAGTTAGAGCATTAAATCTCAATGTACAGCACACTAAGGACAAAGATCCTACATGAGGAGTAAGTGCACAGTGACTCCTGTGGTTGACTTAACAATTTGACATTCTTGTTTATGGCATCAGTAATCACCCTAGGCTCTTGTCATGAGCTGCCAAGGCTATGGAAGCCCCCTGAGTTCACCAACTCTGATCATATTTAGAAAAGGCCATGGTCAAAGTGGAAGTTCTCTCCTCCCTTCAGAGAAAGGTACCTCCTTCTTTGAAGACCTGTTCTTTCCACTGGGATCTCATTCACGAGATCTTACATTTAGGTTTTTTTTTCCCCCAGAGTGTCTTGGCTTTCCATGCCTGAAATACTCTCATGGGCTTTTCAGCCGGATCCGCATGCCTTAAGGGCTGATTCTGAGGCCAGAGTGCTGTTTAGGACATCTGCCGTTCTATGGGTCTGCTGTGTATCTCACTTCCCATGTTGGATCGTTCTCTCCCTTTATTTATTCTATCAGCTAGTATTTGCAGACACTATTTTTGTTTATGTGATCCCTTTGGTTTTTAGTCCTATCATTATGATCAATTGTGAACAGGAATTGATCACTGGGACCAGTGAGATGGCATTGGTACATGCCACCTTGATGGGATTGAATTGGAATCCCCTGGTATGTTTCTAACTCTACCGTTTGAGGTAAGTCAGCTTGAACATGTCCCGAATTGCACATCTCTTCCCTCTCTTATTCCCACTCTTATATTTAACAGCGATCACTTTTCAGTTAAGTTTCAGCACTTAAGAAGAATTGTGTATTTATTACAGTATTCAACCAAAAGTATTAAGTAGAACAAACAAACAAAAATACTAAGAGGGATAACATATTAAGTTGCTCATCAACAGTCAGGGTGAGGGCTGATCAAGTCACCGTTTCTCATAGCATTCATTTCACTTTAACAGGTTTCCTTTTTGGTGCTCAGTTAGTTGTCACCTACCAGGGAGAACAAGTGGTATCTGTCTCTTTGGGATTGGCTTATTTCACTCAGCATAATATTCTCCAAATTCCTAACAGGGATCACTTTTCAGTTAAAATTTAAACACCTAAGAATAATTGTGTGTTAATTACAGAGTTCAAACAAAGCTCTTAACACTGATTTATCATGAGAAAGGCCTGGAAAAATGCAGATTTCTAAGGGTCAACCAGAAAGTCCCTCAGTTGTTCCCAGTGATTAATCAGGTTTGCGTAGCCATAGTATAGAAACTATTTAGCACAATTCAGTAACTGTGGAACAACATTTGGCTATTTCCATGTAATTATTTGATTTCTATAAAACAGATTTAGTCAAAAACTATAAAATCTGTTATGAATACACTACTAAGTATTGAAACAATTGATTAAATGATATTGTTTCTCCCATGTAAAGCAATACCAGGGACAAGAATATATTAATGAAAAAATCTTACACGAAGACATAGTTTTGTTTGTTGTCAAGTGGCAGCTTCCACTGGCTCCCCCAACCCTGGTATCCCTGAGGACTTTTGAGACTGTAGACTCATTCTAGGTCTTCTTTGGATAAATGGAAAATCTCGATTACAAAGCCTCACACAGTATTGTGCCCCTTTTCTTTCTTGGAATCCTTTTCCTTGGGCTTGTCCTTCTTCCCCTTTACAGAGAAGCTTCTGAGATCTGAGATTTCAGTGTGACCCAGGGAAGAGGACCCCGTGACATCTCCCCATCTGCTGTGGAACTAGACCTCCAACCAGCGCACTCCAGGTGAGAGAGAATCCATGAGAGAGGTAGAGTCAGACACCAGAATAAGTACCAACAGGTCCTTTACTTGTCCTTTTTCTCTCCTTCCTTGGCTCCAAGGGGATTAAGTTGGAGTCATATGGGATCTGAAGTTTGTGGGTCATCTAATCACCTATAAATCTCTCTCCACAAGATGCAAGTCTCACAGAGTCTTGCAGATGAATAGATGTTAGAGAAGAGCAAATTTTATAAAAATCTTAACCATCATAATTAAATCATTTAAATCTAATTACTTTTGAAGCATTTAGCATAGTAGGGTAATTGTGGTATGCTTGAAAAAGCTGTGGACCAAAACAATTTCATCCTAACACATGCTAAAATAACTACAGCATAAGATGTTCTCATCATTTTGGAATCAGAAAACCTTGTCAAATAATTTACAATTATTCTAGAAATAAGAGTGGTACTCTTTATTTTATTTTATGGCCAACAGAGGCCTCATTCAAGGATTCTCGATAACCCACCCATAAGCGTAACTTATCTCCCAGTTACTCAGGAGATGCAACATTACTCATAATGAAAAGACACTTTCCCCAAGTTTTCTCCATCAGCTTTCAGCCACATGGAGTTTGGGTCTGAGTGTATAAATGAACTCCACCAGCTTTCTTTTTCTTGGATCCTCTTACCAATTTGCCTGTATTTTGGATTTACTTATTCGAAAACAATTTGCACTCTCAAATGTTTTAACGTTGATCATAACAAGGCTATAATAAAACAAAGCAAAACAACAATTAAAAACACTAACAATTTGCTTAATCTATTCTGAATTTCATTTAGCCACCGACACAAGCAGTGGTTGCCTGATCTTCAAACGTACATTCCTTCACACTCCTTTTGTCCTACCTACTCCTGGACTTTGAAACTCATTTGAACTATTGGACGAATAAACCGAATTAGAGGTGGGTGATGTTTTTGTATAATCTCAAGGCTGTGGGAGGCTGGGCAATCTATAAGGCATATTTGGAAGCACAAGGCAAAAAGCAGCCTCAATCTCATGCCCACCGAAGAGGCTGGTCAACCAAGGATTAATTCTTTCTTGCCCAGCCTGCATAAATAATCAATTATTCTTGATTCTTCACCTTTAAAATGCAGAGGATTATGCCAGCAGCAAACTTTTTCCAAGATCACTGAAACACTCCATCGAAAGCAACACGTGGAGTCCCACATTAGGCATCAGGGGCAAAGTCTTGACCTGTTCATCCACTGATTTCATACATTAACTGATTTCTTCACCAGGATTTGATAATAAACCAGCAGTCCAAGTTTTAACTTGGGTTCCAGAGGTACAGAAATGAATAACACATGCTGTTTTGTTACAGAGTTCACAATCTGACCATGGGGACAGATCCATGAACAAGACGTCATAGTACAACACAATAGTAAATGCTTCTGCAATGCCTCCCCAGACTAGCCAGGACAAACCAAGTCTGAGAATAAGAGCTGGGCATCATGCCTCGCAGATCAGGTTTTCAGTATTTTGTGTTTTTCTGCATTTCCTACACTTCCTTAATACTTACATGAGAAATCTAACTCTGGCTTCTCTTGGACACCCAAGAAAATGGGTACAACTCCAGCCCCCTGAAGCTCCTCTCTTTGACTTCTCCCAAAGCCACTGATGTAATTTTCTGCTTGCCTACTGAAGGCCTTCTTTGATAGCTGCTGCTGATTGTCTCCACCATTGTCCTCCTATCCTGCAGCTGACCAGGAAGACTTCCTTTCATATCTGTACCTGTAGCTCCTTTCTTGGCTTCAGGACAAGAATGTGCCCCTTCAGCTATGTTTGTCCCTTGTCTTGAGGAATTTAGGACCAAGTTTCCTGAGGTTCACTTGGAAGACATTTGAATGGTGCTACCTAGTTTTACATTAAAAGTAACTTTTTATGGACCATGAAATAGAGCTCACTAATTTGTTTTTCAGTGGTATGTGTCTGTCAATTCAGGGCATCCAGCCCAGGTGCAGGCTGAGTTAATGGTCTCCCCACATCATCTAACAGTGATAATCCAGGTATTAGAGGCCTGGCTATATACATTTCTTTATTTCTATCTACATTTCTTTTGGCCTTCACTTCCTTCCTGAAGAATTTTCCTTCACACCCCAGAGTTCCCATAGTAACACTGAGACTCATCTCTTTACTCTGTGGAAGCACCAAGCAGGTGTTTCCAGATGTTCCATCCTTTTGGGTCCAAAGCAGCAGGAGAAGGAAGCTGAACTGAACAAATGTGCAACTTTCTAGATTCCAGAAAAGGGCATAGAAAATCTTAGTAATCCTTGAAACTTTTCAGAGAAAAGGGAAAAGGCCTTCTTGCTCTGTGTTTTAATTTCTTTAAATATAATTTTTATTCTCTAGCAAGCAATAGGCAGAAAATCCTGTGAAGTAGGTATTCACATCATATAATTTTTTTTTCAGTTTTTCCAGAGAAACCTTTTATTTAATGAATACAAACTTCATGCATTTCAAAAGTACAACTTTAGGAATATAGTGATTCTTTACACTGTGCCCACCCTCTCACCCACACTCCTACCCCTCTTCTTCCTCCCTCTCCTATTCCCAGTCTTATTTTACAGTAAGATCTATTTTCAATTAAATTTATACACAGAAGAGTAAGTGTATAGTAAGTAAAGATTTCATCAATTTGTATGAAAAAAGAAGAAAAATAAATACAATTTAAAAAAAAAGAAAAAACTTTTGCAACAGTAGAGACAAGGGCTGTTCAAAATCAATACATCTCAAAGCAATTTTCACTTTTTTTGGAGAAAATTAACTTTAAATAAGTAGTTAAGAATGATGTAATTTTTTCAAGCACTTAGATATAACTGGAGCTTATGAGACATAAGAATATCCTCCACTTAATACATTAAAAGAAAGTAAATATTTGGGAACAAGTTTTATCATTAATGAAAGAAGCATTTAAGAAAACAAGCAATAGAGTTGGACACTTTGGCATAACTAAAACTTATGAGACATAAGTATATCCTCCATTCAATACTCTAAAATGGAATGAATCTTTAAAAACAAGTTTTATCGATAGCTCTTCTAATGCATCTCTTTGAGGGCAGAGGTCCTGCATTGGAAGTTAGTGCACAGTGACTCCTGTTGTTGATTTAACAGTTAATACTCTTATGTAGGACATCAGTGATCACCCGAAGCTCTTAACATGAGCTGCCTAGGCTATAGAAGCCTTTGAATCCATGAACTCCATGTATTTAGACAAGGCCATAAGCAAAGCGGAAGTTCTCTCCTCCCTTTAGAGAAAAGTACATCCTTCTTTGATGACCACTTCTTTCCACTGGGGTTTCATCCATAAAGGATTCATGTAGGACAATTCTTTGGCACTGTGCCTTGGCTTTCTGTGCCTGAAGTGCTCTCATGGGCTTTCCAGCCAGACCAGAAAGCCTTAAGGGCTGATTCTGAGGTCAGAGTGCTAGGTAAAGCAATTGTCATTCTATGAGTCTGCTGTAGGGACTGCTTCCCATGTTGGAGCATTCGCTCCTTTTAAATTCTATACATGATTATTACCGAACTCTTAATCCTTTTTATATGATCACTTTAACACTTGATCCTATCTATCTGATCATTTTTTTTTTTTTTTTTTTTTTTTTTTTTTTTTTTTTTTTTTAATTTTTTTTTGACAGGCAGAGTGGACAGTGAGAGAGAGAGACAGAGAGAAAGGTCTTCCTTTGCCGTTGGTTCACCCTCCAATGGCCGCCGCGGCCGGCGCGCTGCGGCCGGCGCACCGCGCTGATCCGATGGCAGGAGCCAGGAGCCAGGTGCTTTTCCTGGTCTCCCATGGGGTGCAGGGCCCAAGCACCTGGGCCATCCTCCACTGCACTCCCGGGCCACAGCAGAGGGCTGGCCTGGAAGAGGGGCAACCGGGACAGAATCCGGCGCCCCGACCGGGACTAGAACCCGGTGTGCCGGCGCCGCTAGGCGGAGGATTAGCCTAGTGAGCCGCGGCGCCGGCCCTCTATCTGATCATTTTAACACTTAATCTTATCCAAATTATCACTTTAACACTTAAAATGCTATTTTTACCATCCAGCTTAAGAGGATTTGGGGTCTCATGGCAAGTTTTTAAAATTTATGCTTAGAAGTAAGTCTGTAGGCATATATATAGAACTATACAGCTTTATAGTTACAAATTTCATACACTTCCTAATTACAACTTTAGGAACATGGTGATTCTTCCCAACATGTCTGCCCTCCCACTCATACTCCTACCCCTCTTCCTCCTCCCTCTCGGTTTCACACTTATTTTTTACTAGGATTTATTTTCAATGAACTTTCTAAGAATATGAATAATGCTATGTTAAGTAAAGAGTTCAACAAATAGCAAGAAAAAAAAGTTCCTCAACAATCAGGACAAAAGCTATTCAGAGTCATTACTTCTCAATTTGTCAATTTTACTTCTGTAGATTGTCTTGTATGTGCTCTATTAGTTATCATGGATCAGGGAGAACATACAGTAGTTGTACCTTTGGAACTGGCTTATTTCACTAAGTATGATGTTTTCAAAGTTCATCCATTTGGTTGCAAATGACCAGATTTCAGGGTTTTTGTTGTTGCTGTTTTGTTGTGTGGGTGTGTGTGAGTGTGAGTTTACTGCTGTGAAGTATTTCATGCTGTATATATTCCATAATTTCTTTTTTTATTTTATTTACTTATTTTTTGACAGGCAGAGTGGACAGTGAGAGAGAGAGAGAGAAAGGTCTTCCTTTACCATTGGTTCACCCTCCAATGGCCGCTGCAGCTGGCGCACTGCGGCCAGCATACCACGCTGATCCGAGGCCAGGAGCCAGGTGCTTCTCCTGGTCTCCCATGCAGGTGTAGGGCCCAAGGACTTGGGCCATCCTCCTCTGCACTCCCGGGTCACAGCAGAGAGCTGGACTGGAAGAGGGGCAACTGGGACAGAATTTGGCGCCCCGACTGGGACTAGAACCCTGTGTGCTGGGGCCGCAAGGTGGAGGATTAGCCTATTGAGCTGCGGAGCCGGCCCCCATAATTTCTTTATCCAGTCTTCAGTTGATGGGCACTTGGGTTGATTTTATGTCTCAGCTATTGTGAACTGAACTGCAATAAACGTGGGAGCACAGATAGCTCTTTCATAGACTAATTTCATTTCCTTTGGGTAAATTCCCAGGAGTGGGATTGATGAGGTAGGTATATATTCAGATTTCTGAGGTGTATTTGTGCTGTCTTCCATAGTGGTTTTACTAGTTTACATTCCCACTGACAGTGGATTAGCGTACCTTTTTCCCCACATTCTCACCAGCATTTGTTGTTTGTTGATTTGTTTTTTTTTTAATTTTTAATTTTTTTTGACAGGCAGAGTTATAGACAGTGAGAGAGACAGAGAGAAAGGTCTTCCCTCCGCTGGTTCACCCCCCAAATGGCTGCTACGACCGGCACTGTGCCAATCCGAAGCCAGGAGCCAGGTGCCTCCTCCTGGTCTCCGATGTGGGTGCAGAGGCCCAAGCACTTGGGCCATCTTCCACTGTCCTCCCAGACCACAGCAGAGAGCTGGACTGAAAGAGGAGCAACCAGGACTAGAACTTGGCACCCATATGGGATGCCGGTGCCGCAGGCAGAGGATTAGCCAAGTGAGCCATGGCACCAGCTCCTGTCGATTTCTGTTTGAAAACCATTCTAACAGAGATGAGGTGAAACCTCATTGTGGTTTTGATTTGCATTTCCCTGATGGCTAGTGATCCTGAGCATTTTTTCATGTATCTGGTGGCAATTTGGATTTATTCTTTTGAAAAGTGTCTGTTTAAGTCCTTTGCCCATTTCTTAACTGGATTGTTTTGTTGCTGTTGAGTTTCTTCTTTTTTCAACTTTTATTTAATAAATATAAATTTCCAAAGTACAACTTTTGAATTATAGCAGCTTTTCCCCCAATAACCTCCCTCCCACCCGCGACCATCCCATCTCCCACTCCCTCTCTCATCTCATTCTTCATCATGATTCATTTTTTTAAAAAAACTTTTATTTAATAAATATAAATTTCCAAAGTACAGCTTTTGGATTACAGTGGCTTTTTCTCCCCCATAACTTCCCTCCCACCCGCAACCTTCCCATTTCCCACTCCCTCTCCCATTCCATTCACATCAGATTCATTTTCAATTATCTTTATATACAGAAGATCAATTTAGTATATATTATGTAAAGATTTCATCAGTTTGTACCCACACAGAAACACAAAGTGTAAAATATTGTTTCAGTACTAGTTATAGCATTAATTCACATATTACAACACATTAAGGACAGAGATCCTACATGGGGAATAAGTGCACAGTGACTCCTGTTGTTGACTTAACAAATTGACACTCATTTATGGCATCAGTAATCACCCTAGGCTCTTGTCATGAGTTGCCAAGGCTATGGAAGCCTTTTGAGTTCACCAACTCTGATCTTATTTAGACAAAGTCATAGTCAAAGTGGAAGTTCTCTCCTCCCTTCAGAGAAAGGTACCTCCTTCTTTGATGGCCCCGTTCTTTCCACTGGGATCTCACTTGCAGAGATCTTTCATTTAGATTTTTTTTTTTTTTGCCAGTGTGTCTTGGGTTTCCATGCCTATAATACTCTCATGGGCTCTTCAGCCAGATCCGAGTGCCTTAAGGGCTGATTCTGAGGCCAGAATGTTGTATTAATCCTTTATCAGTTGTATGGTTTGCAAATATTTTATCCAGTTCTTTCAGTTACCTCTTCACTTTCCTGAGTGTTTCTTTTGAAGTACAGAAGCTTCTCAATTTGATGCAATCCCATTTGTCAATTTTGTCTTTGATTGCCTGTGCTTCTGGAGGCCTTTCCAAGAACTCTGCCTATTCAAATTTCTTGCAGTGTTTTTCCAATGTTCTTTAATAATATGATGGTGTTGTGTCATAGATTTAGGTCTTTAATCAATTTTGAGTGTAAGGGTGTAAGGTAGGATCTTGCTTCATACTTCTGCATGTGGTGATCTAGTTTTCCTAGCGCCATTTGCTGAACAGCCTGTCCTCGCTCCCAGGATTTTAGCCCCTTTGTCAAAGATAAGTTGATTGTAGATGTTGGTTTATTTCTGGAGTTTCTTTTCTGTTCCATTTGTCTATCCACCTGTTTTTGTACTACTATCAGGCTGTTTTGATTATAACTGTCCTGTAGTATCTTGAAGTCTGGTATTGTGATGCCTCCAGCTTTGTTTAAGTTGTATAAGATTGCTTTAGCTATTTGGGGTCACCTGTGTTTCCAAATGAATTTCAGTATCATTTTTCTATATTTGAGAAGGATGTCCATGGTATTTTCATTGGTATCATATTGAATCTATAAATTGCTTCTGGTAGTATGGACATTTTGATGATATTGATTCTTCCAACCCATGAACATGGGAGATTTTTCCATTGTTTTGTATCTTATTCTTTCTTCAAGGTTTTATAATTCTCATTGTAGAGATCCTTGACATCCTTGGTTAAATTTGTTTCAAGGTATTTGATTTTTTTGGTAACTATTGTGAATGGGATTAATCTTAGAAGTTTTTTCTCAGCCATGGCATTTTCTGTATACACAGCAAATCTTGACTTTTGTGTGTTGATTTTACATCCTGCTACTTTACCTTGCTGCTTTACTAGACTCTTTTATGAGTTCCAATAGTCTCTTAGTGGAGTCCTTTGGATCCCCTATATATAGAATCATATCATTTGCAAATACAGAAAGGTTGATTTCCTCCTTCCCAATTTGTATCCCTTTGACTTCTTTTTCTTGCCTAATGGTTCTGCCTACAAGTTACAGGAGTACACTGAATAGCAATGGTGAGAGTGGGCATCATTGTCTGGTTCCAGATCTCAGTGGGAATCCTTCCAACTTTTCCCCATTAATAGGTTTCTGGCCTTGAGTTTGTCATAAATTGCCTTGATTGTATTGAGGAATGTTCCTTCTATACCCAGTATGCTTAAGTGTCTCCATCATGAAAGGGTGTTGTATTTTATCAAATGTTTTCTCTGCATCTATTGAAATAATTATATGTTTTTTTCTTCAATTTGTTAATGTGGTGTATCACATTGATTGATTTCCAAATGTTGAACCATCCCTGCATTCTGGGGATATATCCCATTTGGTCAGGATGGATGATCTTTCTGATGTGTTGTTAGATTCAATTGGCTAATATTTTGTTGAGGATTTTTGCATCTATGTTCATCAGGGATATTGGTCTATAGTTCTCTTTCTCTTTTGCATCTTTTTCCAGGTTTGGGTATTATGGTGATGCAGGCTTCATAGAAAGAATTTGGGAGGATCCCCTGCTTTACAATTGTTTTAAATAAATTAAAAAGAAAAAGAATTAGTTCTTCTTTAAATGTCTGGTAGAATTCAGCAATGAAGCCAGTTTCTGTTTTGGGAGGGTCTTTATTATTGGTTTAACCTCCATCTTGGTTATTGGTCTACTTAGATTTTTTGTATCTTTATGACTTAATTTTGGTAGATTGTATCTTTCTGGGAATCTATCCATTTCTTCTAGGTTTCCTAGCTTGTTGGCATACAGCTCTTTGTAATAACTTCTGATGATTCTTTTTATTTCTATGGTATTTGGTGTTACATTTCCTTTTTCATCTCTGATTTTATTGATTTGTGTCTTTTCCTTCTTTTTTGGTTAGTTGCACTAACGGTATATCAATTTCATTTATTTTCTCAAAAGCCAGCTTTTCATTTCACTGATTTTCTGTATTTTTTGTTACAATTTTGTTTATTCTTTTCTAATTTTATGTATTTATATCTTCCTACTGGTTTTGGGTTTGACTTGTTGTTGATGTTCTAGGTCCTTGAGATGCATCAATAACTCATTTAATTGGTACCTTTCCAGTTTCTTCACGTAGGCTCTGATTGCTATGAAATTCCCTTTTAACACTGCTTTTGCTGTATCCCATAAGTTTTTTTTTTTTTTGACAGGTAGAGTTATAGACAGTGAGAGAGACAGAGAGAGAAAAGTCATCCCTCTGTTGGTTCACTCCCCAAATGGCCTCTACAACCAGCACTGCACCGGTCAGAAGCCAGGAGCCAGGTGTTCCCTCCTGGCCTCCCATGCGGGTGCAGGGCCCAAGCACTTGGGCCATCCTCCACTGCCCTCCCGGGCCACAGCAGAGAGCTGGACTGGAAGAGGAGCAACTTGGACCAGAACCCGGTGCCCACATGGGATGCCAGTGCCACAGAGAATTAACCAAGTGAGCCATGGCACTGGCCCCATGTATCCCATTAAGTTTTGGTATGATGTATTGTCATCTTCACTTGTTTCCAGAAAGTTTTTGATTTATCTTTTGATTTATTCTATGACCCACTGTTCATTCAGGAGTGTGTTGTTCAGTCTCCATGTGTTTACATATGTTCTAGAAATTCTTGAGTTGTTGACTTCTAGCTTCATTCCATTGTGGTCTGAGAAGGTGCATGGAATGATTTCAATTTTTTGAATTTACTGAGACTTGCTTTGTGGTCTAGCATATGGTGCATCCTAGACAATATTCCATGTACTGATGAGAAGAATGTGTATTCTGCCTATGTGGGGTGAAAGGTTCCGTAGATATCCATTAGGTCCATTTGGTCTATAGTGTTGATTAACTGTGTTGTTTCCTGGTTGATTTCCTGCATTATTGATCTGTATATTGATGAAAGTAGGGCACTGAAGTCCCCTGTTACTATTGTATTGGAGTCTATGTCTTCCTTTAGGTCTATTAAAATTTTTAAGTAGCAGGTGCCCTGCAATTGGGTCCATATACATTTATTATAGTCACATCTTATTGGATTGATCCTGTAATGATTGCATAGTTTCCTTGTCTCTTTTAACAGTTGTTACATTAAAGTATTTTGTCTGATATTAGGATGGCAGCACCAGCTCTTTTCTGGTTTCTGTTAACATTTCACTTTCAGTCTACATGTATCTTTGTTGTTGAGATGTGCTTCTTGTAAGCAGCAAATAGATGGGTTTGTTTTTCAATCCAATCAGCCAGTCTGTATCTTTTAACTGGAGAATTGAGGCCATTTACATTCAAGGTGACTACTGATAAGTAATGACCTAACCTTGCCATTTTTTCATAAATATTCCTATTGTTTACTTTGGATTTCTTTTGTATTTTTATTGGTGGTTTTTTTGCCTTCTCATTCTTTCATAATGATGGCTACCTTTCTGTGTTTCCGTGTGTAGAACATCCTTAAGCATCTTCTGTAGGGCTGAATGAGTGTCAACAAATTTCTATTTGTTATGGAAGGTCTTTATTTTGCCTTCATTCATAAATGCAAGCTTTGTGGGATACACTATTCTGGGTTGACAGGTTTGTTTTTTTTTTTGTTTTTTTTTTTTAAGACTTGGACTATATCTTGCCACTCCCTCTGACCTATAGGGTTTCTGATGAGAAGTCAGCTGTGAGTCTAATTGGCAAGCCTCTGAAAGTGATCTGGCATTTCTCTCATACCCATTTTAGAATCTTTTCTTTATGTTTTACTGCTGAAAGTTTGACTACAACATGTCATGGTGAGGGTCTTTTTTTTTTTTTTTTTGACAGGCAGAGTGGACAGTGAGAGAGAGAGAGAGAGAGAAAGGTCTTCCTTTGCCGTTGGTTCACCCTCCAATGGCCACCACGGCTGGCGCGCTGCGGCCAGCGCACCGCGCTGATCCGAAGCCAGGAGCCAGGTGCTTCTCCTGGTCTCCCATGCAGGTGCAGGGCACAAGGACTTGGGCCATCCTCCACTGCACTCCCTGGCCACAGTAGAGAGCTGCCTGGAAGAGGAGCAGCCAGGACAGAATCCGGCACCCCGACCGAGACTAGAACCCGGAGTGCCGGTGCTGCAGGCGGAGGATGAGCCTATTGAGCCACAGCACTGGCTGAGGGTCTTTTCTAGTCATGTCTGTAGGGAGTTCTATGTGCTTCCTCTACTTGAACATCCCTTTCTCCAAATTGGGGAAATTTTCTTTAATTATTTCACTAAATAGGCTTTCTATTCCCTTCTCTTCTTCCACTCCTTCAGGAACTCCTAAGACACATATGTTGGGTCGTCTGATAGTATCCCATAGATCTGCAACATTGTTTTTAAGTTTTTTATTTTCTTTTTTTGGTCTAACTTTAAGGTTTACAAATATTTGTCTTCTAGTTCTGATATTCTTTCTTCTGCTTTATCAAGTGTGCTGTTAAGACTTTTCATTGCATTTTTATTTGATCCATTAAATTATTCTTTTCTAAAATTTCATTTTGATTTCTCTTTATATTCTCAATTTCCTGGGAAAAATTTTCATTCATGTCATGTATGGTATTCTCTAGATCGTGGGTTTGCTTCTGATTTTTTGAGTAATCTTATGACTAATTTTTAAAATTCCATTTCTAGCATTTCCTTGATTTCTTAATCTTCACATTCCAATACTGAAATGTTGTGCTCCTCTTGGGGGATTGTGTTGACTTCCTTATTCTTGTTTCTTGAATTTCAACTCTTATTTTTGAGCATTTGTGGAGTTGATTTTAATTTTTTCTTCTGTTGGTTTTTGTCTGGGGTTATACTTTTGTGGCTTCATGGTGTGTCTGCCCTTTCAGTGAATACAAGGAGATGTGTGGTGGATGTGGCCTGGGGGCTCTGCTTAATGATCTAGGGTGGGGCTAGTTTCCAGGGTAATGCCCTTGTTGGACATGGTGGAACTCCAAAGCCAGTTACAGAAGGTCCCAAGCTCTTAGCATATAGGGCTCCCACAGACACCGAGACCAGAGGGCACTGCTCTGTCTCTTGTGGTTGCCCACCTTCCTACTGAGCTCTGAGGCAGTGGGTGCTGTTGGCTGTTCCCTCCATTGGTAGCTCTGGATTATGCATGCACACTAGAGTCCCTGGTCTAATGCATGCCTGCTGCTGCTGCTGGCAGTGCTGGGTTCAGGTGCCCTGTCTCTGTGATCTGTTAGGTATACGCCTGCAGTCTTCTGAGTTATAGCCGTGGTTTAAAATGGCACCTTCCCTCTCTCTGGGCTGGGTTTCAGATTTTGTTTTGGAGAGATTGGTTTGAATCAGCCATCCCCCTCCACTGCCAGCTCCCTGGGCTGCAGTCAGAACCGCACCATGATCTCTCTGGCTCTATCTCCATAATTGGTGCAGGCCAACCTCCCTCTGCAGGCTCAATAACACTGCCAGCTGAGGCTGTCCACAGCTGTGGCCCTCTGTGTGCACATTAGTACTCACCACACAGTTTCTAGCCATTTCTCCTCCTGTGGGGCTTCCCAGGTGGTTTCCTCTTCTCTTCTATGCCAACCGTGTACCTCCTACCCTCTTCTCTGCACTTTTCTTCCTAGCCCTGTGTAGCGTGCTGCTCCCTCATCTGCTAATTTTTCCCCTCATATTTTTCTGCTCTGTATTTTTAATACCAGAGCTCCTATAGTATTTTAAATTGTACAAAGGAGAAGGGGAAACTGAGTTATTTATTTAGCCCAAATGTGAATGAAACTTTATGACACTGGGTAATTTCATTAGATTTCCTCTATTCATCCAAAACACTTTAAATCTACAATCAATGCCAGAAAGTCAGAAATGCTCTTTATAGAAAACAGGGGTGATTTGGTTTACTTCTGTGGTTAATTGAGGCATGTCTGGTTTATAAAGTGAAACACTCTCCAAATTGTATTCCAGCAAAAAGGGGCTTTTCCCTCCCATCATCTCTTAATTCTTATAGGGAAACTCAGCAGGACTTTAACAATCATCAGGAGGTGATTGAGAACCAACAAAGTCAAAAACAAAGCTTTTGCTTCAATAGGCAATTCAATGGGCATAAACACACCTTGGGCACATTACTAAGCCCTGAAAAATTAGAGAATAGAAACAAAACTTGTTGCTCAAAAAGTCTTGTAAGATAACATATATCTGTAGTAAACAGGAGAAGCCCATAGGAGACCCTGGCACATAGAAACTCCTTAACATAAACAATTGGCTTTGGTGGTAGCTTGTGCAGTGTGACAGAGATACCTGCAGCTTTAAAGCTTGCTAAGGCAGCACAGAGAAGACTGATCTTGGAGTGGGTGCAAGATTTCAGAGGAGATGTTTTGAGCAAAGCACTGTGGAGTAAGTGTTTCGCAACAAAAAGGAAAGTGCATTCCAGGCAAAAGGAACAGCACAGATAAATGTAAAGGCTTGAATATACATTTTAAAATTTTTTTTTATAAGAAGGGAACAAACTTCATGTATTTCACTTATACAGTGTTAAGAGCATAATGATACTTCCCACCATATCCTCCCTTCCACCATCCTTCCTTTTCTTGTTTGTCATTTAATTTTTACAATAACAAACTCAATTTTCTTTATAATCACAAGCTTAACACTTGACTAAATAAAAAATTCAACAATCAGGAAGTAGAAAAAACACTGTTTCTCAAGAGTATAGACACGGGCTATGAACAATACTCAAATCTTATAATGTCAATTTCACACATGTACATTACATTTTTGTACACTGTATAGTAGTTATCATAAATCAGGGAAAATATGTCTTTTTGTGGACTGGCTTATTTCACTAAGCCTAATGGTCTCATGTTGCATCCATTTTGTTATGAATGCAGGATCTCATTCTTTTTCACATGTGAGTAGTATTCCATTGTGTATATTTCCCACTGTTTCTTTATCCAGTCATCAGTTGATAGACATCTGACTTGGTTCCATATCTTAGCTATTGTGAGTTGAGCTACTATAAACATGGGAGTACACATAACTATTTCATATGCTGATTTAATTTCCTATGGGTAAATTCTCAGGAGTGGAATGGTTGGATCATATGGTAGATCTATTTTCAGATTTCAAAGGAATCTCTATACTGTCTTCCATTCTTCCATAATGATCATACTAGTTTACACTGCCACCAACAGTGCATTAGGGTACCTTTTCCCCTACATTGACACAGCATTTGTTATTTTTTTGATTTTTGTTTAATAGCCATTTTAACTGGGGTGAGGTGAAATCCCATTGTAGTTTTTTATCTGCATTTTCCTGATGGCTAATGATGTCCCATTCTGTTCATTGCCTCTTTACTTTCTTAAATGTTTCCTTTGTTGTTAAGAAGCTTCTTAGCTTGAGGTAATTCCATTTGTCTATTTTTGCCTTTATTGCGTGTGCTGAAGTCTTATCCAAGAAGTCTTTGTCTATGCCAACGTTTCACACTGTTTTCCCTAAGGTTTCCTCAGTAATTTGATGGTTTTTGGTCTTAGATTTAGATCCCTGGTCCATTGTGAGATCGTTTTTGTATAATATGTATGGTAGGTGTTTTATTTCATACTTCTGCATGCAGAGATGCAATTCTCTCATCATCATTTGTTAAAGAGACCATTCTTTCATCATGGAATGACTGTAACTCATTTGTCAAAGATTAGTTGGTTGTACACGCATGGATTAATTTCTGGAGTCTCCAGTCAGTTCCATTGGTTGATGTGTCTATTCTTATGCCACTGCCAAACTGTTTTGATCAAAACTGCCCTGTAATATGTCTTGAAATCAGGTATTGTGATGCCTCCAGATTTATTTTTATTGTTTAGGATTGCGTTAGCTATTCAGAGTCTCTTGTGATTCCATATGAATTTTAGGGTCATTTTATATAAAATTGAAAATAATGTTACAGTGAATCTGTAAATTGCATTGGGTAGCATGGACATTTTGATGGTATTAATTCTCCCAATCCATGAACATCGAAGATTTTTCCATTTTGGGGGGGTATCATCTTCTATTTCTTTCCTTAATGCTTTGGTAATTTTCATTGTAAAGATTTTCCAAATTCTTGGTTAAATTTATCCCAAAGTATTTATTTACAGGGATTTTTTTTTAGCTATTGAGAATGTGATTGATCTTACAAGTTCTTTCTCCACCATGGCATTGTTTGTGTATATAAAGGCTCTTGATCTCCAAGTGTTGATTTTATATCCTTCAACTCTAAGTTCCAAGAAATGGATAGATTTCTGGACACATGCAATCTACCAAAATTGAGTCCTGAAGACATAGAAAGTCAAAATAGACAAATCACCAAGAGATGGAATCACTAACAAAGATCCTCCCAACAAAGAAAAGCCCAGGACCAGATGGCTTCACTGCCAAATTCTACCAAATGTTTAAAGAACTAATCCCAATTCTTAAACTATTCAAAACAATTAAAAGGGAGGAAATCTTCCCAAAGTCTTTCTATGAGACCGACATCACCTTAATTCCAAAACCAGAAAAAGATATAACAAAGAAAGAGAACTGTAGACCAACATACCTGATAAACCTAGATTAAAAATTCTAAAGATAATACTAGCTAATCAAATCCATCAGCACATCAGAAAGATCACTAACCAGGACCAAGTGAGATTTATCCCTGGTATACATGGAAGTTTCAACATACACAAATCAATAATTGCAATATATATACATTAACAAATAAAATAATAAAAACCACATGATGATCTCAATAGAAGCAAAGAAAGCATCTGATAAAACACAACATCCTTTCACGATAAAAAACCTTAAGAAAACCAGGTTTGGAAGGAACATATCTCAAAACAATCAAGGCAATATATGACAAGCCCACAGCTAGCATCATATTGAATAGGCGAATGCTAGAAACAGTTCCACTAAGATCCAGAACCAAACAAAGATGCCCACTCTCACCATTCAATATAGTTCTGGAAGTTATGGCCAGAGTCATTAGGCAAGAAAAATAAATAAAAGGGATACAAGTAATGTGTTGTCCAATGTGAAGTAATGCTATAACTTGTACTGAAACAGTATTTTACACTCTGTGTGGGTGAAAACTGATGAAATCTTTACTTACTATACACTAAATCGATCTTCTGTATAGAAAGATAATTGAAAATGAATCTTGATGTGAATGGAATGGGAGAGGGAGTGGGAGATGGGAGGGGTGTGAGTAGGAGGGAAGTTATGGGGGGGGGAGCCATTGTAATCCATAAACTGTACTTTGGAAATTTATATTTACTAAATAAAAGTTAAAAAAATAAAAAAAACAAATGGGAAAAGTGGAAGTCAAATTATCCCTGGTGACAGATATGATTCTATAAATAGGGGAAACAAAATATTCCATTAAGAGATTATTGAATGTACATCTATAGTAAAGAAATTGAATAGTGTGTGCAGTGCCAATAGAACACAATACTGATAGGATAGGTAAAAAAAAAAAAAGATATAAATTGTACATTGAATCCAAACTATGAAGGACACTAAAGTTCAGGTTATATTCTGTAGACAATGAGGACAAAAATTTTGAGGTGGGAGTAATGTGATCAACCTGTGATTTAGAAAGATCACTGTAGGAGTGGTAGTGAAGAAAGGGAGTGCTGAGTGGGAGAGAAGTATGGGGTGGAGACTGCAATTAGGAGGTTCTTGTGGAAATGGGGGAGATATAAGCAGAGAAAATGAGTCTCAGGAAACACTGAAAAGGCAGTGTTTTTCATTATGAATTACTATGCAAATGTTGTTTCCAAGTTGTTAGGTATAATTTTTAATGAGATTAATTTATATGAACTCCCAGTTGTTTTTTAATAAAAGAGGTTACTGGGGGCTGGCATTGAGGCTCAGCAGATTAAGCTGCTGCCTGTAATGTCAGTATCCCACAAGAGCACCAGTTCAACTCCTGGCTGCTCCACTTTCAATGCAGCTCCGTGCTAATGTGCCTAGGAAAGCAGTAGAAACAGTTCCACTGTTTGGGCACCTGCCACTCCTATGGGAGACTAGGGTGAATCTCTTGGCTTCAATGTGGCCATTGTGGACATTTGCAGAGTGAGCCAGCAGATGCAAGATCTCTCTCTCTCTCTCTCTAACACTGTTTTTCAATAAATAAATCTTAATAAAAATAGAAGTGTCTAGATTTTGTCCTCTATTTCTACTAGCTGCATTCCATACCTGAGGATGCCGTCTTCCTATGCTTTGCAAGTGCAAGTTGGTAGTAGTCCACTCACTTACAGGCAAAGTACCCAAAAGTATTATAGTCAGGCCTGACCAAAGTAGTTTTGCAAACCTGCCCTAAGTAATGACAAACGCCACACTGAGGATTATGGCATTTTCTCACAGGTGATAGCCCTTGCTTCTTGGGTTAGAGGACTTGACATTAAAAGGTAGCTTGCTTTAGTTACCAAAATGAAATGCTTCCAAATAAAAGAGCATAAAAAAGGAGGACACTAAGAGTAAGGGCAGGTCTCCAGGTCTCGTGTTAAGTTCCACAGATCATCTAAACATGACTAATGGACTGTTATCAATCACAGAGCAAGGTAGATTCCCCCACTGTGCAGCCTAGTCATCTGAAATCAGAAATCCTCACTGCTAAGAACAGGATAACCAGTTGTTTTGTACTAGGGGTATTTGGCATTATGGCAGCAAGAGTTTAAGAAAGACGACTACGCTGGCCTTTGCTTAAATTGCACCTTCAATAAAGAAAGGAGAACAAAACCAGGACTTTGATTTGGCAACTCTGTTTCTTTCATGCCTCTCATATAATCCATCCATTGCAAATAGTGGCAACTCTACCCTTAAAATATTTTGAATGCAGCTCAATATTGGCCACTATCTGGGACCTGCCACCATGGTCCCACCTCTGCCCCTCTTGCCTGGACTCTGAATTGCCACCTGGTTTGCCTCTCTGCTTCCACTGATGAGCACCTCTCCCCAGCTACCCAAGCTTGATCTCTGATCAAGTCTGATCTCTGCCCAAGGCTTCCCACACTGAGCTAGAACTCTCACTCTACCAGGACCTTCTAGGCCCACCTTATTCACCCCTACTACTTCTCTAACTTTGCCTCCACCCCTCTCACCCCACTGTCCTGCTCCAGATCCTATGGCCTCTTGGATAACGCTGTCAGGTGCTTTCCTACTCTGGCGTTTTGTACTTGCTGAAGCCTCTGTAGCACACACCATAAAGAGCACCCTCCCTCCTCATCCCTTTGCTGTATTTTATGTTCCACCCCATAGGCGTTTTCCTGATATTCTTTTACACATTTGCTTATCCAATTGTCCTCTCTCACTCTCTGGAGTGTATGCTCCATGAAGTTAAGGACTCAGTCTGTTTTAACCACTGTTTTCCAGTTCCTCAAACAACAACCGGTACATAGTGGGTTCTCATATATTTATTCAGTGCATGAAAGACTGGGTGATTGACACGCTATCCTCATTTCCTAATCAAGACTCATCACCGGCCGGCGCCACGCTCACTAGGCTAATCCTCCGCCTTGCGGCGCCGGCACACCGGGTTCTAGTCCCAGTCGGGGCGCCAAATTCTGTCCCGGTTGCCCCTCTTCCAGGCCAGCTCTCTGCTGTGGCCAGGGAGTGCAGTGGAGGATGGCCCAAGTGCTTGGGCCCTGCACCCCATGGGAGACCAGGAAAAGCACCTGGCTCCTGGCTCCTGCCATCGGATCAGCGCGGTGCGCCGGCCGCAGCACCCCGGCCGCAATGGCCATTGGAGGGTGAACCAATGGCAAAGGAAGACCTTTCTCTCTCTCTCTCTCTCTCTCTCTGTCCACTCTGCCTGTCAAAAAAAAAAAAAAAAAAAAAAAAAAAAAAAAACTCATCACCCCCAAGCTGTGAAACAGCACTCACTTTTGGCCTCACAGAATCCTAGGCTAACCTGGGCCAATTGATTACCCACAAAGTCAGGAAATGGAACAAGTGACAAACTAGTTAATTTTCAAGGTACCAGATTATGTTCTGCAAATATTTCAGTTACTCCCAGGAACTCAACAGCTGCACCCACTCTGCCTAAGGAGGGGAATGTGAAGTGTGCTTCACTTTAGCAATAAACTTCAGAAGGCTGAGTGAAGGTCTCAATATATTCCATGGATGCATTATGCAAAGTCTAATTTTAAAGAGCTAGCACATGATTTCAGTCTTTTGATTAAGCAACTCAAAAGTCAGCATTTTTCTTAAATAAAAATAAAAGCAGGTATAATACTGCAGGAATTAAACTGCCACTAAAAGCACTGTAACTAAAGGCCAGAATGCCCTCTACTGGTCATGGGTAGTTAACAAAATCACAGTGAAAATCACCAACAGGAAACAGCTTTATATTCAAATCCAGTACAGAAATGATTTAAAAATATTTCAGTCCCTTAAAATAAAATTAAATGTGGCTATAATAGGGGAAAAGACTCAGCTTCAGTTTCCAAGGGGTTTGAGTATTAGTATGAGGAACAAAAATGTGGAAACACAATAGACTAGGATGAATGATGCACGAGACATTTACTCTGGCTTGTAGGGGTGTGGGGTGATGCCTGAGCTAATTTTAAAGAGGTAGTGCATGATTTCAGTCTTTTGATTAAGTAACTCAAAAGTTTAAACTTAACTTTAAAATTAGGTTTGAAAGGGGAGTAGGAGTTGGCCAAGTGAAGTGAGCCATAAGCCCATGGGGAGCTGTATTTCCAGTGATGAATCCTCAGATGCAGAGGCATCAGACTGAGCAAGAACGTGTTCAGGGACTCCAGAATCTGAAAGTTGTGACAATTATTTCTGGTTGCTCACCCACGACTCATGCCCTGGCTTGTCCTCCTTGCTTATCTTCTTTCCTCTGTAGTCAAAATTACCAAACACTGATTCTCCTGGACATGTTACCCAATCCTGGTCAATGAGATGCACAGAGACATTTGTTGTTTTTTTTTTTTAACTTTTATTTAATGAATATAAATTTCCAAAGTACGACTTATGGATTACAATGGCTTCCCCCCCATACCGTCCCTCCCACCCACAACCCTCCCCTTTCCCACTCCCTCTCCCCTTCCATTCACATCAAGATTCATTTTCGATTATCTTAATATACAGAAGATCAGCTTAGTATACATTAAGTAAGGATTTCAACAGATTGCTCCCACACTGAAACATAAAGTGAAAAATAATAGATGATTTTTTTAAATGATGATGAAATCAGATCAGACCTATTGTTATGTTTAATCCCAGTGACAGTCAAGTTGGGAATTGATAATTTCTTTTTTTCTTTTTTTTCTTTCTTTTTTTTTTTTACAGAAGATCAGTTTAGTATGCATTAAGTAAAGATTTCAACAGTTTGCACCCCCATAGAAACACAAAGTGAAACACACTGTTTGAGTACTCGTTATAGCATTAAATCTCAATGTACAGCACATTAAGGACAGAGATCCTACATGAGGAATAAGTGCACAGTGACTCCTGTTGTTGACTTTACCAATTGACACTCCTGTCTATGGCATCAGTAATCTCCCTATGCTCCAGTCATGAGTTTCCAAGGCTATGGAAGCCCTCTGAGTTCTCCGACTCTTATCTTGTTTAGACAAGGTCATAGTCAAAGTGGAGGTTCTGTCCTCCCTTCAGAGAAAGGTACCTCCTTCTTTGATGACCTGTTCTTTCCACTGGGATCTCACTCACAGAGATATTTTTGCCAGAGTGTCTTGGCTTTCCATGCCTGAAATACTCTCATGGGCTTTTCAGCCAGATCCGAATGGCTTTAGGGCTGATTCTGAGGCAAGAGTGCTATTTAGGACATCTGCCATTCTATAAGTCTGCTGAGTATCTTGCTTCCCATGCTGGATCACTCTCCCCTTTATTTATTCTATCGGTTAGTGTTAGCAGGTACTAGACTTGTTTATGTGCTCCCTTTGACTCTTAGTCCTTTCATTATGATCAATTGTGAACTGAAATTGATCCCTTGGAATAGTGAGATGGCATTGGTACATGCCACCTTGATGGGATTGAATTGGAATCCCCTGGTATGTTTCTAACTCTACCATTTGGGGCAAGTCAGCTTGAGCATGTCCCAAATTATACATCTCTTCCCTCTCTTATTCCCACCCTTATGTTTAACAGGGATCACATTTCAGTTAATTTTCAACACTTAAGAATAACTGTGTGATAATTACAGAATTAAACCAGTCATATTAAGTAGAACAAACAAAAAAAATACAAAGAGGGATAATGTATTAAGTTGTTCATTAACAGGGCTATTGTCGCTCCCCCTCTTCACAGAGGAACGACACAGGACCCTGCGCTGTTCTTTTGTCTGCTCGGCCCTCCCCGGGTTTGCTGCTGGTTCTTCCCGAGTTGGCTGCTGTCCCTTCCACCTCCGTGGAAGGGCGGTTCCCCCTGGCCACTTTCCCCACTTCCGCAGGGGAGCAGCACACCGCCGGCCGGCTCTCTCAGGGGCTGCACAGGTGTTCCCTCAGATGTTCCCCTTAGATGTTCCTCGTGCATGTTGTCTCTCTCCTCCTTTATAGTCCTCTTCCACCAATCCCAACTCTGCTACCCACACGCCGAGTATGCTGCTCTCCTCCAATCAGGAGCAGGTCCTACAGTTTATTGGTTGAACTGGAGGCAGCTGTGTAGAAGCTGTTTCTCCCTTCTCAGCGCCATATTGTGGGAGATCAGATGCATAGAATAAGTCTTAATTCCAGTAACTTAGTCTAGTCCGAGTTGCTCCCCACAGGCTATGCTGATCAAGTCACCGTTTCTCATAGTGTCCATTTCACTTCAGGAGGTTTCCTTTTTGGTGTTCAGTCAGTTGTCACCGATCAGGGAGAACATATGGTATTTGTCCCTTTTGGACTGGCTTAATTCACTCAGCATGATGTGTTCCAGATTCCTCCATTTTGTTGCAAATGACTGGATTTCGCTGTTTCTTACTGCGGTATAGTATTCTAAAGAATACATATCCCATAATTTCTTTATCCAATCTACCGTTGATGGGCATTTAGGTTGGTTCCAGGTCTTGGCTATTGTGAATTGTGCTGCGATAAACATTAGGGTGCAGACCGCTTTTTTGTTTGCCAATTTAAACTCCTTTGGGTAAATTCCAAGGAGTGGGATGGCTGGGTCGAACGGTAGGGTTATATTCAGGTTTCTGAGGAATCTCCAGACTGACTTCCATAGTGGCTTGACCAGTTTGTATTCCCACCAACAGTGGGTTAGTGTCCCTTTTTCCCCACATCCTCGCCAGCATCTGTTGTTGGTAGATTTCTGTATGTGAGCCATTCTAACCGGGGTGAGGTGAAACCTCATTGTGGTTTTGATTTGCATTTCCCTGATTGCTAGTGACCTTGAACATTTTTTCATGTGCCTGTTGGCCATTTGGATTTCCTCTTTTGAAAAATGTCTATTGAGGTCCTTGGCCCATCGCACAGAGACATTTGTTTGAGGGGTGGCTGAAATATAATTTCTTTCCTGATTAAAAAAATGCACCCACAAATGGAGCCTACCACTTTTTTTTTGACAGGCAGAGTTAGTGAGAGAGAGAGAGAGAGAGAGAGAGAGAGAGAAAGGTCTTCCTTCTGTTGGTTCACCCCCCAGATGGTTGCTACAGCATGATCTGGTTGCTGCACTGATCTGAAGCCAGGAGCCAAGTGCTTCTTCCTGGTCTCCCATGCAGTTGCAGGACCCAAGAACTTGGGCCATCCTCCACTGGCCTTCCCGGGCCACAGCAGAGAGCTAGACTGGAAGAGGAGCATCCAGGACAGAATCTGGTGCCCCAGATGCTAGAACCCCTAGAACCCCAGGTGCTGGCGCTACAGGCAGATGACTAGCCAAGTGAGCCATGGCGCTGGCCATCACTTTCAATCTTCTTGTTGAAGTTGTAATCCTTGACACTACTGCAGCCATCCGGTGACTCCAAGTAAAAATATCAAGATTATGAGGATGGCCATTCCAATAGAGTGGGTAAAAAAAACCCTTGAAACTACCTATCCTTTGACTTCTCTTTATGAGAGAACATGAGGAGTCTGAGGGACTCCTGGTTAGGTATTTACCTATCTGTAGCCATAAGAATACTTATTGATATGTTCACAGTCTATGGCATAAGCAACCAGTAGAAGACTTTTAAGAAATGCTGTAACACAATGAAATTTGCATTTTAGAAAGATCCCTCTGATCAAGCCAAGTAAAAACTGGAGGGCAAAACCAGAAGAAAACAAATAGGATACACAATAGAGGAAGTAGGGATACAGAGAAGGGGACAGAGCTTCTGAACTCCCAGAATGAAACAGAAGAGATAAAAAGAAAAAAACATTGATAAGTAAAATGTACAGGACTCGGTTGTTCCTAAGGGAACTAGAAGATGAGATGAAGAGACAAGAATAAATTCTAAGTTTGAAGTTTGGATGATGAGGTAGGTTAATGAATTCACCTCTTAATGTGTAGAATTTACAGAAAGGAACAAAGATGGAATAGAAATTATGTTTTCTGTTTGGGACACTGGATTTGAGGATCCAAGTGGAGATTTCCAGTGGGAGGCTGTATTTTACATATGGAACTCAGAAAATCTGTACTTAGAGACTTCCAACATTATCGACATGTCCATGGTAACTGAAGTCCTGAAAGTAGATCTAGTTACTCTGTTGGGAGCACCTATATAGAGAGGCAGACAAGAGCAGAGGGTCAGGGACAGACAGACAGGAAAAGAGTCACATGAGACTGCAAAACAGCAAAGTGTGAAAGCAAAGAGAATAATGCGGCTCCAAGGGCAAAGAAGCAGACAAGAGCGTGAGTCAGGTTGTAACTGATGAGGTAAGATCCCTGAGGTTTCAAGCAATGGTGTAGGCATGAACCTTGAAAAAAAAAAATTCAGATGATAGTTCCTTCTAAAGCTACTTAAATCCAACACCTTGGTAGAAAACTCATTTGCAAGTTAATTACTGGGTCTCTTCCCTATTCCAGGAATAATGCAAACAAGGGTCTTGGCACAGCATCAAAACATCTGGGTAGACACTCCAGCTGTTAACTACACTGGTTATCATGGGTATACTCACCTTTCAAGGGCCCAATCTGCTTGGGGGAATCTGGGAGCCTGCAGGCCTGGGGAATCAGCATCATCAGATTTAGAAGGCCCAGCATCCCCCAGGGCACTGCTACTGAATCCCCATTATGATCAGAATTCCCCCTCTACCTCTAGCTTCCTCTTAATATGTAGGAAACCATTCCACTCCTACAGATGGTGGTCTATGTCATGTTTGGTCCAAATAAGCTTCTCTTCCACAGAGGAGGTGAAAGAAGCTGGGGTAAAGATGAAACACAGCCTTGTGTCCCCCCGATAAAGTCATGGAAACAATCTCAAGCAAAATATCAGGGATCAGAGGGATACGCCCTCCCGTGCTACCACTCAATAGGTGGCACAGCACAAAGGAAGCTTTGCATGCTTCTGATGATAGCTGCAGGACAGTATAAACTCACATTATCTCAGGACTTGACCACCATCTCCCAACATCCTTTATCTTACCTGGTAACAGCCCCAAACATGCACTGTAACATGCAGAACACTCTGAAATCAGTCAGTTCCATGAGTCCAGATGTTCCTTCTGAAGACTTCACTAGCTAGAAGGAAGTGAATCAATGCTGGAAATCAAGGCCAATGGCCCTCTTCAGATACGTGGACAAGGATCACCCAAAGGGGTTGGTGTTACAGTCCTGTGGATTAAGCTGCTCCTTTCGATGACAGCAACCCATACAGGAGTACCAGTTTGAGTCTCACCTGTTCTTCCTCCCATCCAGCTCCCTGCTAATGCAGTAAAAAAGTGTATGATGGCCCAAGTACTTGGGACCCTGCTGTCCATTGGAAGGCCCGGCTTTATCTTGGCTCACCCCCAGCTCTTGAGGCCATTTGAGGAGTGAACAAGAGGATGGAACATCTCTCCCTGTCTCTCCCTCTTTGCCCCATCACTCTGCTTTCCAATAAATAAATAATTTTTTTAAGTTCCAAAGTATTTATGTATTTTTAAAAAACACAGAGAGCAAGTTCTAGAATTTCCCCAGCTTAAAGATTCTTGGGCCTGCATCCTAAAACACATGAAATACCATATTTTAAGAGAGAGAAGAGGAAGTGGCATTAACTTATTTCTGAAGAGGAGTCTTGCTCTTCACACAATCTGAACAGTCTCCAACAATGTCCAGTGAAGGGGAGCCGGACTAGTGGAAGGTGCATTCCAGACCTCCCGGCAGGAAGGACCTCCTGGTAGAAATAATTGCATCAGGGCTATCAGAGCACAGTGAAGCTGAACATTGCCACTACCAACCAGCTGAACTCAGATTAAGCACACCAAGATTAAAATTTAGCATTCTGTACAGCTCACCTACACAGACGAGGCAGATTGGATGATGCAGTCTTTTTAGCCTATGTGATAGTTTTCCCACCAGCTGGCATCCCACATTGCTTGAGTGAATGTTTAACTATTGTTAAATAAATAAATCCTTGCTGCTAGTCCTTCTGAGACCTATTACATAGGACTGCCCATGTGAGAAACAGCTTGCTCACACAAATCAATCCTTGAAATTTGAAGCATCTGGCCTAGTGACTTCAATTTTAGGCTTACATTTGAAAGCATGGCTTGATTGCTGTGTTCATTTAGCATCTCTCACATAATCAGCAGTCCCACAGGCCTCTCATCAGACCTCAGCTTCAGCTCTGCTGGAGGATAACAGCCTGTATCTCTGAGAAGCTCAAAAGGACTTCCAAAACTAATTGGGGTGGCATTCCACAGATGTATTTAAGAAAACCCATACTGTCAAACATTCCCTGCAAAATTCCCGACAATCTATTAGGTCTTGACAATGGAATTAGTAGAGTCAGAGCTTGCGTATTACTTATATATGCTGTTACTGAATAACATAGCATTCTTGTTCATTCAAAAAATAAAACAATCCTCTAAACACTTGGGCTATGCTCCTGAGACTTTACATCCTGTTCAATGGAATCAGGAAATGGTCAACTCTGAATCTGGGGCAAGAACCTTACCACATGAGTCTCCTAGAAAACAAGGAAGCCAGGAGAGACAATTAAGGTTGTATCAAAAATATTCAGAATTCAACTTGAATGGACTCCCACTGGCCAACATAGGGGTAGTTTGAGTATCAGTAAGGATGACTCTAGTAGGTTGATACATCTTAGTATCTTTACATCCACACACTCATAATGATTCATCATAATCATTTGGTCACCACCAAAGGTGAATTAATTCACTATTTTGAAAACAGGAAAATAGAAGGGGAAAAAAACACAAATTTTATACTGCCTATTCTATAATGATTATACACCAGAGAAACAAGCAGCAGATAAAAAGCAGTTTCTCTTTACAGAAATATTCTAGTAAAAATGAAGGAATGATGAGATTAGAATATTAACTTTACAACTCCTCAAGAATTAATTTACCTAAGGAATCAATGGCTGTCAAAGTCACAAAAAGTTAAATCATCAAAAATTAAAATTCTTGTGGACAAACACAACAAAAGATAGCCTTGCTAAAAACCCAAGCACTTCTCTAGTTCTGTGTACCAAATTACTGCGGACAAAGAGGATAGTGTGAAACACCATTGAATGAACATACAGGCTGTGCTTATATCCTGAATAAATTGCAATAAATTTAAAAAGGGAGAGGAAACTGATAGATTGTCTTCAGTGACATACCGACCCTCCTTCATATTAAAAGGAAACTCTGGATTCCTTCATGCTTTTTTATTGACCTCAGAGTGGTCCTGACCCCCTTCAAACTCAAAGTCACAGTTTTCCCACGACCTGAGCTATGGCAATGCTCTTACTCTGACACAGTATTAGTCCTCAGATCCTTCCTCCTGCCCCAATGTTCTTGAGATCCCATCCCTCATCTTCTTCAGTTCATTTACATAAACTGAAGCCTTATTACTTACATATTATCAGCCCCGTTTGATCTAAATATGCCACAGCACTGATTTTACCCAAGATTTCTGGTTGTGGGAAGATCAAGGGGATTGGAAAGATGTCACTTGTGCTAGAAGTGCTGGTCAAAAGGGACTCTGATTCAAAGTAGTTGTCCAAGAATAAAGAACGGTAGAGCACATCCGAGCCACAATCCTTAACATGCAGCCAAGAGTCAAGATGCAGGGAGATCAAATATAAACATCAAATCAAAGGGAAGAAGATATTATAAATAAAATTAAGAGCCAAAAACCAATTAGGACCCAGATTGGAGGAGAAAGAAGAAGAGAAAAACTGAGAGCTTAATTGGATACAAGGGGCAGGGTGGACATTGATTGATTTTTGTTTGTCCAGCATTCTCCTTTCAATTAGGGAGCTACTTCCCTCCAAATGAAAGCCTTGCCCCTCCTCCTCCACAAGGGATGGCAATGTGCAATGCCGAGACCATCAAGGGGCCATACGCACCTAATCACAGTGAAAGGACCATAGTGACTGGTCCAAGGATAGACACAGATCCTTGACAGGCCAACCAGAGTTCTTCCATTAAATTTGGATATGAGAGAGAAAGGGCACCTCTTTCTGTAAGGGTAAAGACATACATCTGTCAGCAATCATCTTGCCCATGATGTGCAAAGAGTTGTCTGTGGCAGGAGACACTTTAACAAGCACATTAAGAGCAGGAGAAATATGCAGAGCTGTGAAACTCTTCTTTTAAAATGAGGACAATAAACTCCAGGGACATGACTTATGCCATGAGATCTAGTCACCCAAAGTAAGCCCCATCATTAAGCTTACCAATTACATGTGCCAAGTCATTCCTTATTTATGCTTTAGTGTGTGTTAGGTTACTGTCATTTGCCACCAAGACTTTCACTGAACAATGTGTAGGACAGGTATTAACTGTCTCCATTCAAGACCCTCACAGGCAATGGCTTGTCCAGTTTGTCCACTTATTTGGTTTCCCCAGTTTGCCACCACCATTCTTTAAAACTCATTGGCTTTAATCATATAGCTCCTGCTTTCTCCCTAGCATGAAGAATAAATAGCTTCTTACTGAGTGATTTTGTATTATTCTATACTGCATACAGTCTCCAAATAACCAAAGCCACAAACTGTCATGGTTTAATGTTATATTTGTTGAGAAAAGGTGCATAAATAGTATTTTTAAATGCACCCATTTTCCCACTGATTTAAATTACCACTTAAGAAATGTTTTACAGAGGAAGACTCTGAGGCAGGAGTCAGAAGAACATGCCTGAACCCATGAGCCTTGGCTTGGTTTGATTAAATCATGTGGCACGCTTACTCTGTGTCTTGACCTATTTTAAACATTTCACATAAAATAACTCATTTAATCCTTAATAATCTATAACAATTAGGCCAGTGCTATTAAATCCCCATTTGATAAATAAAGAAACTGAGGCACAGAAAGCTTAAATAATCTTCCAAACATAACAGGGTTAGTAAATGCTGGGGACAAGGGGCAGTCATGTGTTTTGAATTTGGGGACATGTGTCCCTCATCCATAAAATATGAATTATTTGAAATGCTGTGTGCAATGTTGCAAGAAAAGCAGAGGCTTTGGAATCAGGAGAATTTGGTCTTGAATTCTGAGCTGCAGTTCCTTCACATGCAAGGTTGACAACACCTTTCTCTTGGGTTTGTGGTGTGGATGAAATGAAATAACATATGTCAAGTACCTATGAAAGGCTTTGGAAAACCCCTCCTCTGGTGAAGCAGATAGAATTAACAGAGCAAGACTTTTAGGCCGGACACTCAAAGCAAATTGGATTAAGAGACTATTGTCTATAGATTTTTAAGTAAAATACTTGAAGCATTTGAATCCTTTCCTAGGACAGAAAGATATACTCGCCACAAGTGAGGTAAGAGAGTTGCCATTAGAGATGACCAGGTGTATGGTTTCTACCCTGAGGAAAAAGTGGATTGAACCATATACTCCCCTCTCCAGGAAATACTCACCAAGTGGCCACCACAGAGGCTCAGCCTTGTGTGTAGACAGAACCTCTGTATATTCCAGTATCACCAAATGAGTTGTGCCAGCTCAGGGGTCAAGACCTTGAAGACAATTGAAACATCATGGCTTCAGCTGGGAGCTATATCAGCAATGTCAGTGTCTGAACAGTGTTTGGATAAACACAGAAGACGGTGAAAGCTTCTCACTTCTCTTCCACCCACAGAGATGACACCTCCATCTCATGACAAAAAGAATCTGAGTAGGAATTCTATGATGCATCACCATCCACGCATACACACGGCTGCATGAGATGCAAATGCCCCAGTTTTCCTCCAGGAGGTCATACATCAGGATAGAAACAAAGTTGATAGGAGTAATGCTATTTTGAGCAAAGCTAGGAGACAGCTATAATCCTCAAAGTCAAAAACATGGAAGACCTGTCCAAAGGAGCCAAATTGGGTGGGTGCAGGGGAATGCTTAGTGAGCCTGCTCAGGGGCTCAGGAGATGTCAGCAATACCCTTCCGCCAAGTAAGGAGCTTCCCCTGATGTGACAGGTAATTATCCCTATATATAACAAGAGTTGCAAAACCTGGAGAGAGAAGGGCAGAAATGGACTGAGCAGAAGCTGCATGTCGTGTGGTATAGTGTACAGTGTGCATTACTTCAAAACCATTTTACCAGGACTGGCATTGTGGTACAGCTGTTAAAGCCTCCCCCTACCACACTGTCATCCCATATGGGTGCCGGTTCATGTCCCAGCTGCTCCACTTCCAATCCAGCTCCCTGCTAATGGCCTGATAAAAGCAGCAAAAAGTGGCCCAAGGGCTTGGGCCTCTGCACCCACATGGGAGACCTGGATGAAGCTTCTGACTCCTGGCCTCAAAAGTTAGCATCAGAAATGGCCCTATAAAGCAAATGCTCAGAATGGAATATTGGAGCACATTACCCACCTGCCAGATGGCAAATATTTCTTTGAAGGACACAGCACCACAATTACTGACTTCTACCTGTGAGGCTCAGGTTTGGGTACAAGTGGAAAGTGAAGAGTTAAACATGGGACTTGAATAGTACAGGACAATGGCTGTTACAGGAATTGTGGGATTGATTGGCTTTGATAGCTATCTTGAGGATCTTGAAAAACTAAATTATGGCTATGGGTCAGGCAACCATAAAGTGAAAACAGAGATCCTCAGGAAAGCTCTTAGGAGGCCTCATTCCATGCAGTACAGGGTAGACTATAGGAATCAGTTCAGAACCTCTCCAAGAGGCATAGCTATGAAGAAAACGGAAGGTACAGTCTCAGCAGTTCTTTTATAGCCGAGCCAGAAGTGGGGTCCAGAAAGCTGTGATGGAGTTGTCTAGGTCTAGGCTTGAATAATCCTATCAGAGGCAATCTTTCCCTCCATTTTTAGAAATCCTGAGTCTGGAGCTTTGCAAGCTCTGCTCCTGCTGCCTGTAGGCCGATCAAGTATTACAGTTCAGTACAGCAGGAACAGGGGAATATAATCCCTGCTCTGGGAGAAAGGACCTACCCATTGAAGGAAGAGTGGTCTATGACATACTGGTAGGAGCCACAGGAAGATACCTGAGAGTGGCGCTGAGAGTGGTGTACTGGGGATGGGTTATAGGGAATACAAAGCTGAAGTGGGAAGACTGAAGGGCATGGGGTGTCTCATCTGTTTTTCAGCATTCACTCTTGTAGCCAGTCTTAATGTGCTTCTGGGATAGCTCCTTGAAACTTGGACATGATAACAACCTGCAGTAAACAGGGTAGAGATGATGGAGCTACCTTGCATAGTGGATAAGGGAGAAGATTTATGGAGCTAAGCACATTACATGGGATGGTAGCTAATCATACTGGAACTATTTGATAATGAAGCCTTTTTTTCCATTTAACTAGAATGTCTCACTTTTTGTACTTTAGAACATTCTGGGGTGGGTGCACTATGGTGCAGGTTAAGTCGCTGCTTGGAACACTTGCATTACTTATCAGAGTGCTTGGGATCAAGTCTCACCTCCACTTCCAATATAATTTCCTGCTAATGCACATGGGAGGCAGTAGATAGCTGAGGTACTTGGATTCCTGCCAGTCATGTGAGTCTCTCTCTCTCTCCACCTCTGTCACTCTGCCTTTCAAATAAATAAATATATCTTTTAAAAAAACTACATATTATTCACATATTAGTGGTTGTCAAGTGATGGGGTATGGGGTACAAGCACAAATTAGCTGTTCATGGGCAAAGATTATTCCAAGGTGATGAGAATGTTTCAAAATTGGAATTTAGAGATGGTTGCATGAGTCTATGACTTAACAGAAAATCACTACACTGTACATTTTAGGTAAGTCAATTTCATATGTAAATTGTACAATAGAGTTGACTTTGATACTACTTTTTCTAAGAACATGATTGATACCCTAACTTGTATTACTATCTCTGGAGATTACAGTTTTTAAGGTTGCTATCCAAGGTGAAATACTGTGACCCAGAATGTCTTTTTCAGTTTAGTTTCAGAAAGCTGGGGTGAGACCACAGTGCTAGCTACAAAGCATCAGGCAGTTTCAGGTTTGGGTTATTCTTACACTACAAACATGAAGCCATTGGAAGCTGCGAGTCACTTCGTCTTAACTGAGTAACTATGCTAACTGATGAAAAATCATGGTTTCTTTGTTAGAAAAGCAAGGGCTAGACCAACCCTCTTCCTGAAGAGCAGGTATTACTTGACTAGATGTCAATCTGACAATTAGCCCTGCTAAAAATGACTGAGCGGTTCAAGGACCAATAGTTTAAGCAGCATGGCATGCAGGAAAAGGGACATCTTATGCTCTGGATGTTTATAAAACCATTAAGTAAATTTGTTAGATTTTTAACTAATTAAATTGTTTTTGGCCAGCAGAGGGCAATCTATGTTCCCTGAAACTACTTAGTAGATTTTTTTTAAAGGAAATAGTGTAAAAAACAATATAAAATCATCAGAAGGCACCAAAACTTATGACTGGGCATGTTAAGTCAGCTAGTCCTGGTCTCCTCGGACTCCTGAACCCCTTTTCTCCTTTCCATCTCTATTTCCTATGTAAGATTGCAGAGCTTCTGCTGTTCCTAAAAACATAAATTGAGAAAAAGATGTTACTGCTGATGTCAGGGATTATGTCTCTGAAATACCTTCAACTATCTGTTCTTGGGAAGCACCTGCATTATAAGGTGAAAGGAACCTGGCTACTCTTCCCCCTTCTGGGTTGCAAATCCACATCTATTCACTGACCCTCTTTGGTATTCTCAGAAAACAAAGAACTCCCCTGTCTGAGCCAAGGTACCCTTGGGTGTGGCCTTGAAGACCACCTGTGTAAGAACTATGGGGGTGTGGCCAGATGCTCGTTAAATATGCAGCTCTTGGTCCAACTCTAACTGAATCAGGACCTCTAGTGTCAGGACCTTGGAACCTGCATTTTACCACATGCTTATCGTGATTCTGCTGTCGCTATCAACTGAAACGTGTGACCCTTGGATCAAAATGAGAACAAGAGCAACATCACCTGAGGAGCTGAAGTCTAACTGTAGACATACCTCTCTCTGATTCCCTCCGGAGACATAGGAAAAGTGTGGCAAAGCACAAAGGCATGGCTTGGACAAAGGTGGGATTCCAGATCCAGTGCATCTCTTCTGTCATCAGCAAAGTTTGAAGAAACACCAGAAGTCCTACATTTGCAAGATCGCTCTGAGGGGGGGTGGAAATTCATGCACTAGATGTTACCGAATCAATCAATCGTGAATGTCTCAAATGAAGTAAAAAATAGTAATTAAGAGGTTTGTGAGTAGTTGGCTGCTAGTTTAAAGCAGTTTCACATGGACTAGGAGCATCTCACACTCGCCTGTATCTCACCCCTTGGGAAGATGCTATAAAGACTGACCAGATTTTCCAAGCTATGCTGAAGCAGCCATCAGAGCTTGATTGAAGTGGGAGCACTCAGGTCTGCAAAGCAGGCCTCGACTTTCCCAGCCAACATCCTCCTCAGAAAGCTCATTTGGTGTGTGAGCACAAAGAACAATTTAGTGGGGATGGGGTAGGCAATTACACAATAGTGTGTCTGTATCTGCTCATCCCTCTCAACCTCCAAGTCAGGGCCTAAATACCAGGTAACAGCTGGCTCTTCCCGGGTGGTACTACCCCAAGTGGGGCCAGAGACTGGCGAAGCACCACCACGGAGCTTGTAGGAAATGCCCATTCTTGAGAATGCTGTCCAGATGTACTGAATTAAGAGTATCTAGGAATACAGTCTGAGCACGGATTTTAACAAGACTCAGATCATTTTTTCTGTATGGAAGTCTTTTTTACAGTTCACTGTGTTTAGCTGTTTTCTTGAACATTTTTTAAAGGAATTTATTAATCCATTAGATTCTAAGGGTCACGGCAAATGCATAATTACTACAACAAAATTCGTATCAATTCTCATATTAATGTGATATTAACACAAAGAGGACAGATTCAATGTAGTTCATGGTTACAATTCTAAGAATTCCCCCCCTCCCTGTTTTTAGTTTTAGTTAAAGCTTTTATGCTCCACTAAATAAAGACTTCAAGGAGGAAAAAATACAAAGCCCTAGACTGGGCTGATTCTGATGCACATCAGTGCTTTAGATGCACTGTGTTTTCTTCCTAAACTTTTCTGATGGTAGGAACTCCCCACACCCCTGTGGGTGATTCTGAGCATCTGGTATGAGAATCTGGAAATTCAGTCTGCACCACAATTACCCCGAGGTGATTCTCATCATCAGGTAACTTTAGGAGACCCTAGGTGCCTTTCTGGTTTCTTATCTCCACCAGTCCAGATGGAGTTAGCTATGTTGATAACAGATGCACTTAACAATCGCTGGGCGGAATTGTTAAAAATGGATTCTCTGGCCTTTTCCCAAATTCGAGTGAGTCACTGTGTTCACCTTCCTTTTTGAGAACATGGTATTGAGATGGCTGCTCTCCATTCTTTTGTTTCCAAACCCCACAACTGGCTCCACTCCTGTCAGGAGCCACAGTTCTCTCCTGCCCCAGTGGCAGGCAAACAGCTGGCCATGAATTCCACAGCATGGCCATCAGTGGTTAGCATTCAATGGGCTGTTAAAATAGATCTGTTATGTTCCTTGCCTGACAGCTCCTTTGACCTAGGGGTCATAACTGGTCCCCAACAACCAGGCTTGAAATTGCTGGCATGGCCTTGTAGGATTGTTAATTCTTCTTCACCAACCATCATCCAGAACTCCCAATGGTTTCCGCAGTATCCTTCTTCAGCACAAATCCTTCCAACATCACCTTACCAACCCCAGGAGAAAGTCATATTGTAGTCATTAACTGGCTAATGGAAGTGCTTTAAAACTGTCCACGTGGTTCCATCCAGAACACTCAAAGTACACCCTTGAGGTAATCCTGATTTCCTACAAAGCATACACAGCAGAGGACTTGGCACATCCCAGGACATATGCTGCAGTGTTCCGCGGAAACCTCCACTCTTTTTTTTTTTTTTTTTTTTTTTTGATAGGCAGAGTGGACAGAGAGAGAGACAGAGAGAGAAAGGTCTTCCTTTGCCGTTGGTTCACCCTCCAATGGCCGCCGCTGCAGCCGGCGCACCGCGCTGATCCGATGGCAGGAGCCAGGATCCAGGTGCTTTTTCCTGGTCTCCCATGGGGTGCAGGGCCCAAGCACCTGGGCCATCCTCCACTGCACTCCCTGGCCACAGCAGAGAGCTGGCCTGGAAGAGGGGCAACTGGGACAGAATCCGGCGCCCCGACCGGGACTAGAACCCGGTGTGCCGGCGCCGCAAGGTGGAGGATTAGCCTATTGAGCCACGGCGCCGGCTCGCGGAAACCTCCACTCTTGGTCACATAATTCTTACACTCTACTGATTTATAAGGGAAACTAAGTATTTTCCAGCTTTAAGTTCTATCAAACCTATTAGAAAAATAGAGACAACAGCTACACTGAAACTTGTTTGCCATTTTAATTTAGCTCCACTTTAATTAGTTTATCCTGTAATCAGATGAAGAACGTTAGGAAAAATTAAACTTCAAGCTGTATTTCAGTTACTTAATTGTTTTCTATACTTAAAGCTTTGTGAAAAGATACTCACTACACTTCCATAAAAACAAGGAAATCAAACAGTTCTGAATTTGCTACACATACCCCTACTGATCTCCAAGACTCCCTCAAAGAAAGATTGAGTCCTTTGGATTCTGCAGCCAAAGGATTTTTTTTTTTTTTTCATTTCACATTGGCTCCGAATAAGATTATTTCATCTGATGTAGGGTCTTGCTGTTAGCTTCCCTTTGGGGTCATGCAGATAGTATTAAACAGGCATAGCTGAAATCAGTGTATCACATGAAAGATAACAGAATGCATTATTAGTCCAAATATGGCCAGATGCATGTATATCTCTTTGTTGACTTGGTATATCATTCAGATTACATATTATTACATCAATATCACACTATCTTAATTACTATAACTTTAAAATGTTTTAGGTCTGACGAGATAGGGCATCTTGAGTGTGGCAAGGCAAATAATGCTTTTTCAGATAAATTTTACAACAGGTTTAAGATTCAATTTGTTAATTTTCAAACACAAAGAAACCAGCTTCCTGAGATTTTGACTAAAACTGCACTGAATTCACAGATAAGTTTAGGGAGAAAAAATACTTTATGTTACTGACTTTTCTAATCCATGAACACAGAATGCCTTTCACAAATGTTCATAGATTTCTACGTAAAGATCTTGGATAATCTAGGTCAATGTCTATCAATGGGTTTTTTGATTTGTAGATATTTTCTAAATTGTTTTTTTCTAATTAGTTATTAGTATATAACAATAAAATATTTTAAACACATCTTAAATCCAGTAAAACTATTATGTTCAGGTATCTATTCTAACAGTTTATCACTGGATTCTTCTGTTTTCTACATGCATAAGGTCATTGGTAACTTCTTTTCTTGACTTAAACAATGACTTCGAAACACACTAAAACTCATAGAGCTAGCAAAAATATTTTCATGCTAGACTAGTTCACATATAGAATTTAGTAGATTAGATTAAAGCCGTTCATGCTAGATTAGAAAATACGAATCATTGGCCTTCATACAGAAGACTAGAAAGGGCACTTAACAAATACATCAAGAACATGCTCATTATCTCAGGAGCTCAGTAAATACATGGACGTATTCTGTGTGCACCACTCCTCTGTTCCACCCACCTACTCCTGCACCACACATGTACATGAAGAACAAAGAATGCCTGTTACACCTTGACTAAACTGTATTTCCATGTCTATTTCTTTCTCTCCAAGAACAAAACAAAACAGAGAACAGGTTGACATAGCATATTTTATTTGTCCCTGACATTCTTCTGATATCACCATTGACAATCATCTCATTTCTTATCAGGTCTTCCAAATTCTTCTTCTTCCTTGGATTTCCTAGAAGTTACCAGTGTCCAGGCTAGCTCATTTCTTGCTGTTGGAACTTCCCCTGCTCACAGAGAGGCAGATTTGAAGTAGAACTAGGTCTGGTTTGGTTACATCAGAGAGCAACGAAGACAAGCCCTAATCCACCCATTGTTGGACCCAAAGAACTGACACAAAATGAAGGAGCAGAGTCTTTGGTTCTGTCTTCAGCAATATTTATTGGAAACAGTAACGCTTCCCATGGCGAGAGTTTATACATTAAGCAGTAAGATTTGCCTTTCACTCCACATGATCCACTACCGCAGGTGGCACATCGGAAGCAGCACATTAAACCTCTGAAGTCAGAGTCTGTACAGCTAGATAAATAGAACTCTGGATTTCTAACAGGACTTTCATGGCTGATACAGGGGAAAAACACTGGTAAGCTTACACACAGCACTGTACACACAAAATGGGGGTGGAATAGGAAGGACGGATGTAAAAGCAAAGACTGACCTGGGAAAGAGTTTTGCATATGCAGCCACATACCTTAAACTGCTAAGCACAAAGATCATCCTTATTTGGTCCTCATTGAGGGCAGAATACGCACAAATGATGTTCAAAGAACACAAGGTTGAAGTGGAAAGGAAAGACATCAAGTGTCTCTTTATCTATGGAGCAGTGGGAAACGGTTATTAGTGTCCTTCTCCTTAAGTCTCTGTGCCAAACGGATTCACAAAACACATGACTCCTAAACAAAACCGAAGTGAAGATAGCTGTTCCCCCTCTCCTGTACCCTGCAGACGTGGCCTAGATATATATACAAGATTTCTGTACAGCAAGAAATGTGAGCTTGGAAAGCAGATCTCTTCCCAACGCCTCTCTTTTCAGCCTCTCCCACAATATGCTGACTGCAAAATGGAAATGCCCTCTCTGGCTTTACTAGGACAGGGTTGGGGAGAAACCTGGCTGTACCTCAAAAGTAGGCAGAAGTGGGAGGAATAAAGGTGACTATTTTCAGAGAATTTTTTGAACCCACAACAAACACGTTCTACTCATTCAGACCAGAAGACAATTTGCTGGTGAGGGAGGCTTTCTTTGACAACTCTGTGACTCACATATTTGTTTGGGAAGGGACGATGTGAAAGCAAGACCTTTCCCCTCTTCAAAAGGAGAACTTGAGACCTAGAGAAGGCCCCGGGTGATAGACAATATCTTCAGTAGGATGTTTTTTCTGTGAATGTGGCTCGTGGTCATATTCTAAGGAACCACAGCCTCCTGAGAACTGTGTGAACTGTAAACAGACTACTGGCTGGTCTCAGGTGGCATTTAGAAACAGCACATGCCATGCCCACCAGGCGAGGAAGATACCACCCATCACCATGCCTCTTGTCAGAGCACACAAGTCAACCAGAAACTTGGCAGGGCTTGATGACTTGGACCACTGCAGCCTGCACTTGAGATGTGTTATAAGCAGCATTACCAAAGCAGTGGTTAAACGTAACTACCTGGGTCAGGAGGAGGTGAGCCAACCATGTAACTCCCTAATGGGGCAGGGCGACCAGTATTTCCACATAATTGATGGGGAAAAAGCCTGACTGGCCATGAAGCATCCCTTCATACCAGTTCTCATCAATCTGATTAGTGAGTGTGATGATATCACCCTCCTTAAAGCCCAACTCCCCTTCATTCTCAGGTTCGAAGTCGTACAGAGCTCGGCAGCAGGGCTGATCCATTGGGGCACCTGGGAGTTGGAGCAGGAGAGAAGAACACAGAAGCACAAATGATATTTAACTCACAGTGTCCACCACCCGCTGTACCCCTCCCCAGCTTGTCATATCCCCTCTTTCCTCCTCATTCCTCCTACTGCAGAAGCTTCCTCTTAGTACTAAACTCCAATTTAGTTGCCAAGGCACTTTGTCCTCTTCCAGCTTGCCAAAGCCTTTGCAGATCTTTGCATACAACTGGCTGTCTCTGCTCCCAGTGTGAAAAGCAGTCCCATCTATTCTTATGATACATACAACAGAATTCACTGACATTTGCCTTCCTGACAATGCTGAATGACAGGAGACGCAGTGACTCAAAATGTTCATAACAAGATTTAGGTTAGTAACACAGCATGGCCAGAAGTTTTTGTACATTTGAAATAGTACAACTAATTACAAGGGCAATACTTGGCAATCTCAGAATAATAGTTCAGTTTTCATACTCCAAAATAATAAAAAACACTGGGTTCAAATTCTTATTTTGTGTGACCCTGACACTTCACTCCATCCAAAATTGGAAGTAAGAGTAGAAATTGCTTCACATTCCTCTGCAGTTATTAAATGAAACTAAATAAAAATTAAGTGATTTATACTTGGTAAAGTGTTGCATGTGAGCCATGCACTGGAGCCATGGCACATAACAATAAAATATTCTACCTTGAGTAAAATAATGAAGGGTGGAATCATACCTTAAAAGAGATTTATTTTAAATGAAAAATTTATATAGTAGGCATAAATATACGCATATAGACTGAGACAAATGCATAGGTAACTTAGAAGGGAACAAAGGGATGAATTTTGGCTTAGAGAAACCAGCATATTAATGATTCACCAAAGGAAAAGCAAGATATGTGATTGGTTTCTGAGCCGGGAGAAGCACAGGTGCAGTCAATTTACATGACTGGTCCTGAGAGCCCGCTAACAGTCTTTGCACCGCACACAAGGAGCAGCAGAATACAAAGGTGAGGGCGCCACCTGCTGGGTCAGGCATCTCTCTCGCTTTTTTTTTTTTTTTTTTTAAACAGTTTCCTGAGAAGATCTTAGACAAAGTTTTCTACTGTAGAACAAAGAGCAGTGTGGATACTAGAATAGGAGAAAGCCACATCTTTAACAACCGTTATCTAGTTTAAGACAGCTCCCACTTCTTCAACTAAGCAAGGTTGAAAATGTCAATACAAGCTTTGGTTCAATCTGTGTGTAGAAGGTGGAGAGGGTGACAACAAAAAGAATTCATCATTGGTATGAATCAATGTTTGGGAGATGAAATACAATCTAGCTATTATTATACCAATCACAGGACCACAGCAAGATAAACTGTTCAGGCATGAGGGGGTGGGAAAGGGAACCTAGCAAGTGTCGAGGTTTGAAATGTATCTCTCTGCAAATGCATTCAACCTTATGCTCCTGCCACTCAAGAAGTCCGACTCATGTTCCTGGAGCTGCTGTCTGTGGGTGACATGTGAATGTTTATGGGCACACACCGCCCAAGCTTTCATTTTGGTGCATTCTGGATTCACAAAAGGTAAAAAAGCAAGAATAAAAAAAAGATGACACTCCCTCAACAAGCCCACAAGTTTGGGTGACTTATGACTGCAAAGGACAGCCAAACTCAAAAGTGTTCGTTAGGACGTTAGTGTGTGCTGGTGACCAAGGAGGAGAAAATGGACATGTAAGAGGAGTTTTATAAATTACAGACACAGAAGGAGGAGGGGGAGGGAAAGAAAAGTGAAAGGTATTCCTTTAATAGTGCACCTGACAAACCACCCTGTAAGAAATGGATTACTGTGTATCTCTTATGCAGCCAGATTTGATTATTCCTAGGGTTTCTGGAAAGGTGCCAGCAGATTTGCCAAGGGCCCATGCAATGGAGTCTGCAGGCCTCGGCAGCTTACCTGCGGGCTTGGGAGTGCTCGTGTGGGAGAGACCCCCATTGGGCTGAGTACTGTCTCCCGTGGGAAATTCCAGGCTCATGCGGGGTTTAGGCTGATATTCTCTCCTAGGTTGAGAAGAAGCTTGTCTTATTCTGTATGGAAAAGAAAACAGGGGGGGAGATGATGCAGTTAAATGGGAAGTGAAAACAAAAGCAATACCATCCAGCAAGTGTGTGTTTGAGTCTCCCACAAATCTACCAGGAAAGGGTGCAGGAAATCCAAAAAGCATGTCTGTGACACTGAGATGTCTCACGAGGTCACAGCCATACTGTCTTCATTCTTTCTCTCAAGCCCTCATTTCTTCCCATATTTACATAGAGCTCTCTCTCTTTTTTTTAAAAAAAAACAAGATTTATTTATTTGAAAGGGAAAGTGAGAGTGAGAGTGAGAGTGAGAGTGAGAGTGAGAGTGAGAGTGAGAGAATCTTCCAGCCATAGGTCTATTCCCCAAATGCTCCCAACAGCCAGGGTTGGGCCAGGCTGAAGCCAGGAGCCAGGAGCTCCAGCAGGATCTCCCTTATGGGTGTCAGGAACTCTAGTCCTTGAGCCATCATCTGCTGTTTCCCAGGCCCATTAGCTGAGAGCCAGATTAAAAGTGGAGGAGCTGCGACCTGAACTGGATTCTGACATGGAATATGGGCATCCCACACAGTGGCTTAACCCACTGCACCACAATCCCTACCCCTATTCAGAGCTCTTTAAGCAAACATTCACTAGGCTAGTGCCAGGAACAAACAGTAAGACACAGTTCTTGCCCTCATGCATCTAATGATCTGTAGGGGAGGGTGAACATAAACGACTACCCTAAAGTAATTACAGATATGTATCTACCAAGGGCCACAGGAACACGAAGGGTAAGGAAAGGGAGGGATCCTTCGCTCCACGAGGAAGGTGGAAAAGTTTTAAGGAAGGGTAAAAGATATGCAAGAGTCAGATGGACATGAGGAAGAAACCTATTCCCCGTCCAACAAGAGAAGACAGAGAGAGGGAGGGAATTTAGCATCCTCAGTGTGATACAGCAAGGGAAGTGGATGGGTGTGGCCAACAAATGTATTCATACACATCCCTAAATATTTTCCAGAGTTTCAGATATTCAATAAACAAAATACCCAAGGATCTGCGAGGGTGAGAGAGGTTTAGGGTGTGGTGCCTGTGGAATGATACTGACTGTGAACTCCACATACACCTGTCAGGGGAAGAAGAGGAAAGTGGTCCCTTCGTGTTCACCAGATGTCACGGGATACACAAGACTTCTTTAGTGTCTGGACAGGGATGCCTGTAAGCCTTACTGGAGGCTTCAGTGTCACATGCAGTTCTACAAGGGAGCACTGAAGGGAGTTCCACAACGAAGGCACTAATCGAGAAGACCCTGAGGAGAGGAGACAGCCCGGAAGGGGAACAGGTGACATTCTCAGCATGGCAGCACCATCTGACTGGCATCCCTCTGTGTGCTTAGCCATCTAATCAGACCTGGAAGTCTAATCTGACCACGATCTGAGAATAAAGGCCACTGAGCCAAACCTTTGAAGTATGTGTGCTTAGCAAAATCCTCCTGCTTCATGTGGCTAAATAAAATAGTGCATGTCCTCAAATTATGATGGTTTGACAAGATTTTCTAACTTTATGAGGGTGTGAAAATGATATGCACTCAATAGGAACTATACTTCAAATTCTGATCTCCTACTGAGCTGGCGAAATGCCATTGTGCTACTCTGTTGTCACACTGGGCAGCAGCAACAGGCCACAGCCCCCAGCCAGCTACTTAGTCAAGATGGCAAAACAACTGATTCTCCACAGTGTGCTGTCTTGCTAAGCTATGGTGTTCTGTAAATTAGGTATATTAAATTCATTTTTGACTTTGGGTTTAACAAGATGAACTCCGTTGTAAGTCACCCTGTATTCATTTTACAGTACAGGGTTACTGCATAGAGTGGCTCAGGCTACCCTCTCTGATGGGGGAAGAAAGATTTCACCGTTGAGAGATATACACAGTAGGATAAGATAGAGGCTTACAAACAGGTTATGCCTGACTGTGAACCCCAGCTGCACCACTGTGTGATCCTGGGCTAGTTACTTTACGTTGTGAGCCTCAGCTGGCTCATCCACTAGTTAAGGCTAAAAATACTTGGCTTACATGGTGGTTGTAAGATTGATGATGATACACATTCAGCATTCACACAGAGTATATGTTCTACAGATACTATCCACTATTGCCAGTAGCATCCTGCAGATTCATTTGTGGCAGCCACAGAAAATCCAAGTATCATAAGACTCAATGGAACAAAATGAAACAAAGCACAAGATAAAGTAAGTCAAAACAAACAACCTAAAAGGTACCTTTGTAGGATCAGCAGGAATTTGGGCAGAAGTTTATCTACAAATATATTTTACTACTTTCATTTCCATATGTATCATTTTACAGCACAAAAATGCAAATGTGAAAAGCACAGAAGTACAAAATACCTTTCTTCCAGTCTGACAGTGACTTGCTGCAGGATCTGGACTGCCTGTTTGTGGTACTCCAGCTGGGCTTGCACAAGCGCAGAGAGCTGGCTCACCTGTTCAATCTGCAGATTGATAGGGCAATTATGCATCAGTTACCAGTTACTGTCTGTAAGGTACTACATACAACAGAGCTGTTTCCAACACACAGCCCAATGCTGGGCTTGCTGATGACGGTGTGGTGAGCCAGGCTAAGAAAAAATGTTTGGCAGGTTCCAAATCGATTAAAGATAAGGACACATGCCAACGCCTGGAACCATACCAATGCTTGGGACTCAGTACCATGAGGTGAAACAATGTTACTAAGAATCCTCATCAAGATGACTTAACTCTGTTTAAAAAGTCTCATGCTTAGCTATAATCTTCTGATTAGAATTTGGCTTCCTTTGTTTATTTCCTATAAAAAAGATGCACTGAATAAAGGACTCTGCATACTTTTCAAACTGTTAATATTAATACTGTTAACAAAATTGTGAATAACTACTTTCTCATGAGGCACTGCGAAAGGCAGTATGGTATGACGGACAAATCTGTGCTTTCTGAGTGCCATTTGTACTGTCAGGGGACTGGAGCAGGTGACATCTTGAGTTCATTCCGGCTTTAATATTCTAAACATCCTTGGCTACTCTTCATTTATGTCTTGTGCTGTGATTGAGCTGAACAGCAGCCTCCATCCACATCAACGGAGGCCATGTGACCCCCCCAAGTGGGGGTTGGACAGGGCCCGGTGTATAGGGAAGGTGCCCTTGATGTAGGCCATCCCTCATAACCATAGCAGTACTCTTGAGTAGTTAGCAGGACTTTAGTACATACAAGTCCATACTGTTAATAGCTGATAGAAGAGACTGGATAAACTCAACATGCCTCCCCTGCTGGCACCAGCAGTAAGTCAGTTAAGTAATGTGGTGGCTAATTTTAGGTGTCAGTTTGACTGGACTAAGGAGTACTGATATGGCTGGTAAAGGTTATTTCTGTGAGTGTGTATGTGGAAGAGATTCACGAATCAGTGCACTGAGTAAGGAAGATCCACCCTAACCCAATGTGCCTATCAGGCAAGGGCCCAGAAAGAACAAAAAGGCAAATTCTCTTGCCCATTCTCATTCTCTCTTTCCCTCTCCTGGGGCTGGTGTCCCCACCTTTTCCTGCTCTTGGATATCAGAGCTCCTACGTCTTCAGACTCTCAGAGTTTACCAGTGGCATACCCCAACCCCAGGCTCTCAAGCTTCCAGGCTCAAACTGAGTTATGGGATGAGCATTTGGCCTAGCGGTTAAGCTGCTGGTTGGGATGCTTGCAGTTCATATTAGAATGCCTGGGTTCAAGTCCTGTTTCTGCTCCCAATTCCACCTTCCTGATAACTTATATTCTAGGGAGCAGCATGCCACAGGTTCAAGTAGTTGATGCTCTCACAACCACGTGGAAGACCTGAGTTGAGTTCTTGGCTCCCAGATTCAGCCTGGCTCAGCCACGGCCGTGGTGGGCGTTTAGGGAGTAAATATCAGCACATGGCAACTCTGTGTGTCTGTCTGACTCTGTCTCTCTCTGTGTGAGGAAGGAAGTGAGGGAGGGAGAGAGGGATGGAGGGTGGGAGGGAGGGAAAGTGGAAAATAGGAAAGGAGAAGAGAAGGGAGAGAGAGAAGGGAAGAGAGGGAAATAGGGAGGGAGAGAGGAAGCAAGGAAAGGAAAGACAGATTGAAAGTTACATATTCTGGCTGGCGCCGCGGCTCACTAGGCTAATCCTCCACCTGCGGCGCTGGCACCCTGGGTTCTAGTCCCGGTCGGGGTGCCACATTCTGTCCCGGTTGCTCCTCTTCCAGGCCAGATCTCTGATATGGCCTAGGAGGGCAGTGGAGGATGGCCCAAGTGCTTGGGTCCCTGCACCTGCATGGGAGACCAGGAGGAAGCACCTGGCTCCTGTCTTTGGATCAGCACAGTGTGCTGGCCGCAGCACACCAGCCGTGGCAGCCATTTGTGGGGGTGAACCAGTGGAAGAAAGACCTTTCTCTCTGTCTCTCTCTCTCTCACTGTCTAGCTCTGCCTGTCAAAAAAAAAAAAAAGAAAAAGAAAGGTACATCTTCACCATCCTAGATTCTGAGGCTTCATTCTTGGTCTGAGCTACGCCATTGGCTTCTGTGATTCTCCCTCTTGCAGAAAGCATATTGTGGGACATCTGAGTACCTGTAATCTGGTGAGTCAATTCTACTGATAACCCTCTTTTATGTATCTATATCTACATGTATATACTATTGGTTTGGTTTCTCTGAAGAACCATGACTAATTCAAAAGTATATAAAGGCTCTATAAACATCTTGGCAGAAACTGATCACTGGTGATGTGGGAGCTGGAGATGAACAAGGACAAGAGAGCTGGCTTCACAGGTCTTCCTACGCAAGCGGTTGGAAGAAATGATAGTTCTCATGGCTCTGAAGTAAAAAGAACTCTACAGAAAGTAATGTTTAAATGCAGTACTCTGAAAATATGAAAGCAACTTTTAAACCATACATCAGATTTCATATCTTATGGTATAATCATCTACATCAATAAAAAATTCCTCTTTCAAATGAAATATCAATTTTACTTCTAAATGTAGAAAATTTTAAACTATATGGGGCACTCAATGTATGTTCATTGATATTTTAGAATCTCAAGCCGATCTGCTCTATTTTTCAATAGAACATATTTTAAATTTTTGGATGTATGGATCACCAGAAACATTCTTAATCTTCCCACTACTGGTAATATTTAAGATTCATTAGTGAATAAAAAACTGGGTTAAATCAACTTACAGGAATACATAAAGTCCTTACCATTTCTCAGTCTCCTTTATCACTCAGAATTATTTAAGAGAAACATACACTGAAGTCCTCATTGCATACTGTGTTCAGATATTAATGTTTTCAAGGAAATACCCTTTAGCACCTTAATCTTGTACCCTAATGATAAAATTAAATTAAAATCACAGGAGGTCACTTACATCCATCTCCAGGAGATTGAACATGCTGGATTCAGCAATCTCTTTGGACTCATCAAACTTCTCCAGGGCCTGACGGAGCTCTTCATCTGGAATCTTGCCTTGCCGTTTCTTCTTATAGTCGAAGTCCAGGCGTCGGCCCTCCAGCTTCTTTAGATGATGCTGAAAAAGCCAACAGCCGGACGAGGGTTTGAAAGGATTTATGGAAAAGTACCATTTGCAACTCACTTCCCCATCATGCCTATTAACTTGCAAAATAAGACAGGATGTTTTTTAAAATATCACATCACCATAGAAATGAAGAAACCTGTACCTGCGAGGCAAATACTAAGGGGGAAACATCCTTAAAAATCATTCTAGAACAAGAAAAAATTATGGGAAATATCAATGCCTTTCATGTTCTTGTCTCATCAGGCCAAAATCAACCTGGATTACACCTTTCCCTCCCATGATGTAAGCAGGGAGTATTCGTGCACATCCTACAGTCATCAAAAGAACCGCACATCCCCATCTTCAAGAGAAATGGTAGCTCATGAGAAGGCAGAGGAGCATACTTTCCTTGAAGCAACGTGAGAAGGAATGGCATTCTTATAGATTCTGAGTCCTAGAATGTCCGTTGTGAATGGACTTTTATCTTTGAAGCAGTCCTATCTATTAAAATCATGTAAATTGCTTATTCAAAACATGGATTCCTGATCATGCCAATAGGAATACCCTGGGCTAAGGCCCACGAATCCACATCTTAACACCTGCCCCAGCTGACTCATGTGGTTTCTGGGGAACCAGTGACTCAACCTAAGCCTCCCACTCAATAGATGATGCAACTAAACCACAAAATCTAAGTTGGAAGGGAACTCTCAAGAGATGCTATCTAATGTTCCACACAAGGCTACAATGGCTCCTTGCATCAACCCCAGTGGGTGGCTGCCCAACCTCTTCCTAACCTCTAGTGACCAGGGAGGAAAACAGTTTTCCAAAGCTAAAGATGACTTTTGTCCTGGTAGCTGCCATCTCCCACTGCTATCATGGAGAAGAAAATGTTGGATTTTCCCTGGTTCCTGGGTATGTGTGGAGTGGAAGGGAAGGAGATAAGAACGGAGTAGAGCATGGTGAAGAAATAAGAAGGAAAGAAGGAATGATATCCTAGACCTTTCCTCCCACTGCCTCCACCCATGCCCCGATCCAAATTAACTTCTGGAAGGAATGGTCCTTTAAATCATTTGAGCTTGTAGTCAGCTGTTGGGTGGAGCCCTGGAATCAGGGTATGGCTGCCACTCACTAACCACGTGACCTTGAGTAAGTGGCACGACTGAGTAAGGTTTAAACTAGAATAATGAGATATCAGTGTGAGTTTTGACTGTTTTACAGTAAAACAAACAAACAATAAAAAAAAAAAACACTAAGTTTCAGGCAGGATCATACATGGAAAGCAACAACAACAAAAAAGGGTTTCCAGGGACACAGGCATCCATACCACCTGTGTGGTTTCAACTGCCCACTGCCCAGAGGCCTGGTTGCACCTACTTGAATTTCCCTCAGATCTTTGTCATGAAGATTCTGAAGGGGGTCAATGAAGTTCTGCTTCACTTCCATGTCCAAAGAGTCTTTCACCTCCGAAAGCTCCCGCATAGCCTCGCCTACCTCACCCAGAGCTGGACCTGCAAGGGGAGAATGAAGCACTTTTTTCATGAAAGAACAAAGATGAATTGCATTTGCATTAACAGGTCCATTCCCAGATGAAAGCCCAGAGACCATCACCTGTGTTGTGGGCACCACACAGACAAGAGGATGCATAATGCCCTGGGGAGAGTGTGTCTTTCCCCCTTTGCACCATTTATTGTAGGCTACTGACTCTAGCTTCTTACTAACGTATACCCTGGGAAGCAGCAGTGCTAGCTCAAGTAGTTGGGTCAAGTTCCTCGCTCCCACTCCCACAATGACTATTGCAAGCATTTGAGGATTAAACCAGTGGATGGGAGTGAACACCTGGTGTCTTTCTCTCTCTCTCTCTCTTTCTCTCTCCCTCTCCCCACTCCCTCTCTAATAACAACAACAACAATTCTGAAAATAAATTTTTGGTCCCTGTATAAAGATATAAACCTGAGAATCAAAATATAACAGAGGTTGACTAACTTCCTACACAGTTTCCTTCCTGCATTACAACACCCAAGGACAACGGACAGAAGTGAAACATGACAGAACACTCCTTACCGAAGTTGCAGTCATCTCCAAGCTCTCTTCCAAACTTGAGCATGGCCTCTGCAAGCAGTGCCTCTGCTTGAGGGTAGCCTGGCCCCTTCTCCTGGCCACGGATTTTAGACATGGTGTTGATCATGCTGAGCTTAGCTCGGGAAGCTGAAGACAAAGAGAACAGGATTTCAAAGGAGGTGGTGTGGCACAGCGGCAACAGGGCTGGATACACAGTCAGGCCTCCCGAGGCCTGCAGACCGGCTCAACTACTAAAAACTGGACCTCACATGTCTGGGCCTCAGCACCCTCCCTTGTAATGTGTGGTAGAGGGTACAGTTATATATACATTAAAATAAAAAAAAAAGTGACCTCTCCCTTTCCCTTAACATCTTATGAGGAATAACACTGAAAGGCCAAAGCCATTCTTGGTGAAAGGCTAAGGGCTCAGACCCCACGCCTACTTGCCCTTGCCTGACCCCTCTTCAATGTAGTGACCCCTGTGGTGACTGCAGAGCAGGGTGATTTTTGGAGATCATTTTGAAAACTCCTGAATCATCCCTAAGTTTTATTTTAATCTTACATCTCAATTCTAGGGGTCTGTGGAATGAAATATGCAATCGTAAATACTTGCAGCATGAGCTTACACCATATATATCTTATACCAAAACTATTCTATATAATTTTTTTTTGACAGGCAGAGTGGACAGTGAGAGAGAGAGACAGAGAGAAAGGTCTTCCTTTGCCGTTGCTTCACTCTCCAATGGCCACCGCGGATGGCGCGCTGCAGCCGGCGCGCCACGCTGATCTGATGGCAGGAGCCAGGTACTTATCCTGGTCTCCCATGAGGTGCAGGGCCCAAGCACTTGGGCCATCCTCCACTGCACTCCCTGGCCACAGCAGAGAGCTGGCCTGGAAGAGGGGCAACTGGGACAGAATCCGGCACCCCAACCAGGACTAGAACCTGGTGTGCCGGCGCCGCTAGGCGGAGGATTAGCCTAGTGAGCCGCGGCGCCGGCCTCTATATCATTTTATGTGAACACTTCTCAACTAAGATTCTGACCATAAACAGATCCATAAAGAACAAAAAACACTACATTCATTGAATATTTATTAATTGCTTCTCTAGCACACAAATGAATCTGAAAATTAGTTTTGTGCCTCAGCATTTAAACTTTTTGCTTTTATTTTTATAAAATAAGATACTCAGAGAGTTATTCTAGTTTTGTTAATGATAGAGAAAGTCCACGACTTAACTGTTGCTAAGCCACCTGAGCTCCTCAGGTTCATTATTAAAAGAGCTGGATCAATCAATTGCTGGGACTGTGCCTAGGATCACATCTGTGGGGGAATCCCTGAGAGAAACACAGTTAAAGGACCTTCTGGCCTTCAGTAGCTGGCATTACATCTCAAACTATTTCAAACAGGCTTCTACTCAAATTGTGGGCTCAGAATCACAGACTGACACAAGGAGCATTATCAGGAAAGGACCCCACCCCAACCCTGTTACCCTGTGCCCGGCTCTACCAGTCCACAAGATGGTTATGGTCTCTGCTTTTACAAATTTTGCAATAACTGAGGGTAAAGTATATTTTAAAAGTAACTAAAGTGCCATGATGGGGACTACAGCCAGTCACAGAAATCTGGCTCTGCCTTAGCCTGTGGGAGCAGGAGCTCTGAAGGATTCCTAAAGGGAAACATCATGGAGCTCAGAACCCATCATGTGTAGCAGTCAGGCTGACAGCCACGCAAAGCCTGGTGGTGAGAGGGAAATTACTAACCTACTCACTTTTTATTCACTTTGTTTTTCATATAAAAGTGATCAGACATGTTAAATTTCAAAAACTGAAAACATCTCATTTTTGAGGGAACAATATCATTAGAATATACTGGCAAAGTCTTTTCTGCACCAAGCCACATCTGACCCAAGAAAGTCTGTCTGTACCTTCAAAGTGCTCACAGTCAAGTGAGGAGTCAGCAAAACAGATGGTGGCAACAAACATGGTAAATGCCATTATGGCTAATATGCATAAGGTACTAGAGAAGAAGTAATAACAGTATAAACAGAAGCAAACACACAGTATTAAGACATACAGAATGAAGGGGAGAAACAAAGATAAATGGAGAGAAAAGAGAAATGAAGCCATACACAATAATCCCTTGAAGTCCTGTTTTAAATATTCTACTTTTTCAAAAGTTAGAAAGTTGGTTGTGTGCTCTCCTCGGCAGCACATGTAACAAAATTAGAACATTACAGAGAAGATTAGCACGGTCCCTGTCCAAGGATGACATGTAAATTTGTGAAGCGTTCCATAATTTTTTCTTCATTAGACAACGAATCTTCTGGCACCTTGACCTTAGATTTTCTAGCCTCCACAACTGTAAGCAACAAAGTTCTGTTTACTAATTATTTAGTCTAAGGTATTCTGTTACAGCATCTCAAATGGACTGTGGCCTTTATTCAAGTATCATGTAGGTAATGGATAACTGACTCTAATTCCTACCTGGGCATTGTTAATGCTCAAAGCTCTCAAATGTAAAACAGAGATATTATTTGCACAGATATAATAAATTCTATTGTCCTGATGATTGCAGTTGAAGACCATTAAACTGGAGCTAATTGAGGGATATACCATCAAGTAAAGAAAAGGTTAAGACGACCAAGAAGCCGGTGCCACGGCTCACTAGGCTAATCCTCTGCCTGCAGCGCTGGCACACCAGGATCTAGTTCTGGTCCGGGCACCGGCTTCTGTCCGCGTCGCTCCTCTTCCAGTCCAGCTCTCTGCTGTGGCCTGGGAAGGCAGTGGAGGATGGCCCAAGTGCTTGGGCCCCTGGGCCCGCATGGGAGACCAGGAGGAAGCGCCTGGCTCCTGGCTTCAGATCAGCACGGCGCAGGCCGTAGCAGCCCTTTGGGGAGTGAACCAATGGCAAAGGAAGACCTTTCTGTTTCTCTCTCTCTCACTAACTCTGCCTGTCAAAAAAAAAAAAAAAAAAAAAAAAAAAAAGAGAGAGAGAGAGACCAAGAGTATGACCAATGTGTGCTAGCATCAGGAGGAAGACTTCATGAGGAATTTGAAAATTTTTTTGAAGGTTTAATAATAGCAACTATTTGAATGTATGTTTTTTCATTTCTTTCTGCCCTTCCTCTTCCTTAGCATCTTCTATTTTTATTTGTTGTATAATGGCAATGAGGCATAAAGTTGTTGGTGGGATTTTCAGAACTAAACTACATTCATATATATAAATATACATATATATATATATATAAGGTTGGTTGCTGAGATGTGCTTACATTATGATTCTATTAACTGTCTTCTGGTAAGTTGTTTTTAAAATTAATATATTGAGGCTGATTTTAAATTAATTTTGAATATTCAATTATCATGAGCCTTAATCTTTTACCAATTACTTCAGAACATCTTGAATGTGTTCTACATTTTCATGAGGACAAAACTCATATTCTTTTATTTCTTCAAGTGACCTAAAATACTTTTTTACTGTTTCAGTTTTTTTAAAGTTTATTTAAGGAATATGAACTTCACACATTTCATATATACAAATTTAGGAACATTAGTGATTCTTCCCACCCTACCCTCCCTCCTGACCACACGCCTACCCTTCTTCCTCCTCCCTCTCCTATTCCCATTCTTATTTTTTACAAAGACCTATTTTCAGCTAACTTTATACTCGTAAGATTAACACTACACAAACTGTTCCTCAAGAGTCGAGACAGGGGCTGTTCAGAATCATGGCATCTCAAAGTATCAGTTTCACTCTTATACATTATTTTAAGAAGTGGGCACTTAAATTTACTCACAAACTCATTAAATTTTTATTAAGAATAGAGTTAGTAAAACTTCCGTGTTCTTGAAAAATATCATCAAACCTAACCATTAACCATCTTTTAAATGTTAACAAATTGTTTCAAGCAGTACTTTAAGAAACTGAAAGTAGGCCTGAAAAATACAAATACTACTCAGATTCCTATTATATAGTCTCAGCATAGCTGTGTGTGCCTTATAGTCCTAAATGCTTGTCTTCTGACGAGTGATCTCACTCCTCACTTCTGAACTGACTTCCCCCAGAGCTTTACTCTTTCTTACAAATTGTTACGGTCTCTCTGAATATACTCCTGTCCTTACTCTCCCACTCTCACTTTCCTAGTTCAAGTTGCCCACACTCGGTTTACTGCAGAGACAGCCTCCTAAAAGCAATTTCTGCCCTGGTCCCTGAGAGCAGGCCTCTGGTGTACCAATCTGTGGATCTCCCAGTGAGGCCGGCGCACAGCCATGCATGCTGTACATGTCTAACGTGCATCTGCTGAAGGCATGAGCAAGGAATGAGCACACTAAAATCTTGCAAAAGATGGACGTGGTCTCTGCCCACATGCAGGCACAGGTGACTGGGAAGCTTCTGAAGCGTAACAGAGAACTGCAACTACAAATTTTGCTTCCTTAGGAAATAAAAGCTATGGCAATCCAATAAACCTTTTTAAATATGAAAAACACCTGACCCTGCTAATGGCAGGGCTGTATTACAGTCACTATCTGAACAGAGAACTCTTAGAAATTGCGATTTATTTCAAATGTAAATACAAGAGTAAATAAAACATGAAAGTTGGAAGCCAACAGAATCAGATGACAAAGTTGAGGCAAATTCTCAGATAGCATAAAGAGAAACAGCAAGGAAAAACAGGAAAGGGAGGCTAGAATCATGATTAGCTCAGGAGGTCCAGCAGCTGAGTGATGGGAGTTCCAGGGAGAAACAGAAGCGTTCAGCAGAAGCTTTTGTAAGTCCAAGAAAATTCCCCAGAACTCAAGAACAGGTGAGAAGACCCACTGAACATCCAGCACGATGGATAAAAGAGGTCCACACCAAGCACTATCAATAAGAAATTTCAGGGGCTGGTGCTGTGGCACAGCAGGCCAAGCTTCTGTCTGCAACACCGGCATCCCATATGGATGCTGGTTCAAGTCTCGGTTGTTCTACTTCCAATCCAATTCTCTTCTGATGTGCCTCACAAAGTAGTGGAGGATGGCCCAAGTGCTTGGGTCCCTGTACCCACATGGGAGACCAGATGAAGCTCCTAGTTCCTGGCTTTGGATTGGCCCAGCTCTAGCCATTGCAGCCAATTGGGGAGTGAAACAGAAGATGGAAGACCTCTCTGTCTCTCCCTCTCTAACTCTGCCTCTCAAATAAATAAATACATCTCTAAAAAAAATAACTTCAAAACAAGGAGATCAAAGACAAGTTCCTAAAATCTTTTAGAGAGGAAATGATACAAAATAGTAAGAATCAGATGGTCATTGAATATGAGAAATGAAATGAATAATATGGGAAATTTCCTTGGAAAAGAATAGAGTCATGAGTCCAAATTTCTTAACAAAATAATTCACAAGTCTGTATTTATCAATGGATTATAAAAGCAGAAGGAGGACATTTTCAAACACACAAGGAAGGTCTTAACTTTTTCTTAAGTTAATGAGAGGCTTATTCCACCAAAAGGAGGTTATAAATCAGGACAAGGAATGGGTATCTGATCTACAAAACAGGGGTGTGATGTAAAGAACAGGCAACAAGATGATGGCCGAGGGAAATTTCACGAAGGTCCCTGTACATCCCATATCCAGGGCACCCGCGGCAGGCACTACTCACAGCCGATGCGTGGCTCAGGGAGCTGTCAGCTGTGAGGAAGTTGCATGCTCCCTTCCTCCGTGGGATCATTCTGAAGCATGCCTGGCTCCCCATTCTGCCCATGAGACCAAGTTACAGCTGTATACCACCACTGCACCATTTATGGGCCTCCCCTCATCCCTACACTCCTAACAGGGTTTCCTGGAATCACCTCCCACACCAACCACAGGTGCTCATATCCTGGCTTCATGCTTTGCCTCTGAAGGAAACCAGGCTAAGAGAGCAACCAATCCAATATGCAGCATCAGGCATCTCAAAAAGGAAGAACACCTGGCATGTTTCCAGGTACGGAGAGGAGAGGACATTCATATGCACGGCAGAGGGAGCAATTAAGCAGAGGTCTACAAAATTTAATGACAAGAAAAATAGGGTGAAGATTAAATCTCGGAAAAATAAAAAGGTTGTACAAGAAGGGAAATACAATCATATTGTTCTACTTAGCTTTGGACAAAACTGTCAGGGAATAAAATTTAAATAAAAATTTAAGTACTTAATAATGAAAACTATTCTACAATATCAAGCTACAAATACACTGGGGGGAAAATGAGAGAAGGGAAGCATGTGGAACACGGGAAAAGAGCAATCCCTATACTCTAAACTAAGACAATCAGACAGAAAACACCTAAAACCGGGAGTCATGTGAGGAGTTTTAAGACTGAAACCAAAAACCACAGGAACGGCCTGAACAGTCTCAAAAGCACCGCTTGTGGGGAGTGGAAATGAAGGCAGGCCTGAAATTCCATGGAGACCGCATTTTGTAGAACTGGAAGCTTCAGGTTTTTGTTCTTGTTTTTTTCCTTTTTAAATAATATGTTTGTATCTTGCCTGGGTTCAAGTGCCAAGCAGCTCCACTTTTTAGAGTCCAGTTTCCTGGTTATGCGCTCCCTGGGAGGCAACAGGTAATGGCTCAATTATTTGAGTCACTGCTACTCATTTGTGAGACCCATATGAAGTTCCCAGCTCCTGACTTTGGCCTGGCTGTTGTGGACATTTGAGTGCTGAACCAGCACGCACACACACGCACATACACACACACACACACACACACACTCTCTCTCTCTCTCTCTCAAATAAAAGAGAAAATAAATAAAACTAAATATAAACAATATTCATATTCATAGTGTCTTCACAGCCTGTGTTGGGCATTGCCTAAAATCTCCATTACAATACAGCGCCTGTCAGATGTTCCAGGGGTGTGTCTGCGGTTAAGCTACGTAAGATCAGACCAATGGCAGGGATAGGTCGGCTTTAGTTCCGGACACATGGACAGTGCGTGATCCCTATACTTTACTTAAGGTGCCCCTGTGTGGTCCACCCATGCCTGCGTGACCTTTTCGTTGACTGGCTCCCCTACTGCGCATGTCCTTCGTAAGCTTTATAAGCCTGCACACGTCCTCAATAAAGCGGCTCCTGCTTCTACAGAACTCACAGGTGCTTGTGGTGTGTTCATCACCCGTCGACCTTACCCTTCCCGTTTGCCTTGTTGGGGAGTGTCTGTACTGGCCCCTGCTGGTCAGGGGCCAGCCTCGGACTTGAGACCCCGAAAGCCTGGGCACTGCTCTGACCTTGGGTCTTTTTGTTTTTAAGATTTTATTTATTTCTTTGAGAGGCAGAGTTACAGAGAGAGGAAGAGAGGAAGAGAGAGAGAGAGAGAGAGAGAGAGATGAAGGTCTTCCATCTACTGGTTCACTCCCCAGATGGCTGCAATGGCTGGAGCAGGGCCTATTTGAAGCCAGGAGCCAGGAGCTTCCTCCATGTCTCCCACGTGGGTACAGGGGCCCAAGCAGTTGGGCCATCTTCCACTGCTTTCCCAGGCCATAAGCAGAGAGCTGGATTGGAAGAGGAGCAGTCAGGACATGAACTGGTGCCCATATGGGATGCCAGTGCCACACACAGAGGCTAGGCCTACTATGTCACTCACAGCACCAGCACCTGACCTTGGGTATTTTGGCAAAAATTTACACTGAAAAAATGTGTCCATTGCTATCAGGACAACTTGCCAGGAAGGCAAAAGTTAATGTTGTTTAGCAGGTGAAATGATATCATAAAATACCATCAAAGGAAAGAACATGAATTTACATCGGGGTGATTTCTGAAAGGCAATTTACTGGGTGAACTGGAACAGCAGGAAGTAAAATCAGGATAGCTGTAAAAGGCTGACCTGTTCCCCTAAGAGGACTCTTGCTTTTGTCCTCAGCTTCTTGACCTCAAGATCTTAAAAGCTAACGAATGGGGTTAGCTGAGGCTCACTCTTTTTTTTTGTTGTTGTTGTTGTTGTTGTTGTTGTTGTTGTTGACAGGCAGAGTGGACAGTGAGAGAGAGAGAGAGAAAGGTCTTCCTTTGCCATTGGTTCACCCTCCAATGGTCACCGCGGCTGGCGCGCTGCGGCCAGCGCACCATGCTGATCTGATGGCAGGAGCCAGGTACTTATCCTGGTCTCCCATGGGGTGCAGGGCCCAAGCACTTGGGCCATCCTCCACTGCACTCCCTGGCCACAGCAGAGAGCTGGCCTGGAAGAGGGGCAACCGGGACAGAATCCGGCGCCCCGACCGGGACTAGAACCCAGTGTGCTGGCGCCACAAGGCGGAGGATTATGAGGCTCACTCTTAATCACCTCCCGACTCCACAGCAAGATCTGTAGCATCCATGATGTGCTTTCTAATTCTGGGAACAGCTGAGGATGTACAAGCTCTGGTAAGATTACAACAGAAGCTCTGCTTACCCTGCCTGAGTTACCTCCCTCTGACCTAAAAGTGGTATTCGGATGAGTCACCACTCAGTCTCTGCTAAAGTTGCCTATCTAGTGTGGCAATGAGTAGGCAATGCTGAAATCTCAGTACTTTGGCTATGTCATATAAATATTATTCATTCTTAATCAAACTGAACAAACAGGAAAACAAACCATTAGATCTTGCCTTTCCCAGAAACAAGTACAGTCAAGTAAACATTAGTTGTGAGATCATACAGAACCCAGGTAAGAATCCAGGCTGTAAATCCTGCTGCCCATGGATCTATGAAAAGGATCGCATTCACACAGTGGTCATCAGGATGCAATGATAAACAGCAGAACCAGTAACCAGTACAGACCTCAGGATGGGCACTGGACACAAGGCAAGTGCTCCCTTCTTTTCTTTCCCAGGCTTGCCTTCTATGCGTGTACATGCCAGGGTGCTTGTTCTACTGACAATGTGGTCATGCAGGGAACTACATTTCCCAGACTCCCTTCCCTGTATGTTTCCATGGACCAAGGAGAATTGGGCCAAAGTGAGCTTGTACAAGTGAGGCAGGGATCTCAAGACTTGGAAGGCTGGCACTGGGTAGAGGAGATCAGAGGCACAAGTGCCAATAGGACCCAATTTGTCCTCACTCTTTCCTATTGCAGGCTGAATTATTTTATTTAAAATTGTAAATTTGGGGGTTGGAGGTTTGGGTCAGCAGTTAAGACTCTCATAATTCCATGTCAGAGTGCCTAGGTTTGATACCCAGCTCCGGCTCCAGATTCCAGCTCTCTGCTAATGCAGACCTAGGGAGGCAGTGGTGATGGCTCAAGTAACTGGGTTTCTGTCACCTACACGGGAGACCTGGATTGGGTTGCTGGCTCCTAGCTTTGGCCTTCAGTCCTGTCCTGGCTGTTGTGGGTAGCTGAGGAGTGAACTAATAGATGGGGGAATTCCCTCTTTCCCTCCATCAAAAAAATTTCTTTAAATCTTAATTTTAGATAAAATTCTTCTGCATCATACTCTTCTAAACCTTAGAAAATATTTCCCTTTTCAAAAGCACCATGACCTCTTAATGGGCTCCAAAATGGAACTAGAGGCTATTGATAAAATCGGCTCACACCATCAACTCTGTGGTCTGACAGGCCGGTTTGAGCAGGTTGCACTGCCGGCAGCTTGGCCTGCTTTTCCCCTACCAACATTAGATGTCAAGGATCCCAAAGCTGCTTAGCCTTTTCCTTTCTCCTGACTTCATTTTGCAAAGTACAAAGACTAGGGTGCCCCTGCCCAGATAGTCTAACCAGACAACAGCGGGGAGATTCTGAGGAAAACCCCAGCTCCTGCTCTCGAGGAGGTTATCGCCTGGGTGGACAGACAAGGGCACCCTGCTCCCTGAGGTGAGGCAGAATGTGGGCCACACTGTGTGCAAGCTTTCAGTGTACTTAGACCACAGACAGCTGCAAATTCTACCAGAACAGGCAGGCTGGGAAAGTCACTGAAATGCAAGTTTACTGGAAGGGTAAACTGTGGAGGCTCAGGGAGAAGGTGAGGAAGACCATTCTGGGCATCTGGAGGATTCCAGCAAAGGCACATTAAAAAAGAATGTATCGAGTGTTCAGAGGGTGCGGAACAACCAGAACCCTCAAGTACTGCTGGTGGGAGGACAGACTGGGAGAACATTCTGGACAGCCATTTGGCCCACTCATGAAAACTAAATACACCAATACACCCTCTGACCCAGTAATTCTACTTCAAGGGACAGATCCATCAGAAATGTACACATAAATAATAGGCATGCACACAAATGTGCTAATCAAGATAGCTGGAGAATGAAAACACCTAAGTGCTTGCTGCTGAGAAAATAAATTCTCACTAGAGAATGTTATACAGCATTGAGAATAAAAGGAAAATCACACTCAACAACAACAAAGCAGGAGTTGAACAAAAGAAGCCAGATCAAAAGAGTACATGGTTGATGGTTCTGTGTAAGTAAAGCTCTAAAACAGATGAATGTGTATAGTGTCAGAAGGCAGGGCAGTTTGTGGCTGGGAGGGGACTTCTGGGATGATGACAACATTCAACTTCTTGAACTAGGTAACTTTACAGAGGACTATCCGTTGTTAACAATTCATTGAGCAATACAGGTACACAAAAAGCAAAGTATGCAAATAATTTAAAAAATCAATTTAGAAATCCAAAAATAAATGCTATGCCATGTCCTGCCCTCAGAGATTCTGGTGTTACCGGTTTTGGCCTACGCTCTGAACAATGACAGTTTTTCAAGGAACTTGGTGATTTTAATGTTTAAGCCAGGTTGCAACCACCATGCTGGAGTGTCTAGACTGAACACCTGGGAGGTGATGACGCAAATCTGAGATGAAGAACACAGAAGACGAGATTTGGAGAGGAAATGTGTAGGTGCTTCAGTCTCACAAATGCAAAGCCTGGCAGAATGTCCACATGTGTAAAGCACAGACAGGACTTGAGTGCTAAAGAAGGTGGGTTAACAGAGAGAAGAAAAGAATAAAAATGGCATGCCTAGATTATCATGGACAGGAGGAAAGTTCTTAAAGTTGGTGGGTCTACATACAAATATGTAATGGTGCCTCTAGTGCAACACTGAGGATTAAGACAAGAGAGCCCAATCCAGGCCAAAAAATACAGTTGGTAAGCGTTGAATGTGGGAAAGGTAAGAAGGCCACTGTGGATTAAACTGTGTTCCTTCAAATCTGCCAAGTAAAAACCCTAACTCTCAGTGTGACTGTATTTGGAGATAGCGTTTTCATGAAGCAATTGCAGTTAAGTAAGGTCAAAGGTTAGGGTCTTAATCTGATACGACTGACAGTCTTGTCGGAAGAGGAAGAGAAAGATCAGCCCCTCTCCACACACAAGAATAGGTCATGTGAGGACACTGTGAGAAGGTGACTGTCTGGAAGCCAGGAGGAGAGCCCTCATCAGAAATCAAACTGGCCAGTACACTGATCTTGGAACTTGGAACTGAGAGCAAACGATTTCTGTGGTTGTAGCAATCCAGCCTATGGTATTTTATTGTGGCAGCATGAGCTAACTTCATGACCTGACTGCAGTGTGGTTAAGATCACATTCTAGGGTTATGGCAGGATATGAATTTGGGGTGGATGGACTGCTATTAAGCCTACTATATTATCTTTTTATATCTTATTATTTTAACAAACTTTACATCAAAGCAAGTTTTATGAACTAGCTGAATTCTTACATTTATGAGAAAATCATTTATTAAAGTCTCATTTCACATATATTTCTGAAGCTTCATTCCATCTGGGTTTATTCTTCTTGGATAAAGTCATCTGAAAGAAATTACCTTTGAAAGAAACTTTACAGAAGATAAAATTTCTTGGCAGTAAAACTGATTGAGTCCTTGGGTAATGATATCTTATTAATGACAGCCTTGTTTCCCCAAGCAGTAAACATGAGCTCAATGAATGTGTAATCTAAGATTTACATAAGTAAACAAGAGGCAGGTCCCTAATACTCTCTACTCTTTCCTTAAATTTAAGTTATACAAGTTACATATATGTCATATATACACATTTAGGAACATAGTGACACTCCCTCCCTCTCCCTTTTTTCAGTATACTTAATGATTGTAGAGTCAACCCTACTATTCAACAAATAGTATGAAGAGAGAAAAAAGAATACAGTTCCTCAATGGGAGAGACAAGAGCTAAAAACAATCACCCAATCTCAAAATGTTTATTTCACCCCAATACAATATATTTCAAGTATTGTATTAGCTACCTGGGATCAGGGAAAACATATGGTATCTGTCTTTTTGGGACAGGCTTATTTCACTAAGTATAACAGTTTCCAGTTGCATCCATCTTGTTGCAACAGACAAGATTTCATATATTTTTTTACAGCTGAGTTGTACTCCATAGTGTATATATACCATAATTTCTTTATCCAGTCAACAGTTGATAGACATGTGGGTTGATTCCACATCTTAGCTACTGTGAATCATGCTGCAATAAACATGGGGGTACTGATAATGCTTTCATTTACTGATTTCTTTTGGTTTGGATAGATTCCCAGGAGTGGGATGGCTGGATCATATGGTAGGTCTATATTCAGATTTCTGAGGTATCTCCATACTGTCTTCCACAGTGGCTGCACCAGTTTACATTCCCACCAACAGTGGACCAGGGTAGCTTTTCCCCCACATCCTCACCAGAATTTGTTGTTTGTTGATTTCTGTATGAAAGATATTCTAACTAGAGTCAGGTGAAATCTTATTGTAGTTTTTTTTAAAAGATTTATTTATTTGAAAGAGTTATACAGAGAAGGTGAGGCAGAACATGGTAAATGCTACAAATTCAGACTGTTCTTCCAGAGATAGCTGTGAAGTTCTGAGTGGCACACTACTGACTGGTCAAACTCCCAGTTTATGGGGAATTTTGTTGCACTCCAAATATCATCAGTGGTGACTAAGTAATATTTCACTTCTCCACTTAAAAAAATCTTAATACTATTGGTTTAACTCTAATTAACATACAACAATTCTTAGGTGTTTAAATTTACCTGAAATGTGATCCCTGTTAAATATGAGTGGGAATAAGAGAGGGAGGATATGTACAGTTTTGCACATGCTCAGTCAGACTTGCCCCAAACGGTAGAGTTAGAAACATGCCAGGGGATTCCAATTCAATCCCGTCAAGGTGGCATGTACCAATGCCATCTCACTAGTCCAAGGGATCAATTTCAGTTCACAATTGATCAAAATGATAGGATTAGGACTCAAAGGGATCACATAAACAAGACTAGTGTCTGCTAATACTAACTGATAGAATTAAAAAGGAGAGAATGATCCAACATGGGAAGTGGGATATACAGCAGGATACACAAGGGGAGGGGGAGGGAGAGGGAGAAGGAGAGGAAGAGGAAGAGGGAGAGGGGAGGGGGAGGCGGAGGAGAGGGGAGGGAGAGGGGAGGAGGATTGGGAGGGGGAGGGAGATAGGAGGGACAGGATGAGGAAGATGGAGCGGGGGAGAGAGAGAATCTTCAATGGCTGGAGCTGGGCCAGCCTGAAGCCAGGAGCCAGGAGCATTCTCTGGGTTTTCTTCATGCGTACAGGGGCCCAAAGACTTGGGCCATCCTTGGCTGCTTTCCCAGGCAGATCAAATGTGGAGCAGCTGGGACTCAAACCAGTGCCCATATGGGATGCCAGTGCTGCAGATCACAGCGCTGGCTCCATAGATCCAACTTCCTGAATCATGACCTGCTGCCTCCCAGGGAGTACATCAGCAGGAAGCTAGAATCAGAAGTTCCAGGACTAGGAACCTAGGCACTCTGATCATAGTATGTGGGCATCTGAAGCAGCATTTTAACTGTTAGCCCAAATGCTAGTCCCCAAATCAGGAGTTCTAACGGCACTGAAATTTTTTTTTTTTTTTTTTTTTTTTTTAGTTTCTTTTAGTATAACCCAAAATCAAGATTTGTAACAAATAGGAGTGAAGCTCTAGGAACCAGCAGCCTTTTGGAACAGGATGCTCAGATACAGATGCCCAGCATGAATCTGAGCACATGGTAGGAGATGGAGGAGCCTGGGGGTGGTGGATACCGGTGTTAACTGCGGGAGAGGGCAGAGATGAGGGCTGAGCCTGCTCTTTTCTACTCAAGCTTTCATCCCACCCCACATTATATGACAGAAGTGTATGGGGAGAGACCTTTAGTAAATAAAAAAGGAAAATTACAACCTGCCCTAAACTGCTATGTTACACTTTAAAGCATGGCCTCCTTCCCTCTTCAACTGTGAAATTTCAAGTAAGAAAACATATTGACAGGGCATCTGTCTGTCACAAAAGGGGAGAAGAAAACCCAACCCCCGCCCTCGGCCTGTGAGGATGAACACAGATGACGAACTCAGGCAGAACAGGGGGCCACCAAATTCCACATCACATCTTCCTGTTCTGACTCTAAGGGAGAAACCAAATGGACTGTGGCCCCATCAGTGACAATCAGAGTCACACAACAAGCTCTCTGGAAGTCACTCAGAGCTGGTAGGGACTAACCCCTTCATCATCACTATCTACTTTTTAGAAACCAAACCTCACTGCCCCAAAGAGCAGAGGTCTTTAGCAGGACAATGCTGAATGGCCCGTACTACTATCCACAAATGCTACTATTTTGTCTAAAAACAGAAAAAGCCCCAGAGTACCTTGAAAACCTGAACACAGGGCCCACATTTCAATCCTCAGCTACCATGTCTTAAGTATCTACTACACATACATCATCACTTTAGTCCTACAGTAATAAGAGACAGGTTTTTCCATTTCACAGATAAGGAAAATGACGTACAGAAAAACCATGTAACTTGTCCAAGGATGCAGACCAACAGGAGGCTGAGCCAGAATCTGAATCCCATTTGTGACTCAACAGCCAGTTCTCTCCACAAAATGCTACACCTTCTCTGACTGCTTTATCAAATCTTCATTCAGGCAGGTCCGGTTAAGACTTGTTAGCAGCAAAATGTGAAATCTTAGCGATCTCCACACTTGTTGAGTGATTAAAAATGCAGAGAGGACAAAGTGTGATCACTCAGGCAGCCACATGAGGACTCCATGGTGGTTAACAGGCTGGTGGTCTTTCCATCGGTGTGTCCCTGGGAGAGGGGTGAACTGTCTAACCTCTCAGATTTCTCCTTCCTTATTCAACATAAGAGGACTGGTTTACCCAATTTCTGTAATTCTAGAAATCCCTGACATGGGGAAGTGTTTAGCCTAGAGGTTAATTTGTCAGCTGAGACATCGCCATCCTACATGTGAGTCCTTAGGTTCAATTCCCAGTTCTAGGTCTGACTCCAGCTTCCTGATAGTGGAAACCCTGGGAGGCAGCAGGTGATGGTTCAAGTAATTGGGCCCTGCCATGTAGGAGATCTGTACTGAGATCCTGGCTCCCAACTGCAGTCCCATCCAGGGGCCATTGTGAGCATTTGAGGAATGAACCAGGGGATGGGAGACCTCTGTTTCTCTCTCAAATTAAAAAAAAAAAAAAACAAAAAAAAAACACTTAAATAAAATAATTTTTAAAACTTAAAATTTCTTACCAGGATAAGTGGACTAGAACATTTGCAAATAAGCAAATGGCATCAATACCAATATATATAGCATTTCAGTTTAAATTTTCAAAACCAAAGAAATGTATTCCTTTATAAAACCATTATGGAGATCAAAACCATTATGTCTTACATTATGACTTCAATAAAAGAATTTAATTGCTATTTTTTTCAAGTCTTTGTTTTTTAAATTTTCTATTAAGAATATATACTTTAAGTTGAACTAGAATTTTCTAATAAGAATATATACTAGAACCAAATAATTTTCTTTTTTTTTATTTTTTATTTTTTTTTATTTTTTGACAGGCAGAGTGGACAGTGAGAGAAAGAGACAGAGAGAAAGGTCTTCCTTTGCCGTTGGTTCACCCTCCAATGGCCACCGCGGCCAGCGCGCTGCGGCCGGCGCACCTCGCTGATCCGATGGCAGGAGCCAGGAGCCAGGTGCTTTTCCTGGTCTCCCATGGGGTGCAGGGCCCAAGCACCTGGGCCATCCTCCACTGCACTCCCTGGCCACAGCAGAGAGCTGGCCTGGAAGAGGGGCAACCGGGACAGAATCCGGCGCCCCAACCGGGACTAGAACCTGGTGTGCCGGCGCCGCTAGGCAGAGGATTAGCCTAGTGAGCCGCGGCGCCGGCCTAGAACCAAATAATTTTCTAATGATTTGATTTCCGTGTTAGATCTTGGCAAAATAAGTATGTTTTTGAAAGATCAAATGGACATTTTCAAGGAAAATGTAAAATTTTGTTAGGGATAACTAATTCCTACATGCAACTAATACTGTTAAAATTTGCAGGACAAAAGTGAAATTTAAAGTTGAAAATAAAACCTCTTTTTCAAGATGAAAAAATTAGCACTGTATACTCCTGTTACTTACTTGATAATCATTTCCTATTCAATTAATGCAAAGATCCACAGTATCACAGAAATAACAAAGGATAGTGCCCAAAAATGTTGTGATGGTAAAATAAGATGATGTAAGTAATCAAAATAGAAACTAAAAAGATAGTTTTTTTCTCTCTTCTCCTGCTTTTGCTTGGAAAAAATTTTCGTTTACTTAAAAATCTACTCACTGCTTTATCATATATCAAGGTACAATGATGCCTTTAATTGAGAGAAAATTAATATTTTGTTCTTAGGAAAATCATAAAATTGATAAACATTTAGGTAGGTACACAAAAAAGAGAGGGAGAAGATTTAAATTACTAAAATCAGAAATTACAGCAGAGATATTACTACTGACTCTTCAAATATTGTACATCAACATTTTGGATAACCTAGATGAAACAGAGAACACTTAGAAGCACACAACCTACCGAGATTAACTCACAGAGAAATAGAAAATCTGGGGCCGGTGCTGTGGTGTAGTAGGTTAAGCTTCTGCCTGTGGGGTCAGCATCCCATATGGGTGCTGGTTTGGGTCCTGGCTACACCATTTCTGATCCAACTCCATCCTAAAGGCTAGAGAAGCAGTGGAAGATGGCCAGGTGCTTGGGCATCTGCACTCACGTGGGATTCAAAGAACCTCCTGACACGTGGCTTTGGATTGGTCCAGCTCCAGCCATTGTAGCCATTTGAGCAACAAGCCAATGGAAGGAAGACCTCTCCCTCTCTCTGTAACTCTGCCACTCAAATAAATAAATCTTTAAAATAATAATATTATTATAATAAAAGAAATAGAAAATATGAACAGACCTATAACCAGTAGGAGATTAAATCAATAATCAAAGCTTTGAAAAAGACAAGCTGTGGATCTAATAACATCATTACTGAACTCCACCAAAGATTTACAGAAAAAAGTACCAATCTTCTTTAAACTTCTCAAGAAAATTAAAGAGGAAGGAATACTTCTTAACTCATATGTGGCCAGCATTACCATGCTATCAAAGCCAAAGACAACTGCAGATCCTACATGAACACTGATGAAAAAGTTCTCAGTCGCATATTAGCAAGTCAAATGCAGTAGAATATTAAAAAGAATATGCATCATGACCAAGTGAGACTTACTGATCAGTTTAATACACTGTGTTAACAGAAGAAAGTTTAAATACCACACAATCATCCCAACTGAAGCAGAAAGAGCATGACTAAAAGTTAACATTTTTCATGATAAAAAACCATTAAAGAACTAGGAAGAAAAGAAAACTACCTTAGCCTAGTAAATAAGTTATATCCAAAAACTCCACAACAAACTTCACACTCAATGGGGAAATAGTAAAAGCTTTTCCTCCCAGAGTAAAATGAGGCCAAGATATCTACTTTTGCCACTTCTATTCAACAAAGTACTAGAATACCTAAGCAGGGCAACTTGGCAAGAAAAAAGGAACCCACATTAGAAATGGATAAGTAAAATGATCTGTTTGCAAATGATATGCTTTTATAAGTAGAAAACACATACACACACGTACACATACACAAAACCTGTTTAAAAAAAAAGACTGAGCAAAGTAGTAGTACAGAAAGTCAACACATTAAGAATGTTTCATTTTTACATACTGACAATGAACACTCTGAAATGGAAGTTAAGAAAAGAATTTAATGTACAAGAGCATCTAAAAGGATAAAATACTTAGGATTTAATCATTAAATGAAAAAAAAAACTGTACAATGAAAACCACAAAAAAGTGCTGAAAAATTAAGACACAAGTAAATGAAAATAATCCCATACTCATAGATCAGAAGACTTAGTATTATTAAGATGTCAGTACTGCATAATGACCTACAGATTAAATACAAACCCCACTGAAGCCACATTGATATTCTTCAGCAGAAACAGAAAACCCACCTTAAACTCTGTAAGGAACCTCAAGGGATTCTCAGCAGCAAAAACAATCTTGAAAAAGAACAAAGCTGAAAGACTGAAAGACTACTAGTTTTTTTATTTCAAAACTTATTATAAAACTGCAGTAGTCAACACAGGATGACAGTGGAATAAACACAGAAATAAACACAAATGGAATAGGATTGAGGACCCAGAAATAAACTCTTGCACAAAGTGATTTTTGGCAAGATCTCCAAGACCCTTCAAAGTAATGGTAGTCTTTTCAACAAATGGTGCTGGGAAAACTGTGTATCTACATATAAAAGAAATGGTATTTCTCCAACACCTAATAATTAATTCCAAATGGATCAAAGACCTAAATTAAGATCTAAAACTATAAATCCCTAAGAAGAAAACGTGCAGGGTGCTTCATGGCACTGGATCTGGCAGTGATTTCGTGACTATGACACCAAAAATTTTGAATTAAAAGAATTTTTTAATATGCATCAAAACAAACCACAAACACTAAAAAGGCAACACATATGTTGGGAGGAAATATTTGCAAATCTTGTTAAGAGGTTAATATCTAAAATATACTGAAAATTCCTAAAACTCAACAACAATAAGACAACAAAAACTGGGGCTGGCGCCCTTGGTTCACTTGGTTAATCCTCCGCCTGTGGCGCCGGCACCCCACATAGGCACCGGGTTCTAGTCCCGGTTGCTCCTCTTCCAGTCCAGCTCTCTGTTGTGGCCCAGGAGGGCAGTGGAGGATGGCAAAAGTGCTTGGGCCCCTGAACCTGCATGGGAGACCAGGAAGAAGCACCTGGCTCCTGGCTTCAGAGTAGCATAGCACCGGCCGTAGCAGCCATATGAGGAGTGAACCAAAGGAAGGAAGACCTTTCTCTCTGTCTATAACTCTACCTGTCAAAATAAAAAAAAAAAAAAACTGATTCAAAAATGGGCAAAGGACTTCAATACAACCTTCTCCATAGAAGACATATGAATGATTAATAAGCACATGGAGAGACACAACATCGCTAGTCGTTAGGGAAGTGCAAACCAAAAGCACCATAACCTATCCCACATGCACTAAAATGGCTATCACAGGAGTGGGCAATGTGGTGCAGTGCAGTAAGCTGCCACTTGGGTTGCCCACAGCCTACACCTAAGTGCCAGTTCATGTTCCAGCTCCTCTGCTTCTGATCCAGCTGCCTGCTGATGTGACTGGGAAGCAGCAGGTGACGGCTCTAGTACATGTGTCCCTGCTAGGATAGAGTTCTTGGCTCCTGGCTTCAGCCTGGCGCAGCCTCAGTTACAGTGGCCATGTGGGGAGTGAACCAGTGGATGGAAGATATCTCTCTGTCACCCTGCCCTTCAAATAAATAAATAGGCAAGCAAGCAAGCAAGCAAATCTAGAAATAGCAGTAAAACAAAATAAAATGACTGCCAGAACATCAGAAAGGAACAAGTGTGGTGAGGAGATAATCAGAAACAATGTGTACTGCTGGTGACAATGTAAAATGGCACAGCTACTATACAAAGCAGTATGGCTGTTCCTCATAAGATTAAAAACAGAATTAATTTATGATTCAACAACTCCACTGCTGGTTATATACCCAAACGAATTGAAGGCAGGGCCTCAGAGACATTTTTGCATTAATGTTCATAGCAGTTTATTCGTAACAGCAAAAATGCAGAAGCCACACAAGTGTTCAACAGATGAACACATACATAAATACACATGAATTGGAATATTGCTCAGCCTTTAAAACGAAGGGAGTTCAGACATATGCTGTCATATGAATAAAACCTTAAGACATTATGCTGAGTGAAATAACCCAGTATCTATCTATCTATCTATCTATCTATCTATCTATCTATCTATCTCCCTCCCTCTCTCTTTCACACACACACACAGTGATTCCACTATGTATGAGGTACTTGGTCAAAGTCATTAAGATAAAAACAGATGGTGATTAATGGGGGGGGGGCTGGGTAGTTTATGTTCAATGAAAACAGAATTTCACTCCTGTAAGAATGAAAAGAGTTTCAGAGATGGATGGCGGTAGTGACATATATGAATGTAATTAATACCACTGAAACGTACTTAAAAGTAGTGAAGATGGTGAAGTTTATGTTATATATATTTTGCCACAATAAAAAGGGGAAAAACTCAATTGTGATTTTAAGTTTGTAAAATGCAGTACAAATACATGCCAATTGAGTATTAATATGAGTATGGATACTAAAATCACATTAAATTAGATTCAGGGCTCGCTGCAACAAAACGGATGCCACAAACAGCACTGCAGCAAATATTTCATGCTGGTAACATGGGATGATTGTGTATGCAGGCCTGGCCTCTCTCGGTGCAATCTCAGAACATCTCAGAGTCTAACACGCGGAACTCCCAGGCTCCATGCACTGAGAGCATGGGCTCCCCAGCTTGCACGCTCACAGATGCTTAGGATACAGAAGACTTTCATGGTAACGAGAAAATAGGTGAATCTCCCCAAACTCACGCAGTTTCTTTTGAATTTCACTATGAGGAGGGACTGAGGAAAAAGAAATGAAAGATGTGTCTGCTGACTTGTACAATTAAGTAACTCTAGCACCAGATCATGCTACTTTCAAGCCAAATAATGGTATTTATGTAACACTTCTCTCCAAAGCAACAGAGCTCTTTTATGCCTTGGGTGGGAAGCAGTGGAGAGATATTTTAAGACGCTGTGCTGTGGTATGCAGTCAGCAGCCCCAAGGACTTGTGACACGGGATGGCAAAAATCTCCCACCTCAGGGTGGGGTGTTGCAAGACGCCAGCTCAGGCCTCACAGCATGCTATGGGAAAGCAGGTGGTTGCACTCCAGGGGCCCAGAACAGTCCTGCAATCTGAGAAGCAGGCCTCCAGTGTACTGCTATTGCAAACCAACCTCTGCTTCTTTTAGGTTTTCAGAGCAAACAGACGGAGCTGCTGAACACTAAGACACTGTTATTGGGAGTACCCTCCAGGGGACTTTTCCCTAGAGGGGGTGCCCAGGGACAAGTTGCTGCGTAAGCACCTGAGATACCCTCAGGTAAAGCTGCTCCCATCTGGGAAAAGAAAGTAAGATTTCATGAGCACCTACAAAGTATCAGGCACTATGCCTACTGCTTTGTGCTAGCCTGTTTGGAAACACAAAACTGTCTTCTTCTTAGAATACAGTGGGTTGCCACACTTCATCCTAGGGGGTTCAAGACACTTCATCTTAAATTGCAAAATTACACACACACACACACACACACACTTTATATGAGAGAGAGAGTATTCTGAATCTACCCATGCCTCAATGTAAAGTATCCAGGGAGCCAAAATCAACAGGAGCAAATAGCCTGAAGGACTTAGCAGGGAGTGATACACTTCACACAGGCGCTCCGGCCAGGAAAAAGCCATCCTATATGAGTTTTCTACACTACATAATAAAATACCACACCGTAATGGTTCAAACAACAGATCTGTTATGGGATGGTTTCTGTGGGGTAGAAGTCCAGGCAGGACTTAACCAAGGCCTCTGCTCAAGGTCTCACAAGGCTGCAAACTAAGTTCCAGTCAGGCTACCTTGCCTCCAGAAGCTTGAGTGGGGGTTACAACTGTCTCCAGGCTCATTCGGGTTTTTGACAAAATGTACTTCCTTGTAGCAGTGTGATGGAAGTCCCTGGCTTCCCACTGACCATCAGACCACACCCAATTCCCTCGCACAGGATCCGCTCCTTACATAGTCACAACATGGCAGTTTGCTGCTTCTAGGTCAGCAGGAGCTTTCCCTCCCATTAAACTAGGACAGTCTGACACAGAATGTGATCATGGAATGACACTCCATCAGCAATGACATCCCATGCAACCCAATCAAGACAGGGGTGAATGGTTGATATTTGCATATCTATAGGTTAGAAGTCATGAGCTTCACCCACACTCAAAGAGAAGAGATTATAAAAGTGACTAGAGTGTGTTTGCCACACATACCAAGACTGAGGCTATCAAAATACATTGCACATAATACAGTGAAAACAAAAGGGAAAGTCATGCCTGAATGTGGATTCTGGTTCTGCTGTAAGAACTTGAGCAAATTATTCAATCTGCCTTGCAGCTTCAGGCTTCTCTGCTGACAACAGGATCAAATCTTATCAAGGGCTATAAATAAAAATGGTCTGTCACCAACTAGCGCAAGGATCTTATAAATGAGAGTGTGCACATTCACACATTGTCCAAAGCACCGGTGAAATATATTGATTGTTGACACTAAATACGTATTATATAGAGTAACAGCTTTGATGATAACCTGTCCAAGTCTTCTGATCACTATTTGAAAGGTTAGCCACTGCTGTAAGATGGAGCTTATATATAGTTAACATGATTTAATTCATTCATTCAGCAAATTAAACAACTGCTACACACCAAATGTGGTGCTAAGCACCAGATAAATGTGTGTGTGTGTGAATGCATGTACCAGCAAGTATAGTATTTAATTTTGATGAGCTTATGACATAGGGGAAGAGAAGGCATTCATCAAGGACTTACTGATGGCACTCTTCGTAATTAGGCTTAATAAATGAGACAAATTCCTACCCTGTAAAGATTATATCCTACATGGGAAATGAGCAGACAATAGTAAAAATAGAAAACAGAAGTCAATTTCAAACATGCAGGGGTAGGGAGAGGCCAGGGAAAGATTGCATAGGTAAATGGTATTTATAGAAGGTGGCGTGGTGAGAAGCAGCAGCCATGCTGGGTGCTGGGAGAATAGTGTTCCACACGGAAGAACTTCCTGTGCAACAACCCTGGAGTAGGGACAAGGCTGAGATTATGTCAGTTCAATGGAATCCACCAGACTTAAGGAGACACGGGGTTGATGTTTAAAACAAGATGGCCATAGAAGTTGCCCAAATAACACAACATTCAGGCAGAAAACTGCATGCAAATGTTGAAAAGACCTGGAGAGGAAGTTGACTCAAGGAGGAGGACTGGGAAGGCAGGTGTGAATGAGGAAGGCCGGTGAGACTGATGCCGAAGGAGCTAGAAGGAGATGGTTAGGAATGAGATCATCAAGACCTTGCACTTCCAATTTTGTTCTAAATGAGGAACCACTCAAGAGATCTGCGGAAGGGACTCAAATGACGTGAAGATGTCTGGGGATGCATAATTGGAGTGGATCTGATATAGAACAGGAGCTCAAGAGACGCCTCTCAGAGCAGGTGATGTTAAGCTGAGACAAGAAGGTTGAGTAAGATGACTGGCGTACCCTAAGAGGTCGCTGGGGTGTGCCAGGAGGAGGAACGGCCACTACAAAGCCCTGCTCCAGGAAAAGTGCTAAAGCAGTAGAGAATCTAAGAGGCCAATGAGGCTGAAGGGAGGTAAAAGGGAGAACAAACTTGGAAGAGCAGGAGACATGGCCACCACAAGGGTCAGGCTGAGGATTTATACTTGGCAGTGGAGAGGTACATCAGGACTTTCAAAGGAGACTACATATTACAATCAATGTCTTAAATAATCTCTAGCTTTAGCTATCTTTACAGACACAAGGAATGAACATCCTTATCTACCAGTTCCAGCTGATTTACTCTAGATTACTAGAGGGGTCTCAGATACATTAAGGAACCTATTGATTGTCAATATTTTTCCAAAGATGTGGCTAAAACAGGAAAACTCTAACCTTCTCAATACATATAGCACATAAATGATACCACCTATCACCAACCTATTTTCTTCTTTAATATTTTTATCTCTGAAAGATACCACTCATCTGCCGTGCAACAGTTTCTTCACAATTGCTTTTGTAAACTGTGTTATGATTATTTTTTGGTGTCAGGATTTGGAAAGTTAAAGATGCGGCTTCCAGACTCAATACATAACCCTTAATCTTCCAATGAAGGGTGGGTATTAATGCATACATCTACTTAGTAGACATACTGAAGGCAAAGAAGATGCCAGGCACAATGCTAAGGACCCTCTCTCAAAGACATAAAGAACAATGTAATTCAGGTCCTGCCTTCTAGGAAATATAGCAGACATTGTGTTGTGGAACCAAGAATTGGATAAATGAATGCCAAGTAATATGTGTATTAATTTCATTTCCACTATCACCATATAGCTCATAATCACTGCATTTATTCAGTCTTTGGGAAAGAAGTATAACTTTGAAGTACTGGCATTCTAGGGACAAATCAGACATTTTAAAACAAAAACAGTCAACTTTTATTTTCACAGGCAATATTCTACAAATGAGATTTGAAATTATTGTTAAAAAATTCTAAATAGACATCTAATGACTGTGATGCTGGAGAAACATAGATCATGTATGCATTCAAGAGAAAAGCCTTTCTGTAGAGAACCAGACCCCTATTGTGCACTGGATTTTCCATGTTCAAAGTGCTTTTGATAGAAGCAGCTTGGTGATTTGCACTCGATTAGGACATCAGGGTCAGCATACCTTCTCAGTGCACGTAGTAAAGGTCTCTGTCATAACAAAGATGCAAAACCTGGAATGGATCCATAAGCCAATTTGGTCTTGTCTATTATTCTATTTCGGAAAAATCTCCCCTGTAGTGTCATGAAATATATTTTCAGGAGATTTTTTAAAAAATCAAACTTAAATCTATATTGGTCGTAAAATCAAGAATCCATCTCTGCTGAATAATAAAAAAAAAAAAACCTGCTCTCTCTCTGTCTCTCTCTCTCTCTGATATAGAGTTAAACATTAAGCATACATCAAACTGTCATAAATAACTTGAATTGCAAACTCCCCAGGGCCATGCTGTTCATTATGAGAACTGCTGGCCATATGGGACTGGTAAGCACTTGAAACATGGCTGGTCCAAATGATATGGGCTGAGAAGACTTAGCATGAGAAAAATAGAGACTGCAACACTTTAATGCTGATTAATAACTTGATATACTGAGTTAAATAATCTATATTATTATTTTTTTTTTAATTTTTTTTTTTGACAGGCAGAGTGGACAATGAGAGAGAGAGACAGAGAGAAAGGTCTTCCTTTGCCGTTGGTTCACCCTCCAATGGCCGCCGCGGCCGGCGCGCTGCAGCCAGCGCACCTCGCTGATCTGATGGCAGGAGCCAGGTACTTCTCCTGGTCTCCCATGGGGTGCAGGGCCCAAGCACCTGGGCCATCCTCCACTGCACTCCCGGGCCACAGCAGAGAGCTGGCCTGGAAGAGGGGCAACCGGGACAGAATCCGGCGCCCTGACCGGGACTAGAACCCGGTGTACCGGCGCCGCAAGGCGGAGGATTAGCCTAGTGAGCCGCGGCGCCGGCCAAATAATCTATGTTATTAACATCAATTTTACCCCTTTTGCCTTCTTAATGTAGTGCTTAGAAAATTCAAAATTTCCTCTGTGGTTTGCATCATATTTCTACTGATAATCTTGATTTATTGTCTTTTTCTTCCCTACAAGGCATCAGTAATAAGAAAACTGATTTATAACTTCTCTGATGGTCTTTGCTATTAGATACCCTGAAGATAGGAGTTTTAAACAAGCTGAATAGAATTCATGCACAGTGTGGCATTCAAATTACCAGTGTACTTCAAAAAGTTCCTGGAAATTGAAATTAAAAGATATTATTTTGGTTCAAGAATATTGACATCCATGCATAATTTTTTTCAGAATATGCATCTTCCATGAATTTCCTGAAGATAACTGATATACAGAGATTTCAAAAAAAATTTTGTGCCTAAATAAACATATTCCATTTTCCACAAAAATTCTGAAGTACCCTTTTATTTCCTGTTTATATAGCTTGGAAGTCTGTCAAAAAATGTCACAGTCAATTCAAGCTGAGAGACTGTATAGCTCTCTGTCTCCTGTTCTCAAAAGTCCAGATTCCTGGGGCAGATCTTCAGGTCTGTGGCCCCACAACTCTCTTCCTTACCTCATCAGTGAGCTGGAATTTCCAGAAGGAATTGGCTGTGAGGCCCTCTGCGCCACTCAGAGCAACACATGGGTGGTTCCAGGGGGCAGGGTCTTGGTCTTGGTCTTGGTCTTGTTTCTCTAAGAGCTGCTACTACTAGTCTTTTCATGAAAACAAACACCTCTGGTAAGTATGGGTTACAAGCGTGAACCTGATGGTTAAGGGAAAAGGAAGCCCTTTTTCCTCCTCTCCTTCTTGATCGAGTAGTTTTACTACATTAGCCAGTATCAACTGTACTTCATAACTCATTTATTCAGACATCCAAAATGCCTATTTACTGAGCTGGGGACTGGGGGTACAGAACTGAAAAGGCAAGTGTAGTCCTGTCCCTGTAGAGGGGAAAAAAAAAAAAAAAAAGGCTACACAATTTCAAGAAGTGTGTCATGTGACACCACTGAAAGGCAGCTGGGATCAAGAAAGGAATATTGGAGGGGGACCTATATCCTGCTCATATGTGACTGCTTTGCTTTTCTTTTTAAATATTTATTTATTTAAAAGGCAATTATATATATGTATATAAAATATATATTTATATATGAGAGAGAGAAATATCTTCTTTCTGTTCCTTCTGCTGGTTCACTCCCAAACGCCTGCATCAGCTGAAGCTGGGCCAAGCTGAAGCCAGGAGCCTGGAACTCCACCCACACCTCCCATGTGGGTGGCGGCAAAAACTCAAGGACTTGAACCACCATCTGCTGCTTCTCCCTGCATTCACAGGAAGAAGCACTGGAAGCAGAGTAGCCAGAACTTGACCAGCACTGTGATAAGGATGTGGGCATACCAAATGGAGGCTTAATCATGTGTCACATTGTCTGCCCCATGTGACTGCTTTTCTGAAACAAAACTGGGTTTGCCTGGTAATGGCATTCATTGCTCTCCTTGATGGCAAATGTCCATCCAATTCTCAGAGTCATAAAACCATTATGTTTGAGAACAGTGAAAACATTCAGCGTTTTGTTAAAAACACACTTCTAAAAACTCAAATGTCCCCAAATTACATCCTCCTTTAATAATTTTTATTAAAATAAAAATCAAGCTCAATCTATTTTGTTTCCTTTCTTAATATCGTGCCCATTCTGAAAATGAAGGGCCCTCTGTACCCATCCTTCTCAGGGGCAGCCTTGGGAGGCAGTCAGACCTGGGTTCCAGTCCTGGCTTCTGTCCTTGCCACGTGTGTGACTGGGACTGTTTCTTAAATTCCCCAGCCCTTGTTTTGTGCTGCATCACATGAGGCTAACCTGCTCATTTTCTAGGGCTACCATTTCAAGTTCACAAACTAATTGGCTTTGAGAACTAAATTCTTCTCTCACAGCTCAGGAAAGAAATTGAAGTTATCAGCAGGGTTCGCAGCTCCTGGAGGGTCTGTGGGGGAAGGTTTCCTTGGCTCTTGCAGCACGTGGTGGCTCCTGGCATTCCTCACTTGTGACAACACAGCACTGAACCCCGCTCATCTTCCCACAGTCTCTCCTGTGAGCCTCTGTGTCTTCTCCTCTTTCAGCAAGGATACCTGTCACTAGAGGAAGGACCCACCTCAAGTCCAGGATGAGTGTACGACCAGATCCTTAACTGAATACATCTGTAGGGATCACATTTCCAAACTTCACATTCTAAGGTTCCAGGTGGATCTGAGTTTGGGGGAACACAACCCCCTTCCACTTACGACACAGCACAATGACATTATGCTCATAAAAACTGACAGGTGCCCACTGAGAATCTGGGTTACAAAGGATTTTTAGACTATTTTTTATACTCTGAAGTTTTCAACTGTGTTTCATTTTTATATTAAGAATAAATTTATTTTTAAAGTGATACAGTGTATACAACTTGCTCTATACTGAAAATGTTCAAAACATACTATATTTAACCTCCTGTTCCCCTATGCTTTTCTTAGCTGACAAGAACGAGGTAACAGCACAATTCATGTGTGAGCCCCTGCAAATCAAAGGCACATCAAGGACCCGTACAAACACAGATGAAAATTCCTTGCCCTTATACAAGGACTTCTGTGGTTAGCAAGGCAGGTACGTAGTTGTTTCAAAATTTGACCTTCAATTATAGTTAGTTTAAAACTAAGAGATAAATGGGCCTCCTAGAGATCTCTGTACCCTTGTGGAATATACAGGTTATGAAGAAGGCTCTGAGTAAAACTTGGAAACTTGATTTCTACTGTTCTTTACCTAATTTGCTAACCATTTGATAACTTATCTGATAATTTATCTGTCAAATTCCTATTTTGACAGCTTACCATATTTTCTTCCCTCATATAATGTATGTATTTTAAGAAGGGGGGAGGGGAACAGGATGCTATTCCTCCATAATTTGTTATGACAGCTCTGCTGTCATAAAGATTGAATGAAAGAAACAGCCAACAGCAGGGGGCAGCAGAGTCAGCTAGCTAGCATTATTATTGCACTCTCCTGCTTTCTTTTATCCCACACTCTGCCTTTGCTTGTCTCTTGCCCACTAAATGCTCAGTATCCAAACCTGACGGAGCAGAAGCAGTTGCCTGGACTGTCTTCCCCAGGACCATCAAAGAAACCAGTTTCAAGAGTAAGCAGTTTTCCAAATACCCAAGCATCTCACTTAAATAACACACCCTGGGGCTGGCTTCAAGTTCCTTCACTCTGCAGGTAGTAACTGATATACAGGAAGAGTAACAAGGTCTATGACGTAGGTTGCTCTGCCCAAAATCTATCTGGTTCTCTTTACAAGGCACAGTTCCATTATCTCTATTTCAACTCATTTCTCTTAGAGCTCAGAGTTAGCAGGAACAAGTGTTCATCTGTGATATGCTCCCAGAACAATCAGAATCAAGAACAATCCTCCTCCAGAGACTTCAGTGGCACTAGATGGCCAGAAACCCTCTTTACTTTACAGGAAATACTCAGCTTCCTACTTCTGCACTTCTTCTGTGAATTATTATTCCTCACCTTAAAGCTATCTCAACTTTATTTCTTAACTACCTCTTGAAAATTAAAGATTAAGTGGTAACAATGTATAGCTACCCTGAACTGTCACCCAAGTTGTTCATACATGGTGCTTGTTAAATACACTACAGTCAGGGGCGGAGCCAAGATGGTGGAATAGTGAGGGCGCGCACCGATAGTCCGGGAAAATTTAGTTTAATAAAAGGGGAGTTACGGTAGCCTCAGAAAAAAGAACCAGGAAAATATTGCAGAGGAAACCCTTCTGGATTGAGTGGTCGTGAATCGGAGGACCTACAGGGAGAACAAGGTCGCCCACCGCGCGGAAGCCGAGCCACGGGACCGAGCCGCGGAAGCCGAGCAGCGGGACCGAGCTGCGCAAGCTGCAGGCTCTGCGCGCCAGTGCTCGAAGGGGAGTGCGTGCCACACAGACAACAGCGGGGAGACGTGGGACGTCCAGGGCTCCGAGTCCACACATCGGCGCTGGAAGGGGAGCGGACCTGCGTGGAGAGCGTGGGAGCCCACAGTTTGGGACACCAGCGGCAGACTCAACACACCAGCGCTGGAACGCGAGGTGAGCCGAACCTCAATAGCCCGAGACACCGGCAGGCAAGCGGAGAGAGGAGACTAGAGGGAACGACCCCGGGGCGGGGGGGGGGGGGGGGGAGAGGAAAAAAAAAAAAAAAGGTGACTGGTACGGACACGGGTTTCTCTCTCTCCGCTCACCTCTCAAGGGCGAGCAAGACAAAGAGCAGGCGCCATCTTGGACATACTTCAGAAGCACAGCGACCTCAGGGCTGCACCGGCCCTGAGCCTAGCAGAAAAACCTGACTCTGGGCAGGGCAAATTAACAGGAGATTAGGACCTAGTAAATTTGTGGTGCTACTGAACTAAGACTCTGAAAAAAAGAGACGGTGGGGGAGAGAACTCACGGAATTCACGTGAGCACTCTCCAGAGACGCTACAATTCCGTAACTTTGGCAACCCAGTGGGAGACTGAAGGAGAATTTGAGCCCACTCTGAGGGCCGAACAGATTCCCTGTGTGGTCCTTGGGAAAGAGCTTCTGATCTCTGGCTCCTGTGGGTATATCATTTGCCTGCTAACTACCTCCAACTTCTTTCAGCTGTGCAGAATAACTTCCCTTTTGAATCAAAAAAAAAAAAAAAAAAAAAAAAGAAAGAGAGAGAGAGAGGTTTACCACGCCTAACCTGGGAGTGTCACCTTTGGCACACCAAACAGAGCTCTCAGGCCACACCCATCTCAAGCCCTAAGGCTCCATCAAAAACAGATAGTCCACTTAATCTAGAGTCATAGTATAACAAGAAAAAGCACCACAGTGAAGAAACCAAATACCTCCAATATGCCAAATAACAAACGCAAAAACCAAGGTAATAAAAACAAGGAAGTCACCATGAAGCCCTCAAATGAAAAAGACACCCCAATTCAAGATTATGAGGATGATGATATAGAAGAAATGCAAGAAGCAGATCTCAAAAAATTGATAAGAACATTAAGAAGTTCTCAAAAACAAATTCTTGAACTACAGAAATCCTTAATGGACAAGATAGAAAATCTCTCTCGTGAAAATGAAATATTAAGGAGGAATCAAAATGAAATGAAACAACTAGTACAACAGGAAACTGTGATAGTGACTGAAGTGAAGAATTCAATAGATCAAATGAAAAACACAATAGAGAGCCTTACAAACAGAATGGGTGAAGCAGAAGAGAGAATATCGGACTTAGAAGACAGAGAACAGGAAAGGATACAGTCAGACCAAAGAAAAGAAGAGGAAATTAGGAATCTAAAACATATTGTCGGGAATCTTCAGGATACTATTAAAAAACCCAACATTCGGGTTCTAGGAGTTCCTGAAGGCATGGAGAGGGAGAAAGGATTAGAAGGCCTTTTTAGTGAGATATTAGCAGAAAATTTCCCAGGTTTGGAGAAAGACAGAGAAATCCTAGTACAGGAAGCCCACAGAACCCCTAATAAACACGACCAAAAGAGATCCTCACCACGACACGTTGTAATTAAACTCTCCACAGTGAAACATAAAGAAAAGATCCTAAAATGTGCAAGAGAGAAACGTCAGATTACTCTCAGAGGATCTCCAATCAGACTCACAGCTGACTTCTCATCAGAAACTCTACAAGCTAGGAGGGAATGGCGAGATATACCCCAGGTACTAAGAGAGAAAAACTGCCAGCCCAGAATATTATATCCTGCAAAGCTATCATTTGTGAATGAAGGTGAAATAAAGACTTTTCATAGCAAACAGAAATTGAAAGAATTTGTTGCCACTCGTCCAGCCCTGCAAAAGATGCTTAAAGATGTGTTACACACAGAAACAAAGAAACATGGTCATCAATATGAAAGAAAGTAAAGGAAGGAAACCAAGGAAGGAAAGCTCACAGCAAAAGATCACAGGGAATTCAAAGCATATATTAGAACTTATCTTTGGCAAATGGCAGGGCGAAGTTACCACTTATCATTAGTCACATTGAACGTAAATGGCCTGAACTGTCCAGTTAAAAGACACCGATTGGCTGATTGGGTTAAGGAACAAAACCCATCTATTTGCTGCTTACAAGAAACACATCTTTCCAACAAAGATCCATACAGACTGAAAGTGAAAGGCTGGAAAAAGATATACCATGCCAACAGAAATGAAAAAAGAGCGGGCGTAGCCATCTTAATTTCAGACAACATAAACTTTACCACAAAAACCGTTAAGAAAGACAAAGAGGGACACTACATAATGATTAAGGGATCAATTCAACAGAAAGATATAACAATTATCAATGTATATGCACCTAACTACAGGGCACCGGTTTATCTAAAAGATTTGTTAACGGACTTAAAGGGAGACTTAGACCCCAATACAATAGTACTGGGGGACTTCAATACTCCACTCTCAGAAATAGACAGATCAATAGGACAGAAGATCAACAAGGATACAGTAGATTTAAATGACACTATAGCCCAAATGGATCTAACAGATATATACAGAACTTTCAATCCTACAGCTAAAGACTTTATATTCTTCTCAGCAGTACATGGAACCTTCTCTAGGACTGACCACATACTAGGCCATAAAGCAAGTCTCAGCAAATTCAAAAGAATTAGAATCATACCATGCAGCTTCTCAGACCATAAAGGAATGAAGTTGGAAATTAGCGACTCAGGAATCCCTAGAGCATACGCAAACACATGGAGATTGAACAACATGCTCCTGAATGAACAATGGGTCATAGAAGAAATCAAAAGAGAAATCAAAAACTTTCTGGAAGTAAATGAAGATAACAGCACAACATACCAAAACTTATGGGACGCAGCAAAAGCAGTGTTAAGAGGAAAGTTTATATCAATAGGTGCCTACATCAAGAAATTGGAAAGGCACCAAATAGATGAGCTTTCAATTCACCTCAAGGATCTAGAAAACCTACAGCAAACCAGACCCAAATCTAGTAGGAGAAGAGAAATAATTAAAATCAGAGAAGAAATCAACAGGATTGAATCAAGAAAAACATTACAAAAAATCAGCCAAACGAGGAGCTGGTTTTTTCAAAAAATAAACAAAATTGACACCCCATTGGCCCAACTAACTAAAAAAAGAAGGTAAAAGACCCAAATCAATAAAATCAGAGATGAAAAAGGAAACGTAACAACACACACCACAGAAATAAAAAGAATCATCAGAAATTACTACAAGGACTTGTATGCCAGCAAACAGGGAAACCTATCAGAAATGAATAGATTCCTGGACACATGCAACCTACCTAAATTGAACCAGGAAGACATCAAAAACCTAAACAGACCCATAACTGAGACAGAAATTGAAACAGTAATAAAGGCCCTCCCAACAAAGAAAAGCGCAGGACCAGATGGATTCACTGCTGAATTCTACCAGACATTTAAAGAAGAACTAACTCCAATTCTTCTCAAACTATTCAGAACAATTGAAGAAGAGGGAATCCTCCCAAATTCTTTCTATGAAGCCAGCATCACCTTAATTCCTAAGCCGGAAAAAGATGCAGCACTGAAAGAGAATTACAGACCAATATCCCTGATGAACATAGAAGCAAAAATCCTCAATAAAATTCTCGCCAATAGAATGCAACAACACGTCAGAAAGATCATCCACCCAGACCAAGTGGGATTTATCCCTGGTATGCAGGGATGGTTTAATATGCGCAAGACAATCAATGTGATACACCACATTAACAGACTGCAGAAGAAAAACCATATGATTATCTCAATAGATGCCGAGAAAGCATTTGATAAAATACAACACCCGTTCATGATGAAAACTCTAAGCAAACTGGGTTTGGAAGGAACATTCCTCAATACAATCAAAGCAATCTATGAAAAACCCACAGCCAACATCCTATTGAATGGGGAAAAGTTGGAAGCATTTCCACTGAGATCTGGTACCAGACAGGGATGCCCACTCTCACCACTGCTATTCAATATAGTTCTGGAGGTTCTAGCCAGAGCTATTAGGCAAGAAAAAGAAATTAAAGGGATACAAATTGGGAAGGAAGAACTCAAACTATCCCTCTTTGCAGATGACATGATTCTTTATTTAGGGGACACAAAGAACTCTACTAAGAGAGTATTGGAACTCATAGAAGATTTTGGCAAAGTAGCAGGGTATAAAATCAATGCACAAAAATCAACAGCCTTTGTATACACAGACAATGCCATGGCTGAGGAAGAACTTCTAAGATCAATCCCATTCACAATAGCTACAAAAACAATCAAATACCTTGGAATAAACTTAACCAAGGACGTTAAAGATCTCTACGATGAAAATTACAAAACCTTAAAGAAAGAAATAGAAGAGGATACCAAGAAATGGAAAAATCTTCCATGCTCATGGATTGGAAGAATCAATATCATCAAAATGTCCATTCTCCCAAAAGCAATTTATAGATTCAATGCAATACCAATCAAGATACCAAAGACATTCTTCTCAGATCTGGAAAAATTGGTGCTGAAATTTATATGGAGGCACAAGAGACCTCGAATAGCTAAAGCAATCTTGTACAACAAAAACAAAGCTGGAGGCATCACAATACCAGATTTCAGGACATACTACAGGGCAGTTGTAATCAAAACAGCATGGTACTGGTACAGAAACAGATGGATAGACCAATGGAACAGAATTGAAACACCAGAAATCAACCCAAACATCTACAGCCAACTTATATTTGATCAAGGATCTAAAACCAATTCCTGGAGCAAGGACAGTCTATTCAATAAATGGTGCTGGGAAAACTGGATTTCCACGTGCAGAAGCATGAAGCAAGACCCCTACCTTACGCCTTACACAAAAATCCACTCAACATGGATTAAAAACCTAAATCTACGACCTGACACCATCAAGTTACTAGAGAACATTGGAGAAACCCTTCAAGATATTGGCACAGGCAAAGAGTTTCTGGAAAAGACCCGGGAGGCACAGGCAGTCAAAGCCAAAATTAACATTTGGGATTGCATCAAATTGAGAAGTTTCTGTACTGCAAAAGAAACAGTCAGGAGAGTGAAGAGACAACCGACAGAATGGGAAAAAATATTTGCAAACTATGCAACAGATAAAGGGTTAATAACCAGAATCTACAAAGAGATCAAGAAACTCCACAAAAACAAAACCAACAATCCAATTAAGAGATGGGCCAAGGACCTCAATAGACATTTTTCAAAAGAGGAAATCCAAATGGCCAACAGGCACATGAAAAAATATTCAAGGTCACTAGCAATCAGGGAAATGCAAATCAAAACCACAATGAGGTTTCACCTCACCCCGGTTAGAATGGCTCACATGCAGAAATCTACCAACAACAGATGCTGGTGAGGATGTGGGGAAAAAGGGACACTAACCCACTGTTGGTGGGAATGCAAACTGGTCAAGCCACTATGGAAGTCAGTCTGGAGATTCCTCAGAAACCTGAAGATAACCCTACCATTCGACCCAGCCATCCCACTCCTTGGAATTTACCCAAAGGAATTTAAATTGGCAAACAAAAAAGCGGTCTGCAGCCTAATGTTTATTGCAGCTCAATTCACAATAGCTAAGACCTGGAACCGACCTAAATGCCCATCAACGGTAGACTGGATAAAGAAATTATGGGATATGTACTCTTTAGAATACTATACCGCAGTAAGAAACAACGAAATCCAGTCATTTGCAACAAAATGGAGGAATCTGGAACACATCATGCTGAGTGAAATAAGCCAGTCCCAAAGGGACAAATACCATATGTTCTCCCTGATCGGTGACAACTGACTGAACACCAAAAAGGAAACCTCCTGAAGTGAAATGGACACTATGGGAAACGGTGACTTGATCAGCATAGCCCTGACTGTTAATGAACAACTTAATACATTATCCCTCTTAGTAGTTTTTTTGTCTGTTCTACTTAATACGACTGGTTTAATTCTGTAATTAATACACAGTTATTCTTAAGTGTTAAAAATTAACTGAAATGTGATCCCTGTTAAACATAAGAGTGGGAATAAGAGAGGGAAGAGATGTATAATTTGGGACATGCTCAAGCTGACTTGCCCCAAATGGTAGAGTTAAATACATACCAGGGGATTCCAATTCAATCCCATCGAGGTGGCATGTACCAATGCCATCTCACTATTCCAAGGGATCAATTTCAGTTCACAATTGATCATAATGAAAGGACTAAGAGTCAAAGGGAGCACATAAACAAGTCTAGTACCTGCTAACACTAACCGATGGAATAAATAAAGGGGAGAGCGATCCAACATGGGAAGTGAGATACTCAGCAGACTCATAGAATGGCAGATGTCCTAAATAGCACTCTGGCCTCAGAATCAGCCCTAAAGGCATTCTGATCTGGCTGAAAAGCCCATGAGAGTATTTCAGGCATGGAAAGCCAAGACACTCTGGCAAAAGATCTCTGCGAGTGAGATCCCAGTGGAAAGAACAGGTCTTCAAAGAAGGAGGTACCTTTCTCTGAAGGGAGGAGAGAACCTCCACTTTGACTATGACCTTGTCTAAACAAGATAAGAATCAGAGAACTCAGAGGGCTTCCATAGCCTTGGAAACTCATGACTGGAGCATAGGGAGACTACTGATGCCATAGACAGGAGTGTCAATTGGTAAAGTCAACAACAGGAGTCACTGTGCACTTACTCCTCATGTAGGATCTCTGTCCTTAATGTGCTGTGTATTGAGATTTAATGCTATAACGAGTACTCAAACAATATATTTCACTTTGTGTTTCTATGGGGGTGCAAACTGTTGAAATCTTTACTTAATGTATACTAAACTGATCCTCTGTAAAAAAAAAAAAAAAAAAAAAAAAAAAAAAAAAAAAAAAAAGAAAGAAAGAAAGAAATTATTATCGACTCCCAACTTGACTCTCACTGGGATTAAACATGACAATAGGTCTGATCTGATTTCATCATCATTTAAAAAAAATCATCTATTATTTTTCACTTTATGTTTCTGTGTGGGAGCAAACTGTTAGCAAACTGTTGAAACCCTTACTTAATGTATACTAAGCTGATCTTCTGTATATTAAGATAATCGAAAATGAATCTTGATGTGAATGGAGGGGAGAGGGAGTGGGAAAGGGGAGGGTAGTGGGTGGGAGGGACGGTATGTGGGGGAAGCCATTGTAATCCATAAATCGTACTTTGGAAATTTATATTCATTAAATAAAAGTTAAAAAAAATATACTACAGTCAGATAAAACATCACAGCTGGGAACCATAAAAAGCCCCTCTCCAGACAAAATGAACCTCCAGAAAAGTGAACTGAGGAAGCAGAAGCCCAAACCTAAAATGTCCATCAAACTACAAGTTATTCTGAGGGCATTCTGAACACATTAGACAACTCCTTACCTGGGTTAGGTTGAAGATATTCAATTGTTTTAGTCATTATCTCCATCACGGCCCTGCTGGTGACATCCACTTTCTGAAATGAAAAAAATAAATATTCTAAGTGATGTAAGTCATTAGCTTTGGGCCCTCAATTTTCTCTTGAGTCTATGCCATCAGTGGCACAAGCGAGTAATGACAGCCCCTGCGAGGTGAGGGCCTCGGGGAGCTGCCAAAGAGGTAATGACCTTGCACTCTGCAGTGTTCTATCATGAGCTGCCAAGTCTAGCTATTGAATGACAAAGAAGAAGCTGGTAACTTTCTAAAATTTCTTTGAAAATTTACTTCACGCTCCTCTGGCAACAATGAGATGTAGACAATGACTCAGATATTTGCTCCAGAGGCACCCAGAGGGAACCAGGCATGGTGGCAGGTTTCACTGCCCTGAAGAAAAAAAAAAATCATGCAACATCAACTCTGTTTAGTCAAGAGAGGTAACATTTTTATGTAACTTTAAGGATATGAAGATCTCAAGCAAACTCTTCCAGTTAGCCACTGAATGTTCAGTTAACTCTAAAATCTAGGGCTAGAGTCTATTTTGGAAAAATTCTAAAGGTCAGTGTTGGCTTTCGGCAGTTCACCATGCTCCGTCAGGCCCCTGTCCCCACAGGGAGAAGTGGTGGAAGGCGCTCTGGGCGGTCAGGTCCCCTCTGTTTTCCCCAATGCAATCCCTTTCCCATCAACATATGTGCTACAATATGTGCACATAATGTACAATACAAATAAATTTTAGTGGTGGAAATTCAGGTATCATAGAAGTCTCAGAGAATGTTTCAAAATTACTTTCTTACTGTAGTGCAAAGGCTCCTCCCTTAATCTGAGAAATTTTTCCATAACCTACCACACCTGCAAATAAAATCAGCCTTGCATGGAATAAGTTTCCTTCTCTTCTATAATCTACACTTAGCTGATTTTATCTTGCAGTTTTGTTTTTAATATTTAATAATTTCCATCAGTCATATCTGTGTATGTTTGTTATTGCTGGAATAAAAAGAGGAAAGTACATTTTTATGAGGTTATCATGGTTGAAAATTACCCTAAAAAGCATGTTCTTTCATATGTGCCTACCTACACATGAGTGCTGTATCACATCCTGTGGACTGACTCAAAGTTTGAAGGTCTTTTAGATTTGAATATGCACTAGATAATGGCCTCCTGGTGCTGTACAATGCACAACGTGTGGAGCCACTCATGCGATTCTCACAGTACAGTAGTCCTCCCTCATACTTGGTTTTGCTTTCCACAGTTTCACTTTGTTATTTCTTTAATAACAGTTATTTATTTATTTTAAAGACTGACAACGAGAGGGTGAGGAAGATACACTGAGATCTTCTATCCTGGTTCACTCCCCAAGCAGCCACAACAGCCAGGGCTGGGCGAGATCAAAGTTAAGGGCACAGAATTGCATTCAGTTCTCCAACATGGGTGGCAGGGACACAATTACTTGGGCCATCATATACCGCCTTCCCAGGCACCTTAGCAGGAAGCTTGACTGGAAGTAGAGCAGCTGGGACTTGAACTGGCACTCTGATGTGGGACACAAGCTTCCCAAGCTGCAGAACAATGCCTGCCCCTACAGCTCATTCTAACTCAACTGTTAAAAGGTCATTATGTCATGTCACAATGCCTACATCACTCAGTTCCCTTCATATCATCAGACAGGTATTGTGTCATCTCACATAATCACAAGAGGATGGGTGAACATAGTGTATTAAGATATTTTTGCTAGAGATAATATTCACATAATTTTTATTATAGCACTTGTTATAATGGTTCCATTTAATTATTAGTTATTGTTGTTAATCTTTTACTGTGCCTATTTATAAAGAAAAATTTACAGTAGGTATTTATGCTTAGGAATAAAACAGTACATATGGAGTTTGGTGCTATCCATGGTCTCAGACATCCACGGTGAGTCATGGAATATATCTCCTGTGGATAATGGAGATTCTCCTATATTATCAAAATGTCAGTCAACCACTATGCACTCAAGTCATGGGAAATGGATTTAGAGTTTTGCACAGAACAAACACTGTGAAAATCCATTGTCTGTGTGTGACAAGAGGATGGCACGGGTCTCATGCTGACTGTGTTACAGGGATTAAGGAATATGAAAAGGAAAATGAGCTCCCTGAAATCAGATAACTGAGTTTTGAACTAAGGTCACAGATCAAAGGGTTTCTAGGAAAGAGTGCCAGAGGAACAATTTGCATTGTCCCAGACCATTTGTCACTCTGAAGTCACATGCCAGTGAGAGACTGATCAATGTCTCCATTTCTCTCCATCTTTGTCCTCAGTAACAATGTCCAGGATGCTCCTTATTAAACTATGCTCTGTCGTGCTCTGAGGACCCTTAATGCCTCTTGTTGGGCACTTCCTAGGAAAATTGTATATATACCTAACCTGGAAGTATCCAAGTACATATTCTCTTATTAACAGGACTGGTAAAATTAACATGAAGATGATTTCCACCGAAATAATTTATTATACCCGGCAAAAGGTTATTCCAATTTGAGAACAGTTTAAGATTAAACTTACAACACATAGCTGTTGATTTCCTCAATGCTCAAATTTTCTAATAACTTGAAAACAAATTTTTGATGCATCCTAAATTACAAATTCTATTTCTGTGCATTCCTGGGCATCCATCTTCAACTAAACTCGCTTGGTGTTGGGATGGGAACCCTCAGAGAAAGCTGTCTAGAGGAGACAAAAACTAAAAATATACATGGGTACAAAAAAGTTGAGAAAAAAATGGAATTAATGGTTATTTTAGCAACCTTTTTTAAAGATTTATTTGAAAGTCAAAGTTACACACAGAGAGAAGGAGAGGCAGAGAGAGAGAGGTCTTTCATGGACTGGTTCACTCCCCAAATGACTGCAATGGCTAGAGCTGCGCTGATCCGGAGCCAGGAGCTTCTTCCAGGTCTCCCACATGGGTGCAGGGGCCCAAAGACTTGGTCCATCTTCCACTGCTTTCCCAAGCTCTAGCAGAACGCTGGATAGGAAGTGGCGCAACTGGGACTCGAACCGGCACCAACATGGGATGCTGGCACTGCACGAAGTGGCTTTACCCACTACGCCACAGTGCCGGCCCTTTTAGCAACTTTAAAGACTTGGACTATATCTCACCATTCCCTTCTAGCCTGTAAGGTTTCTGATGAGAAGTCTGCTGTGATTCTGATTGCAGATTCTCTGAAAGTAATCTGGCATTTCTCTTGTTAACATTTTAGAATCTTTTCTTTATGTTTAACTGTGCAAAGTTTAACAACAATGTGTCATGGTGAACATCTTTTCTGGTCATGTCTAATAGGAGTTTTATGTGCTTCCTATACTTGGATGTCCCTTTCTTTCTCCAAATTAGAAAAGTTTTCTGTAATTATTTCACTAAGTAGGCTTTCTAGTCTATTCTCTATTTCCACACCTTGAGGAACTCCTAAGATCCTCATGTTGTGTTGATAGTGTCCTATAGATCTCCAACACTGTTTTTAAGTTTTGTATTTTCTTCTTGCCTTTTTTTTTCTGTCTAAGATTTCCAAAGATTTGTCTTCTAGTTAAGTTATTCTTTCTTCTGCTTCACCAAGGCTGCTGTGTAGACTTTTCACTGCATTTTTTATTCGATGTATTGAATTCTTCATTTCTAATATTTCCTTTTGATTTTTCTTTAAAATCTCAATTTCATGGCAAAAATTTAATTCATGTCTTATATGGTTTCCTTTAGTTTGTGGATTTGCTTCTGACTGCTTTTCAGTAATCCTATGATTAATTTTTTGAATTCTATTTCTGGCATTTCCTCAATCTCTTCATCTTTACATTCTAACATTAAAATTTTGTTGTGTTCCTTTGGGAGGGGGGTCATAGTGTCTTCCTTATTCTTGGTTCTTGAATTTCTGCACTTATTTGTAGACATTTGTGGAATAGATTTTTTTTTTCTTCTGATGGCTTTTGTCTTTGGGCTATGTTTTCTGTGGCTTAGTGGAATGTCTGCTCTTTAAGTGAATACCAAGAGGTATGTGATGGGTGTGGCCAGGGATCTTTAGTCAATGTCTAGGGTGGGGCAAGTTTCCAGGGTAACACCCAAGTTGGGTATGGTAGAATTCAATACCCAGCTTCACCTACACTTTCTCATGTAACCACTGATTCCCAAGGTCTCAGCACACAAGGCTCCCACAGTCACCAGATCTAGAAGTTTCTTTTCACCCTGCCAGTCTGTCCATCAACAGAGAGGTGGATATCCCCTGAGACAGCTTCGCCTAGGTGTTTTGACTCTGAGAGGCTTCGGGTGCAGTTGCCCCTCCATCCCATGTAGCTATCCAGCCACCTCCCAGCCAAGCTCAAAGTCAGTGGAGACTACAGACCGTTTCCTCCTCTAGAATCTCTGGATCTCACATAGGCACGCGCACGCGTGCACACACACACACACACACACACTAAAGCTAGAGCTAATGCTACTAGCAGAACATTGCTGCCTGCTCACCACTGCCAATTGCCAATCAGGTTTCCCATCTCAGTCAACTGCTATGCACATGCCCAGAGGCTTCCATAGCCGCTGCCCTACTCCAAAATGGTAGCCACCCTCTCTCAGCCAGACAGTGGGCTCTGTTTTAGAGAGACTGGGGGAATCAAACATCAAGCTTTAACTTCTGCTGGGTCCATGGGCAACCACCAGCAACCACCAGCCTCCAGAGCTCCAGTCCAGACCCACACCATGCTCTCCCTCTGGCTCTATCACCACACGTTGTTACAGTCTGGCTTCACCTTCATCTCCAAACTGCTTCCCACTCTGACTCTCTGCCCCCTGCACTGGCCCTTGTTCTGCATGTGTCTGCACCCTCCACACAGCTTCACGCCATTACACCACCTCCTGTGGGGCTTTCCAGGCAGTTTTCTTTCCAATTCTCCACTGAGAATGCACCTCATATGCTTTTCTCTTCACTGTTTATCCCTAACCCAGCAAAGCATGCCACTTCCTAATCCACTATCTTTCGTCCATCCCACCCCGCCCCATATTTTGGCAACTTAAAAAAAAAAAAAAACTACCCCTACTTTTTGTTAATAATATGAATTTTGAATGAACTATTTGATGTTATGATTGAATAGGACATGGTTCCACAAGCTCATGCACATGTTAAACCATGCAGTCTATGTTAAGGGTGGAAAAATTAAAGGTGAAGACTTGATCTAATTATGGCCTCTGGAAGGGTCTGCCCTTCGAAGGCATTTTCCTGTGTGTCCTGCTACTTGGCTTAACATGTGTTGTTCCTCTGCACACGGTCTGCAACTGTCAGCCTCCACCAAATGCCCTTATGACTGGGCCACCAACCTTGAACTGTGAATCTCTCATCTGCAAGCCAAAATATATCTTTTCCTTCCCAAGAGGATCCTCTTGGTGTATTTGTTAAAGTAACAAAAAGTTGGCTAACACACCTTGTACATAAATACAGCCATTGTTTAGGAAATAAACATTTCCATGAGAATTAACAATTTTTCTGAAAGCAAAATTGTAGGAGCTGGAGTTGTGATGCAGCAGGTTAAGCTGCGAGAAGAGATGCTGGCATCTTTTATCAGAAATCTGACTCTTGTCCTAGATGCCCTGCTTCCCATCCAGCTTCCTGAAAACTGCCTGTGAAGGCAGCAGATGATGACCAAAGTGCTTACGTCCTTGCTACACAGGTGGGAGACCCAGATGCAGTTCCTGGCCCAGTCCTGGCTGCTGTGGCCATAAGGGGACTGAATCAGCAGTTGGAAGATCTCTCACTTCACCACTAAGCCCAACTCTATTGCTCTGCCTCGGCATTGAGAAAAAAATTTAAGCACATATGCTCATCATTTTGCTTCAATTTTCTCAATACCAAGATTTTAATAGCTCTCAATACTTTAGAGTCAGAGGAATTTGGTCAAATGTATCTCTTTGTATGGGAGAAAAGCAGCTTATTCAACCTGCTTTACTTGTAACATTTTTCCCTTCATGCTAAGTCAGAAGTTGGCAAACTATAGACCAATTCTGGGCCACTACCTACTTTTACATTTTTTTTTTTTACAGGCAGAGTGGACAGTGAGAGAGAGACAGAGAGAAAGGTCTTCCTTTGCCGTTGGTTCACCCTCCAATGGCCACCACAGCCGGCGCGCTGCGGCCCATGCAAGGCGCTGATCTGATAGCAGGAGACAGGAGCCATGTGCTTTTCCTGGTCTCCCATGGGGTGCAGGGCCCAAGCACCTGGGCCATCCTCCACTGCACTCCCTGGCCACAGCAGAGGACTGGCCTGGAAGAGAGGCAACCGGGACAGAATCCAGCGCCCCGACCGGGACTAGAACCCGGTGTGCCGGTGCCGCTAGGCGGAGGATTAGCCTAGTGAGCCGCGGCGCCGGCCTTACATTTTTAAGTGCTTGAAAATGTCCACAAAAATTTTACTGTTTCATAACACATACAAATTATATGAAACTCATTTTCCTTAAGTTTAATTGGAATACAGCCATGTTCATTCATTTAAGCAACGTCAGTGGTTGCTTTTTTGATTCAACAGCATGGGCAAGGAGTTGAAACAAAAACCTCAGAGGCCCTCAGTCATTAAAAGCCCAAAATACTGACCGAAAAGTGTGTCTATGTCTGTGCTAAGGTGCTAGCTTTGTAAGGTGTTCCAGGCTGAATCCACAAATGATACTCTTTGGGTTACCAACTGTCTCATTCTCCAGAGAAAATGTACTGGAGAATCCCAAGGCAGTGAATAGACCAGAAAGGGAGTGAGTGTCCCAGAGGCACCTGAACTAGAGAAGGTCTAAGTCAGTGTTTCCTGAACTTAGGTGGAAGCGCATGTAAGCCACATGGCACGCTTTGTGCAGTAGCGACAGGGCTGAACAGTGTATTTCTATCTGATACTGCACTATATACCTCCTGTACATATGCTGTCATGGGAAAATAGAATAAGTTTAAGAACACATTAGATACCACAAAGGGAACACAGTTTACAGACTGAGTAGTCAATGGTACATTAATGAATCGTTTACTTGGATCTGGAGTAACTCCTAGTAGTTACATGACAAAAATGTACTAAAATATCGTATGTCTAAACTCCTTGCTAATTCTTAATCTTTCTACCACCAAAGTTAAGTAAATATAACTATTAAGAATGCACACCTGGCCGGCGCCACGGCTCAATAGGCTAATCCTCCGCCTGCGGCGTCAGCACACCAGGTTCTAGTCCGGTCGGGGCGCCAGATTCTGTCCCGGTTGCCCCTCTTCCAGGCCAGCTCTCTGCTGTGGCCAGGGAGTGCAGTGGAGGATGGCCCAACTGCTTGGGCCCTGCACCCCATGGGAGACCAAGAGAAGCACCTGGCTCCTGGCTGCGGATCAGCGCGGTGTGCCGGCCACAGTGTGCCGGCTGTGGTGGCCACTGGAGGGTGAACCAATGCCAAAGGAAGACCTTTCTCTCTGTCTCTCTCTCTCACTGTCCACTCTGCCTGTAAAAGAAAGAAAAAAAAAAAGAATGCACACCTGAGTGCTGGAGCTGTGGCACAGTGGGTTAAGCCACTGCCTGGAGCGCCAGCATCCCATATGGGTGCCAGTTTGATTCCTGGCTGCTCCAGTTCTGATCCAGCTCTCTGTTAATGTGCCTCGGAAAGCAGCTGAAGATTGCCCAAGGGGCTGGGCCCACGTGGGAGACCTGGAAGAACCTCCTGGCTCCTGACTTCAATCTGGCTCAGTTCCGGCCACTGCCCATTTGGGGAAACACACTATAAGCATTTAACTAAGAGAAAGTGTGGCTTCACAGGATCTGAAGCCAAGCAGAAAGATATCTTTAAAGCTCATCTTGTCTGGGACTCTGGCTCTTCTAACTGCTCTACCCAGCAGGTAAGGGTCTCAGCACAGTGACCCACATCTCCTTCACCACCACACCATGAAGAAGACATCCACAGACATAGCAGACATCCTTGGGCACACACTGTATGTGTGTTACTCCGAGCATGCAGGCTGGAAATGTACTCTTCTCCCCAGGGAGATCACTGGAACCCAGGAAAGAGTGACATCACTAAAAAGCAACATCATTAGTAACAAAGTACGTGCCAGGAAATAAGACAACTAGCAGACTTCATGTGACGTTTAGCCTCCATCTGAACGTGAGCACTGACAGGGAATTCAATTATTCCTGATGTTTAAACACACACACACACACACACACACACACACACACACAAACTCTGACAGCCTGATGTTCCTTCTTATACTGAGCTGCAATCTCTCTCTCCGTGGTTTCTACTATTAATTCTGGATCAAACACTTGGGGTTGGATAGAAGGATGAATCCTGTCCACCAATGACTAATCAGGCACATGACAATAACAACACCATGGACGCTTTCCCACACCTGACTGTGCCAGCGATGTTCTCTCTCACTTTCACGTGGACCGTCATTCTGTCCTCTTAACATCTTACTTTTCTTAAAACTGTATGCTGTTCCTTGAGAATAATTCTGTTTTCATTAAAAAGCCTATATGCATGTTTCCATGGACCCTTTCTTCTAGAAACTAAGACCCCTTCTTATACACACAGAGATTTCTCGGGATACTTTTTGGCCTGCAAAAAGAGATCCTGTACGCCTTAACTTGAATTCCAGATTATCCATGAACACAGGGATGAGAGAAGATTTCAGGATTCAGTTCAGGCACTTTCTCCTCTAGGAGGCTTCACTGATGATCTGCCCAGCCTGAGTTAGGCATCTCTTCCAGGTACTCTGCAAGAATCCTCCCCAGGGCACCAAGCACCATTTCCTATAAGTTCATTTATGTGCCTGTTTTTTCCATCAAAAAGAGAAGCTCCTTGGAGGCAGGAACAGGGACTTCCAGAAGCCCCATGATCCAGGTACTGGGACTTAATCAACCTTGCATTCCCGATACCAGCACAGAGCCTGGAACTGGAAGCATTTACAAGTTTACCAAGTGAATGAATGAATAATCACTATACACACACCAGGAAAATACACAGTTTCTCTGTGTGTGTATGTGTGTTTATACACAATCATTTCAGCAACTGAAAAAATTTCAAAAGAAACCAGATATCCCTTAAATTCCAGAACTTCTTATTAATTAAAAAAAAAGCAAACAAACTTTACTTTTAAAATAACAAATTCACCCAGTGTCTGCACCGTCTGTAAGATATTTAGCCCATGTTTAATGAAGTCCATAAGCCAGGCAATAGCATCTAAAACTAAAACCAGCAATGGCATTTAGTCCAGCAGTTAAGATACATGTGAGGGTGTCCATGTCCCACATCACAATACCTGAGATCAATTCCCAGCTCCATCTCTTGACAACAGTTTCCTAATAACGCACAACCTGGGAGGTTGCAATGATGGCTCAAATAGCTGGATCCCAACCAGCTACATGGGAGACCTGGATTGAGTTTGCCGCTCCCAGCTCTGACCAGCCTCACTGTTGGCTGTTGAGGATATTTTGGGAATGAGCTAGTAGATGGGAGCTCTCTCTGTGTTTCTGCCTCTTGAAATAAACAGACAAATAAACAAACAAATAAATAAAACCAAAAACCATTCTACGCAAGGCACTTAAGAGAAGGAGAGATGTCATCATGGGCAGGGTTCCTCCAGGGACCCTACAGCCACAGAATTCTACCAAATCTGCTTTGAGAGAGGTGGGCTCTGAGGGCCAGGAGGCAGACACAATTTCCCTGTCGCTCAGCAGGAGACTGGCTGACTCGGAATCCCCAGAGGAAACTACCGCTCTCTTTCAGTCTCCTGCTTGAGGAAAAACACTACTTGATTTCATTTTGTTGTCTACTTGCATCCATGAGACTCCAGCTGAACAAAGATCTGTCTTCACTAAACACCAGATGAACAGAAAGACAACTATGAAGGTGATTATTCTACAGGATTAGGAAACTGAACACAAATATCAACAAATTAACAGGAAACAAAGTATTTGCAATTCTAAACCCAGAGAAAGTAGTTTGCAAACACCACAGAAATCTCTGACCTTTCATGAAAATTTAGCACAGGTGGAGAGAGTAAAATTGGCAGTAGAGACACAGATAAAAAAAAAAGATGTATGGAATAAAACAATTTCCACATTGCACTGAAATCTCTCAATTTACTTAGATATAAACCCAAATACAGAATCATGAATATGCTCTTCAAACAATCAGAATTCAACTGCGGAAAACTGTTTTACAAAACAGGAAAAATAAGCTCTAGCTTAAGGCTCAGGGGGATGTTTGTGGCCATTTCCTCAAAGCAGAGTAGATGCAAGATCCTCTTTTATTTCAATCATTCTGCAAAATGAGATTAACATGGATTTTATAGTGAAATGGGTCTCCAAAGTTCTAATTAGCTGCTCACTGATAAATTCTATGTTCTATGAAATTCCTACTTTTAAAGTCTCATTTAAGAAACATAGTTTGTCTTTGCTTAGACAGTAAGCTTCCTAGCTTATTGCTTTAAAACCCATGGACGTTAAAAGCAAGTTGAAAATTCTGACTCCTCGTACTCAGTTTCAAATTCCTAATACCTGCCTAACCTATCATCACTGACATGGCAATGGCTGGACAGCACACTATACATGCCCCTGAGGACAAGCGGAAGGGACAGGTGACATCAAAGGATGAGCGAGGACCAAGGTGGCCTGGGCATAGACAGCAGCTGGTACAAATTAACAGCCCCATAGGGCTGCTGGTAATGAGGAGTGAGGAGCTGCAGTATCATGAGGACTGTGGTTGTCAGCACCAAGTCTGGAGACTCAGATGCCGACGCTATAGAAGACAGATGGGCCGAATATTACTTTCACAATCATGATCAGTGGATACCAGTTTTGGCTGAAGATCAGGTGGCACTCAGAAACATTCAGAGATGAGAAGTTAAGGACCAACATACATTTCAGTCCGGCTGGGGCAAGTGGCTGTTGGGCATTAGGTTGTAATAGGCTGGCTTCTAAGATTTCTGGCTGGGACTCAGGGCTCCAGTATCAAATCTCCTCACCACTGAGAATCGCGGCAAGGCTAACATCAAGAACTTAACCAGTGACCACCTTGATCAATGTTACGCAGTCTCATTTCACAAGACCCCTGCTTCCTGGCAACTCATCTTTTTTCTCAGGGGCTCAAGTATTTTCTGTAGCCTGCTTGCATGCTGTTTCCTGGAACAGAAACCAACCATTTTCTGCTGTTATTGTTCCTCCACATCTGCACTTAAATACCAGGAAGGTTTTCCCTGGCTACCCTGATGGTGGTGCTGGTGTATGGTGTGTGTGGTGGCAGGGGAGAGGGGTGTTAATCTCCCTTTGCTCCAGGCATCATTCTTGGTTAGCTCTGCCACCCTGTCATCCCCATTAGACCAGAACTTCACATACTCAGGAAACTTGCTTGAATCCTACATGCCTGACTCATAGAAGGCACAGAGCAAATATTTATTCATCAACAAACTCAGTAGAAGAAAAAAATTTTAAACAAGGCAGAAAACATCTAGGAATTTTCTTTGTTTGGCTTTTCACACTGTCATAGCAAAAAGGAGGCAGCCCATAGGAATGGCTATGGACCAAGCAAAAATATAAGGTCCCTAAAAAATTTCTGGTGGTACCAAATCAAAATATAAAGAAGAAATTGCATTGAATAATTACATATAAAAAGCAACACTCTTATTAATGCTTAAATATGTTTTCTAGGTTCACAACAGCTCCTTCTATTCAAGTGTAGGATTTCAACTCCAAATCCATTACCCACCAGCAATTTGACACCTAAAATATTTCTCTGCACAACTCAGTGCACATTCTTCATCATAAGCCTACAGCCTCAAAGTGAAAGAAAAGCAAAAGAGAAATTGCTTCTGTCTCAAGAGAAATGAAACAAGATATTTTGTTCATCACTTCCACTCTTGTTAAAAATCTTTACTCTTCATAGCTGAATATTAGATTTACATTATTTGTAAGCCCTGATAAAAAAATTTCCCAAGTATTAATATAATTATTTTACATTTAAAAAAGTCAGTCTCTAAGAAATAAATGGACTGGTTTTAAGAAATATTTTATTTATTTATTTGAGAGGTAGCATTAGAGAGAGAGAGAGAGGAAGAGACAGAGAGAGAGATCCTCCATCCTCTGGTTCACTCCCCATATGGCTGCAATGGCTGGAGCTGAGCCAATCTGAAGCCAGGAGCTTCTTCCAGGTCATATGAATTCAGGGGCCTAAGCACTTGGTCCATCTTCCACTGCTTTCCCAGGCAACAGCAGAGGTGTGGATTGGAAGAGGAGCAGCCAGGACACGATGATTATATGGGATAGTGGTGCCACAAGCAGAGTCTTAGCCTACCATGCCACAGCGCCAATCCCATGAAATAAATGGACTTGGGCAACAAGTGGTAAAAGAGGAGTTTGGGCTAGAGTTAGGCTCCAAAATGGCATTCTTTTCTCAATAGCTTTTGCCTCTGGTTGGCACTGTCCTGTCAGCATGCCCTCCAAAGCCAGACAGTGACTCCAACTCTCCAGAAAAAATTCAGGACATCATTGTCTAACTTCTCCTCTTTCTTTCCACCTTACTTCAAGTCCAAGAGCTCTAGGCTTCCCTTCTTTGGAGAACTGGGTTAAAAGCCCCAGGAAAAATGCATAACGGCAATTCATCCAGAGTCTTCATTTTCACAATAGCAAAAAGGAAAGATAGGACATTTTCCATTTGCTATTTTAAGCTCTATCTATCTATATAGCTTTTTCACAAAAAGATGCATATTATATCTGCATATTATACGTGTGTGTGTGTGTGTGTGTGTGTATATATATATATATATAAATATAAATGGAGACCACTTTTTAAAGTAACAAAACATAGTCCCAAATGCCAGTGGGGAATTCCCATGCCCCCTCCCTCCCTGTTGTCTTCTTACAGTGCGGTGTTACATCACAGTGAAGTTCAAAGCAGTGAGGACTCACCCTCTCCATCTCCTTGAAGTCGTCATCTAGCTTGGTTCCTTCTGCTCCTCCAACCTTCTCACTCACTTTCTGCAGAAAATAACCACAAAGGCAGAATTATTATAGCTTCCTTTAAAAAGGTCTATTACAGGTTCTAAGCATTTTCACAATCATCTAATGTAATTTCATATTCATTCTCTGACATGTAGGGTCTCATTTTCAAAGGAGAAATTGTGGCTCAGAAGAGTCAGACAACTTACCAAAGGCCATGTACCTGGGGAGTACTGATGCAAGAATCCAATCTAATTTCAACCTCAGTGCTTTTTCTATTATATAAATCATTTTATAACTACCCAATCACTAACATTTTCCTTTTGAAAGTTCTAAGGGACAATAACATCACACAATAATCATTTCCCGTTGATAATGGATCTAAAATGCTACCTAGCTAGAAGATTGCTACTTCATCAACCTATTTATTCCTCAATGGGTTATTGAACAGATAATCACAAGCATCTATCAAACTTGCTAAGAAAAAAAGCAGCCAAGCTGATCTTTAGCTGAAACGATTTGGGTCTTACAAAGTTCCCTGCAGATGTGTGACAAACCAAATGAAAAGATCTGCAGGGCAGTTCTTTGCTACCCAATCAATTCCATGACCATGCATTTTGTATTTATCAATTAACATATATGAGAGGGTCTTCAAGAAGTACACAGAAAATGTGTACTTTAAAAAAAAAAAAAAAACCTATGTATGGAGGCCAGCGCTGTGGTGTAGTGGGTAAAGCTGCCTCCTGCAGTGCCAGCATCCCATATGGGTGCCGGTTCGAGTCCTGACTGCTCCACTTTCGATCCAGCTCTCTGCTATGGCTTGGGAAAGCAGTAGAAGATGTCCCAAGTCTTTGGGCCTCTTCACCCACGTAGGAGACCCAGAAGAAGCTCCTGGCTCTTGGCTTTGGATCAGCTCAGCTCTGGCCATTGCAGCCAACTGGGGAGTGAACCAATGGATGGAAGACCTCTCTCTCTCTCTGCCTCTCCTTCTCTCTCTGTGTAATTCTGACTTTCAAATAAATACATAAATCTTAAAAAAAAAAAACTGTGTGGCTTTCAAAAACTTTTGCACTAAAAATAAACATCTTTAAATTCAATTATCCACAAACTTTAAAAAGTATTCTCAATTATCATTTTTCACATGTAAAATTGATGTTCATAAGAAATTAGAGATCCTATTTCATTTTGAAACAGATTCAAATTTAAGTCTAATGAAAATGCATGAATGCTTCCATTCTTTTTTGAAAAAAAAATAGTTATTTATTTATAATAGGCAGGGGTACAGAGAGAGACAGACAAGCAGAGCTCCATCCATTGATCCATTGATTCATTCCACAAATACCTGCAATGCTTGGGGCTGGGCTGGGAAAAGGGCTGAAGTCAGGAGCCAGGAAATTAATCAGGTCTCCCACATGGGTGACAGTAACTCAACTACTTTGGCCTTCACCACTGCCTCCCAGGATCTGCATTAGCAGGAAGCAAGAATCAGGACAAAAGCGGAGACTCAAACACAAGCACTAAAACATAAGATGAAGGGATCACACAAAAATGCTCTGATTTCATCAATGACAGGAAGGCTAAGTGTTACTGACACAAGACTTTCGTTCCCTTAAAATGCCCTAACTGCTAAGATAGATAGAGTCTTTTCCCTAAGATATACCATGGCACATTAGAATTATCTCAAAATACCAATGTATAATTTTAGTTCCCCTCACTAGCTGCTGGGTTGAAAATATTCACGGAGGAGCAGCAGCACGGCGAACTCACAGCGATCTCTGCAATGACCCGTGTCATCCTGAGTGGCTTAGTGCACTTCACGCTAAAGGGGCCCTGGAGACCTTGCTCTGTCTCCTGGCCATGGAAGCGCTGCTACTTCCTTGCTAGGTCCTGACCTGTGTTCCCAACCCTCTCTTTCTCTCTGTTCTTTACTCTTGTTTTCTGACACCCAGAAAAGCCAAGAGTCAGATTGTTATCACCACTCTGGCCCACCATACTACATGTCATCCAGTGCAACCCATCAGTCATTACAGAAGGAACAGAATAACAGTGGAAGAGCATGGCATGTATTGATTCTTGTACTCTTGGCCAGGTACAAAGAGCCATTACAAAAATTACAGGGGAAAGGAATTTACAAAGGAGGCAACAAATCCTGGTTCCCTGCTATGGTTTGGATATGATCTATCCTTCCCAAAACTCATGTTGCAGCTTTATCCCCAATATAACAGCATTAAGAGTAGCAGGACATATAAGTGGTGGGAAAAGAGGAGGTGACAGGGTCATGGCTACACTAGTGAAGTAATTAATGCTGGTCTCACAGGAGTAGATCACCTCCCACAAGAGCAGATTGTTACAAAGGAGCCATCCTGGTCTCTCTTGCCACCTTCTCACCATGATATCATCGCCCTCCTGCAGGCTCCTGCCAAGTGATGCATGCCACTTCCCATGTTATGATGCAGCCGGGAGGCCTCACTACAATGCCATATGGTTTTTGTACTTTACAGTCACCAGCAATGTGCACCAAATAAACTATTTTATTTACACATTAACCAGCATTAGGCAATCTTACAACACAAAAAGAACTAAAACACTCCCTTCTCTTATCAATAAAGCATGCAACTACTTTGAGTAGCCTATATCCTCCCATCCATTTAAGTGTACTTTCATAATTAAAAAGTGGCTGCCAACTTTCCTTTACATAATATAATCTTAGGTAGATAAAGACCAACACTGTAAAGTGAAATGCTGATAAAACAAAACAATATTAACATCTTTAATTTTTATCACTGACATACTTTCACTTGCAAATTATCATTCAATAGGGTATGCTGAGAACTATGTAGAACAGATATTACTATGTTGTAGATGAGAAAACTGAGGGTTCCATATATTAAATTACCTGTCCATAGTAGACACATTTAACTAGGAAGAGGTGAAACAAATACCTGAAAGCCAACCCCCAGGCTTTGCAGGGGCAACCAAGTTTTCAGGAGCTGTCCATGGTGCTGGCCATCTCTGCCTGTAGAGCCATTAAATTCAGCTGTCTTAGGGTGAATTCACTGCATAAACTCTTGATCTTTGACAGCAGCGCTCTCATTTATCCTGTGCTCTGAGTGATGCTATCACTCATGTGCCCTTAAGCAATCTTCACCGATCCAGGCTTTGCCTCGCATCAATACCACCTAATCCAAAGTGTATACCATGACCTGTCAGCTCCCTTACCTGCATTTTTACTGACTATTATCCAAACAAAAATTGGAAGAGTTGATAAATAAAATTTGGTTGAGTAGCTCCTAATAAAATTCCAAATGCAGGTGATTTGACCTGCATGTTCAGGTTTAAGTTACATGAAATTAGAAATAAGGGTCTCATAGGTTACTAATTTCAAATTTTCCTTGTAACTGAACAGTTTGTTAGTCTGTCACACTGATACCTTCCCTCTCACAAGACAGTGGCCTCTTGTGTCTGACTCTTGAAGCACATGGGATACTAGACGGAATCACACTGGCCATTAATAACTTAGAACTAGCCCTGATACCTGATAAATAATACTGAGACCAATTCATCAGTCCACTGGCCTTAAATATTTGGTTTTCAAGCTTGCAATGTGCATGAGACAGAGAGACAGAGAGAGAGAGAGAGAGAGATTGATTACTGCGAGGTGAGAGAGGATGCATCAATGACAGAAAAAGAGAACTCTCTTCTATACAAAAGATCACGTTAGAGCTGCTGAGACAAACATTCACCAAACACAGTGAACAATGCTAGCAGTTAATGACATGGGCCTGATTGGTTGATATAAAAATTTTATTCTAATTAGATTCTTATGGATAATAATGTTCATAATGACATCTACACTGTTCTCTGATATATTTTTCTAAGTCACAAAGGAACTAAATATATCAAGAAACTGAATTAAATAGTAAGCTAAACAACAACTGAGTCATTCCTTAGAATATGGCAAAATTCCCCTCTCCTTGTTTTCAAATAGCATGACTAGAACTTCCTTTTGTTTGATGCATAAGAATCAACATGAGGAATACAGGCCCCACAAGTCCACCTGGCCAATAATGAAGAGTTTTGCTTTCTTAACTGGTACCATTTATTTTGTGCTATTATTTCCTAGTGAGATTTCAGAGTATTGAATACTTTCTGATACTGTTTAGCATACTTTAACTAAATGCTTCCCACTTGAGAAACTGATCACTTATTGAAACAAACCAGCAAATGCTACATGAACCAAATGGAATATAGTAAAAGTTAGACATTATGTCCTCCATACCATCTAGAAATCTACAAACAGCCCTCCTATACCATCTGAAACATAAAATCACTAAGGGTACAAAGCCCTACAGTGAGTGACCATTGAGAACAACACTGAACGCTTATACTTCTCATCTGCCATTATCCTTCCAACCTTCTGTATCCAAAAAAAAAAAACAAAAATCTCGCCTTCCCCTACATTATTCTTCATTGTGTTCTTCACAATAGATACTTGGTAAAAACTTGATGAAGAGACAGAGGTGCAATGTACTTTTGTGATTATCAAGGTTAAGATGAGTGAGAGGTGGCATAAACTAAGGCAAATAAGACTGACACCTGATTCTGGGGTGTTCTTTCAAAAAGCACTACTTCATTAAAAAGAAAATAAACAATACAATCAACTAGCAACATAAAGTTTGAGAGTCTGCAGTAATGTCTGCCTCATGCAATTTTTCTCCATATACCAAATGAGAAAAATGTCAAAGGGAACCAGCAGCAAGAGACAGCTTAAATAAATGACCACTGTTTCCAGCCCAAAGGATGCTTGCCTGCTTCCCAATGACTCATCCACCCCCAGGCTAACTGTCACCTCCAGCCAGAAGACACTTCATCCTGGCTGCAGCTCTGATGCTTCCCAGCATTGCATTTCATTTACTGCACACTTACAGAGCCAACAACATATCTCTAACGAAAGGTCTCCTTGAAAATTCCATCATCAGTGAAATTCAATACACTTAAGACCAAATTCATTCACACTCCTGCACCAATAAAGCTCTTTACCTCCTGACTTTTTTGGTGTTGCTCAGCTTTATCACCCACTATTTATAATACAGAGTCAGGTTTCTTTACCATCCACTAAATGTGCTGTTTATTTCCTCTGCTTTGTACCTGGACCTAGTTTCCTTGTGTACTCTTCCAGTTGAGTGAATTATTTATAATGCCCACCCAGATTTCACCTTCTCCACCATCCGTGACTGCTTATCCTAGCTGAAAATTATCAGCCTTACTGAGCACCCTTAATGATACTCATCCGTTGGACTACCTGAAACCAAGTACTTGATGAGTAAACTGCTGAGGATCTTTGTTCTTCTACACTGTTAGATGAGAAAGGCAGAAATCATATTGCAAGCTCTCTTTTTTGAATGTGTGAAACTGAGGTGCCCAACATTGTGCTTGCAGAAAGAAAATTATATCAACAACTTAACGAGACCAAAAACTGCACATAGGTGAAAAGAAGACCCTTGACTATGAGTTAGCACTGGTTTTAGATCCCCTTGCTGAGAATTTAGTCTGTCTTCTAAATTTTATCTTTTTGTCTATTAGCAATAGGTAAAATTTAGAAAACTCAGTAAACTATATGATATATGGTATTTTATTTATAGTTATGGCTAGAAACAATTCAACTACCTTTATTGTAACTATTCCACATTCATCCAAATATTACTTTTGGTACTATTAGTATTAATAATATGCATTTTTTTTTTGACAGGCAGAGTTAGACAGTGAGAGAAAGAGAGAGACAGAGAGAAAGGTCTTCCTTTCTGTTGGTTCACCCCCCTAATGGCCGCTACAGCTGGCACGCTGCGGCCGGCATGCTGCACTGATACGAAGCCATGAGCCAGGTGCTTCTCCTGGTCTCCCATGGGGTGCAGGGCCCAAGGACCTGGGCCATCCTCCACTGCAGTCCCGGACGACAGCGGAGAGCTGGACTGGAAGGGGAGCAACCGGGACAGAACCCGGCGCCCCGACCGGGACTAGAACCCAGGGTGCCGGTGCTGCAGGCAGAGGATTCGCCTAGCGAGCCGCAGCGCTGGCCAATGATATGCATTCTTTAATCTTGGTACCATCTAAGTTTTAGTTTGGATGTATATGCATGTATGTGTGTACATACACACATGTATCGGCAACTGTATTTGTGGATATACTTATACACATGACAGAATCTAAGTATTCCTTTTCAAAATGCTTTCTTTTAAAAAAACATAATTATCAGGCACTGCACTACATGTTTACTCATACTAAAATAAAACATTCCATAAAGTATAGTCACCTTTTAAGACCAAAAATCAGAATGCATACATTAGCCTACCCATATAAGTCCATTTTCTGTTACTATAATACTACACCTGGGGCAAGAGAACTTCATATAGAAAAGAAGTTTCCTTAGCTTACAATTCTGATGGTTCAAGGGCAGGAGCTCAGCCCTGGTGAAGGTCTCATGGCAGCTATCATCACAATGGTGGGTGTGTCCACGGGAGGGGAGTAAGGAAATCAGAGAGGGAAGGGCCAGTCTTGCATTTCTATAATAAAGTGCCCTCATGAGCACTAACTGGGGGGCAGTGCCTCTAATGACCATACCAACTCCCATTGGGCCCCATCATGGTCACATCGCCTCTTAACATGATCACAACTGGGGACCAAGATTCCAACTCACAAATCTTCAGGGAACAAACTGCAGCAAAGGCCCAATTTGCATTATGGCAAAGTCCAAAAATACTTTTACATGTAAAAAGAAGTCTTATTAACAATTTATTTAGTAAATGAGAGCCATTTGAGGCCAGGTTTTTAAAAAATTGAAGAGTTAGACACGAATTCCAGTCCTGATAGTGTTAGTGAATCGCTGTATGAAAGAGAAAATACATAACCTCATAGTGCCTCAATTTCTCCATCTGAGAATTGCTTTGTAAAATACATGTAAGAGGGTCCGGCGTCGCGGCTCACTAGGCTAATCCTCCGCCTTGCGGTGCCGGCACACCGGGTTCTAGTCCCGGTCGGGGAGCCGGATTCTTTCCCGGTTGCCCCTCTTCCAGGCCAGCTCTCTGCTGTGGCCAGGGAGTGCAGTGGAGGATGGCCCAAGTACTTGGGCCCTTCACCCCATGGGAGACCAGGAGAAACACCTGGCTCCTGCCATCGGATCAGCACGGTGCGCCAGCAGCAGCACGCTGGCCAGGGCGGCCAATGGAGGGTGAACCAACAGCAAAGGAAGACCTTTCTCTCTGTCTCTCTCTCACTGTCCACTCTGTCAAGAAAAAAAAAAAATACGTGTAAGAGGACTTTGTAAACAGACTGGGGTGGACATTGAGGCCCAGCAGGTTAAGACACTAGTTGCGATGCCTGCATCCTGTATCTGAGTGCCTGGGATTGAGTCCTGCCTGCACTTCTAATCCACCTTTCTGTTGGGATGCCTGCATCCTGTATCTGAGTGCCTGGGATTGAGTCCTGCCTCCACTTCTAATCCACCTTTCTGTAAGGCAACAGATGATGGCCCAAGTACTTTGGCTGCTGCCACCCCCATGGCAGGCATTTGGGGAACATGTCTCTCCCTCTCTGCCTTTCAAAAAATATATGCTTACAAATAAATAAAAATTATTACGTCTTATCAGGAAGTATTACTTACATGAAAGGTGGAATTTTAAGCTGGTGTCTTACATTCAGCAAATTTTTAATTTAAATACATTGTTAACAACTTAATGTACAAGCTCTTTAGAAAGAAGTTGTAATAACTGCTCCTGCATAACATTTTACTGTTTCCTCATATTTATAAAGGTATTATCTCTATCAATCAACAATAGAAGCTCATCCTCTGATTCTTCAAGTTCTTTAATTATTATTCATTAATGAAATACTAAAAAAATGTAAAATACTTGATCCTGTATCAAATACTTAGAGATAACACCAGAGTCAGAATTTCTGCAGTATTTTCTTGCATTTTGTCTAAATACATGTAGATCTTGTTTTTCCAGATGGTGGTATTCCCATGTATGAAAGAAAGGATGGATTTACTTTATGGGATACAAGTCTCACACCAGCTTTTCTCAGCTGTCATTAAATTGGAAACCTTAAATGTCATGATGTTTTGAAAAATGGATCTAAAAAAAAAATACACTTATTTTTTCCCATCCAGAACTTAAGATTTTCTTATAAAATGAGTGAACCTAGTTTGGCTATGTAAATTCAGCTAATTCACTATCAAGTAGAAATTGCATGTTGAAGGAAGTTGGAAAGGATCCTCTTATATAATATAAAAATCAGTAATTTCCTCCCCACCCCCAGCACATACCAAGAATTCAACAGGATGAAGACTTGGTTTTTTGTATATCTAGAGCTAAAAATTTTAAAATGAGTCTGGTGAGCTAAGAATTTGGCATTTATCCTATCTTCCAGGCATTCTTCCTCCCTTTTTACATGAAAAAAAAATACATTTGTATGGTAATCCAATTGTTCCTGATGTGGTTAATTATGGTTAATAGTCAAAACTTTCTAAGCTCTGTCTCACTGAAGTGAGAATTTCCTATAGACTATGTGTTAACTGCTTAAATACACACCTCAATGGAGTTGGTAAAATCTATTACAGAAGCACCATGCATTGCTTTCGTTTCCTTCCTGGAAAGATTGTTTATAACTAACCTATTCATTCATTTGAAAGTGATCTTATTTTTGTCTCATGGAAAAATTTTAGATGTATATTGCTCAGAATAAAAAATAATACTCTTCTATATTTTGACACCTTGAAATAATCAAGTTACACATCAAATAAGGGGTGACTTAAGAGGGTGGATTAGCTAAGGGGCTGATATTTCCATGCAGTTTCCCATATCTGGAAATATGAAAAATTTATATTTTTTCATAGCCTACTGCAATAAGTCACTCAGGATAAAGAAAATACAAGAAGGCAGTATCTACTGAGGCTAGATTTATGTCATGTAGAAGTTTTTAAAATTCTATCAAAACTACAGACATAGGGGCCGGCGCCATGGCACAGTAGGTTAATCCTCTGCCTGGGCACCAGCATCCCATATGGGCACTGGTTCCCGGCTGCACCTCTTCCAATCCAGCTCTCTGCTGTGGTCTGGGAAAGCAGTAGAAGATGGCCCAAGTCCTTGGGCCCTGCACCCACATGGGAGACCAGGAAGAAGCACCTAGCTCCAGTCTTCGGATCGGCACAGCTCCGACCATTGTGGCCATTTGTGGGATGAACCAACAGAAGGAAGACCTTTCTCTCTGTCTCTCCCTCTCACTGTCAGTAACTTTCTCAAATAAATAGATAAAAAAACACTTTTAAAAAATGTACAGACATAAATGGCATCATTTAGTAAAACAACAGAACTTACGAAGTTGAGTTGAGGCAAGGAGGGGGAGGGATATGATAATAACTGAAATTTCAGACCTGGTCAACAAATGGTTTAGATCCGAATATCTGATGACTTGGTTGATGAAGTAATAAGGAGTGTGATCCGGGCTTTCCTTTATTAAAGAGAAAACTTCTTGGAAATTTCTTTTCCACTAACTGTTTTTATGTCAACTTTACCAAGCACTCAATTATAACGTTAAACACTTAGGTGCTCTGATGAAGGTATTCTGTAGATAAGGTTAACATCTATGATTAGCTGACTGAAAGAAACTAGCCTTGCTATCAAGGGTGGGTTTTATTCAACCAGTGGAAAAGCCGTAAGAGCAAACCTGAGGTTCATCTGAGGAAGAATTCTGCTGCAATCCATACCGTCATGTTCTGCCTGAGTTCCTGGGCCCACTGGCCTGTTCCACAAGGTGTGGATTTGTCAGGTCCACAATCACAATCACACTCAGTCAGTTCCTTAAAATAAGGCTCCCTCATTCCCCTCCTACCTCCTCTCTCCTCTCCCCCTGCCATTGAGAGCTATCAATAACCTAAAGGTTCTATTTCTAAGCACAATACTAATAGTACAATTCCTACCTTCTGCAGTGCTATTTATAGTACAACAAAGGCAGGCCATAAATTAAGAAAGAGAGAAAAATAGAAAATATTATGCAAAGTGCTTGAAAGGAAAATCCTATAGCACTTTTGTTCAGATTAGGTTTATTTTGGTATGAATGTCATTCTTAAACAAAAAAGGACAACAAAGCATCTTTAGATGAAATTCATAAAGTGGGACAATTACAATGGAACAAAAACTGAAGGCCTACTAAGGTACCACAGACTTTGTTACTCCTAGAAGTTTCACACGCAAATAAGACTTTGGTAGGATAGAAGAACACACCATCAAACCACTGAAGTACAATGAGGAAAGCACAGTTTTAGAAGTGCAGAGTCGTCACTGGTGTTATGGAATAGCAGCTATAGCCACTGCCAGCCATGCCAGCATCCCAATACATGTCCCAGTTGCTCTACTTCCAATCCAGCTGCCTGCTAATGGCCTGGGAAAGGCAGCTGAAGATGGCTCAAGTTCTTGGGCCTCTTCCACGCAGGTGGGAGACCCGGAGGAAGCTCCTGGCTCCTGTCTTTGTACTGGCAGTTGCAGCCATTTTGAGAGTGAACCAGGGGATAGAAGACACCTCTCTTGCTCACACTCTCCACCTCCCCCGCTTCCTCCCTCCCTTTTGTCTCTCTCCCTCTCTCGGTAGTTTTGACTTTGAAATAAATGAATAAATCTTGAAAAAGAAGTAGAGAGCACCTCCAGAACCTAGGATGGACAATTTGATTTGCACTGGACGAGAAGACAAAGTTGAAGAAAGCTTCTAGTAGGCGGGGCTGATTCTTAAAGGAGTGAGCTAGAAGAATAACCACAGGGTATAGGAAGATTAGACTGAAGCCTTCCCACGACGAAAAGCAAACATGCACCAAACACAATGCGCGCATCTGGAAGTGTGTATCTTCCAGTGGTGACCAAGCTCAGAACAGAAGGCAGACAATGGTGAGGACGGAGGCTGCTGGCCGAGAAAGGCCTTCTGTGATAGAGTAAAATCCTTAGGCTCTTGTTTCCTTCTTGAGCCCATTTGTAGTCAATGCCCGCTACTACCTTCAGGTAAGCACTGATCTGCTTTCCAGCCTTATACATAGTTTTAGGTTTTCTAGACTTATCCCTGAAGTAGAATCATCCAATCTACAGTTTCAAGCATCTGGCTTCTTTCACTCGGCATAATGCAATGGAGATTCATCTGTACTGTTACCTGTTTCAGTAGCTCAGTTCCTTTTTATGTCTGAATAGGATTCTATTGCCGATTGTGCCACACTGTGCTTATCCCTTTGCCGGTTCAGATATTTATATTGCTTCCAGTATGGGGCTCTTAGGAGAATGCTGCTATGAATATGCGTTCTTCTCTTCCTAAGCCAAAGGAAGCTAGCACGGTGCTCAGAGCTGCAGTAATAAACATAAGCTTTACCTTAACTACTAATAAGGAAGAGATACGAAGAGACTTCAGAGATAGTCATGAAAGTGAAAGGACAACAAATCTGCATGCAAGAAACAGACCCCCGACCCACTCCTCATTAAAAAAAAAAAAACACTGACCTTATCATGGAGGACATAAAAGCTCTATTCACTGACAACGGAATATGGGACAAAAAGATTAACCCAAAAAACTCAAAATGTGGAGTCCCTAAGGCATCAAATTTGATAGCTCATATCTGTTCTGTCTCTTTCAATACATAAATTTGAAGAAGTTAGAAATCAAAAGGCATCTTACTGGCAGGATAGTCACATCATACACACACACACACACTCATATGTATAACAAATGACAGGGTAGTCAATCATATGTATATATATATATATATATAATATATATATGTACATATATATAACTTATAAGCTTATAACTGTTGATAGAACTTTTAAATGCCAAACAGCCCTCCCCTGCCTGATAAGGCTATGTACTACAGGTGTGCCATTCAGCTTCTACTCATGCTCCAATTTCTGCTGCCTACACTGTAGAAGACAAACTGTGCAGAATCACACTCTGCAGGCTCAGTGGAATCAGACAAAGAGAAATGGTATAGCTCCTTGGTCACAGAAATTCCTGGTTTGTTTTTTACCCAGTCTCTGGTATGAGGTATCCTCTGCCCCTGTGTGGCACATGTATGTGACAGAAAAGGCTGCTGCAATAGAAGGAATATAAATATTCAGAGTAGTGTCACTGCATCTCTCACCACCAAGGAGCTAAGTTGACTGCTTTTTCCCAATAGGCTTGCAATGCAAAGAAGGAAGCTACCAGCTTTAACTCCCCAGTTCCTACTGCCTCCATCTAGCAGGTACCAATATTTATGTTTCATTTATAGTGTTTTATAAACAACAGTGACATGTCTGGCATTTCTGTAGAGCCAGAGTTGCTCAAAGTCCTACTTTAATTTGGGAAAGGGTCACATGAGAATGTGCTTGGGTTTGAGTCCTGCTTCTGTTCCCAATTCCGGTTTCCTCTTTAGGAGCATACTGGGAAGCAGCAGGTAAGCTCTTTCTACTTGGAACCTGCCACCCACATTAGAGACCCAGACTGAGTTCCTAGACCCCAGCTTTGGCCTGGCGCAGCCCCAGCCACTGAAGAGAGTGAAACAGTTGATGAGAGCTTGTTCTCGGTCTCTACCTCTCAAAAAAAATTTTAATCAAAAATTAATTTAAACTTTGGGAGCAGATGACAAATACTTTTCTAGAATTCTAAACTGGCTCTAATGGCCCCCGTGGCTTTTAAGATTCTGATGAATCTTCTTATTGAAGGCTTGATCTTGAAATGATCACTTGCAGAGCTCTGATGAAATTATGCTCCCAAAGAAAACATCCAGTAGCCCCTCCCCCTTATCTGTGTTTTCACTTTCTATGCTTTTAATCATCTGTGGTCTGAAGGTATTAAATGGAAAATTTCAGAAATATACAATTCTTAAGTTTTCAGCTAGTTTCCACTTCTGATGAAATCTCACGCTGTCCCACTCAAATCGTGAATCATCTCTTTTTCCAGCATACCCATGCTGTGTATATTACCTGCCCGTTAGTCATTTAGCCATCTGAATTATCAGATCAGACCAACTGTCAAGCTATTGCTTATAGGTCTGCTTAAGGAACCTTTCTTTAAGGTAGAGATGATCCCAAAGTGCAAGACTAGTGATGCTGGCCATTCAGAGATGCCAGAGAGAAGCCATGAACCACTTCCTTAAAGTGAAAAGGTCAAAGTTCCTGAATTAGTGAAAGAAAAAATATCATATGCCGAGGACGCTATCTATGGTAAACAGGAATGCTCTACCCATAAAATTGTGAAGAAGGTCAATACACCTGTCATACTTCCACCATGTGTGATGGGGCTTAATGAAGAGGGGAAGAGACATTAAATTTGTGTGTGTGCATGTATGCAGGTTTACAGAAAAAGCAGTGTTTAGTGTGTTCCATACTATCCCCTGGTTCAGGCACGCACTGGGGACCCTGGAACAGATCTCCTAGGGATTAACAGAGACTGCTAAAAGCACATAGGGGAGGATATTCTTTTAATGCTCCTCAAACTTACTAATGTGCTAACATCATCTTCTGCCAGCGAGCAGTCAGTAGTGAGTACAGAAGTCTATGATGCTGTCTTCTTATGTGCTGCAGCTGGGTATGAGGAAGGGACAGCACGTTTAGAAACAAATGACCTTTTCCATGATACAGCCAGTGATGCTGAATACGTACCAAGAGGGGGCCCCCGGGCAACTGCTTTTAATTTTCTGTCTGTAAGCTCTATGATGTAGGGAAAAGAATGAAATGATTCTTCCTAAACTCCATTAAGATGTACTTTCCATATCACAACGTTCACCCACTTAAAGTATATAATTCACTGAGTTCTAGTATATTTACAGAATTGTACGATCATCACCATTCTGTTAATAAGACAGATGTTAGCCTACATGCATGAGAAGTAGAAAAAACCCTAAACAACCCAGCATTTGCAGATCCAAGGTCCTGTCCAATGACCTTATAAGAAATGTAGGGAGTCTAGCTACCAGAAGCTTTCTACCTTGTAACAACCTAACACCCAGAGGGCATCTCACACAAGGAAGTTTTCTGTCCAGTAACACTGGCGGTGGGGAGAGGGAACAATGGGAACACGTTGGCTCCGTACCCATGAAAACTCCAGTCTATGCACACATAGGGCACTCGGTTCTTTGCTAAGCTGCCCACCTGGCCTGTCCAGTGTATTCTCATTAAATTTCTGTTTTTTAAAAAAGATTTACTTATTTATCTTTATTTATTTATTTATTTATTTGAAATGCAGAGTTACAGAGAGGGAAAAAGATCTTCCATCTGCTGGTTTACTCGCTAAATGTCTGCAGTGACTGGGACTGGGTCAGGCCGAAGCTAGGAGCCAGGAGCTTCTTCCAGGTCTCCCATGTGGATTCAGGGGCTCACGGCTCTGTGCTTCTTTTCTAGGAGCATTGACAAGGAGGTAGATTAGAAGTGGAACAGTCAGGATTCGAATCTGCACCCATATAGGCTGCTGGTGCTGTAGACTGTGGCTTTACCCACTATGCCACAGCACCAGCACACGTTCATTAAATTTTACCAGCTTGCTCACCACCATCCTGTCTCTCTTCTAAATTCTTTCTTAGGAGGAAACAAGGACCTCTGGAGCAGCTACCCAGAGGAAAAGTGCATTTGGGAAGCACCAAGCTTCTACTTTAAACCATCACCAGTTAACAGGTTTAAAACAGTTTTTATCACACCACAAGGAAACTTTAAACCCATTAATATCCACTTCCCAGTCCTCTGCCCTCAACTCCACTCTATGTTCCACCCCTGGCCACCACTGTCTCTATGGATCTACCTATTATAGGTACCTCATATAATTATGTGATCTTCTATTTCTGGCTTGTTTCACCTAGCATATTTGCAAGATTCATCACACCAAAACATTATATTATTTTATATTACATTATATGGATATAGCATGCTTTGATTATCCATTCATAAATTGATGGATATTCTGTGCTACTTATTAGGTTGGGAACCTCAGGCAAGTTACTGTACATTTTAAACTTCCTGACATGTAAATAATTAAGAGCTAACTCACACAGGGCAATTATATTCTAAACTTCCTGACATGTAAATAATTAAAAGCTACCTCACACATGGAAATTATATATTAAATTATAGGAAGATTATATAAGATAATAAAGTGCTTTGTCAATTGCAACATTATCACCAGTGTAAGAGATTAGTGTCATTAACCTATGGGCCCCAAGACATGCCCAGTTATCTGAAAGTAAGCAGGTGAAATCATAGGGAAACTCAAGAATAGGGTGTTTGTAAGCTTCCAAAATTCTTTCATCCAGGACTAACCTGTGGTTGAAGAAAAATATATAGACATTTCCCAAAATCCATGGTAATTAAAGGTGTCAGAGCTATGAATCTGTATGACACCATTCCAAACGAGAACCTTGAAGAACAAAATGATGTATCTACAGACAGTTGTTAAAGATTACCATTTCAGAATGCAATGCTACACTGACGGTGCATTTTTCAGAAGTGGTTTATTAAATTTTCTTATAAAAATATCTCATATTACCAGAATTCTGTTATACTGGTTCACTGGGTGAAAAAATGGAGGTTAAATAGGAGAAAATGAGAGGCTCATGGATGTAGTAAACTATACACTACAGGTTCTCTGTTTAACCAAAAGGAGGATTCCAATTCTGATTTCTGGTGGGGGTTATCGGAAGGAAGGAATCAGGCCACCCATCAAGGAGAATTACTGCCAAAGTGAATTTGTATTTCTGACGGAAATGCACCATTGCATGGGTGCCTGTGTGTGCTGAGAATGGGAAGAGCAGGCAGGATGAGCAGCACTAAGAGGGTGAGATGCGTGATGTCTTACAGATGTGTGATGGTCAGTACCACAGGACTGAAACCTAGGGCCCCGAGTCCACACCCAATAAAATCCCATGTTACCCAGGAAAAGGACCCTTTGGTTTGGCTATAACCAACATAAACCTTTAATATGCAAAAATTCAAGTTTCTTTAACTTGCTCTCCATAACTACACAGTTTATACTGCTACAAGTTGTTGGCAAACATTTTCTTAGTAACGAACAAGAATTGATTAGTATCAATTAAGTCATTCTATCCTTCATAATAAACCCACAGCTCCCTTCTACTGCCTATATGTCTCCTGGATCACCTGTCAGTAAGTCAATCGTACCATTCCCTGTGAAGATTTCCACTCCCACAGTCCTTGGGCCTACCTGTGTTCAGCACTTGTTAGACTGTGCTCTGTAATACATGGTTTATCTGAAGGCCGGCCTCTCCAGCTCTTCTGAGCTCCTGGAAGGCAGTGGTTTCAACCTTGGTCCTCCCTAATTCCCAAGGCCCAGTGTAACCCCTGGTGCGTGGTTAGCCTGCAGTGTGTGCACAGACAAGGCAGAGACGGAACAGTATAGGAACCTCTGCACTAATTTGGTCTTCTTATTTTTCCTTCGACTTCCTTTTTCTACTCAATTCTATCTGATTGTGCTCCACTGAACATCACTGCACCTGCCTCTTATTTTCCATCAATAACCAAAAGTCCTTTACAGAAAATTGAGTAATTAGCAGCCCTTCTGGTCACATTCTCTAATAGTAGTATCTTTTTTTTTTCTTTTGAAAGGAAAATATGTTGGCAGGGCTATCATTAGGAATACAATGAAAAGAAGTTAAGAGAAGGAGGGGTGAATGCAAGAATACCCACTCAGCACCCAGTTGAAACAGCAACAATCAGATACGGCGGTGGCCCACCTTATGTTGCCTTTTTTATATGCTCATTTCCTTACCACAACCTCCCTTCCCCTTCCTCTTCCTCCACCACCAGCATGTTAGAACCTGACTGCCTTCTAGTCTCTGCGATTCACTCACTTAAAAAATGTTTACTGAATGCCTTTTTCTGTTCCAGGTTCTGAAGATACTATGAGGAGGATGTGCAAAGGCCCTGAGGCACATGAGGGTAGCATAGCTCCACAAAGGAGCCATGATGGATGAAGTTCAGAGAGGGAGCAGGAGAACCCTCAAAATGAAGCTGGGCATGCTGGCAGGAGTCAGAACCTACAAGCCCTTCTGAAGTTCATAAAGCCCTCCATCCTAGGAGCAGTGAGGGAGTGTGATAGTCAGCTCAGGATGCCACTTCACAAAGCATACACCAGGTGGCTTAAACAACAGAAATGCAGGTCTCGCCATCACGGAGGCTCAAAGTCCAAGACGGCAGCTCTCTTCCTGCCCTGTATTTATAAATAGATTATCTTCTCACCACATCCATATACAGCCTTTGCTCTGTGCTGGTGTGGAGATGCAGATCCATCTCTCCATCCCGCTCACCCATACAAGCACCAGCATACAACTCGACTACCTCCGTCTTCCTGATCACAAGGGCTCCACCCATACGACCTCATCTAGCCTGACCACCTCCCCAATTGCCCTCACACTGCGGGGTATGACTTTCAGGGTGTACAACACTCAGTGCACCGCAGGGAGAAACACCCTAGGATTTGTAATTTTGCAACATCACTCTGGATACACTTAGTGCAAAGCCACTGGGCTAACAGAGAGCCTGGCATCACAGCAGGAGGCTGCTCTCAGAAAAGGTTTCCCTCCCACCACAAGGGCTACTCACACCTACTTTCACTTGCAGGACCACAGAGTCGTGACTGTCACAGGGCTGGCAGGCACGAAAGAACATATGGCTTCTTTCTGTAAAAAATCGTGCATGCCTCAAGTCCCAAATTTGCTAATAAAAACATCCTGTTCTCTAAGGAAGTTCAGTGAACATTTTTTTATTGCCATTGTCCTTTGTTTTTTTTTTAACTTTATTTTTTTCCTTTTTGATTTGGTTCCCCTTCTTATACAGCATATGAAATATCTCAATGGGATTTAATTTTCTATAATTTAAGAGAAATTTTCTCAGCAAATTATTTTATGGTTCCCAGCAAAATGTGTTTCTTGAGTGAATTATCATCTATTCTTAGGCAATATTTCCCAAGGATCAGTATGCTTAACCTGTCTTTTAAAACCCAGGAGAATATGCTTGCTAAAGTACAAAGTTTTAAGTACCACAAGACTGCTAGAAGAGAAAGTTACACTGTGAAGTACAAAAATAAAATAGAAGAAACGCCTCTTTTAGAATACTGTGGTGTACTACCTGTTCTTCTAGTTAAATACAAGCATTTTTATTCTTATTAATTTTATTAAAGTTATGATAAGCATATAAAGACAGAAAACAAACTTTATTCACAAGAATCAGGTTCCTCAAGAAGCGGTAGAAATCAAGCAGGGAGAAGTGTCACAAAGAAACCTGACACATTATTTCAAATTCAAAAAGCTAAGTTTATATGTTACAGATTTCCTTTGACAGAGAGAGATACAAACAGAGAGACAGGGATAGGGATAAGGATAGGGATAGAGATGGGGATACAGATAGAGAGGAAGATGGATGGGGATAGGGATGGGGAGGGAGAGGGGGAGAGATAGAAACAGAGAGATGAGAGATAGGGACGGGGACACAGATAGAGATAGGGATAAGGATGGGGATGGGGATACAGAGAGAGAGGGGGTGGTACAGAGAGAGAGTGATAAGGATAAGGATAGAGATAGAGATGGGATGCAGATAGAGAGGGAGAGGGAAAGGGATAGGGATAGGGATAGGAATGGGGATGGGGATAGGGGTAGGGATGGGGAGGGGGAGGGGGAGAGATAGAGATAGAGAGAGAGATGATAGAGACAGAGATAGAGATGACAGAGATAGAGATGATAGGATAGAGTGACAGGGACAGGGATAGAGATGAGAGATGAGAGATAGGGACGGGATACAGATAGCGATGGGATACAGATAGAGTGGGATTGGGATAGGGATGGGGATACAGAGAGAGGGATAAGGATAGGGATAGGGACAGAGATGGGGGTACTGAGAGAGATGGAGATAAGGATATGGATAGGGATAGGGATAGGGACAGGGATGGGTACAGAACTCTGATGGTTCATCCTCAAACACCTGCAGCAGTTTTTTTTGTTTTTGTTTTTTGTTTTTTGTTTTTACTGAATCAGGCCCTGGGATACAACCAAGTTCTCGCACGTGGGTAGCAGGAACCCAATTACTTGAGATATCACTGCCACTTTCCAGAATGCACATCAGTAGAAAGCAAGAGGCATGAGGAGAGCCAGGCAGCAAATCCAGGCATTCTGTATCTTTGTAAGACTTTTTTTTTTTACTTTATTTGAAGTCAAAGATACAGAGAGAGAGGTAGGATGTGGTAGAGAGAGAGAGATTTCCCATCCATTGGTCACTCCCCAGATGGCCACAATGGCCAGGGCTGGGTCAGGCCAAGGCCAGGAGCTTCTCCCAGTCTCCCACATGGGTGGCAGGGGCCCAAACACTTGGGCCATCTTCCATTGCTCTCCCAGGCCACTAGCAGAGAGCTGCATCGGAAGGGGAGCAGCTGGGACACAAACTCGGATGGGATGCTGGCATCACAGCAGGGGATGGCAAAAGGACAGACAAAAATATTTCAGGATCTGATGGTCAGATGCAGCTCATTTCACATGTTCTTTTTGTGTGTGTGTGTGTTTTTAACTACTAAAGAAATACAAGTTTTGGGATCAGAGTTGTGGTGCAGCCACCTTCACTGGATGCCGGCATCAGCTAGGAGCACTGGTTCAAGTCCTGGATATTCCACTTTCAATCCAGTTCCCTGCAAATGTGCCTGGGAAAGCAGTGGAAGATGGCCAAAATTCTTGGGCGACTACCCCCATGTGGGAGATCCAGGTAGAGTTTCAGGCTCTGGGATTCAACCAGGGCAGGGCCAGGCTGTTGTGGCCATTTTAGGGATAGAACAAGCAGATGGAAGATTTTTGTCTTTCCCTTTGTCTCTGTACCTATGCCTTTCAAATAAAGAAATAAATCTTTTAAAAATGTAACTACTGGGACTGGTACTGTGGCAGGGCAGGTGGAGCCACCACTTGCAGTGTTGGCATCCCATGTGGGTGCTGGTTCGACTCCAGGTGCTCTATTTCTGAACCAGCTCTCTGCTGTGGCCTGAGAAAGCAGTAGAGGGTGGCCCAAATGCTTGGGCCCTTGCACCCGAGTGGGAGACCCAGAAAAGGCTCCTGGCTTCAGATCTGTTCAGCTCTGGCCATTGCGGTCATCTGAGGAGTGAACCAGAGGATGGAAGACCTCTCTCTCTCTCTGCCTCTGCATCTCTGTAACTCTGCCTTTCAAATAAAGAAATCTTTTTTTTTTAAAGTAAATATCATAAGCAAGTCAAAAACAGCCCATGCGTCAGATTTTGGTGCAGAGGTAGTTGCTGATACTTGTGCTACAGAATATAAACAACCAAGATTTACTTTCTGTTTGTCAATCTACACAAACAGTACTACACTGTATATACCTTTCTGTAACTTGTCACACAAACCTGCACATGCTGCTATACATAGGGATAAACCATTCATTTTAGCTTGTGTGTGGCACTGCACTGGCTCTCCATTCCCTTACTGATGTCATCTGCATTGTTTTACATCTTTGATTTACAAAAATTTCAGCAATAAGCATGCTTCCACAATTGTCTCCTGCTGTGTGGAAAAGGGAGTTTCTGCTAAAAGTACATGCTTCAAAGCAAAGTGTTGTAAAGTACATGAGGACGTAATCTTCAACTTACCTCATTACTGTCACATTACTCTTCCAAGCTGTTAAGCCAATTCATAGCCCCACTTGCAGTATACCAAAATTCCTGTGTCTGCACATATTCCCCAACACTTAATTTGGTCCTACTTGTTAATGTTTGCAAAGCTGATGGCTGTTCATCCATATGATATCATTGCTTTATGTGTCATACTCCTCAAGAGCCTGAGTCTCTTTTCATGCTAGATGACCTTCCGTCACCCTTAGACAAGTTGCCTATGCAGATCAAGTGCCTAGTTTTTGTTACTGCCACTGCTGTTTTCTCTACCATGGGCTATTTTTTCCTATTTGTTTCTCGTGTAGTACTTCTTCATAGTTCTTTTATATTGAAAAATCTGGCAAAACCCCACTGCATGTGAAAGCCCCCGTTTGTATCGCTCCCTGTAAGTAAAAATGAACGCATTACTTGGAAACCATGGTATCCGGAGTAGGCATTTCACCTATTGGTTCATACACCAGTTAGGACACTTACAACCCATATCACAAAATGCTTGTGTTTGACTCCTGGCATTGGTTCCCGATTCTAGCTACCTGCTTCCAATATTAGCGACAGGGAATCACGGTAAAGGGGTTTCACAACCCTATGAGCACATTCTGGTACCATGATTAGTATACTTGAAAGGCTAAACGTCACTTAGCCTGGAGAACAGCATTGAAAATCTAAGAATCACGATCTTCTAGAAAGCTGTGTGAAGATGTTAGCATACACTCTTTCTGGCACAAAATATATATTTAACTGGGGAAGTAAAAAAAAAAAGTTTCTGGAAATTTTCTTAGTAAGAAACAGCAACCGGAGAACATCTCTTCAAATAATGTACTAAACCATGGTAGGAATGGTGAGGCTGTAGCATGGGAGCCAGGACTTCTCCCATGCCCCTGCTGACTCTGTTGACAGGAGCAGATGCTGGAAGGACACAGGGGCACCTGCGCTCCCAGCTCCTAGTCTAGGGCTAGAGAGTCACCTGAGTGGGGAAGGCTGCCACTGCCGCGCACTGCCAACTGTGTACCACAGAAGCACCATTATTGCTGGGTGCCACTAGGAAGACTCCATTTCCCTTTCTCCACTCAGGTCCCATCTGCAGAAAGAGGTTTTGCCCTGGAAACAAAGGCCGAGGATAGTGAGTTCCTGGTCATCCCAACTCTGGCTCGCTCTACGTAGAAAGGCAGGCTGTAAAGACCAAAGCCACCATCTGCCCTCTCCCCAGCATCTGAGCATGCCATATAGTTGACACTATGGGTGACACAGGTCTCTGTTCTTTCTGGTCCAGTGGCATGAAGTTCTGTCCAGGAGGACTGCACACCAGAAACACAGCGAGCTCCATTTGCACGGGAGAGGACTGACTTTATTCAGAATAGACAGGCAAGAAGATCACGTCAGCAGGGACTATCAAACACGAGGGAGATTTTGATGTGAAGCAATTATGAAGGGATTGGTAGCCAGCTTCGTGTTATCAGTACCAGGAAGCTAAAAGGTGGCCCAGCTATAAATTTAACACAGATTACCTGAAAGACATCCAAGGAAGGTGCTCCTGGGATCACATTCACCCCAGGGGTTCAGAAGACTGAGCACTTGCCCTAGAAGGTGCATCCCTTTGGTTTTTTATTCAGGAGTAAACGAGTGTGAAATAGGGCAGACCTGAAATTATTCCCTAAGCTATACACAGACCCATCAGCAAAATGCAGAAGCCTTACAGACCCTCAGGGCTTAAGCACAACTTCTGACAACACTGGCAGAACACTAAGCTACTCTAACACAGGGGTGACTCCTACGATGTCAGGCTTAAAAATAAAATCAAATTCATCTCTTGTGGTCTGGAAGATATTATGCCCACTCACACGCCCCCCCTCCCACGGAAGACTACAGAGAGAACCTCAAAGCTACCAGACCCTGGCTGAACTCAGGACAAACTGAACTATGAAAAAGACTGCATATCCAACTGCATAAGGCAGCTCAAGTACAAATTTTGGCCAATACATAGCTTAGGCAGACCTGCGGGTCACTTTCAGGATGTAAAACTAACAGATAAAAATAAGAACAAAAATAACTGGGCAGGGAAGACAGGCTACATACTAAAGGGAAAAATAGACTCCAAATATTTAGTAAGGTCACTAAACAAGTAAGCAAATTACTGAACATCTTCAATGAACTTCTTCCAGAAGAGAAAGGAGATCAGTATTCAGAGATATTACATAATCTAGAGATACAATTTTCAGTAAAAAATATGAGATATGTAAATACACACAGATGCCTACACAGAACACCAAGAAAATGTGATCCACACAGAAACAGGGAATAAGTAGGCAACATATACTTATTTGCAGGACTTAGGCATTGAAATTAGCTAAGAAAGACTTAAATATCCATTATAAATATCTTCTAAGAACTAAGGGAAAACCATACTAACAGCAGTAAAGCACGATGACCATGTTTCATCAAATAGAGAGCATGAGTAGAGACAAATTATAAAAAAAGAACCAAATGGAAAAATCTGAATTTGAAAAGCACAATCACCAAAATGAAAAATTTACTACAGTGGTGAACAGTTGACTTGAAGTAGCAGAAGAAAAATCAGTGAAACTAATAATAAACAGAAGGGTGAAGATTAAGCAATTCAAAGAACAGAGACAGAAAAAAACCCAGGGCCTGAGAAATATGGGGCACCAATTAGCATATCGATACATTCATAATGAAAGTACAAGTAGAGGAAAGATAGTTTTGAAAAGCAAAGAAAGACTTATTCAAATAAATCATACTTGGATACTTGGCAAGTTATGAAAAATACTAATTTACATTTCCAAGAAGCCAGAACTAGGAAAAACACAAAGAGAATCACAACAGGCATATCAAAATGTTGACAACTACTGAAACCAACAAGAGAAAAATTATTTATTCATTATGGTTCAATGGAATCAAAATAAGAGTAACAGCTGGTTTCTCGTCAAAAACAATGGGAGCTATCAGGGAGTGGGTGACATATTTAAAGTGCTGAGGACATCAGGGAAGAACATCAACTTTTATTATTGGAAAAATATATCGGAAAAAATATCTGAGAGGAGTCTTTGTGAATAGTAGGAATTCTTAGGCAAAGAGAGAAAGGATAGCAAAGTGGCAGCAAGGAAATGTTGAGACAGCATAATGAGGGAAAAGACAATGTCCCTTGCCTAAAGATTTCATTTGAACCCTGTATTTCTATTACAGGTTAATCAGAGAAAATGCCTCACATACAGTGTTTGAATGCTATGAGGATTTAACAGCTCTTTCAACTCAACAGACTGTTGCAATATATTTCTCAAACTGATTTGCCAGTAAATCATCCTATACTCCAGTTGATGCACAATATCATGCTGTTTTTGCAAAAAAAAGGTTAATATATCATTAATAAAGGCTTATAAGCATGTAGCATGTAGGTGATATTGAAAGTAGAATTTAAGTGATACTAATTATATAAGAAATCCCCAAAAAATTAATTCATTTAAATGTTCTGTATTATTGAAAAATATATCAAAGTTTGGTAAAAATAGTAAACAGAAAAGAAATGTGAGATGGCTCCCTGAGGGACTGGTACTATGGCACAGTGGGTTAAACCACTCCCTACAATGCCAGCATCCCATATGAGTGCTGGTTCCTCTCTCTCTCTCTCTCTCTCTCTCTCTCTCTCTCTCTCCTGCCCCCACCTCTCTCTTTCCCTCCCTCTCCCTCTCTCTCTTCCTGTAACTGTGTGTTTCAAATAAATAATCTTTTCTTTAAAAAAAAAAGGTTCCTTGAGCACTAAAGAATATAAAAAATTTATAAGGTGAGAATTGGAAGGTATGTTATGAAACTCTGATTTAGAAATAATACAAAATCCACAGAGATTGTTTGTTTAAACAAATAAGCTTGCCTTGACATCCCAGGAAACAATTTTTTTTTTGTCTTGCTTGCTGTGAGCATGTTTTAAGGGTGCCTTAACTATAGAGTATGTTTATGTGTTACTACTTAAGCAAAATTACATTACCATGCACTAGTGATTTAGAGAACAGACATCTGTGAGAGCAAGGGGCACAGTGCCTCTGGAAGCTGACATGTCAAGCTAACACAAAGAACCAGCTTGTTCTATTTAGAGTGCCCTGGATAAGCACTGCTCCCCCACCTGCCACATCCTACTGGAATCCTAATCTTTATGGTTGGATATGGACATAATTACTGACAGAAGATCATGGCTAATTTACAAAGAGAACAGGTGGTAATGGTAGCAGTCCTGTCCATTCGTAAAGGGAAGTGACCCAGAGGTGTGTAGATGCTAATGAGGCATTTGCTAAACAGAAATTTTTGTAAATTAACATTTACTGCATACTCAGTAGCCAAAGGGTTTGATTACAAATATGCAGTGAATGTCTTCAAGAGTAAATGAATTTTCATGATTGCATTGAGGAAATGTTTTCTCTTGAGTACTGGGATGTTAACTAGATTCAACAAGGAAATAACAGGCACATACCCTTGAGAAGCCATGAGTTGGAACTGCATACATGAAAAAATAACATTTAATCTAAAAGTGGAGACTAATAAACCTCACAAAAGAGATTTTCATGTTCATGTTTGTTTTTTCTCTGCAAGTACATACCAGCTCTGAAGACAGCTTGAATTTAAAAAGTAAGCCCCAAAAGTCACACACCATGGGTACTAATCCTGCCTCTTCCTGTTTATGTTGGGCAGGCATTTTTCTTTCTCAATACCTCTGATTCCTCATCTGTAAGATACAGTTTACACTGGCTGGCACCACGGCTCAATAGGCTAATACTCCACCAGCACCCCAGGTTCTAGTTCCGGTCAGGGCGCCGGATTCTGTCTGCTCCTCTTCCTGTCCAGCTCTCTGCTGTGGCCAGGGGGACAGTGGAGGATGACCCAAGTGCTTGGGCTCTGCACTCGCATGGGAGACCAGGAGAAGCACCTGGCTCCTGGCTTCGGATCAGTGCGGTGCGCCGGTTGCAGCACACTGGCCATAGCGGCCATTGTTGGGTGAACCAACGGAAAAAGGAAGACCTTTCTCTCTGTCTCTCTCACTGTTCACTCTGCCTGTCAAAAAAAAAAAAAAAAATACAGTCTACAGATTGCACTTCCAAGTGGATAGGAACTTTGATGCTACTCTTTAAAGAGTTGGGAAATCTTGCTCTCCTTGAAGAGGACATTTAAAAATAACTATTAGTGAGGCATTTCTACTTCCCAGTACTTTCTTCTAGTTGTTGCCTCTACTGCTTACCTCACTGCTGGGTTCACTGATGTAATAATTAGTGCTAAGATAGACCAATGCAGAAATGTCTACTAACTCAGGATATCTTCATTTTTTAATAGTATACACTTTTAAAATGTGTAAAATTTTGCCTTGTCTTTTCCCAAGACTGACTTATGGTTTAGTAATTCTAAATATAATTTATATTGCTACATTTGAGGATCCATGCCTTCATTAGATCAAATAAGGTAATACAAAAATGCTTTGAATAGTGCCTGGGTCGCAAAACATGCTTTATATAGTTGTTACAATTGTGATAATACCATTATTTATCATATTATTTAATATCATTGTTGTAATCACCTTATTTTATTAATGCAGAAAGACACAGTGAAGAGTCTCTGGCTCTTAGCCTGCAGAGTTCCTTCTTTCTCTGGTAAGACACCGTCTGGGATATGCAGGAAGTACCATCATTACTACTGACATCACTACTGGATTCTCTCCAGGACTACCCCAATCTCACTGTACTAATTTTCCTTATTACTGGTTATATGAGTCAGGGTATTACAGACAGAAACAACAGGAGATACTAAGTCACAGAGAAAAATATGACAGGGGACTTATTAGGGGAAATGGAGATTGAGCCCCCACATTAGGCCATCTGAGAACTAGAGAACCAGGTAAGCCATTAACATGGCTAAGTCCAAGTTCAAAGGCCTCAGGACTAGGGAGCCAATGGTGTAGTTTTCAATCTAAGGCTAAAAGCCTGAGAACTTGAGGAACTTCTGGTGCAAGACAACAATCCCAAGGCCCATGAACCCGAGGCTCTGACGTCTAAAGGCAGGAGAAGATGGATACTCCAGCTCCAGAACAGAGCGAGAAGACACAGTTTTACTTTTCTCCTTTGCCTTTCTCTTTGATCTGGGCCTTGAGGCAAGTGAACAGTGGTCACACTCATGACCATGACTGGTGAGTGCAGGCCTTCTCCACTCAGTCTACTGATCAAATAGGAATCTCTCCCGAAACAAGCTAACAGGCACACCCATCCCGACTCTCCCGGTAACCCTCAATCCAGTCCAGCTGACACCTGAGGTTCACTACCACACTGGTCAAAGCTACCAAAATACACCAAGGAACATGTATGTTGAATGAAGGTGCATGTAATAACCCATGAAGATATGCCTCCTTTTTTTTCAGTTCAGCTAGAATGGTAATAATTTAAGAGTAACTTTCCCAATAAACCAGGCATGGGCAAAGTCCAGCCAGCAGGTTGTACGAGGCTGGCCAAATCATGTGGTCTGGCCCTGCCAAGGTTACTATAGGTAGGACTCAAAATTCAATAAATCTGTAGCAGGCTAATTTTTTTTAACAGTAAGATAATGAGTTTATTAGTTTCAACCTCTCACGCAAATATTCTTTTGTGCACAGTAGAATGTATCATTGTAAACAATGGACACAATGGGTTAAGCCACTATTTTCAACATGAGAGTCCCAAATCAGACCACTGTTTTGAGTCCCAGCTGCTCTGTTTCCCATCCAGCTGGCTGATAATGCACCTAGGAAGGCAGCAGAAGATGGCCCAAGTATTTAGGCAGGTGAATTTTTAAGTTGATAAATTTGTGTAGTCTGTGAACAATGTTATAAATATTCAAATGGCTCTTGGGAGAAAACCAGTTATCCACTAATCCCTGCTATTAAAAAATTAAATAAGCAAACAAAAAACCAACACATAACAAAACAACAAACAGAATGGTTAAGCAAATCTGATTCATTCACATATTGGAACACATAGAAAAAAGGTATTTATTGACAGGCAGAGTGGACAGTGAGAGAGGTAGAGACAGAGAGAAAGGTCTTCCTTTGCCGTTGGTTCACCTTCCAATGGCTGCTGCGGCCGGCGCACCATGCTGATCCGAAGCCAGGAGCCAGTTGCTTCTCCTGGTCTCCCATGTGGGTGCAGGGCCCAAGGACCTGGGCCATCCTCCACTGCACTCCCAGGCCACTGCAGAGAGCTGGACAGGAAGAAGAGCAACCGGGACAGAATCTGGCGCCCCGACCGGGACTAGAACCCGGTGTGCCAGCAACGCAGGCGGAGGATTAGCCTATTAAGCCGCGGCGCCGGCCATTATTATGTTTTAAAGTAAGAAGAAATCAGCCTTAAAATAGTACAGCCCTGTTAAAAAATATATATTAAAACAGTAAGTTCTCAATATATCAAAACTACCTCTGCTGATAATTATTATTTAAATATTCTTCTTTGGCTTGCTTTTCTTTCATAATAAACATATATTACTTTCATAATCCTAAAACTTATCCTGAAAAGATCATATTTCATGGGAACCCCTGGACATGGTCATTTCCATATTAATTTCCTAAGCCAGGTAAGGGGGTGGGTGGGCTTGCATCAAGCAAACCCAAACATGAAAGGTAACGCAGTGAACTGAACCAACTTTCAATCTCAGAAGGTCACACAGAGACTTGGAAACTCAGCACATTAGCAAGAAAGGGCCACACAGGACCAAAAGGGTTCCGAAAAAGAGAGCAGATACTACCTGAAATACAGATGCCCTTTTTTATCAGGCTGATCCCCCAACAAAGTATCCCCTCTTTTATTTGCCATAAATTGTACCCTGGTCCACAACACACTGCCACTCAATCTGTTCAACATGCTTCTTCTGGAGAGTGCAGTGATGATAATACCCCCTACTGTACCTGCTAATCATAACGATACTTCGTCTCTGAGGAGGCCATGGTACAAAGCACACCAAGGTTCTCTAGCCAAGAACTGCCCATTTACAAAGCTGTGCATCTTAAATCCCTGAGACGATTCCTCTTTTCAAAAGCTACATCTGGAAAACTGGGCAGTACACCCTTAATTCCTCCCATTTCTCCTATCTTAATTCACCTAAAGTATAAAAAGCATGCAGGCAACTAAATTGCTCCTTTTGCCCTTTAAAGAGACAGATGAGCACACAGTAAATTCACTTTCAGGGTAATTTCTTTGCTGTATTTTGTCCTGGTATCCACTTAGTTTCTTTGTGAGAGGAGACGCTATTGAAATGAAAACAGAATTAAAACTTTTTTCTATTGATAAACTACAATATTACAAATTGTCATTGATAGTTTTGTGCATTTGTACATTTGTTTTGGCCAACTACAAATCTACAAACAGGGTACTCAAAGTATCAAAAATATATGATAGCATTTGTACACAAGTAAATGGAAATAAGAATTCTACATATCAAAAAAAGATAATTTATAGTTTATTATATGCAGGTGAAACACAACATCAAATGTGGAAATGATTCTTCACAGAGATTAAACATCAACATGCTCAAAAACGTTTGGATTTTGGAATATTTCAGATTTGGTTTTTGGTTTACAGATGTTTAATAGGTAAAGTCTATGTGAATGTTACAAAATCTGAAATATTTTTTATTCTAAGCATTTCAGTTAAGGAAGGAATACTCAATGTACTATACCTAATATATTCATGATGACAAAAACATAGAAACTTTCAAATGACTAAGAAATACATGATGTGTCTGATTCCAAAGGTATAATTTTATAACAAAGGTAAGATTCTGATCATATATATATATATAAACATATACATATATATAAAACCCTGAATTAGACAAATCATGAAAATAATGAGTAGAATTAGCCTGAGACAATTTCTAGAGGCAGTCTAGAAATAGTAAAGTTATATGTGTAATGTTTTCATTTTTAGAGTTTATAATCTTACTTATTTAGCTTTATCACTTTGAAAGAAAGTAACTATTTGGCACAAATCCTGCTAGAGAAGATTTAAGGCAATATTTTCCATAACTGTGGGAAAGCATTTGGTTTTCCTGATAATCCCAATGAATATGTAAGATGTATTTGGTCAACTACACCCAGGATTTAAGATTAACACTCTAGGTCGTATAGCTAAACCAGAGAGGCAATATTAAAAACTGAGAAGCAAAATGTCTAACACATCTTTTTCATGCCTCAAGATTTAAATAACTGGCAAAAAAAGCAGACCCCCCAGAGTTATAAGGAAGGACAGATATAGAGTCCCAAGTAGAACAAGAAAGCCAATGTGGCTCCCACATCGCAGCCTAATACATGTCAGTACCACTAAATACAAGACCAGCATTTTTCAAAGTGGGATTCACATGTACCAGAATCATCCAGAAACTCCTTAAATGTTCACTGTGGCTCCCACCATGCTGAACTTCTAAATAAAAATATTTGGTTGATGGGGTCTGGGAACGTGTATTTTTCCATGGTCCCTAAGCGTAAGAAATGCTACCATGCCGTGTCCTCCCAAAGCCAGACCTCAGTAGTAGAACATCATAAGAATACACACTCCTTTCTCCTTCATTTATTATACTGTTGACAATGCAACAAGATGTTAAAAAAAACAGGACAAAGCTCTAACGTCCTGTGAGGAAGGCAGAGCATGAGCTACTGTTATTAAAAAAAAATATGATATCTGAATTTTGTGGCTACTTCCTTTTGAAAGTTGTTTTCTATTTCTCCATATGGTAAATACTAAAATTTTACCATTGCCATCTGTAGCTGTACAGCATTAAGCAACAAAGCATCAGGAGAGATTTACAGTGCCCCGAGCTTACAAGATTTGCATTCATGTAAAAATTTACTGGGTCTTAAATTGCCTCCTACAACAGCAAGTCCAGATAACCTGCAAAAACAGGAGGGAAAATGAACTTATTGGCCTGTTTCCACTCTTGTGGAAACCATCACATGCTGAACTCATTAATTATGTGGAACCCAGTGGTTTCAAACAAAACCTTAAACCTGAAAAGGTCAGAAGCCTAACAAGCTTCAGAAAATATAACAATGGTTCAGCTACTGACACAGTTTGACTAAAACTAATAATAATATGAAACCCTCTGATAGTTCTTTATTGCATACAGAGTGTACCTGCATTAATTGATCTTCTCTAAAATCCTGTGAAGTGCCCAGCATGCTCTGTGAAATTTTATTAGCATTTTTGTCTCGGAGCTGCATCATTGAATTTTTTTCCTTCAGTGCATATGTGAATTTCTGGAAGGCAGACACTAGTTCTTTGGTCTCCAGCATGGTGAATGATTCACTAAAGATGTCACAGATACAGAAATTGCTTTCCAATAAACATCAAATTCTAGAGAGAGACAGGACTCAAAAGAATCAAGGGGTAGGATAAAGTATGAGATATGAGTGGGGATTCTGTTTGGGGAGGGGATTAGGCTAATTTCACTTGACTTCACTAGACAAATTTGAATGGAAGTCAGTGAAAGACTGATTTCAACTAATATAAGAAATGAAGTTTCTAACCATGAGAAACATCTAAAATAGCAAATGTATTCTTCAAAAGAGAGAACTGCCCAACATGAGAAAGTAGAAGAGAAACTGCACAGAATTGCATGCCGTGTTAATAATCTGCCATATGACTTAAAAGGTTCTTTCTATGAAAGAACTTATGAAACCATTTCTGAATCTGTCTCTCGAGAGAGCCTACACTGCTGGAAACTGATGTACACAGCATGAGACTTTCAGCCTTAATGGTGATTCCTTTTGGATCACAATCGATACATCAGAGGATCACTTAGCTAACAGGTTCTAATGATTCAAAAGCATGTCATCAGACTTCACGCCAAGGCAAGACAGAGAGTAACTGGATTTATCTTCCTGCCTGAAATCAACAAATAAGGTGGGTGTGTGTGTGTGTGAGAGAGAGAATGTGTGAGCGCGTGCGCGAGAGAGAGAGAGAGAGAGCACGCAAGCAACCACTTTCAAGATTGTGTAGCAGAGAGCCGGCGCCGCGGCTCACTAGGCTAATCCTCCGCCTAGCGGCGCCGGCACACCGGGTTCTAGTCCCGGTCGGGGCGCCGGATTCTGTCCCGGTTGCCTCTCTTCCAGGCCAGTCCTCTGCTGTGGCCAGGGAGTGCAGTGGAGGATGGCCCAGGTGCTTGGGCCCTGCACCCCATGGGAGACCAGGAAAAGCACCTGGCTCCTGGCTCCTGCCATCGGATCAGCGCAGTGCGCCGGCCGCAGCGCACTGGCCGCGGCGGCCATTGGAAGGTGAACCAACGGCAAAGGAAGACCTTTCTCTCTGTCTCTCTCTCTCACTGTCCACTCTGCCTGTCAAAAAAAAAAAAAAAAGCCTGAATGACAGAAAACAAATGAGATTACAACTTTCCCAACTTACTACTTTGAGAGATTTTCCAAGCCGCAAGAAGAAAGAACACAAGTAAAGCCTTGGAGATTAGCATCCAAGGAGACCAAGGGAGTCAGAATCTGTAGGGCAGAAAAGCAAAGTGAAGAGTATCACAGAGAACAATGGCAATCTGCAGAGTGCACCTGGGCCATCTAGCATCATACCAATCAGCATATGCGATGAAACTAACAGAGAACGCATAATCACCCAAGCAGAAAGAAGAAAACAGTACCCAGCACTCCCACAGATGAAGGAACAGAGCCTACTCCCTCCAGACATATTGGAAAACCTCATAACTGACCTGTAAATTCAGTAGAGAATTCACAGAGGTCCTAACTCCATAGTGTCAAGTAAGCGGCTTTATCTAAAGACTAAACATAAAGGCCAACCAAGGGAGAAGCAGAGTATGCTCCTCTAAGTTTCTTATGCTAGCTGTGAAGTAGTAAATATCACTTGAAGATAGACTGTGCTAAACTGCAGGTACTTACTATCCATCGCCTAAAGAAATTATCAGAATAACATAACAAGTACGACCAGTATAACAACAACTGAGACAAATCACTCACCAAAATACTCAAGGCAAAAAAGGTGGGGTAAACAGGAAAAGATAAAGAAGATATGGACTAAGTTGAAAGTAAACAGCAAGATGACAGATTTAAACCTAAAGACATAAATTACCCATTAAATATAAACATCTAAAACACTCACAATTAAGGGTCAGCGATTTTGAGACCAGACAGACCAAGACCCAAAAATATTTTCTTATTGGAAACACAGTTTTGTGGCCAGCACCATGTTGCAATGAAGTCACTGCTTGTGATGCTCACAACCCACACTGCAGAGACCAGGATGCAGTGAACCAGCAGATGAACTTTACTATGGTATATCTGACATATAAAAACTATACCTAAAATAGCTAAAAATAAGACATCCCATCAAAGTAAAGGAAGCAAGAATAAGAAAAACTAACTCCAAAACTTCTAATGCTATTCAAAACCATTGCAAGGGAGAGAATCCTCTGAAACTCTTTCCATGCAGCCAGCATCACCTTAATTCCTAAACCTGAAAAAGATACAACAGAGAAAGAAAACTACACATCAATTTCCCAGATGAACACAGACACAAAAATCCTCAACAAAATACTAGCCATCTGAATACAAATTATCAGAGAGATCATTCACCCAGGCAAGTAGGATTTATCCTTGGTATGCAGGGACACTTCAACATTCAACAAACTAAAGACAAAAAACATATGTTTATCTCATTAGATTCAGAGAAAGTATCTGATAAAATACAACACCCTTTCATGATGAAAACTCAAAACCAATTAGGTATAGAAAGAACATTCCCCAATGCAATCAAAGCAATGTACAATAAACTCACAGCTAGCATCCAATTGAATGGAAAAAAGTTGGAAGCACTCCCACTAAGATCTAGAAACAGACAAGGATGCCCAATCTCACCATAGCTATTCAATATAGTCCTCAAAGTTTTAGCTAGAGCCATTAGGCAAGAGAAAAAAATTAAAGGAATACAACTTGGGAAGGAGGAAGTCAAACTATCCTTATTTTGCAGATGATATGGTTTGACAGGGGATCCCAAGAACTCTACTAAGACACTATTGAAACTCATAGAAGAGTTTGGTAAAGTAGCAGGATATAAAATCAACACAAGAAAATCAACAGCCTTTGTATACACAGACAATGCCAAGGCTGAGAAAGAACTTCTAAGATCAATCCCATTGACAATAGCTACCAAAAAAATCAAATACTTTGGAATAATATTAACCAATGATGTTAAAGATCTCTAAAATGAGAATTACAAAACATTAAAGAAAGAAATAAAGAAGATAAAAAAAGGAAAAATCTTCTATGTTCATGAATTGGAAGAATCAACATCATCAAAATGTCCATGTTACCAAAAGCATTTTACAGTTTCAATGTGATACCAAAGAAAATACCCTGGACATTATTAACGGGTATAGAAAAAAATGATGCTGAAATTCATATGGAAACACAAGAGAACCCAAACAGCTAAAACAATCTTACACAACAAAAACAAGCCAGAGGCATCACAATACCAGATTTTAAGACATACTACTGGGCAGTTATAATCAAAACAGCCTGGTACTGATACAAAAACAGATGGATACACCAGTGGAACAGAGTAGAAATTTTAGAAATCAATCCATGTATCTACAACAAACTTATCTTTGACAAAGGAGCTAAAGTCAGACAGTGTCTTCATCAAATGGTGCTGGGAAAACTGGATCTCCATATGCAGAAGTATGAAACAAGACCACTACCACTACCTTACACAAAACTATACTCAAAATGGTTTAAAAACTTAAATATATGATCTGATACCATCGAATTACTAGACAGCATTGGGGAAACCCTGCAAGACATTGGCATAGGCAAAGAGTTCTTAGAAAAAGACTCCCAGAAGTACAGGCAATCAAAGCCAAAACTGACAAATGGGATTACATGAAATTGAGAAGCTTCTGTACTGCAAAAGAAACACTCAATAAAGTGAAGAGAAAACTGAAAGAATGGGAGAAATTTTTTGTAACTATGCAAGTGATAAAAAGATTAATAACCAGAATATATAAAGAGATCAAGAAACTCAACAACAACAAAACAACCCAGTTAAGAAATGGGCAAGGGACTTACTTAAATAGACATCTTTCAAAATAAGAAATCCAAATGGCCGACACATAAAAAATGCTCGAGATCACTAGCCCTCAGGCAAATGCGAATCAAAAGCACAATGAGGTTTCACCTCACCTCAGTTAGAATGGCTTTCATACAGAAATCAACAAACAACAAATGCTGGCAAGGATGTGGGGAAAAAAGTATATTAATCCACTGTTGGTGGGAATGTAAACTGGTAAAGCCACTATGGAAGATGGTATGGAGATTCCTCAGAAATCTACCATATGACCCAGCCATCCTACTCCTGGGAATTTACCCAAAGGAAATGAAATTAGCATATTAAGGAGTTATCTGTCCCCCCCCCATGTTTATTGTAGCTCAATTCCCAATAGCTAAAATATGGAATCAACAGAAATGCCCATGAACTGAAAACTGGATAAAGAACTTATGGGATATGTACACCATGGAATACTACACAACAGTTTAGAAAAAGAAACATGAAATCTTGTCATGTGCAACAAAATGGATGAAACTTGGAAACATCATACTTAGTAAAATAATCCAGTCCCAAAAGGACAAATACCGTATGTATTCCCTGTCCTGTGATAACAGAGCACCTAAAAGGCAATCTATAGAAGTGAAATTGACACTTTGAGAAGCAACAACTTTGAACAGCTCATATCTCAACTTTTGAGGAACAGCTTTTTCATACTGTTTGTTGAACTCTTTACTTAACATAGGGTTAATCATATGTGTAAAAGTTAATTGAAAATAGATCTTAGTAAAAAATAAGAATTGGGATAGGAAAGGGAGGAGGAAGAGGGGTGGGAGAGTAGGTGGGAGGGCAGGTAAGGTAGGAAGAATCACCATGTTCCTGAAGTTGTAATTATGAAATGTATGAAGTTTATATTCCTTAAATAAAATGTTTATCAGGAAAAAAATATGCTATAGCCTTAAGGTATTGCTTCAAATAGTAATAATATTTATAACAACAAATGAGCAGCAGCAGCTGACAATTACTAAGAAGTTACCATGTACCAGGCATCTTTCAAAGTACCTTACAAGAATTAACTGCTTTATTACTCAGGACCACCATCCCATATCATGCAGTAGCTATTATTATTACTACCACACTGCAAAGATGAAGACTGCCTGATTTTGCTAGGCACAGTGTCTTCATATTACAGGACATGTCTCTGTCAGTCAACTTTTCATGACTTTTAACTGAAATACCTGGGAAGAGCAATGTAGGATGGAAGGAGGTTTACTTCAGTTGATAGCTTGGAAGTTCACAATCATAACACTAGACTACCCCACTAGTTTGGAATCTGGTGGAGACAACAATGGCAGGGTATGTGTAGAGAGAGACTGTGCATGCCCGTGTTTGTGCAGATACAGAGAAAACCTCTCTTCTTTACAGGTAGCCTGTAGTCATTCCCATGTTAGTTTTCATATCCAGACATCAAACCTGATAAGAACACAGGAGTAAAAGAAGCCAAAAGGCACACAGTCTATCTGCTTGTCAGACACTGTCCCAGAAACAGGCCAATGCCAAGGGCATTCTCTCTGCTTAGGAGTATCATGCACTTGTGAGTGGATTGGGCTTTGGACGTGCCACACAAGAAACAAGTTCTTCCAAGGTGGCTTATGAATTTTATAAGACTTGTTTATTACATGTTTTTAATAAGCTTCTGTTTACACTCATACATAAACCAAAAATGACTTTATTGTCTAAGGACAAGATGTTGGAAGGTTACCTCAGTGTACAAGCAAACCTGATGAAAGATCATGGATACGCTTCAGGAAGAAAGCTAACTAAACTTAATGGCATTCTCTTAACCGTGCGTAGAAGTTATGTGATGGCTGAGCTTTTACTTTTCTTTTAAACTTCACCAGTCTTCTCAGTAAAGAAAATGTCAGATTTTCCAAAAATGTACTGTCTTTCTAGACTCTACTGGTGCTGGATAAACACTCTCATTTGTTATTATTGGGCTTTTTATTCTCCAATGGTCACTAGGTCACAACAGGTGGATGTAAAGAATGCTGTCTCTTGCAGGTAAATGAAACAGGCTTCTCCTGAAGCATTTTGCCTGGTCCCCAAATTAACAAGCCCTTGCAACAGCTCAACCTGCACAATGAGGAACATTATAGGTAATCAGGACCTGTCAGCTAAATATTTTACTCACATTAGAAACAAACCCAATGCTTTGCTAAGAGTAATAATCATGACAGCAGGAAATGAACTGTTAAATAATAGTGTATCAAAGCAACAAAGTTTCTGAACATGGAAAAAAATAATAGTTAGGTCACCCAGGAAAGCAAATTAAAGCAGAACTGAAATGGAACTCTTTTGACCTAAAATATAAAAAGACTAAAATTCAGTATTTTAGTCCAGGTAAAAACTAAGATGTGTGGTAACAAAGAACCTCAAATGACTTCGGTTTCCTTAAACCTGAATCTTGTAATCAGGTTTCATTTGCATAGCCGAATTTCTTAAATGAGGCCATGCAGTCTCTAAATAGCTACTCTAAGCTCTCAGAAGTGGACCTCCTTCACATAGCGAATTTAAAGCACAACAAAGGGAATTATCTGAAGTCACCTGGGGTTAAGTAGGCTGTAAAAGCCTCCAGAGAGACCTGACCCCAGGCTCACAGTTAAAGAACATTTGCTTTATGAGCAGAATACAAGATAATTGTATCTATTTTCTTTTTTTAAAGATTTATTTTTTTATTTGAAAGTCAGAGTTACACACAGAGAGGAGAAGCAGAGAAAGAGATCTTCCATCTGATGATTCACTCCCCAGATGGCCGCAACAGACAGAGCTGCGCTGATCTGGAGCCAGGAGCCAGGAGCTTCTTCCGGGTCTTCCACGCGGGTGCAGGGGCCCAAGGACTTGGGCCATCTTCTACTGCTTTCCCAGGCCACAGCAGAGAGCTGGATTGGAAGCAGAGCAGCCGGGACTAGAACCGATGCCCATATGGGATGCTGGCACTTCAGGCCAGGGTATTAACCTGCTGCGCCACAGCGCCAGCCCCCCATGTAGAAGCTTAACCACTGCATCACAATGCTGGTATCTATTTTCTATCCTTACACTTGGTGAAAAACTCCTAGTGAAGTCAAGCCCTTGTGGTTCCATCCTCAAATTCCTCATGTAAGAGCCCAAGTTACTATATTTCCAAACTGGAGTTGTTCCAGAACTCTATGGTTCCTAAATTACATAATATAAAATGTCTATTTTGAAATGTGACTGTCGGTTAACCTGAAGCACCAGTCACTATGTAAACCAAACTCAAATACAAGTGAAATTGAAATGGTAGAAAAATGAGGGTGAAAAAAAGAATTAGAAAAGCATGGAAGGAGTAATAAACGCCAGAAATCAGGCACAGCAGCTGTGTAGATCAAGAGGGACCAGAAAGGAAAGAAAGAAGCTAAGGCAGCAGTATGAGTCCCCACTCAGTGACTGTGCATTCCCCACCCCTCCCAGAGGCTGCAAGGGCAGCATGGAATCACAGACTATTCATAATGAGGACGCTGAGAGAGAAGGACCTGTATACTTCATACCACAGGAATGCCATGCACAAATCAAAAGCATCCAAGAGGACAAGTATGAAAATGTGTCTTTCCGGTTCTCGGCTTGTACTTTAGAGTAATCTGAAGAGTAAATGCAGCTGATGAGTATGAGTAAAATAATGTAAGCCTGTGAGGTGACTTTGTTACCTGTTTGTGTTAGGTCAGGGTATTTATTATCAATAGCAAGAGCAGTGGGCTTATGCACAGCCTGTGCTTTATAGCTTAGAAGGCAGAATTTGAGGGTAAACAGCTGTAAAGTCAATGTCAGACAACAATGTTAAGTTTCATTTTCCTTTGTTGAAACCAGAAGTGAATTTTCCACATCATGATGGAAATTAAATACTGAGATTTCATTGGAACTTCTCTGTATAAATACATCAAGCTCACAAATGCGACTGTGTAGCACAACTCAGCATAACACCATCAAGTACAGGCAGATGACAGGAAACACCAAAAGACAACCAACTGTCCTAGACTGTTTAAGTCCTAGGCAAACAGCTGAGACCTGAAGCGAAATGCCCTCAACTACAGGATAGCTGGTGAGAGGACGCACTCAGGTGGACTGAGAAGCAAGCGATGAGAACCAGTGGGAGATAACATTTCAGATCAACTTCCAAGCAGTAAGTAGTGGGATGGGTTGGATGGGAATATCTGTTGCTGCCTCATTGAATTCTCATGACAGCAGAATGAGATTAGAGTAAGGAAACAGAGGATAAAGACAATCAAGGTTCTTGCCCAACACCGCACAATACCTGTGTTACAGCCAGGACACAGAGATTTGCCAGTTTCAAAAGAGCAAGTTCCCTCTGCCTCACCAGGCTGCTCTCCTAAGTACATTGTCTTCAGGGTGCAGCCGGGGATGGCTGATCACTGGTTAGCAGTGCAGGGACTTCAGATGTCAAATGCATATTCACTACACTGCCTCACGATGCTACAATTCTCTTATCAAGTAACACTGCCTTAACTTCCTTTCAGCACCTTAGCACTGTGTTGAGGCAAAACCCCACGGCAGTTTTCTCTAGCCCTCCTGGAAAATTCACACTCTCCTATACAAGCAGAATTCTAATTTGTTAAGTGTTATTCATTTAAATGAAATGAGATCAGTTTTAGACATTAAAAAGAGAGGAACAGCATGTCGGAGACCCTGATGAAGCTCCTGGCTAAGGGCTGGCTCAGCCTGTGCCATTGCAGCCATCTGAGGAGTGAACCAGTGAATGCAAGATCTCTCTCTCTCCTTCTGTCTAACCCTGATTTTCCAATAAGCAAATCATTGAGAGAGACAGAGAGAGAGAGAGAATATCAATTTTCCATCTGCTGGTTCACTCCCCAAATGGAAGCAACGACTAGCGCTGGGCCAAAACTAAACCAGGAGCCAGGAGCTTCCTCCAGGACTCCCACATGGGTGCAGGAGCCCAAGGACCTGGGCCATCCTCTGCTGCTTTCCCAGGCACCTTAGCAGGGAACTGGATCAGAAATGGAGCAGCCGGGACTCAAACCAGTGCCCAAATCAGATGCCAGCACTGCAGGCAGTGGCTTTACTGGCTATGCCACAGTGCTCGCCTCTAGGTTAACCTTAGATATAACTGCTTAAGACACATCAAGCTGGCGCTATGGTGTAGCAGGTAAAGCCACCGCCTTGCAGTGCTGGAATCCCATATGGGCAGCAGTTCGAGACCTAGCTTCTCCACTTCCGATCCAGCTCTCTGCTAATGATCTGGAAAAGCAGAAGATGGCCCAATTCCTTGGGCCCCTGCACCTGCATGGGAAGGGCAGGAGGAAGCTCCTGACTCCTGATCAGCACAGCTCCAGCGGTTGCGGCCAATTGAGGAGTGAACCAACGGATGGAAGACTCTCTCTCTCTCCCTCTCTCTCTCTGCCTCTCCTTCTCTCTTCATATAGGCTGATTGTTAATGAAAATATTTTAATTGCTTTTGCTTGAGCCATAAAATCATTCTCTTTCCACAGAATGCAGCTCAGTTTCATCTGGTTAAAGGGAGGAAAATCTGGAGTCTCCCAAGCTACTATCCCCACATTTCACCTGAGTTAAATTTCCCTTCTAGAGTTTAGGGTTCACACCAATGAATGCTGTATGCACACCTTGAGAGATTCATTAGAGGCTGCTGGGCTCTTGTCTGTCACAGTCCAAAGAGAAGTGATTATAAGGACAGGATAAAGCAATGGGCTTCATTCAGGTCAGAGCAGGATCCAGGATTAACAAAAGGATAATCAAGTGACACAGCCAGCTGACAGCAAGGCACCAACAGATTCTGCACACTCGGAGCCATGCAAGGGGAACATGGGTCTAAATTTAGTGCAACAGAAAATTCTGCAGCATATTCCTCTCTTCCTAACTTATTTTACTGCTCAACGTTCTCAAAGTTATAAAATGTGCCTTTTACATATATTTATTTTAAAGAGGATATAGTGTTTCTAGAAGGTTCACTTTCCTGTGTTTAAAAATGATCATGGATATTACAGAATCATTAACTTTGTAGCTGTGAAATTTTAATGCTAAGAAAGATCTTTTACATGTAATAATACAGATACAGGATATATATTTTAGATAAAACAGTATAACACCAAGAATTACCTTCCAAATAAACAACAGTCAGTCATGAGTTTAAAATGATTGAAATTTGGGGTTAGGAATATTAGGGTTCAGTATGTTTTTCTCCTTACTTTTCCATCTGTTTAAGTCTTTTCTATGGTGAGCCTTATGGGCATTTTTTGCCATGTGGCGTGATTTCCTTTTGTTGATATATACAGTTCCTGGGTTTGAGGGCACAATTAGAAAAACTTTCATAAACCAAAATTATTTTTCAAGTTCTTCTAGGTTTTCTTCTAATGACTGTATTATTTTACATATTAACATTTAAACCTTTATTTATTTCACTTGGAAATCACCCTGGGCAAGATGTGCTATGGTTCCAATATTTTCTCCCAAGTGGACTACCAATTTGCCCAGATATGATCTGTTGAGTTACCTATTTCATTATTACTTTTTTGAAATCCACTTGTATCTTATATTAAATTCTCATGTGTATTTGGGCCTAAAAGAATTCATTATTCTAATTCATTGCTCTGTTGTTCAGGAATTAGTAACAGTGTTTAGACTATAAAATTTGTTTTAATATATATTTGAGTAACTTTTCCTTATCTTCCTTTCTTATATTTCCCTTGCAAAACACAGCTACTTTTCTAAATATTTCATTATAGGCTTACCCTATCAAATATTATACTTTTAAAATATAAGTATCACATTCAATTCCTAGTTTAAACTGTTTTTATGATGCTGAGTTTCTCTACCACCAAAAAATGAACATAGTATACCTTTCTGTTTCTTATGTCCCCTTTTAAGGAAATATTTTACTTGTAGTATTTTTATTTTAAAATAAAGACTGCATTCTAAATTTAAACCAAGCATGTTAACTGTCTTTAATGCTACTGTAAATGAAGTTTTTCCTTATAACTGGTTATTATTTTACATCTATGTAAGCAATTTCTTTATGTTCATATTTGTGTATTTAAAAAGAAGTTTTAAAATGCATTTAAATTATTTTTAATTTTTCTTTCAATTAATCCTATAAGGCTTTTAAGGTAAATAATCATACCATCTTGTAACAGTGATTTTTTAATTGAACTAGCTTGGTAACAACATACTTCCAGAACAAAATTAAGTGATAACAGATAATGTCCTGGGTTCTTAACACTAATGGGAATATTTTAGAACTGTGGTATGATGCTGGTTTCTGACTGTGAGGTAGGTTAATGAAGCATTCATCTATTCCTATTAAGATTTATTATAAGGAATGAACACCAAATTTGTTCAAATACCATTAGCACTTATGGAGATAATTGTATATGTCACCTTTGATCTAAAATAGGAGATTATATTAGTAGCTTCCCTGATTAAATTCCCTCCAATTTAAATTCCAATAATTTTTGGTTTTACTGGCATATAATTGTTGATCTATTTTTAAAAACCTCTCTGAAATACTCGTTAGATGTGTCTCCCTCATATAGTGTAGAACTGGATCTCGCTTTGTGATCAAAGCAAAATCTTTCTAGTAAATCAGTTTAATCCAGTAACTTTATTGATCACATACTGTTATAAGTTGAATTTGTGTCTTCCCCCTAAAAAATGTATGGTGAAGTCCCAACCTTTGGTGCTGTGAATGAGACCTTTTTTGGAAATAGGATCACATCTGTAATCTTGTACAGATGTCATCAAGTTATAACGAGGTCTTAGTCCCGTTCTCAAATATAACTGATATCCTGTAAGAAGAGGGTAAGAGACTTAGAGACACAGTGAGAGTGGCATGTAGCAGCCAGAGATCAGAGTGACGCCTGTGCAGACAGAGGGAGATCAGCAACAACACAAACTAAGAAAAAGGCATAGGGCACACTCTTCAGAGCCTCCAGACAGAACCGACCCTCCAGCACCTTGATTTCAAACTTCAGGCCTCCAGAACAGAGAGAGAAAATTCATTTCTGCTGTTTTTAAACCACACAGGGTTTAGCAATTTTTTGTAACAGCCTTAGGAAACAAAGATTCAATAGTTTGGTCTTAATTTAACCATGTTTCAAGTTTTAGATTTTGTTTTATAACCACTGGCTGTTTTACTTTGTTTTACCTAGTCATGTACATGCATACTGTTTAAAGATATTATTTGAGTGTCCTGAATTTATAGGAGGCTGATTCACTTCCAACCACTCCCTTCAAAAAGGTCTCAATTTATATATGAAAACTCAGGCCCTCTCTTTACTCCCCACACCTACCATCTCCCCTCTTGCTGCTCCAAGAACAGCTGAGGACTTGAGTTCCCTCTTCACTTTAGACTCTGGATATTTCTTCCTGGTTAGCTCTGCTCTGCATCAAATATCTACTTGCTATGCTTGCCCAGAATTTCCAGGCACTTTTTTTGCAAGACCTTTTCAAGCTTTCTCGCCTGTCTCATAGCTCAGAGAAGACTGTATGAATAGCTTTCCCCTGTGGACAGAGGACTCAGATGAGAGGCAGTGCTCTTTGCTGGATTTGTAATTCTGTTTTCACTGCCTCTCTTCATTTGTGGGCCCACTTCAAGCAGAGAAGTTAAAGAATGATGGCTCATTCTACCAACTGCAACTAAGGCCCAATATGAATTAGCTTGCCCAAGGACAGACACACTTAACAGAGCACGATGAGACAACAGAAAGCTCCATCCATCCTTTAACACGGAGTTCATCTGCTTCTGTTTGACAGGAAAAACGATTTGCCTTGCACTCTTTATGCCATATGTTTAAATCCTTGGAGTCGGATTCAAAATATCAGAATAAGTGTTTAATCTGTGGAACATCGAGGAAACCATATGGTCTTGTTGCTGAAAGGATTTTAACCCAGGCCTTTGTGATTTCTAGGAGACCCTTCAAATCAATTGCAAGCGCAGACTGGACTGCAAGAATATTTGTAAAGCAAAAGAACAAAGTACTGGGAAATAATGAAAAAAATTCAGAATCGTGAAAGATGGCTAAAAGATAAGACATAACTGATTATCTTCAGGAAAAAAAAAACTAAGCTGGATTCAGAAATTAGTACTGGGTAACCCAAACAGGATGCCAGGAGCCTGAGGAACAAGGAGTCCCGGGTAAGATCTCCAACGTGCCTACAGTTCTAATCAATCTCCAGCTCACAACTGGGTGTTAAGTATCACTCTAAGAGATTTTAGCTTGGAAACATTGAAATGGTTATGCTACTGGGTCAGTCACACCTTTATGGAAAAATACAATGTAAGAGTCAGAAATGCTAGGAAGGTTGAGAGAAATCTGGTCACACCTTCAAGTACAATGAGGGAATAAGAGATAAAGAATAGACCTTCTGAATCCAAATGTGTCAACGTGACCAATTCAACACAAACTTGCAGGAAAAATAAAACAAGAAAATAATGAATCCCTAGCAGATGGATTCTTAACACCAAAGGAAACCAAGTTCTCTAGAGATAATCTGGCCATGCGGAGGGCCATCTGTTCCTCGTCAGAGATCATAGTAGTCAGAACTATTTTCTTCTTCCATGGAGATCATCCACATGTGTCACTGACAACAAACGGTGCTAGGCCCACCCTCAGGAATGCAAACACTGCATCTATCTTGGAATGCATATTTCTAATAGAGGTCAAAATGGAACACACAACAATATGATTCTGTAAGACACCAAAGATGTTAAAGACTCATGTGCTAAGTGTGCATCATGACACTAATAACAAATACTGAAAATGACCTAAGCGCTCATCTTCAGATGACTGGCTAAGTAAACAATGGAGCAAGACATTGGTGACATGTTACGTGACACAGAAAATGGATGAGGCACTGAATGGATGATGCTGACATGGTCTTTTTTGGGAACTCAAAATTGTGAGACTTCACAGGAAAGCATTGCTGGATAGCTAAGCAGAGAACATTCAGTAGCAGAACCACATGGCAATGAGGTCACATGGCAGCGACTACAGCAGGGGACACATGAATACTCAGGCTCTTTCCTGCTGGAAAGCGCATCTCAGTGAAATTGCTCTCTGGACTGTGCAAACTTGGTAGTGGTGGAGGTGCTTGGAGATGGGGAGGTGGGAGCTGGGCACAAGAGAGGATACCCCGGGAGGAAATGCCTGTCAACCTGGAAAGTATGTGTTTTATTTGGAGTTAATTTAGTTTGGAGAAACCTAAAATGCAGCCACTTACTTCCTTCACCTCGAATGTTATGCAACAGTACATGCTGCTTGTACTGAAGGCTAATAATACCTTTGCCAAATGATTGACAGTGACTATCACAGGGGTAGATAGATAGATGGATGTAGAAATATGCATATATATCTCACACATAGACACACACACATACGTATATATGGAAATATTTCATAGAATTGTGGTTTTCCTTCCCTGTATGTTTCTATGTTTGATTTTTAAACATAATGGTCACATAGTATACCTTTAGGAAAAGAACAAAACTAAAATGACAAAAATTCACTAAACACCTCATCTTCCTTTAAGGTCAGAAATACCTTCCATGAGCCCTGTGACCCACATTGAACAGGAAACAGTGAAGTGTCATCAGTTCCTTTACATACGCAGATAATGCCAGAGGGTTTGTTCAGACACCCACCCAGTACCACTATACCCATCTAGTTTGTTTTCCTATTTTTGTCTCATATAGTTGCTTAATGCTAGTCAATTTTAAAATTTATGTCTTGATGAGTCCTATTTTCCTAATTTACCTAAAGTCTGAGATTCAGAACTATGCCAATATAAATACAATCACAAGGATTAAAGAGATACTTTCCAAGGATTTTCTCCTGGTTCTCCTCAATTCACTAAAACATTCCAATATCAAAATATCCATCCATTGGCTGGCGCCATGTCTCAATAGGCTAATCCTCCACCTTGCGGTGCCGGCACACAGGGTTCTAGTCCTGGTCGGGGCGCCGGATTCTGTCCCGGTTGCCCCTCTTCCAGGCCAGCTCTCTGCTGTGGCCAGGGAGTGCAGTGGAGGATGGCCCAGGTGCTTGGGCCCTGCACCCGCATGGGAGACCAGGAAAAGCTCCTGGCTCCTGGCTTCGGATCAGCGCGATGCGCCGGCTGCAGCGCACCGGCCACGGCGGCCATTGGAGGGTGAACCAACAGCAAAAGGAAGACCTTTCTCTCTGTTTCTCTCTCTCTCTCTCACTGTCCACTCTGCTTGTCAAAAAAAAATATATATATATATCCATCAGTCCGTCTGTCTTCATGTAGCCCAGAACTTAGAACAATCTGGGAAACTACACGTACAAGCTGATGTTTAAAGAAGTGATCACTGATAATGAGAATATAGGTCGGATCACTTTCTGAGTCAAAGATTCAGGGCTTGAAGGTGTCAATGATGCAGACAAGATAAAGGAAGCCCAGAAGCCTGCAATGATGACCCACAACCTGCATCCAGACTTCAGTCCGTATCTGCAGGATCTTCCATCTAGGATTCTTTCTAACAAAGCAGACAATATGCACCTTTCAGTTCTTCCAAAATTACTAGGACCCTCTAGAGTCATACCCAATTGAGTATATTTAAAGCTGACAACAAAATCCTAGAAGATAAGCTGTAGCACAGGATTAAGGGATAGTAAGAGTAAACACACAGAAGGAGGAAGTTCAGAGAGTCAATCTGTCTTCTACATCCTAACAGCCCATGTCCAGATCACAGTTTGAATGCCAACCTGATTTTACTAATTCCTCCCAAGTAATATCATGACAATACAGCAAACAAGAAGGCGAGAGGAACACAGGAGAAGCAAAACAGACCAAATACTCAGGAGACCTGGACCACTGGATAGTTTAAATGCTACTTTGGTCCACACCAATCTCAGGAGTCTACCAGGCTATTGGAGAGGCAAGGAATGTGTTCCCTGGACAAAATCACTACCAGAAACCACAGACTAGGAGATTCCTAGTGATGTCGTTAATAGGGGAATGACTGTTGTATGAGTAACAATGTGACTTTACATTTCTCAGCCTATGATCTGAACACAAGCACTGGGACTGCTCCCTTCTCTACTGCAACCATATGCAGAAATTCATTTAGGGCAGAGCCCAAGCTGAACATGGAACAGACCAGACTGTCTATCTCTACAGCTGATATATCAGTGAGTCAGTCCCACTCTGACTGTCCTGTTTCCACGTCCCACATGGCCTCTCTAGTACCATGACTGCTAGACTACCAGGGGAGATGGCAGCCCATGACTGCTTCAAGACTCCAACACTAGACTTGGCACCAAAAGCATATCCCTATCCCTAAGAGGCATGCAGGCTTGAGTGTCCAGTCTAAGGAACCTCCCCCCAAAACAATGTAAGTCCAGCCAAGTGAAGCAAGGGAAGCAGATGGTGGGGGTACAGCACAAAGGCATGTGCAGTCAATTTCACTGTTAGCATCCACAGAAAAGATGCGGCAGGGAAAGGTCCCGAAGCCCTGAGAGTACAGAATGACTGTTCTGCTATAAGATACGCAAGCATGATTTCTCTCTGGTTTTGTTTATAAAACTGTTTTCTTCACAAATAGTTTCAGAGTATAAATCCAAAATCATCACCACAGAATACAAATGTAACAGTAATCTGTATTTAAGATATCCTTCTTTGAGTTATAAAGTCAGCTTTAAAAAGAAGAAAACGTTCTCTTAATTACAATACTGTAGGGTTCCCAGAATCCTCAGGCTGCCCCTAATTAAAATGATAGGTTTCAGAATTGGAAGGGACCTGGGGATTGCAGACGGATGGCATTACAATGGAGAGGTCTGAGACAGGTTTTTTGTACAGCAGCTGAGCCACAGCCTGGGATGCCCATGTACTGTCAAGAGTGCCTGGGTTCAGAGGGCAGATCTGCTCTCCATTCAAGCTTCCTGCTAATGCTCACATTAGGAGGCAGCAAGTGATAATTCAAGTAGGGGGCCCTGTCACTCAGATGGGAGACCTAGACTGAGGTCCTGGCTCCTGGCTTTTGCCTGGCTCAGCCCTGACTGTTGCAGGAATTTGGGAAGTGAACCAGTGGGTGAGATATACTTCCTCTTGCTCTTCCTCTCTCTCTCCCTCTCCCTCACTCTCTCTCTCCCTCTCTCTCCCTCTCTCTCTCCCCCTCCTCTCTGCCTTTTAAATATTTTTTTTTTAATTTAAAGCAACGGAGATGCTTGGAAGTTACATGATTTATATCATCACAGCCTGAATTAAAACTAGAACTTCCTTCTCCTGGGCTGGTGTTTCCCCCGAATATGTCAAGACACCTTTTAAAAATCTAACAGCAGTACAGAAAGACCATTACCTACTAAGGTTGTTTCTAAGAAATGACCCCAATATTCCCTACCAGTTCCTTTGGACAAAATACCATTCTCCAATTTCACAGACAGCAAGGTTTTTTTTCATGTTCCCACTTACAAAAAAATAGGAATAGATTTTTCTTTGCTTATTCCTGCCAAGAAGAAATCCACTCCTGGCTCTGGATAATGGCCACCCTGACTGCAAAAGCGACTGTGGTTATGTAACAGCCATTCGACCCACCACCACCACCTGGGAGCATCAATACCAAAGGCCTTTTTACAGAGAAGGTCAGAAGGCCCCAGGAGAGCCTGCAGGAGCAGGAGTTCAGATAACTCCTGGTTCCCCCCACCCCCGCAAAAAGTTGCCACCTGCAGGAGTTAACTGAGATCTGAGCCATGCCATTTATTTTCCTGAAATTATGTGACACCAAAAACCTTACTGACTCAGTGAAAATAATCCAATTACGCCTTGCGTGTGCAGAGTGGAGGAGTGAAGTAAAGTTTGAAGCTTCTTGGAAATAACACTCTGATAACCGCTGACACGTCAGGCATGTGCTTTGACTATGTATCAAGCAGAGGGGAGCCCCCCAGATCCCCGAGTTCCTCTCACACCCTTCACCATGCACCTGTCATACAGGGAAGGCACAGGATTGCATTACACTTTGAGGAAACTGAAAACATCCTGGTAAGACACTAGCTAAAAGATACCACCAAATGTTCCAGAATGTTTACCCAGGGAACAAAGCCATAAAAGACAGCCAGGAGATAGAATGGAATGACCTTTCGTATTAACTCTGTTTTCTAATCATTTTCTTCCCTTTTATTCACTCTAGTAACCTCTGCAGTGTCTCCTTCCCCTGTAGCCATCTATTTTCTATTCTTTCTTATTTATCTATTCATCATATCAGATTTTCTAATTTTCACTGGATTTCTGGACAATTCCACATTGTGACTGCTAGGCACACAGATAAAACTGTAGTGTGCTGTTGTCTCTTCCACTCCATGTCCTATCCCTCCTCCAAAAACTTAGCTGTTCTGTAAACCCCCATTTGCAAAGATTTTCTAGGCTCTATGGACATGAAGTCTAACAATTAGCCCAATTATTTTAATATCTAAGAGTAACACCTTAAGGAAGTTACCATTCCCATTTTACTGTCAACAGAAATCTAATGGTACCTAGTAATGATTCCCTTCACTTCATCTAGAGGTGGATATTTTCATCGCCAACTGTGACACATTCAGAACATTCACACCCTCAAATATTTGCTGTCATCTCTCTGGCTTCAGCTGTACTATCTCAGTTGACAAGGTTAAAAAGATGACATTTTATAAACTGAATTCTGAGGGCTGAATGACAGTCAATACCATTAGCTGTTACAGGCACGAGCTACCCAGCATAGAGCAAATTTGATGATCTCATTATTTTTAAAAAGGCAATAGTTTATTTTGGTTTATAAGAGTTGAGAAATTGCTCAGAGAAGAACTAACGTTTTCTTAATAGATTACCTAAAATGTAATGTATTGGAATGAAATGGGCATTTTGAGATTTGATGACTCTTTATTGTCCCTGTCTCTTTGGTTGAGGAACAGAGTTCTTTTCCTCTTCATACTATTTGCTGAACTTCTTAGCGTAGGGTTAACCTTATGAGTATTAAGTAAACTGAAAACAGACCTTTGTAAAAGTTAAGAGTGGGAATAGGAGAGGGAGGAGGAAGAAGGGTGGAGCGTGGGGGGGGATTATCACTATGTCATACATTTTAAGCTTAATAAAATATATGTATATATACATAATATATATGTGTATTATATATATTTATATATATGAAGAAAGAAATAAGCACTGAACATCAGACACTTGGTAGATTCCAACCTCTGCTTATCTTTACTTTCTTTACAAGGATTTTTCTACTATGAATAATATGAAAATTTCCAACTAGTAAGAAGAGAAAACCACTGCCAATAAAAATTTTGAAACCTACTTAGTGGGTACAGAAGAATTCAAGAAAACAAAACCTCACACAGACTTCTACACATTTAGGTCATTGATTATACATTTCAATACTAAACTCTTCTATCAACAAAAGTTAAAGTGCGACTACATAAATTCTAACCAAGATACAAGTGGCCATCATCACTCCAATATAGGCCACTCAGTGCCTTTCCCATCAGCGCCTTTTCCAGGTATCCCATTTACTGCTTGCTCAATTCACCCACCAAAGAAACGAAGTTCTGGGCAACCTCAGTGCAGTTCCTGCCAAATAATGTTATCTAGAGGGGCGGATTCTGCTGTCTTTTATATGTGTAGAAGGACTCTTGCATAAAATGGTATAATGCAGAGCAACCTTTCATTTTATTTGTGTGTGTGTGTGTGTGTGTGTGTGAAGCCTCTGTACAACAGAATAAAGCAAAATACTTTATCATTTTACACAAATACAATCCCAACTCCTAGAAAGCATAATCTGTCTATTTAGTTCATTTCTGTTTTCTCATCTACTGAACAGAACCCAAAGAGCATCCATTAAATTTGACAAAATTCACCAGCAACCAACATCTCAAAAGGAGAACCCAAACCCATGTGTCCAAATGTCACTTTTTCTTTGTTTTAAAAACAGACATTTGGTAAATATCCAAAATACAATATCAATATAAGCACACATGCAAGTTCCTAACACTTCCTCAAAAAAAAAAAACTTTTAATGGTCATGACTCAAAAACCTACAACACTGTTTAAAAACAGTGAAAAATTATTTTTTATCCTTCTCTGTCTCCAACTGTCCTACTTTACCCAAGCAATACTGCAAGGCATGTTTACTTTTTTCTAGGACACCCTTCTAGAGGTCTTGTTAGCCCTCTCCCCGACTCCTCCCCCCCCTCCAAAAAAAAGCAAACAAGAATGTCAGTACCAGTACAGACCGCTCCTCTTCTTACACAAAAGCTAAATTAAGCATGTTCTGCACTTTGCTTTCATTATGTAGCAAACTCTCATCTTTTCTAATAACTGCACAGTATTTCACAGTATGAATTTACCATCACTATCTGCCCCTACATATATCTACCTCTGATACTCTGTCATTTTGAAAATGTGGTATTTAATCTTTTCACATAGGTTCTTTCACATATAAAATATCTTAGAAATGAACTCTTAGAAAAATACCGTATTTGTAATTTGGACAGAGTGTCAAAATAGATTCCATAGGTATATTTTTTGATACCTGAAATATACAAGTCCTTAGGGCATATCATCAATGAACGCATGACAGCTTATGTGGAGCACATAGTTCTTTAAAATAATTGTCAAAAGCACACAGACTCTTGACTTTGGCCAGGCTGTTGTGGATATTTGGGGAGTAACCAAGCAGATGGAATATATCTCTGTGTGTCTCTCCCTCTCTCTTTTTGATTTTCAAATAATAAAGATTTTATAAAAACTGTTCATTTTGAAGTCAAAATTAAATACATATTCTCTAATGCTTTTACTAAGAATGGTAGTAATGTTTTCTAGTTGATAAGGCAAAATACAAGTGGATTGTGGGCTCATAAAGAATTACAAGGGCAATTTGGGTTTTAAAGATAAGAGCTAAAAAGCTATAACACAATGACTGGAACAGGGAATAAAGGAAAACCTGGAAAAAAAAAATCCACACAAAGTTCTCCTGACCAAAAAGGCTTAGCAGTCCACAGTTGTGCTTACTGGCATACGTGCAGCACAATTAACATGGGGGTGCACTGATGGAGTCAAGGGGGGAACATCATGGGTCAGGCTGGGCCATGCTGTGAAGAAGCCAGACACTCCCTCAAAACTGACCCCTCTGGGTCGTAAGTTCCCTGACTTCAAAGGGTTTTGCTTTCTTCTTTGGATAAGCTCAGCATAAGAACAGCACCTGGTGCAGAGTAGTCCATCAGGTGCTCATGATGCTTGGTGGAATGACTGAATCGCTTCTTCGAACATGCACTATGCACACTCTGGCACCCTGCACTTAAGCCATCACCTCCTGCATCCCGGGCACACTAGCAGGAAGCTAGATGGGAAGCAGAGTAGCTGGAACCTGAACCACAATCCAGTATTGGAAGTGAGCATCCCAAGCAGTAGCTTAACCCTCCACATCACAACACTCGTCCTCAAGTAATACTTTTGAATTCATCACATCATCTTCAGTGCTCAGCAGAATAAGAAATCTGATAAATCATGCTAAAATGCTATTGACTACCAACGATTTAAAGTCTTGTTCCCATGTACTTCAATAAGGGAATTCAAAATCCTAGAAAATAAAATTGAATTGCTAATGTTTCAGGTTCCTGAAAAAAAAAGTGAGAGGAGGCAGAAAACATCTATTATGACATCCCTGTACAAATGGCCTTCAATTCTGTCCTGATGGACTATAAATGGACTTAGATTTAGGTCAATTTCACCAGATGTTTCCAGAAGAAAATAGTTTTGTCATTAACAGAGAACAGAAAACAATAGGATGTATGACAAAAGGAAATTTTTTTTTCTTTTAAATTCTTTTATAGGTCAAACCTGACATCTCTTTATTTTACATGAAGAGTCTTGTCCATGTGGAATTAAGAACTGAGATAAGAAACTATCCCAACAAAGAAACCATCTAGAAAAGAACTTAGCTGATCAGATCAAGGGCCTTTTCACAAGGACATTTCCTGCTTCACAGAATGCAGCTGGGTTACACAGAATTTGTTTTTTTACAATTGCAAAGTTATTTGGAACCAAACCTGACACCTGACAGTCAGAGTTCTAAAACAAAGGGATGGTTGTTCTTACAGAGCTCATCTTGGTTCGAGGGTTCCTGTAAGGAGACATTCTAAAATTTTACATCCTCAAATGATGGAAATACAGAGTGTAAGGTTATGAAGCTCTGGAAGGCAGCTCTCCAGGGAAATTCATCCCAAAAGAAAGATGGCAGGTGTGTAGAACACTTAATCCTGTGGTCATTATTTCCTTAGGAGCCTCAGAAAGAACAAGTCACCTCTTGGCAGGTTAGAGTAGAAAAAAAATGTTAGATGGCAGAAAATCTAGTGAGTGGTGCCTGCAAGGTCATATGCATCATTACCTTTAGGCCTCTACTCTGCAAAGTTTGCCCCTTTCTTCATAGGAGGGGCTTAATTAAGAGGACAAATTGGGAGCTGTTGTTGTGGCATAGTGAGTTAACCTGCTGCCTGCAGCAACCCAAAGGGGCACCTGTTCGAGTCCTGGCTGCTCCACTTCCAATCCAGCTCCCTGCTAAGGTGCCTGGGAAAGCAGTGGCCCTTGCACCCATGTGGGAAAGCTGAAAGAAGCTCCTGGCTCCTGGCTTCGGCTTGTCAGCCCCCAACTTTGTGGCCATTTGGGGAGTGACCCAGCGTACGGAAAATCTGTCATTCTTTCAAATAAAATAAATAAATCTTTAAAAATATTTTTTTTAAAAAGAGGAGATTTGTCATGGCTCTGGGAGTAGAGTTTGTGATGTCAGGACACAGAGGTCTGCTTATGCCTGGCTAACCACCACAGTGTGTTCAGTTCACTCAGACAAGACCTTCAAGGTGGACAGGGAGCCCCGGGTTAAACTTTCGGAGCAAGTGCCCTGGTTTTCCATAGGCGAGCAATGATTCACGTTATATGAGAATCATTTGTTTGCATTTTGAGTTCTCTGTATTTTAATCCCCTAGGTACCTGGCACTCTGCCCGTTATTCTCAACAAATGTGAGCGGCTGGGAAAGAAGAGGGAAAGGACTCAATCTGCCCTTATACAGATTATCTCATGGGAGCAAGCTACAGAATATATTCATAATGATGGGCTTCCTCCCCACACCAGTGTGCAAACACGTATCTCAGGCTTAGGTGGCCTTGGGAACTCAGTGCCTCATAACCACAAGTACTGGAGCAAAGTAGAACCCTACCAGATAAAATTAACAGTGATGACTTTTTTTTTTAACCTAGAAACCTTTTATATAAGGTATACACACTTCATGCATTTCATATATACAAATTTAGGAACTGTGATTCTTCCTACCAAACCCTCCCTTCCATCCTCCCACCCTTCTTCCTCCTCCCTCTCCTATTCCCATTCCTATTTTTTACAAAGGCCTATTTTCAATTTACTTTATATGTGTAAGATTATGTATATGTGATGTCTTCCACTGGCAAGAGTTCATTTGACATAGGGAAAATCAAGAGCAAAGTCCAACAAGTGAATATCACAAGAGCTGAAGCATGGAGAAGTTCAGATGCTGGAAGGGAGGTGAGGCCAGGAGGAGGCCGGAACACAGTCAGAGGGATCCGATTTTGTAAGCAGTGCTAAGCATATCCACACTGCAGACACCAAAAGCACTTAAAGGAAAAATATTTCTCCTGTAAATGCTATTGAGTATTAATTTCTTGCCAAGCACCAAGCTAGAGGCTGTGGGATGGAGAGATAAACCAGAGATACACACCTACTGCAGTGTTAGCTATGTAAAATGAAGGCAAAGACTCATATGACCAAAATGACAATGCACAGCAGAGAATGACTAACAAGATGCACACAGTATGCGCTATAAGCAGCCAAGGAAAGGCTGCCTGCCATGTGCCACAGGTTGGTGTGGTACTACAGGTACAGGAGTAAACATAACCAACAGAGTCCTTGACCTCATATGACCTAATTTCTGCGGGGCAGGGACTTGAATAGAAAAGTAAATAATAATAACTGCAGGGAACACTAAGTATTATGAAGGAAAGAAAAAAGAAGAGAAGTTCTATAGCTACAGACTGTAGAATATACTACATAAATAGGGTGGCCAGAAAATGACAGAAATGAAATGAACAATGCCTGTGAAGATCTAGTGAGAATGAAATGCAGAAACAACATGGACATGTTCAAGGAACAGCATCAAGGCCAATGTTGCTGGGAGCAGCGCCCAGGAGAAGACTCTGAGAAATGGAATTAACAAGACAGGAAAAGGCCAGACCATGTGGATCCTCAGAGACTCTGGCAAGGACAAGAGGACACGAGCCGCAGCCAGGCTTCAAAATCTCTGCATCCAGCATTATCAACACCTAACAATTAGCACAGCACACTTATTTAAAGACTTATTTATTTAATCGAAAGGGAGTTACAAAGACAGAGATCATCTATCCACTGGTTCACTCCCCAGATGGCCTCAATGGCCTGGGCTGGGCTAAGCTGAAGCCAGGAGTCAGGGACCTCATCCAGGTCTGCCACATGGGTTGTCATCCTCTGCTGCCTTCCCAGGCGCATGAGTAGGGAGCTGGATGGGAACTGTAGCAGCCGGGACTTGAACCAGAGCTCATGTAGGATGCTGGCAGGCATCACAGGTGACTAACCCACTAGTCCACAACACAGACACAGTTGTTATAATTAATGAGCCAACAGTGGTAATTTTGGTCCACTAAAGTACACCAAGTATTCAAATTTCCTTTTTAACCTAGTAGCATTTTTTTTTTTTCTGTTCCACGACTTCATCCAACACTCCCTTACATTTTGTTTTCAGATCTCCTTGGGCTCCTCTTGGCAATGATAGTTTCTCAATCTTTTCTGTGTTTTTGATGACCTTACAGGTCTGATGTATATGGTCAGTTATATCACAGAGTGCTCCTCCCCAGGAATTTGCCTGCAGTTTTCCTGTTTAGACTGGGTTCTAGGTTTGAGGGAAGAAGATCACCTTGATCACATCATACCAGGGGTGCAAATTATCAGCATGATTTATGCCTGTTGCTGTGACTCATGATCCCTGGATAGGGAGAGTTTGCCAGTTTTCTGCATGGTACGGTTACTGTCACCCAGCCTGTACCTTTATGTACCGGACTGTTTAGTAGAGAGCCTTTGAGATTAGCACACACTTGAAAAATGGAGGGGTGTGCTCGTCTTTTTTTTTAAGGATGCATTAATGATACAAAATTCTTCTTCATGGGAGATTTCCCTCCCCTCCATTTATTAATTTACATAATCATTAACTTATATCATCATGGACTCAGATACTCAATGTATACTTTGGGTTATGAGCCAATATCACTGTATTTTTTGCAGCTTTTTTTTTTTTGTAGATTTTTATTTATTTATTTGAAAGTCAAGAGTTACACAGAGGAAAAGGAGAGGCGAAGAGAGAGAGGTCTTCCATGTGCTGGTTCCTCCCCAGTTGGCCACAATGGCTGGAGCTGAGCGGATCTGAAGCCAGGAGCCAGGAGCTTCCTCCAAGTCTTCCCTTGTAGGTGCAAGAGCCCAAGGCATTGGGCCATCTTCTACTGCTTTCCCAGGCCATAGCAGAGAGCTATATTGGAAGTAGAGCAGCTGGGACTAGAACTGGGGCCCATATGGGATGCTGGCACTGCAGATGGCGGCTTTACCCACTAAGCCACAGCACAGGGCCCTACTGGGTACTTTTAAATTGGCCTCTACATCTCTTTGACATACTTCAACAACAAAAAACATGTGAATGTACACATGTGTTGGGGCAGTGGTTTCAACATCTCCTTGCTTTCTGGCATAAAACTGCTCCAGACTCACCTTGGCTGTTTCCTGCCCCAGTCCTAGAATCAGTCATTTTCCAAAGATGCCCTGATTCTTTTTTCTGGAGTATGACACTGGAAAAGAGACTTAGGCACTAGATTTATCATGATCTCTGTTATTTTTTTAATAGCAGATCTTACTTTCCTTTTTCTTCTCTAGCTTATAAATATTTTATCTATTACCTCAACCTGTTCAAGACTATACCACTTCTCTTATATTCAATATTCTCCTTTCACCCCACTTCCATCCCAAATTGCATTTTTTAATGGATGATCAAAGTAAGCTTGATCAAATACCACATACAACAGAAAATTGCTATTGAAAAGACCAATCTGGTTGAAAAAAATCAGCCAAACATGCTCCCATATTGCTAAGTCTCCCATACAGTAGAACTCAGACAGAATGGATCAGACAGCTCTAATGATCAAGTATGAACCAAGTTCAGAGATTTTTTAACTTTACAAGTTTTCTGAGACTGGAACAGATAAATTTTGGTGAGTATATGGACAAAAAGGCTAACTCTCAGATACTAGAAAAGCTGTCACAACCATGCTGAAGCATGCAATTTAATCTCTGCCCTGTCTTTCAAATACTACAGAGTAACAGAAGACATAGCATCAAATATCTCTAAATGAATATTGTTACAAAACAGACTGGCTTTAGACAGTAATTCTCACCACAATCTCAAAATATGAAAATTACTTTCTAAATTTTAAGTCTGGATAATAAGTAATATTTGAGATACTTTCTGCATAAATCCTTAAGATTCATATCATTATTTCTTTCTGGTTTAATAAGGGTAAGTCTAAGAAACATTCAGCATAAAAATGGTTTCCAGGGCACAGATAAATTCTCATTTCAGGCTTTACTTATTACCAGGACAGAGAAACACCATTATTTTATATATATATATATATATATATATATATATACACACACACACACAGTCAATTTGAAAAATTCTTATAAGTTTTTTTAATTTTTTTAATTTTTATCATTCAGGTCTATGCCATGAATACTTTATCTTTAAAAATTAAAAAAAAAAATGGGGTCTGGTGCTGTGGTGCAGCAGAGTAAAGCCGCCACCTGCAGTACCAGCATCCCATATGGGCGCCAGTTCAAGTCCAGGCTGCTCCACTTCCAATACAGCTCTCTGCTATGACCTGAGAAAGCAGCAGAAAATGGCCCAAGTCCTTGGGTCCCTGCAACCACGTGGGAAGACCTGGAGGAAGCTCCAGGCTCCTGGCTTCGGATCCGCTCAGCTCCAGCCATTGTGGCCAATTGGGGAGTAAACCAGCAGATGGAAGACCTCTCTCTCTGCCTCTCCTCTCCCTAACTCTTTCAAATAAATAAACAAATCTTTTTAAAAAAAAAAAAAAAGAATGAAAGAATTATAGAGGGAGAGGGGGAAGGGAGGAAGGGAGGGAGGGAGGGAGGGAGGGAGAGAGAGAGAGATTCCATCCCCTGATTCATTTCCCAAATGGCCACAATGGCCAGCACTGGGTCAGGCTGAAGTCAGGAGCCAGGAGCTTCATCTAGATCTCCTACATGGGTGGCAGAGCCCCAAACACTTGGGACATCCTCTGTTGCCTTTTCCAGGCCATTAGCAGGGAGCTGGATGAGAACTGGAGTAGCCAAGACTGGAACCAGCACCGCTATGGGATACCAGTGCACATGCAGTAGCTTTACCTAATACCACCACAGTGCTAGCCCCATGAAGAATGTACTTTTAACTCAACCATTTTCTGTGTCTTCAACTAAATTCCAATTAAAAAGATTTTTTTTTTTTTTTTGAAAGCATAGAGGCAGAGGGAGGGGGAAAGTGAGGGCAATCTTCCATCCACTGGTTTATTCCCTAAATGACCAAAACAACCAAGTCTGGGCCAGGCCAATCCCAGGAGGCAGGAACTTCATCTGGGTCTCCAACCCAGTGGCAGGGTCCCAAGCACATGGACCGACTTCCTCTGCCTTCCGAGGTGCACTGTCAGGAAGCTGGATGAGAAGCCAACAGTCAGAATGTGAATGGGCACTCCACCATGGGATGTGAGGGCCACAAGCAGTGGCTTCACCTGCTGGTGACACTATTTTAACGGGCTTTAAAGTTTATTCTCTAACCTATCTACTCTATTATTGGAATAAAGTCAAATAAAGTCTCAACGTTACCATTTAGCTTAATCCAATACCCACAACAATATCGTACTAAATGACTTTTAAGGCTCTTGTGTTCTCATAAAATTTCAAAATAATATTTTCTCACTTGCAAACAAAGTCATAGTGAATCATAACCTCTCAATGCCTTGTATCAATTTTGTTAAGAACATGACTTTCAAAGAAGGACAAGTGTGTAGACTGAAAATATATTTAAGTGGTTCTGCACATTAAAATGCTTAGAAGAAAATGCAAGCACACACTTACTACAAGAGACAGTATAAGAAAGGCTTCCAACATCTTAATGACAGTTTAGATGGTCGATTCTTACTATCGCCAGCTTATGTAATGAGCATCTTCAGCCTGGGGTCACACTCATCACCACCCTAAAAGTACAAATGATTATGCTCACACCTGCAATTTCATTATTTTTCACAGATTCCATTGTCCATCTTTCTACAGTTCTACCTAGGGATCGTGTGATGGTTAGTGTTCAGTGTCCACTTGGCAAGGCTACAGTACTCAGCTGTTCAACTAAGCACTAAGGTAGGTGGTGCTGTGAAGATACTTTGTCGATGTGGTTAACAGGTGCATCCCACTGACTTAACGAAAGGAGATTTCTTCTCAGTAAAGTGGAGGGCCTCACCCAGTCAGTGGAAAGTCCTTCACAGAAAACACTAACATGGCCAGAAAAGAGTAGAAATTCTGCCTGCAGCCCACTGCATCAGCTCCTGCTGGAGCTTCCATCACAGCCTGTCCTGGGGACTGTGGACTGACTGGTCACTCATGAACACACACCCAGTTCTTTGGAAAAAGTCTCTTGATATCATTACACACGGAGACATACATACACACACACACACACACACACACACACACACACTATCAAGAATCCCTTAACCCTGATTCAGATACCCAGTAAATTACCTTCATAAGCCAAATTTATAACCATTTACAAAGGTCAAACGAAACTCAAAATGCACAGAAAAACTCAGGAACTGAGACACATAGTTGACTTGGCAGTCATCAACTCAGTCCCAATGTGTCTCAGATTCTCACCCTCATTTCCACAGATATTTAAATGCTGGCCACGACCTGAAGCATAATAAGGGTACTGACACACCTGACTCATTTTTTTCATCTTGAACAATTCTTTTGTTGGATATAGGATTCTGGGTTAATGGTTTATTCTTAGTATTTCTGTCCTGGCTAATTTTGATAAGTCAGATTTGAGTTTTACTTTTGGTCCTCTGTTAATTCTGTTGTTTCTTCCTCTGGCTATCTTGAGATTTTCCTATGTGTGTGTGTGAGAGAGGGGGAGAGACTGATCAATTGATCGATCCTGCTTACTATTTACTAAATTTCTTGGATCTCTTGTTTGGAATCTGTCATTAAGTTTAGAAAATTCTGCGCCAGTATCTATTATCTATTCCTTCCTGTTTACTCATTTCTCATTCTCAGGTGCTAATTATACACACTCATATGCAGAACCCTTAACACTGTCCCAGAGCTCTTAGGAGCTCAAATGTTTTCTGTTTCTTTCATCAATTTTCCTCCCTGTTTTCAATGTCAAATTTCTCCTGAGCTACCTTAAAGTGCACTGATTATTTTTTCCTCGGCTGTATCATCTGCACCAACGAGCTGTCAAAGTCATTTTTCATCTCTGTTACTGTCTTCTACTTCCAGCACTTTCTTATTTTTTGTATTTTTCCATGTTTCTGGTGAAATCCCCCATCTGTTCATATATATCATCCACTTTTTTTTCCCACTAGAACCTTTTTTTTTTTTTTTTGACAGGCAGAGTTAGACGGTGAGAGAGTGAGAGTGAGAGTGAGAGTGAGAGAGTGAGAGTGAGAGAGAGTGAAAGTGAGAGAGAGAGAGAGAGAGAGAAAGGTCTTCTTTTGCCGTTAGTTCACCCCCTAGTGGCCTCTGCGGCCAGCGCGCTGCAGCCGCTGCACTGCACTGATCCAGATCTGAAGCCAGGAGCCCGGTGCTTCTCCTGGTCTCCCATGTGGGTGCAGGGCCCAAGGACCTGGGCCATCCTCCACTGCACTCCTGGGCCACAGCAGAGAGCCACACTGGAAGAGGAGCAACCGGGACAGAATCTGGCGCCCCAACCGGGACTAGAACCCGGTGTGCCAGCACCGCAGGCGGAGGATTAGCCTATTGAGCTGTGGCGCCAGCCTTCCACAAGAACCTTTAACATATTGATTGTAATTATTTTAAAATCCTGGCCTGATTGTTGTTAACAACTGGATCATATCTGAGTTTAGTTCTATTGTTTTGTTTCTTGTATGTGTGTTGCTTTTCCCAACTTCTTTACATGTCTCAGTAATTTTTTCCTGAAAACCAGACATCTTCTGCAGAACTAGAGAGACTCAGATAAATAGCATTTACACCTGGAAAAAACAACATGTCTCTTCTTTAGCTAGTGTTAAGGGTGGGGAGTTGATGCAATCTAGTAGAGTTGAGGGCTAAATTTGGGGAGTTGATGCAATCTAGTAGAGTTGAGGGCTAAATTTGGGGTGTGTTGTTGCTATGGTTACCCTCCGCACATCATCACAGCTTTCATATGGCTTGAGTGTTACCTTGTGCTTAAAGGACCTGTGTGCCAGTGTGTTTTTTTAAACGTTTGCTCCTGTCTCAGCTTTAGGTTTCCCCATTGTGCCTGGACCTCAAAGAGGGTGTCTTATCATGTTCTTAACCCTTACTTAGCAGTAGATAATCATTACTGGTTACTCCATGCTTGCTACATGTATGTGTGTATGTGTGAGAGAAAGACAGACAGACTCATTCTTGTTTTAGTTCAACCTCCGTCTTACGCAGCAATTGTGTGCCTGAGTATGGAGAAAGGGGCTTCCAGTACTCTACTCCTGCTTTTCCCCAAAGCTAGGGGATCTCTCATAACCACGTATTCCCTAATATTTCTCTGCCACTCCTGCAAAGGTAGAAGGATTTTCCTGTTTCTTTCCCCTATGCCTGGAGCTAGTTTGCTGCCCTTCCCTCAAGAGCTTAAGGATTTGTCCATAGCGGGGAAGGATCTCAGAAGGGCTTCCTGCCTTTCTCACAGTGAGTGCTGTTCTTCCCAGGGCCTGCCCCACAAGAAGTGCATCTTCAGTCTGCCTCACACTGTCCCATGCATTTCAGCCCAGCTGGACACACTGAGGCCTAAGTTCTCAGGTGGACTCAGGCAAAGCTGTGGTTTTATAGTTTATCTGGATTTTTGTTTTATGCTGAAAGCATGGAAGCCTCACTCTTTCAGCTTTCCACAGCCTAGCAGGAGCCTGCTCAGGTGAGGCTTTCTGCTTTTGTTTTTAATAACATAGAAGGTTTGGGAGCCTGAACTACATGAATGTACATATATCATGTCTACTTCCTAATAGAAGCATGTAAATAAGTGGTTAGGACTTAATTAAAATGCTGCTTATCCAAACTCAATGGGTTCAGCAAAGTTAAGAATAAACTCTCTGTCCTGTTTGACCTCAAGCTTCCTGAAATCAGAGTCAGCAGACTCACTGTTCACATTTCCCTGGGTCACAGAAACTGTAGTGTAGATTAAGAAATGCATTGTACTTTTGTAGGTAAGTCAGGACAAAACAATGATAATGAAGAAAAAGAATAAAAACAGAACAAAAAAAAAAAGACAAGCACTAATTGGCAATATTATAAAGTAACACTACAGTTCATCTTCCGCATCCCCAGAGTCTGTATCCCTGGATTCAACCAACTACCAAACAAAAATATAGGAAGAAAATGTATCTGTACTGAACGTGAACAAACTTTATACTTTTTTTCCCTGTTATTCCCTAAACAATACATTATAACAACTATTAACACTGTATATTGTAGTACATACTACAAGTAATCTAGAGATGATTGAAAGCATAGGGTAAGACTGCGTAAGTTATATGCAAATACTATGCTATAGTATGTAAGGACTTGAGCATCCATGGATTTTGGTTTCTACAGGCAGTCCTGGAATGAACTCTCCAAGGATATCAAGAAACAACTGCATGAGTACAGCATAGTACAGGCCCACCATCCCCATAAGTGTTATGAGACATGTCCCTTTCATCCCTTCCTCCTCAGTTGCATGCTTAAGAGCAATACCTTTCCTAAAAACGCTTTGTACAACTTTCCATTCTAAGCTTCTATCTATTTTTCCCATCTTACTATAATTACTTTCAAATTCCTTTACGGCATGAAGAAGTACAAGATTTGGTGTGCACTGCATGAAATGGAAATGGGTTCAATTAACATAGTAGGGGGAAAATTGTAGACCCAAAACAAGTGTTTGGTATGAGGATATAAAATGTTAAAAGCTTCTAATTGATAATATTTCAAAGCATTCACAATAAAATTAATATCCAACCACAGCCTTCACAATTACCGCATCACAGGAACAGTTATCCGAGTCATGGCTATTTTGGTAGTATGGATAAAGGTCAAACATAAGCCAAACCAAGATTGTACAGAGTGTGAACACATGAGTAGGCAAAAAGAAAACAATAAATGAATTTTAGTGTTTGTACAGTTGGGTACAGCTATACTTTTTTCAGGAAATAAGATTTTTTAAGCTCTCCTCAGAGAACAACTTGGAATAATAATCTGGGTTCTTTCAAGAGAGAAGATCTTGCTCACCCTTTGCAATGTGATTGACTGCTGCTACCACCTAGATGGAAATGACCTGCTTACCCCTTGAATCTGGGTTGGCCTGGTGACTTCTACTGGCCAAATGTGACAGAACTGCCAATAGATAATTTCTGAGCCTGGACCCCCAACAGGCCTTGCAGCTGGTAATGTCCCCTTCTTGCTGCCCTAGGACTACCACATAAAGTAGCCCAGGCTACTTCCTCAAGTGAGAGAAAGACCAAGCTGGCAGCTAACACCAAATAGTGAGGCCATTCTAGACCTTCCACCTCCAGCTGAGCCACCATATGTATCAAGACCCATGTGTGAGCTCAGAAAGACCAAAAGAAGAAACATGCAACTGAGCCCAGCTCTACCGCAAATCAATGATTTTTCAAAAACAAACAAACAAACAAAAAAAAACAAAAAAACTTTATGAACAGATAAAATGTTTATTGTTTTAAGTCACTAAGTTTTGTAATGGTTTGGTAAGCAGCAACAGACACCCAAGGTAAACTGAAAAATATGCTGCTAATGGTCACTGGCAATAAAAGAAAAGGCAAAGACACGTCTAGGTAACTATGAAGTTAATTCTGCATAAGCGAATGTACAAAATAATTCATAATGATTCCAGGAGCCACAAATAGAACACAGATCTGCAATCAATGAAGGATATATGAATTCAATAAAACACACCAGGGTCTTCCACAGAGATACACATGGGTACCCTGTAGAGAGCTCTGAGAAGAGGCAACTGACACAACTGGGATGGCAGTGGGTAAGTGAGCAAAAGAAACCAAGGCGGCACCCTAGAAAAGCCAGAGCTGGGCCAATGCTGTGGCTCAGGTGGCTAAGTTGCCACTTGCAATGCCAGCATCTCATGTCAGAGCACGGGTTTGAGTCCTGGATTCTCTGCTTGAAATCCAGCTCCCTATTAATGCACCTATGAAGGAGTAAAAGATGGCCCAAGTACTAGGGTCCCTGCCACCCACATGGGAGACCCAGAAGTAGTTATGGGCTACTGGCTTCAGCTTGGCTCAGCTCCAGCCATTTCAGCCATTTAGGGGGTAAAGTAGCGGATGGAAGATCCCTCTGTTTCATCCCCTATATCATTCTGCCTTTCAAATAAATAAATAAAATCTTTTTATAAAAATAAGAAGAAAAAAAAGCCAAAGAAAGTCTTAAAAGCGAAGAACTGAAGGAGGCACATGGGTCAGTGGGAAAGATTCTCAATCACAGCTACAGACATGTGAAACATCATGATGATTTCAAGGAACCATAACCATTTCTATATTGCTGGGTTCTAAATTATGTGTGGAGAATAACAGGTCAAGATGGAGAGGAAAACAAGAGCGGGACCATGGTGCACTGTTAGGTCAAGCCAAGGAATTCAGACCTTTAGGTGAGCCAACATCAAGCAAGTTTTTAAAAGGCAGTTATGTGATCATAATTGTGCTTCTTGGGGCTGGCATTATGCCTCAGGGGATCATAGCTTGTGACAACAGTATCCCATATGGGTGCCAATTCGAGTCTAAGCTGCTCCACTTCTGATCCAGCTCCCTGATAATGCATCTGAGAGAGCATTGTAAGATGCCGCTCTCCCCCCAAGTAATTTGGCTCCTTCACCTACGCAGGATAAAGATCCGTGCTCCTGGCCTTGGTCTGGCCCAGCCCTGGCTTTTGCAGCCATTTGGGGAAAGAAACAAAGAAAGGAGGATCTCTGTCTCTACCTCTCTCTTTTTAATTCTTCTTTTCAAACAAGTAAATGTCTTCTCTTGTAAAAGATTTATATATTTATTTGAAAGGCAGTTAGAGAGAGGCAGAGGCAAAGGCAAAGGCAGAAAGGAAGAGGGAGAGGAGATGGAGGGGGAGAGGAAGAGAGGAGAGGAGAGAGAGAGAGAAAGGGAGAGGGAGTCCGGCTTCATCCACTGCGCCACAGCACTGGTCCCAATAAATAAGTCTTTAGGGGAAAAAACTGTTTCTACGAAGTCATTATGGCTTCATTCAGTATAGTTCTGGCCAAGACCAGAATCAGGAAGACCAGTTAACATCAAATAGAAAGACCGTAAGAAAGATGACAAGGCAGCATTTTGGGCTGAACTACAGAGGTAGAATTGTTTAACCATCACGAATGATTGGAGGTTAAGAGTAAACAGTGAGACATCAAAGAGCCCAGTGATATCCTAGGTATTGCCCCAAGAGAGGACAGGTTGAACAGTGTTCTTTGGAGAGGATAGACAGAAAGATAGGTAGACAGATAGATAGGTAGATAGATAGTTAGACAGACAGACAGACATATTGGTTAATTGCTGTTAGGTCATTTTGAATTTGACCCATGAATGAATGTCCAGAATCTGTTGGTATATAGAAATACAAATTCTGAAAAAAGAGAATGAAGCTGGAGGTATACATTCAGAAGTTACTGTTTTAAGGACAAGAGTAAAAACCATGAGCATGAATGAAATCATGTATGAAAAGATTCTGAAGTATAAACAGATCTCAGAACTAGAAGTAAAAATTATCATAGGATTGATGAATAAAGGATACATAACTCTTTGTATCTTCTACGGAATCCATTACTCCTTGGGCCTTTGCATTGTGAGGGGTGGAAGAAAGTAGTTTCTCAGAGGCGGGGGAGAATACAAGGGTTTGATACAGCTCATTTACTCCCTGATGGGCTACAGATCAAGACCCCTGCATTCACTAAGCCAAAGCTTGAAAATAAATGACTCCTCAAGCCCCACTAATTTTTAAGATCTATGTGCATGCCAGAGACTGTCTAGGCTCCTTTTCTTGGAGAATACAGCCATCCTATTCACTAACCTGACCATAATGAGCTCAGGTCAAGGAGCTCAGAATTCAGCTGACTATAATGGTTGTTTTAGTGTCTGCTCGATCAATTATTTACAGTTTGCACATCTTAACATTAAGCAAGTGGTTCACAGATCTGATATTATGTGTTTGGTTGCTTAGAAACAAAATTTCTCAAATTTTCTTTTTCTGCTCCCAATTTTAACTATTGCCAAACCATACACTTTAACAACTGTATGCTTTATTTTAATAAACTATAAAATAAACAAATCGATATCTGCATTTCCACAATCTTTAATAACTGTATTTATCTCACATATCAGAGTAGATTAAGGTTAAAATAAAACAAATATCAGGGTCAAATTTCCAGTTAAGTGTCAAGTGATATAGTAGGCTCTGACATTAGTCAGCGAGTAACCCCTATTTAATTCTACACAGACGTACGTAGGGTTAATCTACTGGGGTATGTTCATTTTAGTCAAGGTACGGGAACAGTCTTTAATGAAGTAACATAGTTGTTATGAGTCAAGATAAATCTCTAAAGAAATATTGATGCAACCAAAGGCCTTGTCATTTTAAGGCAACCAAGACGTCATTATCAGTTATATAGGCCATTATTAAGTTTGTGGAATTAAATTGCAGCTTGAACTCTCAGTTCTACAACAGTTAGTTACATGCGGAAGCGCACAACTGTAAAGGTCATTCAAATGGTCCTAAAAGTAAGGCCCATTGTTTTCAAAACAAATGTTACAAAATATATTTAACATTTTGTAAATAAAATACCTCTCACTGCCTGTCAAATATGGTTGCAAGCCAAGAAATTGAGGAATGAATGAGTGAATCAATAAACAGATGACTCAAAGCTGGACTTTCCTGGCTCCTCTTAGGATTAATATTTAAAAGGTCTGTTAGATACCAGCACTGTACACCTTGTCTCTTTGGCAGTTACAATCAACTACAATGACGATTCTAAGACCGGGAAATCTTCCCTGAGATACTCCATAAGTTATTCCATTGATACAGACCAAAAGTTCTCAAAGTGAGACAGGCCTGAGAACTTTAGTCTTCAATCCAGGATCTTATCCCTCACAGAAATAAGAATTCTAAGTGGAAGCACCGTAAAGTGCACAAGTAGGAATGCAACTGATTTAAGGTGAGTCAGAAGACATATATTCAGTGGGTTGTCCCACATGAAGAAAAACCCATGAGTGGGACAGAGTGTTGATCAGAGAGAAAAGCCTGAATAGCAGCCACAACTGTGGCTTGGGGCAAAAAGATAGATACCACCACCCCCAGTCTCTTTAATGAGAATTTTATGGCACCTACACATGGAGCTTAATATCAATAGAGTCATCATGACATCTCCCCTTTCTTGGTCCTGGATGGGACACAGGCACAGCTAGGGAAAGAGGGCATGTTAGACTGACAGGTAAACAGATACCACTCCACTGCAGGGCTACAAGGGTTCCAGCTCATTTAGCCCTATCTGGCTACCTAACTGGCTTCCCACACCAGCATCTTCAGCAACAACTGGGATTGCAGAAATGCAAATATCCACATAGATCTACCAAATTATAATCTCTAGTAGTGCAGCCTATCAATCTATTTGAAAAAGCCTTCCAAGAGAACCTGTACCCACTAAAGCTTCAGACTCACCAATGGAAATGGGAAGTCCTACTGTTTCAAGTAAGCAGAAAAAGAAGAAGTGGTGGAATAAAAATCTTATTCCATAACTTTATTTTCTTAAAAAGCATAATTGTGAAATTCATAAAAGGTACAAACAAATGCAAAATGTTTTAACAACTTGTCAAATTAAATTGGATTAAAGGTAGTCAAAGCTGAAGTTGGGAAAATAGAGGAAGAACAGCTTGACAACTCATTTGCATTCCATAAGCAGGGCAGTTAGTCAAAAATATGCTTCTGACATAATACATTGTTCCTTTCCATCCAAGCTTGCAAAACACTTAAATTAGAAAAATGTTAGGAGATAGTAACCCCACTAGATATTAAAATATATTAAAATGCTTCTGTAATTAAAACAGCTTGGCAGTTTCATATAGAATTAAACATACCATTATCAAACAACCCAATCACTGCCCCATGGGCATTTACGTATCCTACAGAACTGAAAATTTATGTACACATAATAACCTATACATGAATGATCACAGCAGCTTTCTTTTTAAATGCAAAAACTAGTAACAACCCAGGTGTTCTCCAACAGGTGAATACATAAACTATGGTGAATCCATATTAGGGAATGCTACTCAAGAATAAATAGGAATGAAACACTGGCTCATGCCACAACTTGGAGGGAATTCCCAAAAAGTTATGCTGAGAAAAGAAAGCAAAGTCAATCCCCACATTCTTCGTGATTCTGCCTTTAGAATATTATTGAAGTGACAAAATTACAGAAAACAGAACAGCTTACTAGAAACCAGAGGTTAGGGAGGGTAGAAATGGAGGTGGCTATGGTTATGAAAGGACAACATGAGTGGCACTCATGGTGATAAACTGCTCTGTATCTTGGGTGGTGGTGAACACATAAACCCATACACGCTAAGGCTACAAAGAACTAAATAGACAATTACACACATACACACACACACACACACACTCAAGTTAACTGGAAAAAATCTGTGGAATGCTATTAGTGTTTAACAAAAATAAATCATCTGCTATATTAATAGCAAATTTCTCCATGATAGGAGAAAATTATTGATTGTGAAGAAAATGTCTTTCATTCTATTGACAATTAAATAATGATATAGCTACGCAGTTAAACTTTCTAAACTTTTTCTCCTTAAAAGTAAAGAAGCAACTAGAAAATCTGAATTAAATGTTAACCTTCACACATTAGAAGTGTTACATAAAAGTCAGAAATCTGGAAGAACCAAATTACTGTATAAACTCAAATGGAAAATTCACCAAAAATGCTAAAACAAAAATTACACGCATCTCTACTTCCTCCTCTAAACATTAAACAACAGTGATTTTTATATGACACGCATATACACTTCCATGTACACACAGATCACCATCAATGAACATATAATTATCTGAATTATGAACTAACTGAACCATTAGCAGATTTTAGAACTACAACTGCTCTGGGCTGGCGCTGTGACATAGCAGATAAAGCCACCACCTACAGTGTCAGCATCCATAAGGGTGCCAGTTCTAGTCCTGGCTGCTCCTCCTCCAATCCAGCTCTCTGATATGGCCAGGGAAGGCAGTGGAAGATGGCCCACATCCTTGGGCCACTGTACCCACATGGGAGACCCAGGGGAAACTCCTGGCTCCTAGATTCAGATTGTTACAGCTCTGGCAGTTGCCATACATTGGGGAGTGAACCAGCAGATGGAAGATCTCAGTATCTCACAATATCTCTTTCTCTCCCTCTCTCTCTGCCTCTCCTTCTCTCTCTGTATAACTCTTTCAAATAAATGAATAAATCTTTAAATAAAAAGAACTTTAATAACATTTGTCTGCTTTCTGATATATGAATCTTATTATCTTTATTTAATTTTTATTAATATAAAGCGAACAGATTTCACACATTCCATAGGTATTTCCCCAAGAAGACAACCACACTTCCCTCACTCCCACTTCCCTGGCCCCCTTAGCCCCCTCTTTCCCACACATCTATAAATCAGTTTTTGAAAAAAACATAATTTTAATCCACTCTATATTCACAGGCTTACTTTGCCATTAATCATAATATTTTTAACAAGTAGAGAGACCACAGTTCCATAAGAGTATAAACAAGGGCTAAAAGCAATAATCACATCTTAAAATGTCTACTTCATACCTGTATATTTTTTGTATTCTATATTAACCACCACACATCAGAGAAAACATGGTATTTGTCTTTTTGAGACTTGCTTATTTCACTAAGTATAATAGTTTCCAGTTGCTTCTGTTTTGTTGCAGAAGATAGAATTTCTTTGTTATGGCATAGTAGTATTCCATATTGTACATATACTACATTTTCTTTATCCAGTCATCAGTTGATGGGCATCTGAGTTGATTCAGCATCTTAATTATTGTGAATTGAGATACAGTAAACATGTGGGTACAAATAAGTCTTCCATATGCTGATTTCATTTCATTTGGATAAATTCCCAAGAGTGTGATGGCTGGATCATATGGTAGATTTATTTGCAGATCTCTGAAGAATCTCCATACTGTCTTCCATAATGGTTTTACTAGTTTATATTCTCATGAACAGAGGATTAGGGTGCCTTTTCCCCCACATTCTTGCCAAAATTTACTTTTTTCTTTTGGATGATAACCATCCTAACTGGAGTGAGGTGAAACCTCATTGTGATTTTTATTTGCATTTCCCTGATGGCTAGTGTCTGTCGGCCATTTGTATTTCACCCTTTGGAAAATGCCCGTTCATGACCTTTGCCCATTTCTTAAAGGGATTGCTTGTTTTGCTTTTGAGTTTATTGAGCTCTTTATAGACCCTGGACATTAATCTTTATCCGTTGCCTAGTTTGCAAATATTTTCTCCCATTTGCTCAATTGCCCCCCCTTCACTTTGTTGAGTGCTTCCTTTGCAGTGCAGAAGCTTCTCAGCTTGATAAAAATCTTATTTGTCTATTTTCTTGTTTGGAAAGACCCCTGTGCTTCTGGGGTATTTTCTAAGAAGACTTTTGCCTATGCCAATGTCGTAGAGTTTTTCCTGTGTTTTCCCCTAGTAATTTGATGATATCAGGTCATAGATTTTGATAGTGCACCCAGTTTGGCTTGATTTCTGTATAAGGTGTAAGGTAGGGGTCTGAGCTCATACTACTGTATATATAGATCAAATGTTCCCAGCACCATTTGTTGAAGTGACTGTCCTTTCTCCAGAGATTGATTCTAGCTTGTTTCTCAAAGATCAGTTGCTTACAGACATGTGGGTTGATTTCTGGGCTTTTATATTCTGTTCCACTGGACTAAAGGTCTATTTTCGTGCTAGTACCAACCTGTTTTGATTATAACTGCCCTGTAGTACATCTTGAAATCTGTTTATGTGATGCCTCCCGCTTTGCTTTTGCTATTTAAGATTGCTTTGGCTATTCAGGGTGTCCTGTGTTCCCATATTAATTTTAGTATCTTTTTTTCCAGATTTGAGAAGAATGTTGTTGGTATTTTGATTGAGATTACATTGAATCTTGGCTAGTTTGGACACTTTGATGACATTAATTCTTACAATCCGCGACATGGAAGATTTTTAGATTTCTTGGTATATTCTATTTTTTTATTTCTTTCTTTAATTTTTTGTGATTTTTACAATAGAGTTTTTTTTTTTTTTTTTTTTTTTGGACAGGCAGAGTGGATAGTGAGAGAGAGAGAGAGAGAAAGGTCTTCCTTTGCCGTTGGTTCACCCTCCAATGGCTGCCGCGGCCGGCGTGCTGCCCGCACACCGCGCTGATCCAAAGGCAGGAACCAGGTGCTTCTCCTGGTCTCCCATGGGGTGCAGGGCCCAAGCACTTGGGCCATCCTCCACTGCCTTCCCGGGCCACAACAGAGAGCTGGCCTGGAAGAGGGGCAACCGGGAAAGAATCCGGCGCCCGGACTGGGACTAGAACCCAGTGTGCCAGCGCCACTAGGCAGAGGATTAGCCTGTTGAGCCGCGGCGCCAGCCCACAATAGAGCTCTTTCATATCCTTGGTTAAATTTGTTCCAGGGTATCTAAATTTTTTGCAGATATTGTGAATGGTTCTAATCCTACAAGTTCTTTCATGGTCATTGCATTGTTTGTGTATGCAAAAGCTATTGACTTTTATATCCTGCAACTTTACCACTCTCTTATGAGTTACAATAGTCTCTTAGTTGAGTCTTTTTGTTTCCCTATGTGTAGAATCATGTCATCTGCAAACAGGGAAAATTTTATTTTCTTCTTTTCAATTTGTATCCCTTTGATTTCTTCTTTTCATACCTATGGGTATGGCCATAACTTCCAGAAATGTGTTGAATAGCAATGGTGAAAGTGGGCATCCTTGTCTGATTCTGGATCTTAGTGGAAATGCTTCCAACTATTCCCCATTCAATAGGATGCTAGCCTTAGGTCTGTAATATATTGCCTTGACTGTGTTGAGGAACGTTCCTTCTATACCCAATTTGCTTAATGTTTGTATCATGAAAGGATGCTGTATTTTATCAAATGATTTCTGCATCTATTTAGATAATCATCTGGCTTTTATTTTTCAGTTTGTTAATGTAATGTATCACATTTATTGATTTGTGTACGTTGAAACATTCCTGCATACCAGGGATAAATCCCACTATTTCCAGATGAATGATTTTTCTGATGTGTTGCTAAATTCAATTAGCTAGGTGGTTTGCTGTTGTTGAGGATTTTTGCATCTATGTGCATCAGGAATATTGGTCTAGCATTCTCTTCCTTTGTGATATCTTTTTCTTGTTTTCAAAGTAAGGAGATGCTTGTGTCAGATGGTGTTTAGGAGGATTCTCTCCCTTTTAACTGTTTTGAATAGTTTGAGAAGAATTGGAATTAAGTCTTCTTTAGAAGTATGGTAGAATTCAGCAGTGAAGCCTTTCTTTGTTGAAAGTGTTTTTATTATTGATTTGATCTCTGTCTTGATTATTGGTCTATTTAGGTTTTCTATGCCTTTATGACTCAATTCTGGTGGATTGCATCTGTTTAGAAATATTTTCATTTCTTCCACATTTTCCAATTTGTTGGCCTATATCTGTACTAATTCCTGCGGTATCCATTGTTATATCTCCTTTTCCATCTCCGATTTTATTGATCTGCATCTTTGTTTGGTTACTTTGTCCAATTTTGTGTCAATTTTATTTTTTTTAACTTTTATTTAATGAATATAAATTTCCAAAGTACGACTTATGGATTACAATGGCTTCCCCCCCATAACGTCCCTCCCACCCGCATCCCTCCCCTTTCCCAATCCCTCTCCCCTTCCATTCACATCAAGATTCATTTTCGATTCTCTTTATATACAGAAGATCAGTTTAGCATACATTAAGTAAAGATTTCAACAGTTTGCTCCCACACAAACATAAAGTGAAAAATAATAGATGATTTTTTTAAATGATGATGAAATCAGATCAGACCTATTGTCATGTTTAATCCCAGTGAGAGTCAAGTTGGGAATTGATAATTTCTTCTTTTTTTTTTTTTTTTTTTTTACAGAAGATCAGTTTAGTATACATTGAGTAAAGATTTCAACAGTTTGCACCCCCATAGAAACACAAAGTGAAATATACTGTTTGAGTACTCGTTATAGCATTAAGTCTCAATGTACAGCACATTAAGGACAGAGATCCCACATGAGGAGTAAGTGCACAGTGACTCCTGTTGTTGACTTTACAAAGTGACACTCCTGTTTATGGCATCAGTAATCTCCCTATGCACCAGTCATGAGTTTCCAAGGCTATGGAAGCCCCTTGAGTTCTCCGATTCTTATCTTGTTTAGACAAAAACCAGCTCTTCATTTCATGATCTTTTTTAGGTAGCATTTTTCTGGATTGTTATCAATGCTAATATCCAGGTTTTGATGCTGTACTACAGTTTCACAAGATGTTATTATTAGAATAAACTGTAGGAAGAATACTCCAAATCTCTATTATTTCTTACAATTATATTTGAATCTTAAACTATCACACAAAAAAAATTTTCATAAAACACATTATTGGTATGTAGCAGAGAGAGCAAAATAGCCTAAAAAATCCAAAAATTAGTACCACATACATATTGATATTTATATTTAGTATGTGGTATAAGCAGCATCTGAAATCATTGTAAAAAATGGGCTTTTAACAAATTGTTTTGAGAAATGGAAAGATATTTTGAAAGCATGAATTTCTCTGTAATATTAGTATAGGAAAAGACATTTTGTGATTCAAAATCCACATAAATAGAAGACAGATAGATTCTACTACATAAAAGCAAAAAACTGCATCATGGTTAAAAGAATTATTAGCAAACTGAATAAACAAGCCCATATGTTTATGAGTATTTATTTATTTTTAACAAGGATGTCAGCACATTCAAGTGAGAAAGAAGTCTTTTTTACAAAATGGTGATGGGACAACTAGACAGCTACAGGCCGAAGAATGAAGCTGAATGCTCACCTCACACCTTATACAAAATAAAACTCAAAGTGCATCAAAGACCTAACTGTAAGAGGTAAAACTTCCTAACTAGTCCAAAGAAAAAAAGTGGCATAAATCTCTGTAAATTTTAATTAAGCAATGACTTCATAGATAAGACACCAAACCATAAGCAAATAAATTAAAAACACTTCACAATTAAAAACCTTTGTGCTTCAAAGAACATTACTAAAAAAGTCTTTGGAAAACAACTGCCATAGCTTAAAAGGTTAAACAGAGATTTACAAAACTTGTGCCCACATGAAACATGCCGACAGTAGTGTCACTCATTAAATCCAAAAAGAGGAAGCAATCTAAACGACTGTCAGCTGAAGAGTAAATGTTGTAGAGCCACACAATGGAATGTCTTTCTGCCATAAAAAGAAATGATGTATGAATGGGTCTACCACATGAATGAACCATGCGAACATTCTGCCAAGTGAAAGAAGCCTAGACACAAAAACCAACAGGAAAATTCATAGCAACGGAAAGTATAATGATTGTCAAGGGATTTAGATTATGGGGTAGTAGCTGCCAACAAGCATTTTTATGGTGATGAAAATGTCTAGATTAGATGGAAGTGACAGTTGTATAACATTGTAGATACATTAAAAATTACTGTACACTTCTAATGCATGAATTTCATAATCAATGAATTACATTCTATTCAAAAGAGGACAAACAACAAACCATCAGAAAAATATTTGCAACATAATGTCGAAGTTAAGTAACTATTATCATTAATGTATTAAGTATGTTTAAAATACAGGGAAGAGAAAAAAATTTAAAAGAAAAGCCAAAGATACAGAAAATTCACCAAAAATTTTAAATGTAATCTAATTATATAACATGTGCAAGTTAACACATACAAATGCAAAACTATACTGCATTACCATTTCTCTTCTTTCAGACTGAATAAAAATTAGAGTACCTGCAACACATTTTACTGACAAGGCTATAAAAAACAGATTCTTTCATAATTTTGCTGGTGAGAAGGAACATTGGTACAACCAATATAGAGGGAAATCTGACAATATCTACCAAAACTGCTTATGTATCTTCTGACCTAGCAATCCAAAACTTCTAGAAGTTTACTTTAAACATGTCCCACATATGAAAATAGCTAAGCAGAAAGTTATCTACTGCACAAGCAATCCTGGTTTCAACAAACTGGAACAATTTAAGTGATACCATTTAGAAAACTCACTGAATAAGCTATGAGATGTCTACACAAAAGATAGTAGGCAGTTAGATAAGAAATGGAGGATGAGCTCTATAAACAGATATATGATTCACAGAACACACCATTAAACATAAAAAGCAAATTTCACACACACACACTCACACAAATACATATTGCCTCTGTGCATGAAATGATGGGAAAAGAAAATATATATATTTGCTTATTTTTGCAAAAGAAATTTTAAAAAAGGTAAACCAGAAACTAATTAACACTAATTACTTCCATGTAGAAGGAACTAGGGTAGGAACAGCATGGAAATAAGTCATGACATTTCTGAGCACAACTTTGACTTTTGAAATTCTAGTGATTTTATTTTACACACACAAACACACACACACACACACACACACACAACTGGCAAGCATAGGTGAAGGGACTACAAGGCAATCACACTGAGGACAGGAAACAAGGAACTAACCAAGGCAACTTTTTTGAGCTCAGTACTTTTACTCCATACATTCAGTCTGAAGACAAATACAACCATAAATATTAAACTCTAGTTACTGGGTTTCTCTTTTCAACATTGCGTAAGTTAGAAATTCTAAACATATTTTTTGGGATTGAGCAAATAAGTAAGAATGCTGAGAATAATGAAACCAGGATTCCCAATGATGGTTAAGTGAGCTACGGATGCAGAAAGGAAGAACGGATCCTGTCATTCTGCAATGAAATTGAAGGTGTCAGTATGAAGCCACAGTTTTTAATGAATGGATGACTGGATGGACAAAGATATAATACATATATGTATCTTTATGAGTGTTTGCACATATGTGTATTCTTTCCCCTAGCTTTAATCTCTGAGGGGGCCTATACGTTATTATGACACCCTGGTAGCAATAAGCACACACAGCCTCAAGATCTAAATGCCACTGCCCACTAGAAGTCATCAGGGATGATTGGAGAAGTGGCTGATTTCAGTGACACAGAACAAAACTTAGGAGATGAGTCTGGAACATCATGTTGTCCCCAAAATAAGGAAATGATGAAATAGAGTAGTAATACATCAAAAGGAAAAGGAGCCAAGTTGACAAGCTTCCCCATAGCCATATCTGGAATAATTTTAGCATCTAAATAAACTTGGATAGTAACAGTTTATAATCCACTGAATAAGAATCCTTGAGTCTACAACAAATGTAAATAAATGCAAACATAAATATAATAACAAGAAACATTAGAAAATTCTGTTACAATACATTCTACAAAATAATTTGCCTATTCCCAAAGACATCAGGTTCATGAAAGGAATAGGTAAGGATGAGGAATGGTTCCATACTAGAAACTAAAGAGACTCGACAATTAAGTAATGCTATAAAAGTCATTATTGGGACAACTGGCTAAATTTAAATTCAGACTGGGAATGTCTAGACAATGTACTGATGTTTACTGCTATATTTGGGTTATCTAAGAAAATGTCTTTGTTCTTAAGAGATACACATTGAAGCAGTGAAGTATCAGTACACAACTAACTCAAACAGTTCAGAGAAATACTGTATGTATAAAGAGGAAAAGAGTTCACTGTAAATCCAATGGAGCAAACAGTTAAACATTAATCAATTTGGGTATTTTTTCATAAGATGCATTTTCATAAATTTTTGAAGATCCCTCAGATGCATAATTTCAAAATTTTCTGCACCAAAATATGTATCTTTAATTAATGAACTTTCTGAAATACCCTCACACATGAAAGGTTTTTGTTACCCTGAAAAATTTTCTATTTAATATCATTTCAAAATGAAGTTCTTTTAAAGGTATCAATTTCGTTAAAATAGTCAAAAAATATGCTGTTTTCAAGCAAAGAAAATCTTCTTAAACCTATCCATGTTTTGAATGAACCTCCCTCAAAGTACCACTGTTCTCAAGGACAGTGCAGGTATGAAAGGGAAAACTAGAACCAGCAAAGGAAAGTCATATGTGAATGTGGTGGGAAAGAAACTACTTTGACACTTACAAAAGGTACTTCTGAATTTTCTATACATTTATTTCTACCAATATTACAGTCAATGCTACTTTGTCGAACAAGTTTCTCATAAATAATACATTTTAATATAAATTTTTTTTTTGACAGGCAGAGTGGACAGTGAGAGAGAGAGACAGAGAGAGAAAGGTCTTCCTTTGCCGTTGGTTCACCCTCCAATGGCCACCGCTGCAGCCGGCGCACCGCGCTGATCCGATGGCAGGAGCCAGGAGCCAGGTGCTTTTCCTGGTCTCCCATGGAGTGCAGGGCCCAAGCACCTGGGCCATCCTCCACTGCACTCCTTGGCCATAGCAGAGAGCTGGCCTGGAAGAGAGGCAACCGGGACAGAATCCGGCGCCCCGACCGGGACTAGAACCCGGTGTGCCAGCGCCGCAAGGTGGAGGATTAGCCTATTGAGCCACGGCGCCTGCTATTTTAATATAAATTTAATGTCAAACATTGCCTTTTGCAAAGCTACACATGTGTATAGCTATTTCACAACCATGTGATTTCAAAATCATTAGACTTTTCACTTACAAGGAACAACAATCTAAGGCATGGAGATCTCTGTAAGTGGATCTCAGACTGAATAAGGCAAAGCAAGCCAAGATCTGAAAATTCCAGAAGACTGATCCAATTGCCTTGATTTGATTTTGTCTGGCATCAACACATTTCTGGATATAATCTATGGTAAGAAAAACTAATAACAATATGAAGCCCATTTTACCAACATAGTCATGGGAGTTCATTTTTACCCGAAGGAAATTAGAAAAATAAAATTTCCATATTTTAATCAGTTACATTTAAGGCCAACAGCATTCTCAACAGCTGTTCCTGTAGCAATCAGCAGCTTCATTTAGTCATACTCATTGAAAGCATTACCTGTGAATCACTAAAGCTAAAACTAAAACCATTTCCAATGGACAATTTAACAAAAAAAAAATGTTCTGTTTCTGTATCTTTTTCCTTTAGCATTCTTGTAGCTAAAATTGTCACTGGAGATAACAATAACCAAGAGCTACTGATGGGAAGTCAGTCCTTCTCCAAACTAAACAAAGAACATTTCACTAATATACTGGCAAGTCTTTCATTCATGTTATTCCAATACATTTTCTTCAGTTTCATCTTGAGAGGTGTATTTTCGCTTTTGCTTTTTTGCTGTGTGTTATTATAGCTGCTAACACAAGTTCAGCTGATGGGGCGATTTTACTTTAATGACAGAGTCATTAACAGTAGGTCTGCATTGCTGACGTCTGGATTAAATCATCCTACAGTAGATTTATACCAGCATTGACACACCAAGGATGGATCATTCCCCAGAACCATTAGTAAGAATGTAATTAGCAGGTGGCTATGAAAGGTCAGACAAGTCACGGAACAACACATCCATATTGCTGAAGCCCAAGTGGTATGTCCTTGATACCAGAATGATTTCCTAGATTTTTGATTCACAAAAGTGTTAAAACTCAGATTCACCTTTTATGAAACTTAAAGTATATGTATTAAAATTTAAGTTAATGGAAATAGGAAATCACACAAAAAAATCTGTAGAAAACCGAATTAAAAGTTGTTTATTTTAGTGCAAAGACATTTTGAAACCCACATATATTCTTTTCATAATATGCCTTCTGTATACACTTTTAGTTATGGATTTCTCAAATTTTGCACCAATAGAAATTTTTTTTAGTTCTATTTTCAATGAACTGTCTCAAGTACCTTGACCACATAATATTCAAACCACTGTAGGGTCAATAAAATTAAAGGGGAGATAAATTCCAATATAACAGTCACCAAAATCAGTGTAACTGTTCTCTATGAAGTCAATAGCAAAAAGTTCATTTGGGTTTTCCAATTCTTTGTTTTTAATGCCAAGAATATGTTGTTGAAAAGAAGCACAACTAAAATACAGTGATACTGTTTTGTTTCAGTTATTGCTAAATACCAACATTAAAGAGGAAAGCATGTTTACACATCTTTTTTGACACCCACTGATGCCTACCTGTTTGCATTTCTAGGAATCTTGGAGACAAAAGAACCTGGAGAAGTGGATGACTTTCTCCACACAATGTGAGTTAGAGAAATAAAGTGTGACTTTCCAGAATGATTGCTTTGTAAAGGCATAAAGCCTGGGGCTTTCATTTTAATCACTTAACATGGAACTCTTCTCTTTTCCATTAGTATATATTCTCCAAGAGTTTTGTTAAGAAGGAATTTGGCCAAGGAATGTAAAGCAGAGACTTTGATATGCACTAAAATGTGAAAATGGGTTAATTCTGTGAGCTCATGCCCCAAGAGAAAGGGCCAAACACTGCACTAGTCTGTTTCTGATTAAAAGAGTTACTAAATACCAGCAGTCTAACCTTTGCCCATTCATTTGAAGGAATTGGAGGTTCTGGTATTCAAATTCGCTCAAAGATCACAGTGGGGACAAAGGCATGACAGTATTTCCAGAGACTCCAGAGAGCTAATGTGACTGTTACTGAATTCATGAGAAGTCACAAGATGAAAACACTTCCTCTTCCATGGAGCCAAATAACCTCCCCCACAGCTTCTGTGCGTATGTCTGTCTCTGGATGTGAAAAAGAGGGACAACTAATCATTTTCCATACAGCAGCCTTGTAAATATTTGATGGTCTAATATCATAAAAGCATTAATTCTCTACATTGTACACTGTTACAAAGCCAGAAACATTGTAAAATATCACCTCATCATGGGGACTAAACATCCTACTCTATGCAACTGATAGAACTACTAGACTGAAAATGGACAGACACACAGAACTTAACACACCAAAAGGACCTGAAATTTACAGAACATGCCACCCAACCACAGAATATACATTCTTCAGATGCACCAATGGAACATTCCCCCAGATACACCTCGTCCTGGGTCATAAAACACCCCCCACACCAAGAAATCCAAAACGCTGAAATTATAGAGTATATTCTCTGACCACAATGAAATAAAGCTAGAAATTAACCAAAGGGCAACAGAAAAAATCATTTTGTTGTAATCATCCAAATAAACCAATGAGAGAAGTATTATAATACACTCCACTTATTGAAGGTGATATGCAAAAAGCTATTTCATCGAGGCATGAAGCGTAGACTCTAAAAATTAAGCTCAGTTCTGACTCCAAAGTCTGTAATTTCCACTATAATTGTGCTACCTCTCAGCCAACAGAACTTCCAATATAGCAGTCTCCAATCTTCAGGTCATACCCTCCTGTTCATTTAAAAAAATGAAACCTGCACTCCAAATGCATGTATTTTCGGTTTTTATTCATGTACTATTATACTACTATATACGCCAACACACACAACAGATACTTCAAAATGTTGCTTGTCTAAATATAAAGGTGAATAGAAGTTCTACCACGTCTTGATATAATACAGTGATATCTACACGGACCCCTTGAGGTTAACATTCCATCTGAAAGCCTGCTTTCGTTTGCACTTAAGATATTTTCTTCCCCATCTTTACTTGTGCTGTGAGCTTTTGCAAACTCAAACTACAGCACACTATACTTCATCTGCTCAATTACAATCTACCACTCCATTCTATCAAGTTATCTTTCCATCCTGAGTCCTGAGCCTGCCATCCATCATACAGCTACAATACAGACCTGCTTGCAACTGCTTTATCCAAATCAATAAAACTTTCAACAGCATACAGCCAAGAGAATTAATTCTTCAGTTTTCCATATTGATATTAACTAATAACTCTGAACATCTGTTTTATAGGATAAGTGATTTTTCCCCCAAGCCTTCTGTGGCAGTCTCAGTAAGGCAAATACCACTTTGCAGAATGGGCCACCACTGGAAGAAACCCCAATAATTAGCTAGTCCAAACTCTGGTGTGCCTAAGAAATATTAACTTTGGAGAAATTAAGTGAATCTCTCAGGTCACATAGATAACTGAGACACAGTCTCCCAGTTCCTGGCTGAAATCACTGGAATTTATACCTTCTCTTTATTACAGCATCAGGGGCCTAACAGAGAAAAGGGGAATTATTCACTAAGCATCTAGCATGTGCCAAGTATCCTACTCAGTACTTTATACTTTTTAACCAAGCCCTCCACTTACTGGCAAAACAATAAATAAGTACAGGCACAGCTAGTGAGACGAAAAGGTGAATGATCAGGCAAGGACTAGTCAGCAGGGAGCACAGGACTGTGGACAGCTGGAAAACACTCCCACCCAAAGAGACCCAGGGGTACATAGTGTGAGATGCGCAGTCAGCCAGGGAGGCAGGTGCAAGCCACCAGGTCTTCTGATTTCTGAAAGCCAGATGATGACGGTGACATCCTCTGGTGCTTAAACTCTGGCAGCTGTTTCAAACTTAATGTGGCCTTGGCCAAAGAAGCCACCTCAGAATGGCAGGTCCACTTAACACAGGCCATGTGTTTGCATATCATTCCCCCAGTAAGTCCCTTACCACAGTTCGGGTGTTAATGAAGCAACTGTCACTCAAACAGATACACAAAATTGTTGACAGAGCTAACAGAGCCATAATCCAAGCCTATTTACTCAACACTTCCACTGTACCTCTAATCACTGTCAGAAGTAGTCAGTATCCATGTATGCAGAGGAGGGAAAGTCAATCTCCAAGACCAGACCAGAGGATTCAGGCACACAGAACCCCATTTTATGAAAAATGGAATATTTTTGTCTTCTAGGCTTCACAGGGAGGAAGCATTCTCAAGCAATTTGCCTTAAATGAGAAACTGTATTTCCTAACTTCCTAACTACTTTTTGTTTGGCTTGGAGATTGTTTTTCAAGATTCTTGTGACCCTAAGAGTGTCAAATGCAACTTTTATGAAACCAGTAAAAAGGACTTCGAACCATACCTAGAAGAGAACTAGCAAACCCTAAGAATAAACTCACCAGATAACTACCAGACTCTCTCTCCTATTCCAGAAAGCATGTTAAGTACCAGAGTTTTCACTCTGAACTTAAATGAGCATGATTACTATAGCTGAGAGATTACTGTATTTTCCTAACCTCTACAAGTTCACTAACATTTCTCCAGCCCAGGGATACAACAGAATATGTTGGTATAAAAACAAACATACACACCCACTTACTTCAAGGGCTAGCATTCTTCTATTTTTTTTTTAAGTTTTATTTATTTGAGAGGTAGAGTTATAGAGAGAGGGGGGGGGGAGGGAGAGGGAGAGGGAGAAGGAGAGAGAGAGAGAGAGAGAGAAAGGTCTTCCATCCACTGGTTCACTCCCCAAATGGCCATAGCAGCCAAAAAGGAGCTGATTCAAAGTCAGGAGCTAGGAGCTTCTTCTGGGTCTCCCACATGGGTGCTGGGGCCCAAGGTGTTGGGCCATCTTCTACTGCTATCCCAGGCAATAAATGGAGAGCTTGATTAGAAGAGGAGCAGCCGGGACATGAACAGGCGCTCATATTGCTACACCACAGGCTAAGGTTTAACCTACTACGCTGGACCCCAAGGGCTGGCATTCTAGGATCATCTTTTTGCCACTGTTCTGCACACTCTCAAGGCTACTCAGAAGTGGGTATACCAGACCTCATCCTATAACAGGAGCACATACTGCCAAAAGCACTGCACTAATGCAGGGATTAGAGCCAAAAGGGAATTTTGTTTATAATATGGAAGCACGGGCCTTCATTCTCCTGGCTTTCTCCCCTCACCCCTTTCTCATTCTTCCTCCCTTCTCTATGCCACTACTAGCTTCCTGGTTCCACTGCAGATAATTCCCTGGGAAGTACCATTACCAAGAAAACATAGGTCAGGCTGCTGTTTGCAACACTGAAATCCCACACTGGAGCACTGGTTCCAATTCTGGCTGCTCCACTTCCGATCCAGCTACTGTGCCCAGGCAAAGGCACTGCTTGAGGGCCCTTGCCACCCATGTGGAAGATCAGAGTGAATTCCTGGCTCCTGGCTTCCAACTGGCCCAGACCTGGCTGTTGCAGCTATCTAGGGTATGAGCTAGTGGCTGGAAGATCTACCTCTTTCTTTGTCTCCATCTCTCTCCCCACATCCTTGTCTTTCACTCTTTTCAAGTAAATAAATTAAAAAAAAAAAAAACAAAAAACTCACAGCTTGCTTTCTTTCTCCTACTAATAGTAAAATAAGCCTTCAGCTACATCTTTTTGCTTAGAGGAAAATAATCATATAACTGAGTTCTCCTTTCAGTGTTAAATGACTTAATTAATTACCTCTCCAAGGACAACTACATTTTAAGCAGACTCCTACAGATGGAAAGACGCACGGTAGATTTTCTGGTGCTTTGGTAAGGGCAGATGGTGGTGATCTTTAGGGACAACTTGAATTTCATCACACTCCTCCATCTTTTCCAACAGTTCTCTGCCCCATAAATATACTAAGAGTGTTTACTATGCAATTACCATCTCAAGCCACTCTGGAATAAACATCTACTTTAAACAAAGAAGTTGCTATGGGGCTATCTCACAATGTTCACACATAATTTAAATAAAATCATGTATAAAATAAAGTGAACACTGTGGTCGGCACACATAAACATTTACTATTATTACTTACTTTTTTAAAAGACATATTTACTTATTAGTTTATTTTTTTTAACTTTTATTTAATGAATATAAATTTCCAAAGTACGACTTATGGATTACAATGGCTTCCCCCCCATAATGTCCCTCCCACCCACAACCCTCCCCTTTCCCACTCCCTCTCCCCTTCCATTCACATCAAGATTCATTTTCGATTATCTTAATATACAGAAGATCAGCTTAGTATACATTAAGTAAGGATTTCAACAGTTTGCTCCCACCCAGAAACATAAAGTGAAAAATAATAGATGATTTTTTTTAAATGATGATGAAATCAGATCAGACCTATTGTCATGTTTAATCCCAGTGAGAGTCAAGTTGGGAACTGATAATTTTTTTTTTTTTTTTTTTTTTTTTTTTTTTTTTTACAGAGGATCAGTTTAGTATGCATTAAGTAAAGATTTCAACAATTTGCACCCCCATAGAAACACAAAGTGAAATATATTGTTTGAGTACTTGTTACTTATTAGTTTATTTGAAAGTAACAAAGCGAGATCTTTTCTACCCACTGGTTTACTCCATAAAGGGCTGCAATGGATAAACAGGGGTCAGGCCAAAGTCACGTGAAATGAACTCGATCTGGATCTCCTACATGGGTGGCACATGGGCCATCATCTGCTGCCTTCCCAGTTGCATCAGCAGAAAACTGGACTAGAAGCAGATAAGCTGAGACTCAAACCCGATAGATCTGTGCTATGGGATGCTGGTGCCGCAAGTGGTAGTTTAACCTGCTGTGCCACAATGCCAGTCCCTTAGGCACTGCCTTTTATTAACTGTTATTATAAATCAATTTTCTTTCATATCCAATGCAGTTATCCACTGCAATTCTGATGAAACAAACTGCTTTTTGCCAGACATCTCAAGGAGGGGGTGAGACAGTAAGATTTTTGTCACTGTTATAAATCAATGAGAAAGCATTATCATTCACTTCTAAAGAGACAAGGTATCAGAAATCACTACATGAATGTCTCATTTGCTGTGGTTGTCTAAATAGAACAAATACAATTTTTCCTTTTCGCTGTAAGAGGAAAAAGTACCTGAAGGCATGTGGCACCCACAATACAAAGACCTCACAGGAAAGGAATGTGTTTTCTCTCATAAGCAACTACCCATGGTGGGGGAGGGCAGCAGCAGGTGTCCCAGGCTGGGCATTTAATTAACAATTCATCAATGACTGTCAAAGAGGCAGCATCTTAATCACAGTTCTTCAAATCAACCTCCTGCAACCAGAGAGGAGTACAGAATCTTAATAGCAGCCTCAAGTGTGAGCTAACAGGGAGCACCTGCTCACCTCTTATTTCTTACCTGTGCTCAATTAGTTAACCCAATTCTGGATGCTTATCCAAAACATCTGGGTAAGAGAGGCAGGATCAACCTCCTCTGCTGCAATAATAAAGTAACAATGAACACGAACTGTGCAGCACATACTGTTTTAAAGGCTTTACCTATTTTACCTCATTAATCCTCATAGTTACCCTATTTGTGAACAACCTCTGTTTTCTTCCTTTACAGATAAATCTAGAGCACTGGGAAGATTAAGAAACTAGTGCAGTCCACAATGAGTGCCAACAATGTCAAAGACTGGCTTATATATACTGTTTCTCTACTTAGAAAGCTCATTTGGGCACATTATTCCATCTGGTCCTCATAACTGCCTTGGTATTTTTACCACTGTCCCTAACCCACAGGGGAGGAAACAGACTTGGAGAGGTAAGTGACTTACCTATAGGCACAAGTCAACCATGACAGCCTAGCCATGCTACTGCTCAGACTAGAGGTGTTGAGGATGGGGGAGCTGGAAGAGGACCCAACCCTCTCTCTCTCTCGTCTCCTGCATGCCCGGCCCCAAATTTTATGACAGGTCATTTGTCCTTATCTCCATCACAGCGCTTGATGTAATACATTAAAATTACCTGCCCATGCACCTCTTTTTCCTATTAGACAGGAGCTCCTGAAAAGCAAAAGAATGCATCATTCATCACTCCATACACAGCACCTTGCAACTAGTAGACACCAAAAGAGTTGAATTGAAATAATCATTTGGCATAAGTTCATCCAGATCTCTTTTTCCATCAGGTATATAACTAAACAGAATTTCTTACCTATTACCTAATAATCACGTTTCACTTACAATTTAAGAATTCTTACCCTACAGTACCAGGGAGTACTTTTTTTTACTTGGTATTTTTCAAACATTCATGCACCACCCAATGATCTTTTCTCTGAAAGTCATCTAACACAGTCAGTTTCCCAAACTTCACCATAAAAAACTTAAAAATTAAAAAGGGATTGTTTTCTATTTTCCTGACCTACACTGTACACTATTTAACTTATCATGTAACCACACACATACTTTAAGCAAACAGAAGTCTACTGAAGTCTTTTTCAATAAGAGTGAAAGATGTTCAGAGTAGGCGTTTCACCCAGCACTTAAGATATCCATGAGACAGAGTACCTGGATTTGATTCCCAGCTACAGGTTCTGATTACAGCTTCCTACAAATGAAGACCAATGATGGCAGGAAGGGCCAGTGATGGCTCAAGGAACTTGGTTCCTGCCACCCACATGGGATACCTGGGTTGAGTTCTTGGCTCCTAGTTTCAGCTTTGATCACAGAAGGCATTTGGGGAGTAAACTAAAATATGGGGGACACTGTCTTCTCTCAAATTAAAAAAAAATTTTAAGGTGTTCAAATATGTTCCTCAAGAGATTTCAATGAAATTTACATAGCTATTTCTAGCAGTTATTTCTTCTCCTGCCTAAAAGCATGAATTCAAAGAATTAACATAAGGACGCCAGTCACAGGCATAAACTCTCACAATTTCTTTTTAATTGAGTATGTGGGGTATAACACATAATTTTCATGAGTGAAACATAGGCAAGGTTATCTAGGTTATTTACAATCTATAGGGCAAAGGCTATTGAATTATATTTTTAATCATGTCATTATCAATATCAGCAGTCAAAAACATTCAACTTCCAACAAACTGCTACTGAACAAGGCCAGTCCATCGTTGTATTGATGTTATGATACATTGGTTGGCTCCCTACTCCTCTAAGAATACTATTATAAAGTGTTCTAAGTATTATAAAGCCCTACCTACCCAGGAGTAAGTTTCTTAGTCAAACCTGTCCAACATAATAAGAAAAAGATTCCGATAAAAAACGATTAATGAGGTAATACTGTATATAGATTTAATAACACAATTTATAAAACATATTAGAGTACTGTCAACGTTAACAGCAGAACCAGTTTTTAGAAAGCCAACCTAGGAGTCTGATTTCTAAATTCTTCTGGATGTTTGACTCCAAAAACATGAAACTGCTTCACAGGCAAACAGCCGCCTCATCACTCTGTTTAAGGAGCTGTGGGCGAGGGGGAAAAGGCACTGGGCTCTTCCCTAAATTCCCTCTCAATCCCCTCACTTGCTCTTCCCTGTGAGCACTTCAAAGCTTCTCCCCCAAATATCACCAAGGGGATGTGTTATCATGCATTTTATTTTTGAGCAAAGGAAACGCCTCACAAATTTTTTCTAGGGGTTTATTTAATTGAAAGGAAGAAACTCTCTCTCTCTCTCTCTCTCTCTCTCACACACACACACACACACACACACACACACAGAGAGAGAGAGAGAAATCTTCCATCTTCTACTTCACTCCCCAAAGGGCCACAGTGGCCAGGTCTGGGCAAGGCCAAAGTCAGGAGCCAGGCCCTCTATTCAGGCCTCCCACATGGGTGACGGGGCCTAAATACTGGACCATCTTCCGCTGCCTTCCCAGGTGCTTTAGCATGATGCTGGACTGAAAGCAGAAAGCCAGGACTAGAACCAGCATTCCAATACAATAGGAGAGGTCATCATTGCGAACAAAAGCTTAATACGCTGTACTACAATGTGGGCCTCATCCCCCACATCTTGAAATCAACTGGTTTTGTATTCCCAGCACTACTGACATTTCTTATAAACAAACTAATGGCCATAAAATTCATGTGACTGAAGCTTCTGGGTGGAGCACAAGCTTCTTTTGGATTCTCTTGATACTAAGAACATTATTCAAACTTATCTTTGATATTTTTCCTCCAAAACAAGAATCTGTTTACAAGTTTTCCTCTAATCCATTTTATCCCCTAAGTAATAGCATAAGTATACTTCAGATAGTGAACAAATCACCATAAAATCAGCATCAGTAGGATTGTTCTTTGTGTTGAGCATTTCATTTGCCAGTGAAAATAAGGTGACTGTTGAACTGTTAAAGGATTTCTTTAATTTTTTTATTGCTTCTGAAGTTAAACTGAGCTTATAACTAACAGTCCCTACAAATATTCCAATGATGAATCCATACACTTTTCATCCTGGTCAGTGTGTGCACAGACTTTGCTACGTGGCATCAAAATCAAAACTGTTATTGTAATAAAAGCATATTACTAGAAACCAGCACATAGAGATGAAAAAGAACCATGAGATATCCAGACTTCATTCCAAAGAGGATTTCAGGGCACTAAAACAGAATATTTAAGAGATGTGTGTGCCAAAATCCTTGCAAGTTCAATCGTGACTTAAAATGTGCCAAGTTGGGCTTTAAAAATGTCTTCCTTCAGGGCCAAGGAATGCAGAATCATGTGCAAAAGGCACTGTGCATCCCTGCCAGCCTTCTGGGACTCAGCAGGCGGGGACTGACGTGAGCAGCCAAGCATGCTGGGCTGGGTATGGCGAGTATCAGAGGCCACCTAGTGCAAACCACAGAGGCTGCATCCATTCAGGGTGCTCACAGACAGAACATGTACAGGGAGAGACAGCCAGAGGAGGCAGCCCCAGAAAATGGGACAGCAACTCCAGGAGCCAAAGGAAATAATGAAAAAGCGCTTCAACACCATTTCAAAACATTTGCTTTTTAAGAGGTATGTTTAAACAAATATTATCATTGGCTTGTTAAAACAGTTTAGAAATTAATCTAAAAGGTAAAACAATTTTATGGGGCAGGCATGATGGCATAGATGATTAAGCTGACACCTGGAAAGCCCACATTCCATATCAAAGTGCCTGGGAATGAGTCCTGTGTCCGTTTCTGACAAGTTGCCTGATAATCATCACACAGCAGATGACGGCTCATGTGCTTGGGCCCCCTACACCCACATTCCTGATGGAGTTCCAGTCTCCCGACTTTGCCCTGGCCCAGCCTGTGACCAAACCAGAAGTTCCAGAAGTTTTTCTCTCTCTCTCTCTCACTCTTTCAAGTAGATGGACTTTGGCAAACATTTTAATTAATTCACTTTAAACATTGACTCTCCAGACCAATATACAAGGTGCCTAAATCAGTCCCTCACAGGTTTCAAAAATGGTGGTATGGCACCGTGGATTAAGACACCGCTTGCAACAAAGGCATCCCATATCAGAGGGCCAGTTCTAGTCCCAGCTGCTTTGCTTTCGATCCAGCTTCTGCTGTTGCACCCTGGAAGCCAGCAGAAGACGGCCCAAGTGCTTGGGCCCCTGTCACCCATGGGGCAGACCTAGATGGAGTTCCCGGCTCCTCACTTTGGCCTGCCAGATCTGGCTGATACAGGCATTTGGGGAACAAATCAGCAAATGGAAGACGGATCTTGATCTGTTCTTGACACTCCCCTCCTTCCCTCTCTGGCTCTGACTTTCAAATAAATCTTTAAAAACAAAATGTGTAAACTGGTAAGTCATGTTGCTGAGTGCTCCATTAGAATGGGCTCAGTTCCTATCACCATTTGCCAAGCCAGGTGATCAAGGAGGCAAAGCCAAAGAATGCAGTAATGTTAGGTAGGAAGTCAGAAATTTAGCCCATGAGTTTGTGAGCCTGAAGACCAGCACCTACTGTGGAAGCTCCAGAAGCCCAGCATCTTGCACTTCAAAGTCCTGCCCAGACCTGATAACCTCCCAGGTGGTCCCAGCCCTTCCCCCAAGGAAAGCTCCCAGAAGAATTCTCTCCTCAGGACCAAATGGGTTACCTGACTTCATAACATGGGGCAATAAAACCTTCTCAGAGGCCCTAAGGGAAGCCCCCTACTCTGCTAGGCCCAGCAAATCTGGGGAGGAATTTGCTAATTTTCACCCAACAAACCCTTCCAACAGGACTCTGCATCCTTTGCCCTGGAGGAGAGAGGGAGGTGGGTAAACAGACTCCCTTAAAAACCTAGGGAATCCAAACAGACTGCGGGCTCTCAGCCCTCTGCCTCTCTGAGCCGCCCGCCTGGCCTGCTCAGGTGTATTCTCTCCATTCAACCATGTAACCTCGCTCTCCCCCAATCTGAGTGACTGGGCATGCTCTCTCTGTCCCTTCCATTCTGACGATGCCCTATCCCCAGTAAAACCTTATCACTTCGCTCTCTGTCTCACGCCTGAATTCTTTATTGGTTGAAGACAAGAACCCCACGGCTTCCACGGTCTTCCTTCTGGTAACAGTAACACAGCCAGTTTCCCCACTAGAAGCTGGTGTGGGGAGAGGGAGGCAGGAGAGCCCACCTAGATGCTACTTGCTGTCATCCTCTTAGAGCTATTTTCGCAAGGAGATACCAGGGACAAGGACACGCCCAGGTACTTCTTTTCATCAGAAATGACAGTCTTCTCCTATGCTATATTGTCATTTTTCTTTTTTTCCCTCACCACGTTCCACTCACAGACTCTGGCTTGAATCCTGGCTGCTGCCTGTCATTTCCAGAGATGGACAATGCATGCTGACCCCACACCTCTTTACCACCTCCCTCGCTGAGGGATGTTTTCACAGAACACCAAAGAAACGCTAGATCTATGAACATCTCAAGAACACTGCCCCATGGCTTTCCAGGCCTTAATTAATCTCACCACAGAGCCAGCGTCACATCGTCATCCTCTGGGAGCAGCATGACTGTCATAAATGCAACGGTTCAGGCATTCAGAGGGAGAAGGTTCACGTGTAACCAGAAGCGCTCATTTTCTTTCCTTTTTAAATTTTTACTGCTGTCTTCCTTCTTCTGTGTACCCTGTATTGCAGTAGGGTAGGATACTTTTGTCACATCATAATGCAGTCTCATTCCCTTCAGCACATGATTTCTTGTTCACACGAGCTACTGGTTAATACCACCACTGATGAATAAGTTCATTTTTACCTACACCTTTATTTCCCTACATTTCTATTTCTAAACTCGTTCTTATTTCCTCTGACAAGACTCCTGAGTGTGATATATATTCCTTTCATGATTAAATTCTACCCATTCTGAGCCCTAATCCATGCTCTCAGGATTAGCCTTACACACAGGCACACTGGCCTGGGGACAGAGTGCTATAAATACATGCGAAGCTGGTGCTGTCCAGCCAGAAGGCACAACGCATGTCTATTGCTACGTTTCAATGACTGCTTAGCCATTCATTGGTTAGAAAAGCTCCATGGAACACAGGAAATACAACAGTACTCCTTCTCTCTAGGAGTGCAGTTATTCAGGGGAAAAGAGCACAGAAACCCCTAAGAGCGTGCTGTTACCATCTCCCCAGCACAGAAAGAGGACGGAGGACACGGGGACAAAGAAAACTAGAGAAAGGACGGTTTATTCTTCAGCCACACAGCAGGGGTCAGTGGGCAGCAGAAGGAGCAGCCAGGGGAGAATTAATTTTTCCATCCTGGTTGTTTCCTTCCAATTTGCAAGAGAATTCTCATTTGACCCTCAATTTCCTGCCCTCCCAAAGCCAGCCGGCTCTCCCCTTGACTTGACACCTTAAGAAGCTAGATGCTAATTAGAGTCAGGATCAAGTCAAAGCTTAAGGCACAGAATGAATGATGGCAGATGGCCTGCTATGAAAAGCATTACACAGCTAGCTCAGGGTTCAAAGCTCTTCCTAGTTGCTTCTTCCATTGTAAATGTGATGTTTTCTATGTAAGTGAAGCTGGGTTATCACCTACCCTCTGCAGCAGCCTTGCACCAATGTTCCCTGAGGAAGCAAGGGGTCTCTTCTTCACAGTGCTACAGTCAAGGTTGGCCACCATCAGCCCACACTGCTTTCCCCATGCAGGCTTCTGTCTCGGGGTTAAGTTTCTCTGAGAAACAAACTGTTCCAACCCATGGACCCTCTTTCCTCATCTACACATCACCACACAGGGAGCCCACAGCCTCAGCAGCGTGGGGTCCACTCTGGCCTCCTGGTGTCTGAACGCCAGGGACTCTGCTCTGACCACTGGTACTCCCTCTTTCTAGAATTATCTGTACACCGAGGACAGCAGCTCCGACACCTGGAGGATCTCTGTTAAATGAAGATGGGATGTGGTGCCCATCAAAGAAATTAAGACAAAGAATTAAATTACTAACAATGCCCTTTATTCCTTTTCTTGGCTACTGGAAAAAGCTAACCTCAACCAGCTTTCCCCTAGAGTCACACAAGTCTTGCTTCAGAATGGGTGTCAACTTCTCACTTAGAGAAGGGCGGAGTCTCAGTCACAGTGAGCCAATGTATAACAAGGTGAAACATGGAATCCACTTGTTGAGGACAGAGTCTTATTTATATGACTGTTAACAGAGATTCTGTTAGCTAACAGCTTATATAGATTTTCCATAGCTCCATCCACTAGCCTGTAGTGATCTCTTTAATACTCTACATCTCACCTAAGATTTCTAGTCTCAGGCAGACATCCTAACCAAGCCAAGTGTATGAGGCCACGTGTGCTGCTGTTAACAGAATACCGGAGACTAGGTAATTTACTGTGAACAGAAATGTATTTTCTCTCAGATCTGGAGTCGGAAAGTCCAGGATCAGGGCACTGGGAAGCTGGGTTGTTCAGAGAGGGCTGCACTGCCAGAGCAGACCGCTGTGTGCTCACTTGGTGGAAGACAGAGGGCAACAGACCCAAAGTTTCCTTTCTAACAGCCTTAACCCCATTCACAAAGACAGGAACACTGAAGGCCCAAGCTTTTAATACTATCACGCTGGCAAAACCTGCATTAGGAGGGGATGTTTTCAAACCACAGCAGCGAGTGGTTATTCCAGGGGAATTAAAAGCTAGTCCAGAGAAAAGTACGAGGCAGCTGAGGGAGACAAACACTCTCAGTGAAAAACCACCACGCAAACAGCCTCTACTGTGTCTGAGAAAAACCAGTCACAGGACTCCCCAGCTGGCATTTAGGAGGGAGGGAGCATGAGAGGGAAGGTTAGAGGTCTAGGGGCAAGAAGCATTAGGACCCCGAGAAGAATAAAGAAAAGGAAATAGATGCAGAACAGGGAAAGAAATCACAGTCAAGAATTTTCCAGGCCTGGCAGTGGAAGATGTGGGTAAGACACCTGATTTAAACAGCTTCCATCAGAAGGTGGAAAAGAAAGCAAAGTAATAGAAAGCAAAGTAAATAGAAAGTAAATAGAAAGCAAAGTAAAAGAAAGCAAAGAAATAGAAAACACAAAATACAATGGCAAAAATAGGTCTGAAGGAATGGTAATCATAATAAAAGTGAAGATACCCACACCTCACATCTAAGTGCCTGCTGATTCCTGGCTCCAGCTCCTGATTCCAGCTACCTGCTAATGCAGACCCTGGGAGACAATGGTGACTGCTCAAACAATTGGGCTCCTGCTACCCACATGGGAGATCCGAGTCGTGTTCCAGTGGCTTTGGTCCCTGTTCAGTACTGGCTCAGCCCCAGCAGGTGTAGGCACTTAGGGAATGAACCAGCAGTTTCTGTGGGTCTGTCCAATCTCCTAACCCAGCCCACACACTCAAATAAATAACCAGTAAATTGATAAGACAATAACCAAATGAAAGACTCTCAGACTGTATTTTTTTATAAAACTCATAGCTCAGTTAACATCAAAAATATAGAAAATGTTATGTCAGAGAAGCATAAAAAGCAAAAATCCAGTGCAGGAGGCAGCACTGTGGTATAGTAAGCTAAGCCTCTGCCTGTGGCACTGGCATCCCATATGGGTGCCAGTTTTGTGTCCCAGCTGCCTCTCTTCCGATCCAGATCTCTGCTTATGGTCTGGAAAAGCAGTGGAGGATTACCCAAGTGTGTGGGGCCCTGCACATGCCTAGGGAACCCAGGAGAAGCTCCTGGCTCCTGGCTTGATTGGCCCACCCCCGGCCTTTGCAGCCATTTGAGGAGTGAACCAGCAGATAGAAGTTTCTGTCTCTTCCTCTCTCTGGAACTCTCTCTCTCAAAGAAAGAAATTCCTTAAAAGAAAAAAAAAAAAAAAGCCAGTACAGTACTTTTGCTATCAAACAGAATAGAATTTGAAGCCAAAAACAACATAGAGACACAGAGTGATTTAGCCTACCTATAAAAGGAATGATGTACAGCACAAAACATCACAAGTAACATGTGATCACAAAATAGCTATATGTAAGAAAATACAATCTAATAAACAGATAAGTCAACTATTTTCACTGAACAATACGTTCCCTAAAAAAGCTGACAGACTTAAATGAGTAATGCTATATTAGAAATGACAGAATATAAATACACTAAATGTAGCAAAGTTTATTTCTGTCGTTAGAACTTTAGAAACACACTTTATTTGTTCTTACTGAGCAGTCATGGAATAGTCACAGAACCTGATCATACACAACAGAAGCCTGAAATTCATTAAAAAAATCATTTTATATTCTCAGTTCAATGTAATGAAAGAAGAAAATAATAAAAGGATAATTAGATCCCATGTGTCTGAATTCTAAAACACAAATATGTACAATGTTACCTCCAAAAGTTTATGAAAAATGGGACTGAAAGATAAGTTTATTTTGGTGCAGAAAAATCTGAAATCCACCCAGTTTCTTTCAGAGGGTGCAGTTTCCATGACCTTTATAACAATCCCCTCACATGCATGGATTTCAAGCTTATTTTTGATGCAAAAAATGTTATCTTTTAATTCCATTTTCCATGATCTTTCTGAAATACCCTCATAAAAACAAGAATTAGTAAGCATTACTTAAAGAACAAATAATAAGGGAAATTACAAAATCCTTCAAGTATTATAAGGGAAAAACTCATGTTAAAATTTATATGATGCACCTAAAACACTAAGAGTAGAAAATTCTGAGTCTTAAGTACCTTTAATAGAAAGTAATGAACACTGAGATCTGGTACCAGACAAAGATGCCCACTCTCACTATTGTTAATCAATATAGTCCTGGAAGTTTTAGCCAGAGCCATTAGGCAAGAAAAAGAAAGCAAAGAGATACAAATTGGGAAGGAGGAAGTCAAACTATCCCAATTTGCAGACGACATGATTCTATATATAAGGGATCCAAAAAACTCCACCAAGAGACTATTGGAACTCATAGAAGAATTCGGTAAAGTAACAGGATATAAAGTCAATACACAAAAGTAAACAGCCTTTATATACACAATGCCACGGCTGAGATTGTATGATCAATCCCATTCACAATAGCTACAAAAAAAACCCTCAAACATCTTAGAATAAATTTAACCAAGGATATCAAAGATCTCTACAATGAGAATTACAAAACATTAAAGAAAGAAATAGAAGAGGATACAAAAAAATGGAAAAATCTTCCTTGTTCATGGTTTGGAAGAATCAGTATCATCAAAATGTCAATTCTCCCAAAAGCAATTTACAGATTCAATGCAATACCAATCAAAATACCAAATACATTCTTCTCAGATCTAGAAAAAATGATGCTGAAATCCAAAGGGCACCACTAGAGACCCTGAATAGCTAAAAACAACAAAAACAAAGCCAGCTGCATCCCAATACCAGATTTCAAGACATACTACAGGGCAGTTATAATCAAAAGAGCCTGGCATTGACACAAAAAATAGATGGACAGACGAATATAACAGAATAGAAACACCAGAAATCAATCCAAACATTTACAACCAACTTATATTTGATCAAGGAGCTAAAACCAATCCCTGGAGCAAGGACAGTCTCTTCAACAAATGGTGCTGGGAAAAACTGGCTTTCCACTTGCAGAAATATGAAGCAAGACCCCTACCTTACCTCACACAAAAACCCACTCAACATGGATTAAAGATCTAAATCTATGACTCAACACCATCAAATTATTAGAGAACACTGGAGAAACCCTGCAAGACATTGGCACAGGCAAAGAATTCTTGGGAAAGACCCCAGAGGCTCAGGGAGTCAAAGCCAAAATTGGGGCCGGCACTGTGGTGTAGTGGGTAAAGCCACAGCCTGTGGTGCCAGCATCCCGTATGGACACCGGTTCGAGACCTGGCTGCTCCACTTCCAATCCGACTCTCTGCTATGGCCTGGGAAAGTAGAAGATGGCTCAAGTCCTTGGGCCCCTGTAACCACATGGAAATTCCTGGCTTCAGATCGGCACAGCTCCAGCTGTTGTAGCCAATTGGGGAGTGAGCCAGCAGATGGAAGACCTCTCTCTCTCTCTCTCTCTCTCTCTGCCTCTACCTCTCTCTCTCTGTAACTCTGACTTTCAAATAAATAAATAATTCCTTAAAAAATAAATAAATGAAGCCCAAATTAACAAATGGGACTACTTCAACTTGAGACGGTTCTGTACAGTAAAAGAAACAGTCAGGAAAGTGAAGAGGCAACCGACAGAATGAGAAAAATTATTTGCAAACTATGCAAGTGAAAAAAGATTAATAACTAGAATCTACAAAGAGATCAAGAAACTCCACAACAACAAAACAAACAACCCATTTAAGAGATGGGTCAAGGACTTAAGCAGCAGACTCATAGAATGACAAACACCCTAAACAGCACTCTGACTTTAAGGCATTCAGATCTTGCCGAAAAGCCCATGAGAGCATTTGAGACATGGAAAGCCAAGACACTGTGGCAAAAAAATGTTCGACATGAAGGAGCTCTGTGAGTGAGACCCAAGTAGAAAGAAGGGTCCATCAAAGGAGGTACTTTTCTCTGAAGGGAGAAGAGAACCTCCATTTTGCTTATGACCCTGTCTAAATACTGATAGAGTTTGTGGACTCAAAAGGCTTCCATTTGTTAAATCAACAACAGGAGTCACTGTGCACTTACTCACCATGTAGGATCTCTGTCCTTAATGTGTTGTATTATGTGAATTAATGGTATAACTATACTCAAACAGTACTTTATACTTTGTGTTTCTGTGTGGGTGCAAACTGTTGAAATCTTTACTTAGTATATACTAAGTTGATCTTCTGTATATAAAGATAATTGAAAATGAATCTTGATGAAGAATGGGATGGGATAGGGAGTGGGAGATGGGATGGTTGTGGGTGGGAGGGAGGTTATAGAGGGGAAAAGCCACTATAATCCAAAAGTTGTACTTTGGAAATTTATATTTATTAAAAAAGTTTTTTTTAACAAGTTAAAAAGAAGGCTTACATAGCCTTGGCAGCTCATGACAAGAGCCTTATCACTGATGTAATAAATAAGAGTATCAATTGTTAAATCAACAACAGGAGTCACTGTGCACTTACTCCCCACGTAGGACCTCTGTCCTTAATGAGTTATACAATGAGAATTAATGGTAGCACTTTTCTTCAAGCAGTACTTTATACTTTGTGTGTGTGTGTGTGTGTGTGCAAACTTGAAATCTTTACTTAGTATAGAGTTGGTCTTCTGTATATAAAGATAACTAAAATGAACCTTAATGAAGAATGGAATGGGAAAGGGAGTAGGGGGTGGGATGGGAGTGGGGGTGGGAGGGTGGGTATGGAGGGAAGAACCACTATATTCCTAAAGCTGTACCTATGTAGCCAATAACCTAGCAAAATCCATTAAGTAGAACAAAACCCAAGAATAAAGACTGAAATGAGAGTGCAGGGGGAATGGATATAGGTAAAAATCAATGATGAGTAAGAAAGCCAGTTAATCACTGGCATAGATTAGCAAACCTCCAAGTGGTGTTGCTTAAAGGCTAAAACTTTAGAATAGCCTCTAGGCAAGACGGAGAAGAGACAGAAAGAGGTGAAGACTGAGCAAAGATCCCTGTCTCACACCACAGCAGAAGTAAACTCCCAATAGTTTAAACACAGAAAAAAAAATGAGGGAAAATTACGACTGATATAATAAGTAATGGACCAGAGAGAATAAGAATGCAAAACATGTAACATCAACAGTAAAGATGAGAAAATACTGAAGAAATGACATCTTTAGAGTGCTGAAAGGAAAACTTTCACCTCGTGGGCTTTACCCTGCAAACAAATTTTTTGTTTTGTTTTTGACAGGCAGAGTTAGACAGTGAGAGAGAGCGACAGAGAGAAAGGTCTTCTTTCCGTTGGTTCACCCCCGGAATGGCTGCTAGGGCCGGCGTGCTGCACCGATCCAAAGCCAGGAGCCAGGTGCTTCCTCCTGGTCTCCTATGCAGGTGCAGGACCCAAGCACTTGGGCCATCCTCCACTGCCTTCCTGGGCCACAGCAAAGAGCTGGACTGGAAGAGAGGCAACGGGGACAGAAACGGCGCCCCAACCAGGATTAGAACCTGGAGTGCTGGCACCGGAGGTGGAGGATTAGCCAAGTGAGCCATGGCGCCGACCACAAACAAATTTTTTCAAACAAAGGCAAAATAAATAACTTTCAGAAAAAGGAAAGCAAAAAGAATTTATCATTCACAAACCACTAAAAATGAAACAACATGGGACAACTAAGAAGGTAAGAGAGAGTACCCCCAAAGTTATCAGGTACATAACTAATACACCTAAAATATATCTAGGAATTAGTCTAGTATCTGTGTAAGAATCTCTGGGAGAAAATGTTACTTTTTATTTTAGAAGCTAGAGAGGAGCCAAAATCCCTCTTTTTATTTATTTATTTTTTTAAACTTTTATTTAATGAATATATTTTCCAAAGTACAGCCTATGGAGTACAATGGATTCCCCCCCATAACGTCCCTCCCACCTGCAACCCTCCCCTTTCCTACTCCCTCTCCCCTTCCATTCACATCAAGATTCATTTTCGATTCTCTTTATATACAGAAGATCAGTTTAGCATAATTAAGTAAAGATTTCAACAGTTTGCTCCCACACAGAAACATAAAGTGAAAAATACTGTTTGAGTACTAGTTATAGCATTAA